>NC_030384.2:43613389-44238389 GCF_001625215.2 Daucus carota subsp. sativus | reverse complement strand
ATGCATGGAGAGTATAACAATGGGAGTGCCTTTAGCAACATGGCCTATGCATTCTGATCAGCCCTTTAATGCCCTGCTGGTGACTAAGGTTCTTAAAATTGGACTAGTGGTGCAGGATTGGGCACGTCGGGATGAGCTGGTAGAATCTTCGACTATTGAGAAATCTGTTAGAAGATTAATGGCGTCAAGAGATGGAGAAGAGATGAGGAAGAGAGCGGTGGAGTTAGGCAGCGCAGTCAGGAGATCAGTGGCGGAAGGAGGTGACACTCGAAGAGAATATGATGATTTTATTGCTCACATTCGGAGATAAAATCTTGTTTGCAACTGCTTGCCAACAAAGTATAAAGTGGCCGACTTGTGCGATTTCACAATAACTGAAAACAGAGAGACTGGTTGTCCGGTTATCTTAGTTTCATGTGTTTGTATACTTTACCTCCATCAATGAATTCTCCGGTTCCAAGTGCCAATGCCTGGTAAAATTTTACCAGTTCCAGTTATCTTTACATGATATGTTTTCCTTCACAACTGACTAATGAAATTCTCTCCTTGCCTCGATGATTCAAGTTATTAAGTTAATGTATATGAAAAGTGTTTGGTTGGGGTGAATGAAAATGGAAAATTTAGTTGAATGTATAATAATTTCATTCATTCAACCATTCCATTCCTATCGACTATTCAATTCCTATCACCTTTTGTTCGAGCTCAAACCCTCCATTTTTGTGAAGGAATGGTCCATTTTTATCATACCTATTTTCTACCCAAATCTTATCATCCAAAATTTGCACTCTCTCATTTTTTTTTTTCAAAATCCTCCCTCCTCCACTCTATTATTTTATTTTATTTATACTCATTTTATTCTATTCATCCTAACCAAACACAACATTAAGTTCTAGATATAATATATTTAACATTCCTCTTGAGGTTCTGTCAAAAAAAACATTCCTCTTGAGGTGTATTGATATTCTTTTTAGGAAACAAAATATTGATACTTTGATATTGTACTATTTTATGACATTTGTACCAAAGGAAAATAATATAAAAGAATTGATAAATTTTTTCTATAGAGTCAATTTCAGTATGTACGTGATAATAATAACTTTTTTTTTTTGACAAAACGTGGTAATAATAACTTGATAAACCTCTATGACAAAAAAAAAAAAAACTTGATAAACCTCATATACTGATAATGATATACGTGTGTTTTATCATTCCCTTTGCAAGATGGTCATTTGCATGTCAGACTGGCTGAGAAATAATTGTATTGCCCTTAGAATGAAGTAGTGTAGGAGAGATTTTTGACTGGGCTTATTATTCATTTTATCAATGTATAATTAAATTTCTGATTTATAAATATGATATGAGAAATTGAAAATTTTATATTATTTAATAATTTATTTTTATTATTGAAATTTAATTTTACAAATATGTAGAATATGACTTCAAAAATAATTTATAATAATTTATTATTATAATTTATTATTATATTAATAATTTTTACCTACAAATACTAAAAAATTATTCAAACACGTAAATATCTTATGTCATAAAATGTATGTTTAAAATTACAAACAAATGAATTGGTATAAAATACTTGACATTATTTGATTGCCGCTGATTTTGACATTACTTAATAAAATATTTTTTTATTTAAATTTTGCGGTTTCCATATTCATTATATTCAATATTCAAATCAAGACTTTTTGCTATAAATTCAAATTAATAGAGTTATTTTTCACTTCATAATTTTAACTCTTGATAATGAAGTTTTTATATATTTGACTTTTTTAAATTTTTGGATACATGGGTATAGCCTTCTATAACCCATATGTAAATAAGGAAAAATAGTCAAATTTTATTTAATTTAATTGATATTGGCCGTTATTATTACAATCTTCTTTTGTATAATATATATTGGTTTCCATATTCAATACATTTAATTTTCAAATCAAGAGTTTTTGTTATAATTCCTAATCAGTGGAACACTTTTTAACACCACAATTTTAGTTCTTGATAATGAAATTTTTATATATTAATTTTTTTATATTTTCTGATTCATGGATTTAGACTGCTATAATTCATAGAAAAAAAGATACATAGTCGAACATAATTTGATTTTCACTTATTTTAACATTTATTAAACACTTTAGAAGATTTTTTGTATGATATTGCTTTAAAAATTAAAGTGTACCATGTAAATTTAAATATAGCGTATCCCTTAAATTTAAGAAACATTTACATTCAATTAAGTATAGGGTATCCATTTTTTAATGCGGTTTAAGATCTCAGTATATTAATTATAATCCGTGATTCCAATTTACTGATTTAATATCTTATTCATTTATGTAACATATATGATTAGAAATGATATAATTAGTTTATTTCTCTATTAAAGACGTCTTAATTTTATTTAACTATTAATCAAATGAAGTGTAGAGATGAAATCTTTATATATTTTTAATAAAAGACAAATATATTATATATATATATATATATATATATATATATATATATATATATATATTTAGAAAGATTATATTTAGGTCAAATGAAGTGAATCAATTATAATCTTACGTTGACTATCCCTTAATATATGCATACATTATAGCATTTGTATATAAGAGTTAAGTTCAATGGAGACCATATTTTTTCTGGAGACCTGGAGACCACATATGTTCTGCAAGTAAAATATTTCATAAAAACATTGCAAAACGTATAATTTTACAAATCATGTTATACGAAATCATTATTTCATTTAAAATCTTGAATATCATATAAGTGTTACACGTGGAACATTACAAAATGTTTTGTTCTATGAAATATGTTTAGTTTGCAGAACATTTGTTCAACTTGCAGAACATACATTATCTACTTATTAAACATAGATAATCTTCAACAATTTTAGTGAATACATGATATTTGTAGAACATATTTTACAAAATAATGTATTTTATAGTGTTTTGATTGCTGAACATACATGGTCTCCGAGGTCTCCGATGAAATAGCGGTCTCCATAGAACTTTCCTCTTGTATATAATTGAGATAACTAATCAGTGTTTTATATTATGATCTCTGAATACTTGATGAAATACAAACCATGTATTCTGAGTAATACATGGAACAACAGGCCTAAATTTCTTGGCTGATAATCGATATGAAGGACTGAAAAATTCGTCTGTACTACCATGGAAGAAAGGAAGACCATGGAAGGATACCAAACCACCTGGTTGTGAAATTGTTTCTTCAAGTACCTCCGGAGTAGGAGCTTACGGTCTAACTCGACTTGCAAGACTAATACAGATATAATGCATGAAGAAACGATGGGTGATAAGTTTGATGTATTCATATCATTGACGAAGTTTATTTATCTGGTTTTTTTTAGCGAAGTTTGCTAAACCATATGTAATCTTCCGTTTTAGTATATCACAATATTTGCTGATTATATTCCAGTGAAATATATTGATGAAGTACTGCATCAAGAGAGATGGCAAAATAATCCGATCAGACGGATACCCGATCCGAAATCCAAATTTTTGAATATACCGAACCCGATTTTTTGGATTTGGATTTGATTTTTGTACCCGGATTTTTTGGGATTTTGATTTGGATATGACCTTTACCGATCCAAAACCCGATCCGGAATCCGAAATCAGAACCAAACCAGATCTGAACCCGAAATCCGAAAAAAAACCCGAACCCACACACACACACACACACATATTATTTATACACTATAGTATATTCATATTAAATTATTTTATAGTATATCTATCTAATGGTTCTCTTTTGAACATAACTCATATATATAACATATGTTATTTAATTTTTTTAATGAATGTAATATAATCTCAATATTAGTAAATTAGGTTAAATGAATAAGGGTTTCTATTCAAGACAAATACTTCATCACTAATATTATGTATAAAATAAGTTATTAAATGATATGAGGGTATTAAATAAATTAATTTTAAAAAAATTGATCTACCGTCTTATATCACATAATTCAAGTATAATCATATTTTATATAAATTTATTATAATTGATAAATTGAATGGTTGGTAATAATAAAAAAGAATATGGTTTAAGCTTATATTATTCTAAATTAAACAAATAAATATCATCAAATAATCCTAATTTTGAAAAAAAAATACATTAATTATCATAATTTTGACAAGTTTATAATTTTTTTCATTTTTAAATATTTTTTAAAGATATCCGACTGAAACCAGAATCCGATCCGGAACCCGAAAAAACCCGACGGATTGGATTTGGATTTTACATTTTAATATCCGAACCCGATCCGACCCGAAATGAATTTCATGAAACCCGACCCGACCCGATTGCCATCTAATTGTCATCTCTGAATACTTGATGAAATACAAACCATGTATTTTGAGTAATACACAGAACAACATGCCTAAATTTCTTGGCTGATAATCGATATGAAAAACTGAAAAATTTGTCTGTACTCCCATGGAAGAAAGGAAGACCATGGAAGGATACCAAACCACCTGGTTGTGAAATTGTTTCTTCAACTATCTCCGGAGTAGGAGCTTACGGTCTAACTCGACTTGCTCAAAATAAGAACTGTAAGACTAATACAGATATAATGCATGAAAAAACGATGGGTGATAAGTCTGATGTTTTCATATCATTGACGAAGTATATTCATATGGTTTTTTTGAACGAAGTTTGTTAAACCATATGTAATCTTTCGTTTTAGTATATCACAATATTTGCTGATTATATTCCTGTGAAATATATTGATGAAGTACTAAATCAACCTTTAGATATCAAGTTATATCTGCGATTCATATTTATCAAGACGATTTAGAAATACCGGTGATTTTGGTTCTAGAAAGTATGTATGAAGGTTCAAATATGTGGGTTAGATCAAAATTTTCATTCGGCTCAATTATATACACATCTAAATACATTTAATTCCCAAATCTATTTGATGAAAATTTATACAATTATAGGAGATATTAGCTTTATCAACACACTGGCATCGAAAGTCTATGTTAAACCAAGTTTGAGTGCGGTATATAGTATGAGACATAGATATTTATTTAATTTGCTCATCATTCACACGGAATCATATAATTGTATATTTGATTTCAAAACAATACGAGAATAATTTATAAATTTTTTATGTCATTCTAGGCTTAATCATGATAAATATGTATCACTGTTGGATCTCTGATTATAACATCTCTAAGATAGCTGAATAATCATACTGAAATATTTATATTTTTTATGAAACAATAATGTAATAAAGTATTTGAGATTAAGCTGAAGTCCTTTATAAACTATGAGCTTTTCATCCGGACTATGTTGATTTTAAATGGCATTTTATTTAATTTAATTTTTAATTTGGGATTATATGATGGTTTGATTTTCTGTTATAATTATAAAATTATTTCACAACGTCACGAAAAACAACTACAATATCAAGACACCCGTGCGCGGAGCGCGGGCAAGAAAAGCTAGTTTTTAATAATCTTGCATCTTGTTATGATAAAAAAATATTAAGAACAAAGTAGAGTACTACTACAGACGGTATATAAATAATTTCATTTTTACACACATTTTTAGATGTTTTGATCGTCTAATCAATATTAAATTTTTTTATCCTTTTCAAAATAAAAATATAATATAAATATATTTATTTAATTTTTTATAAAATATCAATATTAAATATATGATCAGCGTAAAAAACCAAACGAATTCATATTCCCAGGACGAGTACCTACTACCTAGACAGTAGACACAGATAAAAGGGAAACAAAGAGGCGAGAGAGTTGTTTGGTAAAGTGTAAGGGTGGAAGTTGAAGCATCACGCATGGGTGGTCAAGCACAGAAGAAAGCAAGATCATTACCACAAGAATTTGGAGATGAGGACAGGATCAGCAGATTACCAGATGAACTGATTCACAAAATCCTCTCATTTGTAGATGCCAAAGAAGCTGTTCAGACCAGCGTTCTCTCCAGACGATGGGAACTTATTTGGACTACTCTCCCTTTTCTCAGTTTTTGTGGGTATGAAGCTGTTGCTTCTAGAAATGTATGCAAGTTCATGCGCCATTTCTTGTCGAATCGAAACCATCAATCCAAAATCTCTGACTTGAATTTGTGTGTTAAGAACAAAGGGTTTACCAAGGCTTTAGTTGACAAGTATGTTAAGTATGCGATTTCGCACAATGTGCGATCTTTAACTCTTGAATTATCATATGATGATAAACTATTTAAGTTATCCGCCTTCAGCTCAAACTCGATAAGGGAACTTACATTAAAAGTGAGGTTGGAAGAATTGAATTCTTCAAATTACTGGCATTGGTCTTTACCTTCTTTAACAACTCTCCACCTCAAGTGTCTTAGTCGTGAGTATAAAGTTACCATGATCTCAAAGTCATGGTTCAGATGCTTGCCTGCCCTAACCACTCTGCGTCTTGATGATTGGCTTCTATCAAAATCATCTTTTTCTTTCAGATTGCCAGCTTTAACAACTCTTTGTCTGTCTCATACTACATTACCGGAAAAAAGTTGGAAGGAGTTCTCAAATTTATTAAGTCTACAATTAGAGGGTGAAGATATTCCCCATAATATTAATGACATTTTATCTGCACTTGTCTGTCTACAAAATCTTACATTATGTCTAAGTTCGGCCAAAGTCCATTTCATATCTTGTCCTCCTCAATTGTTAAACCTGAGTATCAGAACCAGCTTCCGCCACCATAGTTATGGTTGTAGTAATATTGTGGTTTCGGCAGCAAAACTCTGCAACTTCACTTCTTTTGGGATCTTTACAGCCACAATTGGCGTTCCTGAGCTGGAGAATGTAAATATAAGGTTACGGGAATGGTTTGAGAGTTGGCTTGATAACATTGACTTGGAACGTAAGAAACAAAACTATCGGCGTCTAATAAATTTGCTTCCAGGACTTAATTATGCCAAGAATCTCACTTTTGACTTGAAGAGCATTGAGGTAACTTTTTAATTTTTTATATTTTCTGATTATTATATTAGCAATACTTATATTTTCTTGTCTGATTGAAAATAGTAATGATACTTTAGTTTTGTAACATGAGGCCTTGGGTAAATTAATTTCTGGCCATGGCTATTATATATCTAACAATTTTGATTTACAGTAATTCATCCCTGATCTTTAAAACCCCAATTTTTACGTATATTTTGAGAATTATAATATTTTACTCAATTTTCTTTCTTTTTTTCGTGTTTGTTGTTGTTGTAGGTACTCAATGAGATTTCCAGCCTTCTTGTCGGTTTACCTTCTCCATTCTTTAAGTTGAAACATGTGAAGTTACCAAGGGGTTTCGAAGAATCAACTATATCTTGTGCTCTTAGAAGCTATTTACTTGGTGGCTCTCCTAATGCTACCTTTGTCACCAAATTGCCCCAGTCAGGGACGGAAGGAAGGTGGGGGCCTGTGGGTGCCCAGGACCCCATCATGCATTCCGGATGTAGGAGTATCTTAATGGTTAGTGTATCCCGACAATTTATAACAATAACAGTTATTTTATGAGCCCTTATTTGTCAATAACATCCCCCACTTGCATTTTCATGTTTCGTTGGCATTTATCTTCCCTTGTCATGTTTTAGCTATCTATTGATATGAATGTAAGTTTTTTTTTCCCTTGTCATGTGTAGATACGTCCAAATACGTGAGGATCATTACCACTTTTAAAAGTTAAAGCCATTTGTTGAAATATAGAATTTTCATTTGACTTCTAAATGTAGACAAACTGAATGTTATTAATATTCGATTGCTAATAACTTTTCGTTGCCCTTAAAAAAAAATTGGCCTCATTTTGTGGAACTCGATATAGGTATATATCTTTGTACACTTGAAGATACGTGGCATTTAAAGATTCATTACTCATTAGTATATATTATGTTAATTTTGGTGAATAATTGTTTGCACAGTTGGTATCTTAGCTGTTGTATTAATCTGCTTTTAGTGACCCTCTTTTCTTGGAAAAGATTAGAAAAGTGTGATATGTTGTGAAATTATTAGGGTCTAAATTGCCAATTGGCAAAGATGCAAAAATAAAAGATATAGATCTTATTAAGCAAATTTAAATGCTAGATCTAACATAATCCAAATCTTGTTCAGTGTGTGAACTTGATGGAAATTAAAAACAAAATTTTTGGGTATATTGGTGAATACATATTCCAAATGTGCGTGCACGAACATGTGCTTACGCAGAACTAAACTTTGTAAATTTTAGAGTGATACTGAAAATAATTTTAAACTTACTTGGGGGGGGGGGGGGGGGGTTACATATCATATGTGCTAGGTTATACTGCGGGAAATTTATAGCCTCTGTTATCATTTTTAAATATTAAACCTATCTCTTCCGACAAAGTAGCTCTTAAACTCATGCCAACTGGCTAAACAGTACTCCCTTTGAATCTTTTTTCTTTTCTCATTAGGTGAATTGCACAGGTTTTAAGATTAACATGATTACTGAGTAACTAGTTTTGACTTGCATGTCTTTACATTAATTAGAGAGCTGCTTGCACAGTTAAACTAAATTCATGATCCACCACTATTGGTGTCAACCAATCAGATTACAAGAGTACTTTTGAATGACCAATCAGAAACCAATACTACATATGCAAAGGATCGGGAGATTAATGAGGTGTGTTGGATAATAGCATCCTGGTTTTGTTTTTCTCACATGTGTACAAAATTGTAAAGGAATATGTTTATAAAATTATTGTACAGTGGCCCAAAATAGAAATGAGAAAAGTTTTTTGAATTACCTTAAAAGGAAAGTAGGAAAAGTATTTAGGGACAGAGGGAGTATTATGCAGATTAAAAGCTAGATTCCAATATAATTACATATTTTGTTTCTAGATCTAAATTACATTTCAAATCTCATGAATTGATGTAGTCTGTTGTGAACTGATTATCTCCACCTGACAGAATAATGGTGTGGAAGATTGCATGATAGATGCTGACAGGTTCAGACATAATAATGCTTCAGTGGAAGGGGCAGACAAAGATCAGGCAAGCTCTTTAAGAGGGAAAAGAGATTCTGGGTTATGGCGGAGCTACGAGGTTAAATACGAGTTTGAATGCCTGCTTGATCGCATTATGCATAAGTACATATTTTATATGTGCTAGCTTATACTGGGGGCAGAGGAATAAGAGTTTTTAGGCTATGTTACCTTTTCTTATATATTAAACCAATATCTTCGACAAAGCAACTATTAACTCATGTCAACTTGCTAAACTGTTTGATCCAATCAAAAGCTAGATACCAAGATAATTATATTTGTTGTTTCTCTTGAACTGATCTTGCCTAGTGTGAACTGATTATTTGCATCTGACAGAATAACGGTGTGGAAGATTTCATGGTAGATGTTGACAGAGTTAGACATATTGATGCTTCAGTGGAAGGGACAGACAAAGATCAGGCAAGCTCTTCAAGAGGAAAAAAAGATTCTGGGTTATGGCGGAGCCACGAGGTTGATTCCGAGTTTGTATGCCTGCTTGATCGAATTATGCATAAGTATCCAGAAACCTTTGAGCACTTCACCACAAAAAACAGGAAGTTATGTACAATGAATCTGAATATGTTGTGCACCTCACTGAATGACTTTTTCAAAATCACTATGGCTAATGTTGATTTGGAAATAATTGGGGGGTACAGGGAAGTATTTTCCTACTTGCAAAATCAGGGTTTCAACGTAAGTTGGGTCGTGGACCGCCTGAACTATATAGAACATCTTCGGTTTTCAAAACCCCTGATTAATGAGCTTCACTCAATTGACTGTCATATTGATGATACTAAAACTAATCTACAAGAGCTGCAGGCTCGTGCTGATGATGCCAAAGTTAAATTACTAGATTTGCTGGCTTGTGTGGATGATGCCAAAGTTAAATTGCATGATAAGCAGACTCTTCGCATGGAGAAGTTGTCAGAAATTGAGAAAGCCTTTGGAACTAAGAGTACTAACCTTCTTGTTGGTTGCATTGGAGATGATCTACTCTCTAATCCTTAACTTTAGTGGTTTTCTTCTATGTTTGAAAGTTTTTTGGATGTCTTGGTATATCGTCTTCTGTCTAATCAGAAACTCTTAAGCACTTTAGAAGTATTTTGCTTACTGACATTGTATCGAATTTGTTTATCTTATTTCATTTCAAAACAATTATCATGAAACTGCTTCAATGCTTGTTTTGTATCATATAAGATGTTTCACTTCACACAAGAAGTTCATAGCTTATTGTATTATATAACATGTGATTATATACGATTATTTTGAAAGAGCCTGTAGAAACCTATGAGGATTTCACTAGAAGCAAGTTATCCTGTATACTTACACATTGGCATGAGATAACAATTAAGTGATGTTACTCAAGTTGATGTGGATTGAATGATGAGAATATTCAACCACCAGCTCCAGTGTCCACTCACTACGCCAGCTCTTCTCTGATCGACAGCTCCTCTTCCACTCTTCCTTCGTGAAGATACTCAAGAATCCTGTGGCATTTGCAGATCGAGTTTAAATTTGTTTTTGCTAAGTGGATCGAAGTAACCATACACGCGCGTGATTGTTAAACTTTCTCCTTTCAATTTCTGTGTTCCAAACTCTAATTATTGATTTAGTTTTCGTATAAGCTATATATGAAATACAATGCAGAACAAGTAATTTGGGAAGGTGATGCATAATGGTATATTGATATGGATTGTTGGACTTGTATTTTAGTTTTAGACCTTAAACTTCAGTTCTGTTCTTGATCTCCTGAAGTGTATGACCCTTGTTTCCTTGTTACTCACCACAATTTATGTCCTGACTCCTGCACTTGTAGCCAAAAGCTGATTTTACCTCTATGCACAGAATACAAATTAAACGCCCATGAAAAAAATCTTTAAAACGATTCAAAAAATTTCATACTAACACAAAGGAATAAACCGTGAATAATGTTGTCAAGGATTCTAAATTTCGTACAGGGACAATGAAACACACATTAAAAACATTAGAAAATGACGTACGAATGGACCAATGATAATTTTGAATTTGGTTTTACCCATTATACAATCAGGAGGATATCTAGGTGAGTATTTTGAGCCGTAGGAACTGGACATCCATATGAATACAGATTTATTACACTTGGTTTCCACTAAGAAGCACATGGATGTCAGCAAACAAATACTACTATATATATAAAGAATGTGCATGTTTCTTGTCTTCAAATATAATATAAGATCAATTTGTGCTTTCTAACACCTTAAAATTTTAGATAGTTAAATTCTCAATATTATATTAGATTCCTGATTCGGCATAGATCTCAAAGTTCTTATAATAATATGAACACGAAGGGCATTAATTGCTCCAAAAATATACACGTGTGATCCACTCCTCAACTCAAAAAATGGGATTTCGAGTGAGGGGAATATTAAAATATAGTGTAAGGTCCATTTTGATACATTTCTTTAACCCTTTAAAATTTTAGATGGGTTGGTTTTTATCATCTTACGATGAGCTTTAAGTAATTCCTACTTCCTAAACCATAGAACGCCAATGAAATGATCCCTTAAAAGTCTAGTAATGTTTATTTAGTGCCACACTTGTCCTTCCAAGCGATTAATGTAACCTGATTTCAAGCAGATCAAAATTTCCAAAATGAGCTGCAAGGATCATGAGAACGAGAGACAAGCAGAAGAGAGTGAAGTAATAGTGGTGATAGTTCCTTTTCCTGCACAAGGCCATCTGAACCAGCTCCTCCACCTCAGCCGAATCATTTCTTCCTACAATATTCCAGTTCACTACGTTAGCACCGCGATCCACAGCCGCCAGGCCAAGCTCCGAGTCCAGGGATGGGATCCTCTGTCAGCTCCCAACAAGATGATCACCTTTCATGACTTCTCAACACCTTCTTTCGTCTCTCCTCCTCCCAACCCACACTCTGCAGCCAAATTCCCTGCTCACCTTCTACCTTCTTTCTACGCTGCCTTGCACCTTAGAGCACCCGTGGGTGAACTACTATCCGCTCTCTCTCCCACCACTAAAAGGCTTGTTGTGATATACGATTTCCTGTTTTCTTCGGTCATTCAGGATGTGGTTTCAATACCAAACGGGGAAGCCTACTCTTTCCAGTGTGTCTCAGCTTTCCGTGTATCCTCCACTGTCTGGGACATCACTGGAAAGCCTGTCGAGATCGATGATCAGATTATGGAACAGCTTCCGTCCAGATCAGCTACCGTCATTCCACAAGTCATGGATTTCATTAAAATGCAGGAGGAGCATAATAAGTACAGCTCAGGTGTAATTTTCAATACTTGTAGACCAATTGAAGGTCCTTTTCTTGATGTGCTAGCCAAGGTCAACGCTAAACAATGGGCGCTCGGCCCTTTTAACCCTATGGAGATCAGCAATAATTCATCCGATAGACGCCATAGATGCTTGAAGTGGCTAGATAAGCAAGTTCCAAATTCTGTCATATTTGTTTCTTTTGGCACGACGACTAGTTTGACAGATGAGCAGATTGAGCGTCTTGCAGTTGGGTTGGAGACCAGTGGACAAAAATTCATTTGGGTGTTGAGAGACGCGGATAAAGGAGATATATTCACGGGAGCTGTGAGAGAATGTGAATTGCCAAAAGGATTCCAGGACAGAATACAAGTTAGCGGGCAGGGGATGGTAGTGAGAGATTGGGCACCTCAGCTGGAGATTCTGGCACACTCGTCGACAGGAGGATTTATGAGTCATTGCGGATGGAATTCATGCTTGGAAAGTATTACAATGGGAGTGCCAATAGCAGCATGGCCTATGCACTCGGACCAACCCCATAATGCCTTGTTACTGACTAAGGTTCTTAAGATCGCAGTTGTGGTAAGGGACTGGTCGCGAGGGGAGGAGTTGGTGGAATCATTGACGATTGAGAATGCTGTCAGAGAGTTGATGGCATCGAATGAAGGTGAAGCGATAAGGAAGAGAACAGCAGAGTTGAGTATGGCCGTCAAGAGGTCAGTAACAGGAGGTGAGATGGATAATTTTATTGCTCATATACGAAGATAGACAAACGTTACTACAAATATAATGCCTGCATCCACAACCTAGATTCAACAATATCAGACACAACCCGAGAAGTACAAACATGCTTTGGGGTTCCAATTTCTACTTGTTCTTTCCTTTTTTTTGTTCCTCATAATTAGAAGTTTCACAGATTGGGATCCTTCTGCCAACTTGTTCCAAAACTAATATAATTTAAATGTGTTATGTTATGCCTACCTGTTTGTCAGTAGCCAAGAACTCTACCCTAGGCAACAACAGGTGAACTTGTATTCCCGTGATTGATCTATAGAGCATGGTCAATGGGAGTGCTAAAATACGTATAATTATTGTTATATTATAAGTAACATAGAAAAGTTAAAGTTGTGATGTTGAAATAAAACGTCTACTCCAATGGACAAATTTAACATAGCACCAGATAATCTATATTTAACTTAACTTTTCAACCACCTTGTAATTGAAATGAAACAAAAACTATCAAACTTGCTATCTCTCTCATTTTTCCTATATGCGGTAATTATAGCAACATCTATACCTAATTCTAAGTTTAGCACCAAGCATTTTGCTATTTTGATACCAAGTTTAGAATCCCATTGAAGTGTGCATTTTTTTATGGGTGTTGTCATATGTGATATAACATCACTTCTAGCACCTCCATTGGACTTGCCCTTATTGCCAAAATATTTTAATAAAGAAATTTATGCTCTTCAAAGCCTGTATAACAGAGAAGATACACTGAACAGAACTTAACTCCTATATACTGAAGAGTTACAGCCAGATACAAATTTCTATAATTAAATGATGACAACAAAACTAATCGATCTCACACAGAAATGGTATCAAGAAACTCAACTGATTGCACAACAATCTATATGTATGGGACTGAACTACTTCCCTTTAATGTTTTTCTAGAACTACTTATACATCTGAAATGAACTGCATCCATGAAGATCATTTGTACCGGCGTTTAGTTTCTCCATAAGCAGCAACTCCCATTACGGTCATTGTATATCCAGCAATACCAATAAAGGTAACAGGGTTTCGGAACAGAAGTATGGAAATAACAACGGCTACAGCACCTTTTGCATTGCCTAATACCTGAAATCACAATTGCAATATGCATTTAGTTATACAAGCATACATCTTTTGCTTCACCTAATTAGACGAATCCAAAGTCTAATATAAGATATATCAAAAGATTCATCCTTCTTTTTGGAATTTCTGAAGTAGCATTGATTCCTCTAACTGATTACTGTATACTAGAAATCAATTTCCCTACCATGTAAAGATGTCACATGTTCTTGCTCCAGTCAATGAAAAGGTATTTATAAAATCACCAAAATGAGAGTTTAGACAAAGATACTCGGGTACATTGTTTTATATAAATTATCAATTTTAGCAAGGCAGCTAAGAAGTCCTGATCCAAACATAAATGGGGTCTAAGCTAAAACAGTAATGACCAATTGCTCTGGTGTAGTTCCAGTGACCAAAAAATAGTTGCTAATTACTATAGATTACTAGAAGTTTAGGAGCCCAAATTCTACTTTTTAGTACGAAATGAGCCTGCAGGAAAAACTCAAAAAAAGGCACATAAATATCTGCATTCTTAAGTGAAACAAGTTGGGGTGGAACCTCAAAATAGTACTTTAGGGATCAACTTCACATTTTTAACAAGGTCAAGATACTTTCACAGGTGGATTGAATAATATAAAAGGCAGAAAAAAAGTTAGCAACTGAGCTCTAAATCAGACATGTTATTCTTAAGACACATGAACTTTATACTGGATGCATTATGTGAATGTCTGAAATTTTGACTACATGTAATGGCTTATTAAAACATGCACATAGATCATACCTGGAGTGTTAGTGCACTTGTATGCTTTGTCACCAAAAAGTTTGTTAAGTTGGCTGCGTAAGCCATTACTGAATTAGCAAGAAGAAGTAGCCACATAAACTTGTGTTTTACACCAAGGGAAAGAGTGACATCTAATACATCGGGCTCCATCATAAGCGTTGCGGGCAACAAAACTAGAACAGCAATTGGGGACATATAAAGCAGCAAGTTCATAGAGTTCAACTTTTCCCTGAAATTTTGATTAGAAGAATTTCAGAAGATTTCAGAAGTTAATCATAACTGTGTTATTGCTATGTTAGATGCAACTGAAAACATTACATGGAATCTACAATTGGGACAACAGAATGAAACTTGAAAAAGGACACAAGAAATCCAGAAGAAGAAGAAGAAAGGATGAGATAAAATTAGAATCCAACACCACAGAACGATCTGAATATTTGATATTGACTTTTCATCACATTCTTCTTTATTCTTCACAATACTTTGTTAATATGCTTATTGTTTACTTATTGCTTACAATATCTGATACATTACAGAAACAAATTTGTCGCCTAGGGGGGAATAAAGGAAATCTGCACATAATGAGAAAGCATTTAAGGTGAAAAAATTCGAAGGCCAAATCATAGTTAACATTGATTAGCACTTATCCAAATGCATACTAGCAGTATTAAAGAACTGAAAACTGCAACAATTTCTTTTACACGGGAACCTGGGACCACTACGAGACCATGTGTGTCGTTTAGGTAATTTATTCACTTAAAACCAAATATTCATATTTGATAATAATTGAACGGATGGACAATTAAAAAGGAAAAAAATATCCATAGTTCCATATTTTCAATTCAATAACTATTGCAGATCAAAAACATAAATGCATTCACTGTAAGATCAGCAAAAAGCAACCCTATAAGTAGAAGAGCAAAAAAATGTACCCCTCTGAAGAAAGCAGGATACCCTGAAGCACAGACTTGAAAGCCCTTGCTGCGGTTGCACTAATGCACATAATAAATCCATACAAGTGGAAGCTTGGCTCTCCCTGCGACCAATAATAACATCTCACTTACACAGAAGTCTATTACTTCACAATGATTTTTATATGGCAAGTAACAAATTACATATAGAAGGGTATGAAATCACGGTCCAACATGGATTAGAAAATTGATTCCAAAAGCCGTCCATTTAGTAGGCCATTCATGCTTGCTGATTATAATGATCAAACTCCATTAATTTCACTACACTTATCACTCTCCAACAGCAATTAATACCCGACTATATCAACTACAATATAGGTGCATCCCAATTTGGGCAACCTACTGCAGATGTGAATCACTTACTATTCCAGAGCTAGCATATGCACAAGTGTGCAGAAATCTAAGTCTACTTGAAGAGACATTAGGAATTAACTTCACTCAAGACCGAAAATTCATAAACTTTTAGAATGGAAACAACTGCGAATGCATGGCTAAAAAATTGAGTGATTTACAATTAAGTACACCCTAAAATATATCGGAAACATGGAAGAACACTGCAAGTCTATCTAATCCGATTCTTTGTACCAGTACGGCAGCACAACACTAATCTACAAACTACTAGATCTTGTTCAAAGATAGACACATTATAAAACATCACTACCAAACTAACAATTCATAGTCCACATACAAAATTCACATAGACAAACCAACTCAGTACTAAAATCTAATCAAAACCCAACAAAGATTCACATTTCTTCGCATTAACAAATAAACAATCAACAGAGATCCAATTAACAAAATGCACACAATGCGGTGAATAAACAACATACCCCACTAGCAATAACAACACCAGCAACAACAGGCACAAGAGCAGCATAAGTAACCCAAGCTTCTCTTTTCAGAGTCATAAAATACGCAAACATCGCCGTGAAAAACGGCGTCGTAGCGCCGACAGCCTGATTGAAAGAAACCGGCAGATACCTGAGCGAAATATTCCCACCGACAACAGAAGCACAAAACACAACACTCAAACTCGAGATCCTCAACAACTGAGACCTCGATTTAATCTCCTGGAAGGGGACAACTTTAAGGAAGATTATAGACACGTAGCTTAGGACAGCACAAGCAGTCATATGACACATTGTGAGGAAGATTGGGAACCTAAATCCATAGTTTGAGAGCAGGAATTTGTTGAGGAGAAGAACACCAATGTTGGATGAGTACCATAGGATTATGAGGGATGAGATGAAGAGGGCTTGTTGTTTAACTGCCATGTCGAGAGATTGTGAAATCTAATCTCAGCTCTGACCAGAGCTCTAATGGCAGGCCAGCAACAATAGTGTGATTGTTGTTTTAATATTTGTGTGTAATAATGAAAATAATAGACCGATGTTTTTTTAGTTCGGTTTTACCTTCTTTTTTTCTTATGTGCGTGTGAAATTAATGCGAGGATTTTTTTTTTACTTTTTTTTTTTGATACAGAAATTAATGCGAGGATTGTAAATTAAATTTACAGGGTGTATCGTATCCGTCACTTGTGCAATCTTATTAAATGCGGACCTCACGCCAGGGTAAATCTAAAATCAGAATTTAGTAGACTCTTGGGAGTAATAAATGTCATACCCACTCGTTTGACAATGCTGTTGAGATGTTGCGCGGATATGTCAAAATTTGATATTTCCTCCTTTATATGTTATCTGCTTCATTTAATTATTTATAAATTTTTAATTTAAATATATAATATAAATAATTGAAACAATATATAAATTTATACTCCATTGTATGTATAAATTATTTAAATATTATTTTAAATTTTAAATTTAGAAAAGATCAATTTACAATGTGCTATCAAAGATCGACCGATCGTATCAATAAAAGTCGAAAGAGACAGTCAAAAGAAGATGAAGTGATATGAATTTCGACTCGTTGAAAAATTCCTCCCCTATTTTAGTTATTTATACGATTTTGTTATGTTTAAAACATTGTAAAAAAAATTATATATTAACAAAATTTCTTGTCTTATAATAATTTCAGTTTCTTAAAAGCTAAAAATATGATAATATGTTCAAATTATCAAACATCGGTGACTTTGTATTTAAAATTATTCAAATATTTATATTATTTATAAATTAAATTATCCAAACACTATAATGATTACAACTATTCGTATACTTGTCAATTGTACTCCACTTTTAGTTTAAATGATAAATAATTAAAAGGAGTGAGATACACCTGTATATTAATCGAGATTTAATAAACTAATAATAATATATTACTAGTATTTGATTTTGTTTTTAAGTCTAGCAGAGTTAAAAGCTAAAATATTTTAAGTCTATTAAGCACAATTTGTAATTTCTTGTAAATTGTTGAAATATTTTTGATAATATAAATTATGCTAAACAATTACACAAAATCCATCATTTTATGAAATCTAAAAGAAACCTTCAATTGAATTAGTGGATTTTATAATCTCAATTGAATATTATATATTTTTTTGAGTATAATATAAAATCTTGATTAAAAAATACTACTCTATTATTGTTATGATAATGTAAAATCTTAATTGAATATTCTAAATTTTATTAATTTGTTTTAAAATTAAACTAAAAACACTTGAAAAACAGAATTTTTTGCAAAAGCACTCATATTTTCAAATTTATTATTTCAAAAAAAAGGTCAAAATCACTAGTTAAAAACAATTGCGTTCATGTTGCAACGATTGTAGTTAAAGTTGCATATACGATTTCACCGTATTTTAAAAAAAATATATTTACAATTTAGATAATTTTTATATAAAAAGAAAAATATATCTAAAATTTCAATTATATATGTCTCATAGCTCATAAATCTTGATTAATAACTTTCATCCTTCGGGTGTTCGTAGCGCGATAGATGTCATAATATTCATCTTTCATCCTTCGGGTGTTCGTAGCGTGATAGATGCATAATATTCATCTTTTGGATCATTGGATGGTGTTCTTGGTGATATTTAACGTATTCCCCAAAGCTGGAGTCCACATCATGCTATTGATATTCATGGTTAAGTCATTGTGAATTTGCAGCGAGTGTATTTACTATTTAGTTTGCTTAAGTTTTGCCTGGCATGCCTGCAGATCTGTATCATACTCATGACCACCACCGGGACGTGGGTCCATTGAAAATTTCTTAGATCGATTACTATGGTTAATTGGCAAGTTAGGCCGAAGCTGGGGGCTAAACAGAGTGACTCCTTTTTTTTTTTCTTTCTGGCATGTGAGAACGCTGAACTAAAAGATGAAAAAATCAGAAAGCTAAAATTCTAAATCTTGAATTCTTCAAGTATTGAGCTCAAATAATCAGAATCAATATACAGTATCTTATATAAATGCACTGTTATAATATTTTGCTACTCAGCAACTTTCAGCTCAAATCATTGTATTGACTGCTCTATGCGATCTAATAAATTTCTATTTACTGAAGGCTCCAAGTGATTCATAAGAAAAGAGCCATTAGAAAATAACAACTGGCAAATTTTAGTCTTTTCAAGTGCCTCTGTATCAACATCACATAGTTGCTTCAAACCTTTAGTTGCTCTATGCCTCGAAACAAAATGAAAAGCATAATCACAACCTGAGAAACCAAATGAATGACAGACATAGAAATTTCGACTCTGAAGCCGAATCTACACATGTAACATATCTAAATGATATACTGTATTATACATTTTTATACCTCAGTTGGATGTCGTCTTGGACTCTGCTTCCTCCAATGCCCGGAGAAGATGTAGTATGCGATATTGGAGTCTAGCATTTTCTGAAGCAAGTTGCTGCACCTCCTTTAAAGCCTGAAGGTGAACAAAAGGTATTAGTAACAAAGCAGACCTTTACTGTACCAATAATAGACTTGAAAAACAATGCACCATACCTTTTCTTTTTCAGAATCTTGCGAAGTTCTGGCATCTTCTAACTTCAACTGTAGTTCATTAAACTTTTTTAACAAATCCTGATATCCAGAATCTAGGCATCACCAGCACCCAAAACGTAGATATATAAAATTCATATAAGATGAAATGAAACAATCCTTGAAAAACAAGTAGAACATAATATAAAATTGCTGAGGAGACTACCTTGTTTACTAGCAATAGCAGCTTCAAGTCTTGCCAAGCGATCCTTTCAAAACATTTAATAACGTTAAGGATTGGGTAGCATACTGAAAGATAAAAATTGTAAAATACAAGATTCTACAAACTGTTTGCTGACAATACTTAATCACAATCCACACAACACTTTTTGAATAACGTCAATTACAAGGAACTTAAATACCCCCGAGAATCCACAAAAAGTACAGACTTAAAATTGGAAGAATACTGGTAATTCAAGTAGTCTATATTTAAGTTAAAAGTGTCCTGTTCATATCCATTGCGCACCGGAAAGATAATCATGGGTTAACTTTATCACATGATCCTACACGCACAAAACATGAGGCTCTGACTTGCATATGTACACTTGGGGCGTGTTAGTTTTATCGAATTAATAATCTCTCTACTATTCACAATTTGCACTCTTTTCATCACATTTACTACTATCATATATATATAACCTCTTAAAATAGTCTCATGCGAAACTTTAACTCCGTTTCAAATTAGTGGTCCACTTTGACTTTTTTCAAGACAAATTTATTAAATTTTAACTAGAGTCAACATTACTATATAATTACAAAATATTAAAAATAATATGTCAATAAAAAGTATATGCAATCTTTTTTATAGTGTATTTTTCAATTTTTAAAAATTATAAAAGAATAATTTGCTTCCAATCAAAGTTTGGTCAATTTAACCATAAAAGTCATAAGTGAACTACTAATATGAACCCGAGGTAGAAGAGCATCTCCAACAAACTCTTAAATTATTCTTAAAAAAAATAATACAATATATGACTCCTAGCAAGTTAATACATTAAATATCATGACAACTCCAACACTACTCTTGATACTTCCTCTCTGTTTATCTATTTCTTATTTAGGTGGAAGTTGGAGATGGAATCGGAGGAAAGTGAATGTAATTGAAGGAAATGAATATTATATTCATAAATGATAAGTTAAAAGCACCTAAATATTCTTTAAAAGAGAGAAGGGAGAAGAGGCCTTAACTTTTTAAAGAGCCTATTGGTGCACTAGTTTCACACCGTTTTAATTTGTAATTGAGCTTGTTTGAAGAGTCGATGCTCTAATAACTTTTGAGCATCTCCGACTGACTCCTAAATCATTATTTAAAAAAAAAAAATATGTGGCTCATAGCAAGTTAATACATTGTATAACGTGACAACTCCAACACCACTCTATTTATTTTTTGTTATTATTTGAGGAGAAAATTGTAGATAGAATCAGGGAGGTCAATAGAATTGGAGGGAAGCGAATATTATATTCAATGATAATAAGTTATAACTTAAGAGCACCCAGAGAGGGCTCTTAAATTTTTTAAAGAGCCACCGGGAGCCTATTGAAACTCTAATTTTTCACATCTTAATTTAAAGTCTTGTTTGAAGAGCCTATTGGAGATGCTCCTAGAACATCTTCAAGAGTCTCATAGTTGGCTCTGAAATATAATATAAAATATATGATTCCTAGAACGTAAGTACATTTTTAAGACCGTCAACTCTAACAATACTCTTTGTACTCCTTTATTTTATATTTTAATTAATATATGAAGTAAAAAAGAGGAGTGGTGGATGAGTAGGAGGGAATGAATTTTTAATTAATACAAATAAGTTAAGAGCCATGTGGCGAGCTCTATTTGAACCAAGGATCTTTATTTCTTTACTTAAGACTCAAGAGCTCATATAGAGAGCCTCTTGGAGATGATCTTATAGCTCATTTAAGGAGACCATTAATCCCCACTCCAGCTTTATCACTGATCCCATGGAAATAAGTCAAATGTGGTGCCAAACTGCCAATTATAACAATTTATTTATTATTATTATTTTATTTTATTTTTTTGGGGGGGGGGGGGGGGGGGGGGGGGGGGAAGGTGTGTTAATAATCCGATAAAACAGATATAAAAAAATGCTTCAAAGCAACATAACACAAACGTAAAAAAACGCTTCAAAACAAGTCATCAAAATTTACAAGCTCTGTGTTTCCACTTGACACCGTAAATCACAAGAATTCAATTATTCAGAAGGCAATAACACACCTGTAATTGAGTATAAACAACGAAAATTTAATTTAAAATATCATATTCATGGTTGATGTGCAAAATTAAAAGGAGTAACAGGAATTGCACTGCATTGCTATAACGGATCCCACAAAAACAATCTAGACCATATAACAACAAAAAGACACCCAAAAAAAAAAAAAACTCACACTCACACATCCATAGTCAGATATAAAAGAAGCAAAAAAAATAAATTGAGATGGATGGGTGTGATATAAGTAGTACCTCGGCCTCAGAAGCTCTCTTGTACAGGGGTTTCAAAACCTCTTTCAGATCATTTGAACGCGGAGAAGAAGACGCCATTTTTACTTATTTTATTCTTCAGTACCCTAATCTTTTCTCTTCGTATAAACACTGCCTCCTCCAAAACCCCTTCTATCAATTTACGATATTGCCCTTCTATTGTTCTACATAAATAAAATTTAATAATATTTATTTTCAATTTTATAATTTCTGAATAGCAAACAAGACTAGTAATATCTACATATATAGTTTCTGAGTTGTGTTCCATGTAGAACTCACCTCTTATGTTGTGTTTGGTTGGAGGGAATGGAATGGAATGAAATGGGTAAAATTTCTTGAAACTAATAGAGATAGGAGGGAAGTTTTGAAATAAATTTAAAGGGGTGCAAAATTGCTATTATGAGATTTGAGAAGAAATTGGGGTTAGGAGAGAATGAAGCATTCCATCTCAAATTGAAGATATGATGTCTAGCATAGAATGCAAGGAATGGAATGGAGGAAAAAATGAAATCTGTTAAAATTGCCCATAATTTAGTTTATTTTTTATTCCATTCCTTCCGGAATCATTCACTCCAACCAAACACAACATTAGTCTTAAAACCTTAGAACCCTCATTACATGACAATATCTAATTCCAAGATTAATATAAACTTTCTAAAATTATATAATTTAACCGTATAACTTGTAGGCTTGTACTACTGCAGAATATTGAAAGGATGATAATAAGTAATTTGATTAGGATGTAATATTAAATGTTAATACATATAATTAATGCACTCATTAATTACCTACAATCAAGTAAAACAGATATTAAATAACTAATATTAAATGCGGTTTTTGATATGACCATTGATTTAACAATAATCTAATGATTTTATATGAATTATAAGTTTTAACTTAAAATGAGTTCTAATTTGAACCTCACCCTATAATTTCTAATAAATTTTATTTTTATTTTTACAATTTATGAAATGTAGTGTTATAAAAAACGGGAATGAAATTTAATGAATAAAATTATAAAATAATGACTGGTAAATATTTAATCGATTTAGCTCGATTAATCATCATGTTATCAATTTCTGGAACAGAGCTAAATAGCAAACAAGACTTGCACAAAAAAGCCCAACTGCCCAAGGCAGGCTCGAGCTAAAATGGGCTTGTGAGAATCTAAACAAGGAAAGGGCCCATACGATCCAATTATTATTTGCTTAGCATAAAAAAGGATAAAAAAAACCATCAAGAACACTTATCTGGCTGTCTTCACTCACTCAGTCACTGATTCACAAAACAAGCCACAGAGAAAAAGAATGGAGGACACAAAACCCAAAGAAATAAGCAGCACAAAAATGTTTGATGGATACAACAAGAGATACAAACACTACAGTCCTACTCTTGGCTGCTCCATGACTTTTTACATTTACTTCCCTCCTACTCCTAAATCTTCCCAGAAATTCCCTGTAAGCATCTGTGTCTCACTCACCCTTTTCGTCATTTCATATATCAATTCATTTATCTAACACCCATTTTGACCAGCATGTTTATTGAAATAATTATAAATGTTTTTAATCGGTTAGGTTTATATAAAGGGTTTTTCTTTTTTGCTTTTTATTGTTTTAGTAAAATTGAAATATTGTACTGTGCTGATTAGTTTTGCTGAGAGTTGATTTTTTGTTTCTTAAATTAAATTATTTTTCCCAAGCAATTTCAAGGAAATGAATTACAAACTGGGATGTGAGCATGGCTTTTATGTGCTAAATTTCTGTTGGTCAGATCTTGGGACTTGATACAAAAATGAAGGTGGTAGACAAGTGTAGTTGTGTTACTATAGTGCAAGGACAACCTATATACTGGCAGTGTATGTAATAGAAGAATATTGCTGAAATTCTTGAGTCAAATCTAGTCCGATAGTGTCGTGTTGCTGATTGAACGGGTATCCACATTTCTTCAAGAACGGTCTCTCTTAATTCTGTTGCATAGATGAAAGTAGCTGGCTCGTTCTTGAATTTGACTAGCCCATAGCAGATCTACATACTGACCACTCATTTATCGAAAATACCAATATTACTATAGTACCACTTATCCAAACAGCGTCGCACTCTTATATTTTCCAAAGGAACACGTGTAGTAAGTAGATCAGGATGATAAGTTGTGAAACGTGAGTTGCTCTATTTTGTTGGTAAAAATGTTGTCAGTTAAAACTCACCCCAGATATTTGGTCAGGTCAAGCTATTTGTCTTTCATGTTTGGCTATGCCATTTGATTCAACACTTCTTCACATTAAATACATTGATATATTAAACTCGACCTTGCTGTATTGGCCGCAGTAGGCCAGAAGCTGTATACACCATTTTTTAAAATTTTAGAAGTTGGGCCACTTGTATTTTGACAAGGTCTGTAGGATTTTTTTTCCTATTTTGTTTTATTTATATTGTATCTTCAATCATCAGGTACTTTACTGGCTCTCTGGTCTCACGTGTACTGATGAAAACTTTATCATCAAGTCTGGTGCTCAGCGCACTGCGGCCAGTGAGGGCATTGCTTTGGTTGCACCAGATACATCTCCAAGTGAGCCGACTATTCTTCATTCTCTCTTTTTTTAATAAATAAAACCGGACATAGATCTGTAGAGAAAATATGTTGGATACTATGTGTATAATAACACTAAAACTGTATTTCAGATATTGAACACCACAATCAGCATTTAGAATTTACCACTTTGCCTATTATATATATTATATATATTTAAGAAAAGAGTAGACTACTTTAGACTGATAACTTATATCAAACAGCTTCAGTTTCTTTGTCAAGAACTTTGCTTATTATCATGGCCTATGTTATCTGGACAAGTCCAAAAGTGGCCCACTTGATATGTCCAAGTATTTGGGCTTGGTAATATTTTTTTATTTATTCTTGTATCTTATTGGCCGAATGTCAAGACGGGCACTTAAAGTAGAATAACGTGTCTGGGTAATATATGTCATGGCTATTAGACTATATTATTTATGCTTTATATAATCATAATGTATTCATCGCACCCTAAGTCTTAATACTCTGCAAAGTGTTATTGCAACTTATCATGTTAAAGTGATCTTACTATGACTTCTAAACCTAGATAAAAGCTTAAAGAATTAAAAAAGGTAAGTGCATGCCCGCCCGTATTATCTCGAAATATTTAACTCACAAGAGGTTTTCTATATTCTTAATCTCACATGACTTCAGTTAGTTGTTTTGTGTATGCTGCAATGACAATCTGTCCTTTACTAATTACAGGAGGCTTAAATGTGGATGGAGAGGCAGACAGCTGGGATTTTGGTGTAGGTATGTAAGACGAAGCTAATAGAATATCTACTCTTAGACAATTCAGTACTGATATTGCTTTTACGTTATTACGTGATGCAGTTGTATCTAAAACCTGTATAATTTGGGTAGTAAACTTTCATGGAGTTTAGAAACCAACAATTGTTCAGTTAACCTGTGTCCATTGCAAATTTGACGGGAATCTTGGTTTTAATTTTCCGAGCTTTAAAACTCTGTTCTACTTCCTTGTGGTGTCTAAAACATTGAACCGAAAGATGAGGATGATACCTTGGATTATGGTGGACAGATCCACTCTTAGGTGTAATAGCTTCCAACTGAAAGAAAAAAGAGTGAAGTCATTATCAAATGTTTTAAGCTGTCTACCATTGTTGCAGATGTTAAATATTAATTTTACAAAGACTTCCTTTCACAATATTAAAGGTTTTTTGAGTTTCATGTTTCCCAGTTTTTTTTAATTTCCAAAAAACTTTGGAGTCATAGCTTGCATAGTTTCAATAACAGAATGCAGCACCCTCTGTCACTTCATTAAAGAAATTTTCTTACTCAGTAGCTACCACTGAGACAATCCAAGTGATTTCTTTAAAAGAATTGATGATGGAGGATCCAAGATTATTGTCAGATTTTTTGCAAACATATCACATATCTGATTGGTAAATATCGTGAATTTATGAGCACATTACAAATTTGCAGTATGGATATATATGTGCTTGTCACTTGAGATCAAGTTGATGTCGGGTCTTCACAGACCTTGTTGTTCTAGATATATTAGATTACATACTACTTGTGTTGTACCAACCAAAGTATTATATTTATGCGCATGCATGTCTAACAATTTATGTTATTAAATTGGTTTTATGCTATTTTTCCACTCTCTGAAATCAGGATACTCAACACTTTTGGTGCATATTCCATTTTGATCATTACATTCCAATAATAATACAATATTTTAGTAAGATTCATGTGGTAATTTGAAACTAAAATACATAATCAAGTAGAATTGTTAATTTGAGCATTGGAAAGAACACCATATTCTTTTGCCAACTCAACAGAACTATGTTCGATGAGATGTTCAGTTCTGTTGCCACCAGTTAAATTTGGAGTTGGTAGAAATGTGACACAGACACTTTGAACCAGGTGCTGGGTTCTATCTAAATGCTAAACAAGAGAAGTGGAAGAACTGGAGAATGTATGATTATGTTACCAAGGAATTGCCGAGCCTTCTGAGTGAAAACTTTGTGCAGCTTGATACAGCACGGGCATCTATATTTGGTCATTCAATGGGTGGGCATGGTGCTCTGACAGTGTACCTGAAAAACCTGGACAAGTATAAGGTGCAGATATATACATACCCAGTAGTAAACTGTTATATTAAGAGTGTTTGAATACTTAAAGTAAAAGGTCTGATGTAATTTGTTATTCAGCATGCAATAGATTAAATTTCTGTATTACAACCATATGTTTATCTTTAAAAGGCAACTTATGTACTAGCATCTTTTTTTGTGAGGGTTTGAATGTATTTTACTAACGTCTGGTTTTTATAAATTCAGTCGGTCTCTGCATTTGCACCTATAGTCAATCCAATTAACTGCCCATGGGGTCAGAAAGCTTTCACAAACTATCTGGGTGATAATAAAACTGATTGGGAGGTTCTCTCTCTCACTCTCTCCCCCCCTACCCCTCCCCCCCCCCCCCCCCCCCCCCCCCCCCCCCTCCATCTCTCTCTCTCCCCCCTCCCTCCCTCCCTCGATCTCTTGATGCCAAGCTGGGCTCTTATATGTTATGAACAATTTTCTCTCAGGAATATGATGCTACTTGCTTGATCTCAAAGTACAAAGATGTGTCAGCGACCATTCTAATTGATCAGGTTTGTCAAGTTGGAACAGAGAGAATACAAGTTTCATACAATATGATTTTCAAGTTTGAATTACATGCTTCTTCATTACAGGGAGAAGATGACAGTTTTCTGCATAATCAGTTACTCCCACACAAGTTTGAGGAGGCATGCAGATCGGCCAATGTTCCTCTGCTGTTAAGGATGCATGCTGGCTACGATCACTCTTTCTTTTTCATTGCCAGCTTCATTGATGACCACATCCACCATCATGCTCAGGCTCTGAAGCTTGCTGTGAAACTTTGAGACTTGTACCTGTTGGTTCTCTTGTTTGTCATGAATTCAATGGAAACTGTTTTGCTGGATGGACGAATTAAGTATGTGTGAACTCTGTAATATGTGTTGCTTAAGCATTGATCAGTGATCACCCTTATAAATAAAGGCATGCTGCCATTTTAATCTTGTGAAGGCTATAACTTGCATATTGTTTATCCTTGGTTCTTAGCTGCAAACCAGAATAGAAAAGTTATTCTGGACATCTCAATTTTGAGATGTGATATATACAGAGAGGGTGCTTACTTGGTACGAACCTTCTTGCAAAACTAGAAATTTAATTTAAAAATATTTAAATCACATCGTAACATAGTATATAAACCAAACCAAACATACTCATTATATCCCGCTTAGAGCAGGGTCTGAGGAGGGTGAAGGGTCTGAGGAGGGTGAGATGTACGCAGGCATGTCCCGCTTAGAGCAGGGTCTGAGGAGGGCAGGCATGTCCCGCTTAGAGCAGGGTCTGAGGAGGGTGAGATGTACGCAGCCATGCCTCTACCCTTAAAGTAGAGAGACTGTTTCCGTGAAGACCCCCGGCTTAGTACACATAAAATAATTAGTGTGTGATACGATATACGCAGCCATGCCCCTATCCTTAAAGTAGAGAGGCTGTTTCCGTGAAGACCCCCGGCTTAGTGCACATCAAATAATTAGTGTGTGATACGATATTAATATGATACTTTAGCCCATGGCCTCCTTCACACGGGCTTTACCTAAATAGTCCCCGATTTTCGATGATGGTTGATGTAGTGAAGCCGGTCGATCTGTAGTGAAACCGAATAACAACCGCCTTTGCACATTTTTTTTAATTTACTTAATTTCCTTTTGTGTAATCCATCCATCTATTCTTGTTTATGTGCACTTCGAAAGCAATAACCGGCAATACACTAACTGTTGTCTAAACTGCATGCCGATTTTTTACCACCGATCCCGAGTACTGATGATTGAGAGGGACAGATTTGGGTTTTTGATGAAACAAAGAGATGGAAAAAGAAAAAGAAGGGGGATGGAATGTGAAATAAAAATGAAGATTCGAGATCGAAACGAGAAGCAAATTGATAAAGCGACCTAGGGAAATTCAGGCAGTGAAAAATCAAAGATGAATAACTGAAATTCCATTCCGATATCCAGACGCGAAAAACCGTATTCTCCGGGCAATCGCCTTTTCGAAACATAGTATATATGATATGAAAATTGATAGTTGGGAGATGATGAGAGATACATCGAAGAGAAATATATTGGAGTCGAATTTCAAAAAAGTTTATTGATTAATGGGAAAATTCAAATAAAAAATAGAGGGACGCTCATGAATTATGTATAGGAGGGTGCATGTTAATTGCTGTGTGATTTTTGGGGTTATTACATCCAAAACTGATAAAGACTAATATTAAGCTTTATAATTTGTGTATTGAGTTAATTTGTATTTGAACCCTTATCTACATATACTAAGCAACATACTATTATTATTATTTAGTCGGTGGATGAATATTGCCTCGTCTAGCCGCTTAGAATCCTTAACATTATTTCTAGTATTAATTAAAATTTTGTAACAGAACGGTAACAGAACTCCACATGCAAAAAAATGTCATGTTTATTTATTATATTTTGAAATCATCTTTGAAAACACACAACGATGTATATATATTAAGATACTGAAAATCTATTTAAAATTTAGAATTCTGCAGCATGACTTTAGCGATTCTGAGATTCCATTTAAAAGAATGGTTCTCTCTCGAATGTCGCTCTATAAAAATTATAAAGATTATGTAAAATAAAATCAAGTCGTATATTTTTTTTATTTTACTTATAAATATAGTCAACCCCTCATATTGGCTAAAAACTCTATCAATATGTAGGAAATATGTGAAAAGATTTCTCATCATTTATTATCTTATTATTATAAGTGATATGTTCTATTTATACCAATATAAATATTAATAATATATTATCATTAAAGTATAACTTTTATAATCAATACTATTGAAAAAGAAATGTTACACTCAAATAATTTTTATATAATATCTTAGATGTCCAATTTAATTGACCAATTTTAACCAACAATTTCAAAAGATGCTTTTTCCATCCACTTCCCAAATATATAGCATGATTGATCCTTCCTTTGTCAGTGTCATAGTTACTCCCTCGTCCCAATTTATAATTTATGTTTATTATTTGCACGTATTTTAAAAAATAATTTGTAACTCATCTTTAACAAAATATTGGTCAAATAACTTATTTTTAACAAAATATTGATCCATTTGACAATCAAAAAATTAATAAAAAATGAATATTATACTTTTTGGCTCATTACATTATATATCATCCCGAGTCAATGTTGTCGAAGTTGGTCGAGGGCAAAAAGAATAAAAAGATGATAAAAATTCATATACACATAGAGATTGACCATATTAAAAAGATACACTAGCAAGAATTCTAATCCACTTGAGGGAAAATAATGATAATTTTAACAAAATTGAATAATTTTGCAATGTCAACTTACGATTAAATTCCCAAACAACGAAAAACAAGTCGATAAAAATAAAAATTCGCCGCATAAAGGGCAAATGGAAGCATCAACCCACATGGATACGCAGCGTTCCACGTTTACGCGCTCCTTCAATTACTAGCTTCTTTCCTAAAAGTCAATTTTATAGATAAACTCTCTCTATAAAAACACGGACGCGTATAAAATATTACACTACACAAAATCGGACACTCTCAATATCTAACACGATTTAAAACGAAACAAACATGTCCGGATATCCACAGAACAACCCATCGGGTTACAACTACGGAGCTCCACCACCGGCCCAGCCCTACTCCGCCGCTCCGTACGGCGCACCAGCCCAGCCAAACCCACAGGCTCCTTATGGCGCACAGCCAGCACCGTACGGTCAGCCACAGCACGATCCCAACAAACCAGCGAAAAATCAGCACAGCCAGCCCTCGGCTCCGTACGGTGCACCCGCGCCAGGATCGGCTCCATACGGTGGACCTGCACCCGCGGCTCCGTATGCGCAGCCGCAGCCTGGCTATCCGGCTCCCGGCGCGGCGTATGGCAGCCCGTTCGCGTCGCTGGTGCCGTCGAATTTCCCGCCCGGCACGGATCCCAATGTGATATCCACGTTCCAGATGGCTGATAGGGATGGAAGTGGGTTTATTGATGATTTGGAGCTCCAGAAGGCGTTAACTACTTATAGAGAGAGCTTTAGCTTGAGGACTGTGCATCTTCTCATGTACCTCTTCACCAATTCCAACACTCGCAAAATCGGTATATTTCAGTATTTCATACTCTTGTGATGATCAATTTTTGTTTCTTTTAGTTTTATGATTCTCGGTTAAACGTATTGTTGTGTTTTATTGCGGTAAATTAGGCCATAAGATAATTTAGACAGGTCCTGTAGTAAATTTAGACTGTTGAATACCTAAATTGCAGTAGTTTGTTGAATCGATTTGAATTGCGTGCTGAATTTGTATTATTTATTTTTCTGTGTGACATTTAGACTGTTGAATACCTAAATTGCAGTAGTTTGTTGAATCGATTTGAATTGCGTGCTGAATTTGTATTATTTATTTTTCTGTGTGACAGGGCCGAAGGAGTTCACCTCTGTGTATTACAGTCTTCAGAGCTGGAGGGTGAGTTATATATTACAACTTACAAGTTTGTTTATAATTGTTTGTTGTTGCGAATATATGGATATGTGATCTGGTGAATGTAATGGATGTGAGATGTGACGTGTTTGCTGTGTTTAGGCTATCTTTGAGAAGAATGACAGGGATCACAGTGGTAAAATTGATGCTTCTGAGTTGAGGGAGGCGCTTATGAGCCTTGGATTTGTGGTGTCGCCTGTGGTTCTGGACTTGCTGGTGTCCAAGTTTGACAAGACTGGTGGAAGGAACAAGGCTATTGAATATGACAACTTCATCGAGTATGATCAATAACACTAGTTTTTATCTGTACAATTCTTATATTTAGAGTTAGTTATAGTAAATTTGACTTTCTGACGCTTTGTTTTTTATTTTTCTCTTTGTTTTTTCGGCTGTTGTGATTACAGGTGCTGCCTCACTGTGAAGGTATAGCTTTTTTTCAAACATTATAGTTTATGAGTTTTATTTTTGGCGCTGTTTATAATGTGGTTACTTGGTTATAGACATTAGTCATCGATTTCTTGGGGAACTTTTTAATTTTCTGTAGTATGTGTTGAGATATATCATGATTTTATTTTTTGTATGACATCTGTTGCAACTTGGGAGAGTGCAATTAAAATCGACACTGTATGGAGTGTAGTGAGAAGATAAGCAAATCTGGATTCTGATAGTGGCATGTGTCTCATGAATCAGTATCTCTTGCAGGGACTTACCGAGAAATTCAAGGAGAAAGACACTGCATACATGGGATCGGCTACGTTCACTTATGAAGCTTTCATGCTCACTGTTCTACCATTCCTCATTGCTTAGGAAGTTATGTAACACGTTTTCTTGTTGGTCTGGTATGAGTTGATATGTTTTTAGTGGTTGAATAGTACTACTACGTTTTGTAATAATCTTTTGGATGAAATGCTTACGGAACCACTTTAGCAGCTGCAGTTTGTTATTATCCCAATGTACTTATCCTCTAATTTGAAGCGTGCATTATGCTATTGATATGCATGAATAGTCTATTCACTATTCTTCAGATCCTGGTATCAATTTTCAGTGAAATGAATAGGTCTCCTCTGCTCTGATCTTAGATTAATTAACTATAGTACTTGTTTATTGGTAGTTTAATTTCTACTGTAGTTTGTTAAGTTCTGCCTGCAACTTGTATCCATCCCACCAGAAACTGAGTTGGTTGTGGCACATTATGTGGATCAACTATTCTAGATTGACCCTTTTTTGGGGGTTTATGGCCTGTGGGAATACAAAATCCAGAGGTTGGAATTTGAAATGGTGAGTATATCTGAGTTGTGCACACAAAGTCAACTAAGCACGTCTATCATCATCTTCTTAAATTTTAAAGTTAATCACGTCCAATGAGTCCAAGTCATTAACCTCTAGTAAATAGTAACTATACTACTTACTACTATACCACTAAGTTGTTGCTGTTTAAATGTATTTCGTTTATAGAAGGGACTGTGTAGTCTGTGTGGTTGTATATTTATCAAGTTTGAATGGCAGCGATATATTATTGGGGCAGGTAGCTGTTAAACAACTAAACCACTGTCTCGGTCACCTGTTTTATGACTGATTTGAGTCGTTCACCTGTTTTATGGCTGATTAGAGTAGTTAGAGCATCTGGAGGTGGCTCTTCATTTAGGCTCCTAATTTGAGATTTGAGGAAGAAGAGGAAAAATGTTGCTTCAAGAGACTCTTAAGTGGCTCTTAAATCACCAAGAGCCTCTTGTTTCTCTCTCCCCTCTTCTCAAAGTTAAGAGTCACCACATGGCTCTTAACTTATTTTTCCACAATAAAAAAATCCTTCCCTCCAATTCACCTCAATCTTTCCCTCTCTTTTGTTACAGTGGAGCCCAATATATGAATAAAATATGAAGTGAAGCCCAATATATGAATAAAATATGAAATAGAGAAAAGATGTAGAGAGTATTATTGGAGTTTACACTCTTAACTTTGTCCTAAATTACTAAAAATCGCATTTTTTATATTATATTTAGGAGCCAACAAGGAGGCTCTCGGAGATGCTCACATGGAGTACTAGAGATATAAATCTCAGTTTAAAACCGCAAACAAACAGACTCTTAATCGTATATGTAATTCTATACTTCCCGTGTAAATACATAAAAAGACGACGAACCATACAGGAAGCTCAGTTTCTTCTAAAGATAAGTCGATGGACTTTCTCAGGCTATTTCCGAAAATATTCGATAAGTTGTGAACACTTTCTTTTAATCTCATATTATTATTTGTTATTAATTTTTATACATTTTTAAATTTTATATTATAATAATTTAATTTAAAACATATTAACTAATAAATTTAAATTAGAAAACAATTCCTAAATAAAAACAATTTCTAGACACCATTTCTCGTATCGACTTACTCAAACATCTAAATAATTGCAATAACATCCTAATATTTTAAATAAATTATAAATTTTACTTTACTTATACTCTAATTTATAGCTCATTTTTCTTAACATTTTAATCATGTAATTTCAAGATATACCGAGCCATATCATTGTATCCACCCGACTGATTTCGATTTGCTCTGGTAAGTAGATTCATTAGACTCCAGTTCATTAACTCAAAATTACCAATACAAATACTGATCATATTTGGTCTTGTTTAATTTATTTTTAAAAAATAAATCAATTAACTTTGAAAAAAATACATAAATGTATCTTTTTTTAAAAATGGTTTATTTATATAATTTTTTTATATTTTTTGTTAAATACGTCACACTGAAAAAATATATATAGTAATAAAGTCCTTTTTCATAATAATTCCTTATTTTAACAAATAAGAACAGCCAAACATGGCTCTCAGCCTCTCATTTGTAAGTCACATGCTTGCGATTATTTAAGGGAAAATTAATTCTAAAGTACCTGAACTATAAGCACTTTTTTTTTTCTAGGTCCCAAACTATAAATGTCAATTCATAAGTTCCTATCTGGGTCCTTCTGTGTTACACCCCGATTTTTCGGAATATTAAAACTAAATTCAAAACTGAAATAGAACACAATTTATTAATCCAAAATCCGATTACAAAGGTGACTATTACAAAGGCGCAGCTAAGGGAAGTCCAAAAGTCAATCCAAATCTAACATCACTGAACTCCAAATCCAATGCACATCAACTCGCTCTTAAATCAAACCTGAAAATTGTAAGTAATGAGTTATACAGCCCAACAAGCAACTAATCGATCCAACTAGTCGGGCCAAGTAACATGTATACATATAAGATAAAATATACTTTTTTTTATACGATAACAATATACGTAACAAATACTTTCAAAACACTTTCATATTCTTATTCGATACGATAATCACAATAACTCAGAACTCATAGTTTATACCACGACCACTACAACTCGGTGATTATAACGATCCTGAATTTTCTGAAAACTGTCACTATAACCCGGTGACTCGGTCCTTATTCTTATTCTTATTTTCACAAACCATGGCATAAATAAGAGTTCCGAAATCATCGTCAACACCGTATATATACGAGAACGAAAATCAATTCAAAATATAATCACCTAGCCCAAATTTATACAATCAAATAAACATATAACACATAACTTTTAAAACACTAGAAAGATCGGTCAGAAACTTACCTCAACATCGAAATCAAATACTCAACACCATCCTAGATCATATAATCAATCTTAGCAACCAATCAAAATTACATATTCTTAAAACTCCAAAAGCCTCCATGATTCCAATCTGCCCAGATCACTAATCTACTATTTTGACCCTCTAAACGATGCTTTCTTGGAAAACTCAAAACACAAAAGTTGTAGAGGACGAAAAGACCTTTCTGAAAAGGTATGGCTCATCAAAAACGGACTCATAACGAATCGGGAATTAAATAAAACGTCTGCTGCTCAGATTCAAAGCGAAAAACAGGGTCTGAATATTCTTTGGGATTTTGAGAACAGTTCGAAAACAAATCTGAGAAAACATTGTTAACGAAAGTTGTAGGAGATTGAAAGAGCTTTCCGTAACATCAAGAATCATCAAAATCCGATAATAATTGAATTTTCCACGAATTTTATAAGACAATTGATTTGTGTGAATAAAGGCCTGCGAATTTTTGTAAGAAAAGGGAAGAAAAAGTTAGGCGGCTCGCACAAAATAATTATAAAAGAATGAAGGAATGCAATCGATATATAAAGAGTCTCCAAACCCTGGTTCCACACCTACCCGATATCCGAATTCAAGTCTGATCCAAATTTTAAGCCCAATATCCTAATTCAATTATAAAACCTAATCATAATCAAATTTTAATCCTTTTTTTTTAATTACTAATCAATTAATATTATTCTAAAAAAATTACGGGATATTACATTCTGTTAGATCGGGTTTGACGCCGTTAGTTTTTTTTAAGTTGATGAGAATCAAAGATAACTTTGAAGGTGATTCTGATATCCAAATTTGAAGTTTTGAGTAATCAAATTGCTCGTTTTTCAATCCCCTATCCATCTATACCATCAAAATTTAGTTTGGTAATTTCTGAATTTTGAGTTGAATATTAGTTTTCATTTTAATAGCTTTTATTCGAATTATAATGATGTAGATTGATAGATCGTGTGATTATGAGCATGTTCATATAATTTTCGTGATTTTTAATGTTCTAATTAGCCTCGTCGGAAAATTCAAGCTCACCGGATTTGAGCTTTTCAGACCAAGTTCGCCGGAAAAACTAACGACGTCAAATCAGATCTAACGGAAGGATCCAGGTAGGAAAAAAATCAAAAGTTGAATTACTTATGAATTGACATTTATAGTTCACGACCTAGACTAAAAAGTGTCTATAGTGGACTTTTAAAATTAATTTTCCCATTATTTAATGGTCAAGCCAGAGTCCAAACTCTCTTAAATGGGTAACACCTTACTCCCGAATTTTAAACATTAAAAAAAGCAACAGATTAGAAAATAAAATTATGTAATTTTCACTGCTATTCTCCCGAGTTTTTTTAAAGGAACGAAAGCCAAAGGGCAAAGAGTAGGGGTGATCGCGGTGCGGGCGGTGCCGTTTTTCGCTAAAACCGCGAACCAAACCGCGCATGCGGTTTGGTTGAAAACTCAAACCGCAACCGCACCACGCTAGCATAAAAACCGTGTAAACCGCACCACAAAAATGCTGTGTGGTGCGGTGCGGTTTGTATGCTTAAGAATAAATATTTTTAGTTGAAGTTCGAAATAAAATTTAAATATATAATAAATAAAAAATTTTCTTGTAATGAATTTATATAATATTTATCATTTCAAAACTACAACAACTACCAAAAAACACAAACAAAAGTGTAAATATGAGTACTAACTACAAAGAGACATATTATAATAATATAATCATTTCATACAAATTTGGTATAATACACTGCGAGATTGAATTAACTATTATTTGAAGAGATTTAACAAATATATGTAACATAATTATAAATAATATATATGTATATAATATAATTTTATTTGATAATCACTAATATGTATATATATATATATATATATATATATTATAATATCGCGGTGCGGTTTGAACCGCACTACTAATATGTCAAACCGCAACCCGCACCGCACCGCGCGGTTTGTGAAAAATTCAAACCGCAACCGCACCACAAAAATTAAAAACCGCGTTTTGTGGTACGGTTTGGTGCGGTGCGGGTGGTTTATGCGGTTTGGGGGGTTTCTGATCAGCCCTAGCAAAGAGGGCCTAAATTCCCTCCAAAGGCCAAAGGGCAAAGAGTGTCTTTTTTCTCTTTTCTTTTTCCCTTAAAGAAACAGATAGATGTATCCTTGGGCCATCGGGGGAATTGGGAAGCCAAAGCTGATACTGAGTTGGCGATAAATGCAATATAACTCTGCTGCTTAAACCACGCTGTCTTGCCTGCCTGTGTTTTTTACTGTCGCTACATTCTCCCTCCCAGGTAATTCTCCTGCCAGAAACCCTAGTTTCATGTTTTCCTATATATTTTCATATATTTGCAATACTGCACTTAATTTTTATCCTTCTCAGATTTAATTTAAGTGCTATCACATATTTGATTACTTAATTGAAGTAATTAAGTTTCAGATTTTGAGTTAGCAGTGTGCTTGTAAGTTTTGACTAATTTTTATCACGTATTGTTCCATGTGATGGTAAGCATATCGTAATTTTCAATTCTTTTACAGGTTTGTTATTGAGCCACCAAGGTTAGGACTTAGGAGGATTAAGGGGAAAAGCATTTAAAGAGTATTCTCGTCCAGTTGCAACTTTGATCTATTATGGAGTCCGGATCACCTGAAAATTTAAATGGTACAGTTCGACATTTTCTTTAGTAGGATTTTCAGTATTAATTGTATGTGTGTTCTAGCAGAATTTCTCTTGGTCAGTTTACAGTTTCCGAGCAATTTATTTCCGACAGTTGGTTGTACAGTTTTGTTACGAGTCGGCTATATGATAATATACCCCTTCCATTACAATTAATTATATTTACTTGTGCAGTGTGTATGTTAAGCTTTACAATCACTATCTATTTGCAATTTACTATCATAGCCTGCACAACTTGCTCTAATAGTAAAACTATTAACTATACAACCTTTTGTTAAATTTCCTAGAAATTGCAACAAGCACAATGTTTCCAGCAGTTTATGAACATAGTGACAACTTGTGCCTCCTTAATTTTCAGATTTGTAGCATAGCTAGAAGTCTAGAAAGATTATTATTATTATTATTATTATATCTTTTGCTTACTCATTAATGTATTATAATGCGGAAGGGTGTAAGGAGGAATTTATAAAGCATATGAGTGATGAAGAAAAAACCGAGTAAATGAACTGTATACTTTACGTAAAGATACAGACTTACCTTTGTCTTACATTAGTATATAGATTAAAAATTAAGCGTAATATGGTATATAGATTAAAATTTAAGTGTCATATGGTATTGAAAATTGCAAAACTCGTTTTATTGATAATAAATTAATAAGAATTGTACTTCAGATGAGAAAGCAGTCAGCCTGACAAATGACATTGTGGTGAATACTGAACCTAAATTGGATGAAAATCATGAAGAAACTACTGAACTCAACATGATTAATTTTAGAGGGGGAGGTAATGAGGTATCAGATGCTAGGTCTGTGGATGTGAATGCCTCATGCGGGTCAAGTACGAAAGCTGCTATTTTCTTAGATGATGCCATACGTGCTGGTGGTTTTGGAGCTAGAGATGATATCGGATCTTTTCTTCCTGTTGCAAGCGATTTTACGGACTTCGAAGCTTCTCTCCGTGATGCCCAAGATTACGAAGAGTCTAAAGAAGAAATTGGAAGACCAGGTCTTGGCTGGGCAGAAGTTAAAAATCAAAAGTAACTGTCTACCGCGATTTGGAACTATTCATGGCTCTAATCTTCTGGTATCTCTTGCTTTTAGCGCCTGCAAATTATGTTTCCTGTATCCTGAATGAATGGAATTTCGTATATAATATAATCTACTTTTGCTTGTACCCATTGTTGCTCTCTTAAATCAGACAACGAGCAGCCGATTTCTAAAATTATGCGGTTTTCATATTATACTCGGAAGCAAGCGGATGCTTATAGATTTTTCTGTTATTTGCCCGTGTTTGTGTTTTCTTCTTGACAGTGACCTTTTTTGACTACCTGAAATTGTATCACTATACTAAAATAACTATAGAATTAGGCATAGTTGTCATATGAATCAAAAATTCTTTATGCTAAACAGTTGCATTTCCATATTGAAGCAAATATGATGAGAGTTTGGCACTACAATATGTGTGGTTTTCTCTTTTGCGAGAAACATTACAAATATGCCTTTTCTTTCTGGAAGATCTTTTGACCAGGAGATAGGATCGCCAGGGGATCATATCTGTATTTCCTCTTCCTAAAGACCTCCCATTTAGATCCAAAATGAGCTTTCCACTCTTTCTGAGTGTTGTAGTGGGGCAAATATTGCTTTGCCCCGAGACTGGATGAATCACAGAAGTCCAAAATTCTTCTATTTTGTGCCAAAATATGTTCTAATCCATCTGATTTGGTGGAAGATGGCACCGCTGAGGATAGGAAGGCCACGAGGTAGACAAGATCTTCTTGTGGGGTTACCATGGAAGTTTTGTTGTCCCATCTAATATAAAAACATCAGTAGAGGTAGTAATATCCTGACTAAAAGTTAAAAATTTATATTTAAATTGACACTGGTAAGTTATGGAACTGGTACCTGGACTTGTTTACTGGGTAAATGAGTACAGGACCATTGTTGGTGTCTGTAAGGATGTTGCCAAACACTTCTTTGGCAAAGTCATGAATTTTGCTCTTAGGAATGAGAAGATTAAGCCATGGGTGAGGAACCTCCCACAAGCCTAGTTCTCTGAGTTTAATTTCAGACACATGCACTCTATCAAGAAATTCCATGTATGACACATCTGACAAGAAAAGAGTGAACTGTATATATTCTAGTTCCTCCAATAAAACCTCGATCCGCTGCATAGTGATTATAAGTTAGACTTAAAACTACAGAGTGTCTAGAGTACCAGAGGCATTGTATCACGTGTTTCTAGCTCACCTGGTTTACGGTATCACTTTCTTCTGGATTGAAGTATTTGGCAATTTCCAGACAGTAGAGAGTTTTTCCCTCAGAGTGGAATTTGCTTGCTTGAAGTGGGTCTTTAGGACTGAAAGTTGATCTCCAGTTATGTAATAGACCAGTTCTGTTTATAATGACGAATCCCTCAACATACTCAAAATAATTATCTGATGATATTAAATGTTCTTGGTCTTGGCAAAATATGCTGAAGTCTGTATACAGCATTCTAATCCATTTAACCTGTCAAATGAAGATACCCAACTAAAAACCTGTTGCTTCTTGAATACATATATAATTATAGAAAACTTTCCTACCCTCTTGGGTGCCTTTTCAACAGAGATTTTAGCCCTTGTGATAATGCCAAACTGTCCCAATCCACCAAGAACACCATAGAAGAGATCAGCATTGTGCTGCTTTGTACAGGTCACTATCTCTCCTTTTCCTGCACTTGAATAAATAATGAGTTAAGTTTTTGGTATCTGGGATATCTTTCAAAGTTTGGACATTGAATCCTTGATCCTTCTACTCTTTTGTAAATCGATGGGAAAAGGAGACAGTATTACTTGCGAGGCATTTGAAGGCTATAGTATCCAACTAAATTGGATTTGGAAATGGGTATTGGGTTACTGGGTAAGTTTGTTACTTGCCTGATTGGTTATTATCAGACATCATCACGTAAATTCTCGATATGCATACATGTGCTATGGAATGCACTTGAGCCATATGGTGTACGCAAGAGTGGGATAAGAATTATAGAAGGAATGTACCTGTGACTACCTCCAGCTCGTAAACATTATTAATCTGTGGTCCATGGCGAAAAGCTTGACCGCTGATTCCAGCATTCGATAGTGTTCCCCCAACAGTTAGGTGAAGATAGTCTGTCCAGGATTTTGGTGCAAAACCATGTTTAAGACCCTCATGCAGTATATTTATCCACAGCTCACCACCAGATACATCGACGTAAGGCAAATCTCCAGTGTGAAAGCACATTTTCTGCTCCTGAAGAGTTTGCATGTTTATAACTACTCCTTGATGGGTTTGTGCTTGGCCTGCCACGGAGTGACCACGCCCTCTTGCGGCAACAGTGAGCATAGAAGTATTTCCCAGTTCATAAACATGCCTGACAACTGAAGAAATATCACGAACTGATTTTGGGTGCAGAACTGCGGCTGGCAGAAAATGATATCTGTTGCCAAAGTCATTGGCTGCATGTTGAATGTCCTCAAAGAAAATATGCCCATCAAGACTTAATGATTTAAGCGACGATGGTAGGATTGAGAACTCCGACTGAGAAGAAACTGTTGGGTTATCAGAAGGAAGTTTAGAACATATATCATTTTTGTAAAGATTACTACTCAGTAACATGGTCACTAGAAACCTGCCGATTAGGTCATTATTCTTTAAGAAACTATTTGTGAGCGATTTCATCTTCTACTATAGTTTTTAAAGATAAAGCTTTCGTGAAGTTGGGTTGGTTTGTGTGTGTGTGAGAGATAGAGAGAGAAAGGGGGGGGGGGGGAGATAGAAAGAGGAAGGCGGAGAGTAGGGGGTTAATGTGTGAAGAAAGAATGAAAAGTGTGTAAGAGCTCATAAATGAAGATTAGTAAATTATGTACAATATATAAGGAAAGATATGGGTTGCCATGTCGACAGGATTTGCTATGAAGTTTTTTTGTAGTGCTGTGAACTGTACAAGGATTTAAGTCCTTATTGTTTCTTGCAATCAGGTTTGCGGATATGATTTTTGCTTTCTCAGTTGCAATAAACAATAAGCAAAGGTTGTTTATATACTACCTCTGTGACCCTATGTTATTCTCATTTTAATTTTTTAACGTCAATATCATTTCTTGCATTTTTGTCTAAAGAGGTTAATATTTTTGCTGGGGAGAATGGATGTTCACCTCTTTAAAACACCTATATTTTGAGAGTCAGCTTACCACTTTCAACTATCAGTCTTTCACTTCATTGTTTTGCCTATTCACATACACATGCTTAAGCTATTTTCTTATCTGTCAGTTGTCTTTCAGATAACAATTGGCAGATTCCTCCATAGCGGTTCCTTAGTTTTATAAGTGAGGGAAGACCTACCAAATACTATCCTGCTAGAGGCTAATTGTGCCTGCAGGTGGTCCTGCTGGAGCATAATTTTTTGTGCGTGTCATCAGATTTTGCTCAAAATTAGACTCCTCAGAGTTTGATATGTCTATATTAAACATGGACCGACATTAACAATTACACCAACTTAGGTAGGAGTTCTATATGGCTAAAAAGGAGTTTAGCATTGAATTTCTTTTATTCGATCATCTGCTGATATCAAATAGTGGAGAGACAAGACAATGGACAAGGACAAGTAGTAAGCACCCAAGTTGGACGAGCATTCCACTATTTATATCTGTCTAATTAATGATTTTGCAAAGAAGTATCTTATATGTATATATCATTATCATTATCAGTCATATTGACTCATCTATAATCATTTGCTAAGTAAACCACATTTAGTTCATTTCTTTTTCTTATAAGAAGTTTGTAGTCACGTAAGTCATGTGTTATCACGTAAGCCTTTATGTTATATTTTTCTCTTCAGCTTGGGTAATATTTCTGGACATATTATGTTAGTAAACTGCCAAATTCCTCATATATCATGTTCTCTGTTTAACTAAGGAAATCACTGTTTTGGTGTATTGGTCATATCTGGTATTGTTCATGCAGAATGCCTGGAGAAGTTGGTCCCTTTGTAGGACTTGTATGCTGAGTAGGAGGAAGTGGACATCCACTCATCTAAGTAAGTTTGAATGACTCTGCAGAACTTGGGAAATCTTATATTGATTTCCTTTTTAGTAATAGTCTCTGGCTAATACTTTATACATTCCTTTTTGTTAATACTATATCACTCTTTGTATTATTATTTTGTGATAGTTTTAATAAAAGACGACATTTAATTGTAGCGGTAGAAATGTTGTCCAGGTTTTTAGTCAAAAGGCACCATCCTCACAGCCTCTTTACTACAAGGCAATTCCCTTATTCCTATAGATTGCCTTTAAATTTAATCTGCTTTGTTGGCCTTATTTTTTTATTTCTTTTTGTATATTAAAGTTCACAAAACACCTTAACAACGAAAAGAGTCAAAAACAACCTTTGTATTGTGTCTTAGCACAGAGAGAGAGCCTCTGTATTGACTTAGAATGTGCCGAGCAAGTATATACAGTATAATTCCTACCCATATATACAATAAAATGTTTGTGCTTGGTACTTGCATACAAACACATATGTACTGATGTTTTTAATATTTACTTCTAGTTTGTCATTCTTTAAATCACCCGAACATTCCGCTCAGGTGACAAAAAGTGAATATAAATTTTAATTTTCCAGAAAAGATCATTAGTGCTTCAACTAGGTCCGGAGCCCTAGATACCTGTACTATATAGTAGAAGTTTATTATATGATTCTTTGTGAATAGAAATAATAACCGTCCAGTGCCTTTTGAACAAAGTTGCTGCTTTAGTAGAAATAGTTTGTCAAGTTGTTCTATTAATTGGGTACAGGTTGATTATTTTGAGCCTTTTCCAAGATCTATTAACTTTTCTCTTTCTAGTATCCCTACTACTTGATCCTTTTTAAAAGTTTCCTTTTGTAAAATATGATTTTCTCATTTTACTGTTTCTCTGTTTATTACTGGCATGCATTTGAAAATGCAGATTTTGTTTATCTTGTGAAGGAAACTGCTGTATATATTCGACATGTCTATGCGTTGATGAATATATATCCTAGAGCTACTTCACCTCTGTTTGTTATGATTAGTGTCTCATCAGAAATAGTGAAGCAAAACTGAAGGTTCTATCTATATATACATATACATATGGTAGTGCTGGAATATAGGAGGGATTGGTTTGCTCAAATATTGTTGGTCCTTGTTGAAGTAAATCCCTGTCATTGGTGTCACTTGTCATGAGCAGCAGATTTTTCAGTAGCTTCATCATTTGTTGTGTGAATGAAAGATGTGCAACTTGTTGGATGTCATGTTCTTTCAGGTCATTCATCCAAAGTTTAGTCTATATATTTTTCTATAGGTTTGTGATAGGAGGAGTTTATGACAATTAATTAACTTGTGGTGATTATTTTGGAGGGTTGCTGTCTGACCACAGTATAATGATACATAGATTAGACAATATAATTGCATGGCTTTGCCCCCCTCATTACTTTCTTGTGGTGATGATCCTTCCATTCCACTAATTTTTTTTTCACTTGGTATGTACTAGAAAAAGTTTTTATGTATTATGATTGCTTTATAAAAGTTTAGTTTGGCTTTATGTTTTGGTTGTCTAATTGCTTTGTAATTATTATGTGCTTCTGTGTGTGTATATATAAATACAGGGTCTTGAATTTAAGCTTAATTATTGGTTATGAATTGAAAGTAGACACTCATATCTCGTAGGGGGGGTGTATTCTGCCCAACTCCTTTCGGCCATATAATTTCTAGATCGTGGGGGTGTATTCTGCCCAACTCCTTTCGGCCATATAATCTCTAGATCGTGAGGACGGTGAATAATCACTAATCTGGTAGAGAGAACGTGCACACAATTTGACAGTGGCTACTGCTGAGTTTGTGATTGAAAAATGCGGGTGAGTGCCTAATTTCTCACTTTCTGTAACACAAGATTTTGTCATACTCGTAGTTGAACTCCCTCTTTCTTTTAGGCGGTGGTGTAATATTTCCTTTTCAAGTCTTATTAATATATGAAACAAAATATGCATCAGTGACTAAGGAATCATCGTAATCTATACATCATGCAATTCTCTCCACTAAGCACCAAGATCTCATTAATTTGTGCGGCGACAGAACAAATCTACGCTAATAGGCACCTGGGTATCTCCAGTTCTCCACTAAACATATACTAATACCAGTACTTTGAGAAGATGTGCTATCATGATAGGTTGCTTTATTGATTTATGAGTGCAGATCAATTCATATAATTGTATGGTGTAATGTTCCCTTCGTCGTCAACATCCTGCTCTAATCTTTGTCTATTTGTCGCTCTTTAACTATCCCTTCCCAGGTTGCTATTCTAATAATTACATCTATTAGGAAGATATTCGTATTATTGTTTGAGTTGGGCTCTATTAAGAGCATAAAATTTGTATTATGTTGATTCAATTTTTTTTTATTAATATTGTTATTTACATGATATTACATTTTATGCAGTATACTATAATTACAATCAATATAAAATTTTATTCCTCCTATTATAATGATCAACTGTGGTTACATAAACTGTTATAGTTTTAGAATATACAGAAATTATGTTTTGTTAAATGATTTATAAATCTATATATGCCTGCACAATTAAAATCTGTACACTCAGTTGATTTATAAATCTATATATGCTTGCACAATTAAAAACTATACAATCAGTTGATACATATATAACACACCTCCGAAAACCAATCAGAGAAACCATATGTATACTTCTCGAACACTTACCAGACATAAGTCAGAGGTCAGTCTTTTAAAGTAGAAATGTAGAACTGGCCTGTAACAAATTATACAGAACCCATTATGTAAACTATTGCAATTTCATTAATCAATTATATATTAATTTTATATGATCAGATAGTTATGCAAAAACTTAATTAATTAATTATATTGAAGTACCTGTCACACGCATGGATGACAGATTCATATAAATGATAATACACTCTCTTTACTTTACACATCTAATATTGTTTCAAAGGAAATTGGCCGAATGCGAAGTTTGTAAGAAAGTTGAACATTTTTTAGGATTTTCTTAAAGGAAAAGAGCAAGCATGGATGATTGTGCAAGTGCAGAGGTCACAAATAAATTTGCCGTGAAAAGTGGGAAGTTAAACAGTGAGAGAGAATAAAAACCCAAAAAATGTCTCGAAGAATAAGTTGTATATGTATCTGAGTATATGATTTTAAAAGCTCAAAAGTAGCTAAGGAGAAATTCCTCGAATGCATAAAAAATAGTAAATGATTGAAATAAAATCATAAATATTACCACATCAACGGGTAAATGATTATGGCATAGGAAATGTGTGCATATCTAGTGGCAGTAGACAGTTTCTTAACAAAATGATTAACTTGACAACTTTCATTTAGGTAAGATCAAGGCATTAAGCTAGGGGAATATGACAGCTAGCTTAAATTAGTGTGTAGTTTTAGGCGTTCCCAAGCTAATGATACAAGTTCAGGTTGTTGCCGCAATGTGGCCAGGAATTTCAGTATTCACATATTCTTCTTGTTCACACGTTTTCACAGTTACATACACATATTTAGTTCTTACTTGAAGCAATTGTAATCATTCATGCACTTGCGTCTAGCACTTTTAAAGCATGTTCTATATACACAAACGCATGTTTGCGGATGTAAATTATATGACAATATAATAAATAAAAGACACCCTCACATATGCAAATGACCGCAACAGGGTAACAATCTTGCTTGCATGGTTAAAGAATTCGCTTGAAGTTGCATGCCAAATGCAAATTAAAGCATGTGGCTAGTTGCTATGTCTAATAGTGTGTAATTAGTTACATACCTTTCGATGAGAGGTTTCTTCAAGGCTAGCCGGTCTTCAAATAGTCGATCCAAGTTTACCGCAATAAGCAAAACTATTATATGCGTGCATGACACATACATATATATAAATACGCGGACAAGGCCACAAAGGGGTCTTGTAATTATAATAACAAAATATTATTATTATATAAAATATAATCATTGATTATGATATCGTCTTAAACCCGTAATTGTAGTAACTGCATGCGTTTTCCTTGCAAGTATACCAAGTTGTAAGAAATAGAAAGAACATCAAAGGGTTGATTAACGAGGGCATTTGATGCCCAATGGCCAATTCATTCTCAAACATGTGTAGCATCGTATATAATTGACAAGATCGATCTCTTGATTTCATACTAAATTAATTAAATGAGTTACTTTTTGATAACTAATTGGGTGCAACATAAAAAATGTTATAGGTTTTCGAACTTTTCTAAAATATCTTTTAAATGATAAATTATATCTCATCTAACAATTAATGCTTTCACATAAATATATTAAAAAGTTTTATATGCACAAAAATATGAAGCATGAGAATTTTTTTAATATATATTCTAAACTTTTTTTGGAAAAATATACAATTGGACCAATTTTTAATCAGAAAGTAAATAAATAATGGAACAACAAACTTGGACTCAATTTAGAAAGCATAATAATATTTTTGACGTGTGATGAGTTGAAATGACCGGCTTCTGTAACAAATTATTTTGCTCTCACGTCGCATTACAAAAAAGTTGGCATTTCTGTTTTCCTTATTTTCAAACTCAAATATTATTTTATAACTGTATAAGCTAATAAAATCAAAAAAATTGGGAGAGTTTGATAAATAAATTAAATTTTTTAATAACATTTTATCAAACTTAATAAAGAAATTAAGTATACTTATTTTAGAATTGTAAATGGTATACAATATTAGTTATAAATATATTGAAAATACAAATAATATATGGAAAATAGTTTATATAATGTAGGAGTGGATTTTATTGGATTAATTGTATTACAGATATTATCATCGTGTTTGGAATGAATTTAAAATTTTATAAATATCTCAAAATTTATTTTATATATATATATATATATATATATATATATGGGAGGGTTCTGGTACAAACTTACAAACTTTTTTTGCTCAACACATATATAACTTGAGTTCAACATTTTTTTAAGATATTTTGTTGAACATCGATTAAAATTGTGTTGGAGAAGTACATAAACTAATTTTTCAATATAAGAACTAAGTTAAACGTATTATATAACTAATATTTATGATTCTAGACCCTATCCACACCCCAGAGGTATAGTTTAAGTATCTTTACAGGTATAATCAACATAATGATAATTAGTGTTCTACACCCGATGTTGAACCCTAGTTACAAATGTGTTGAATGGGCGATTTATTTATGCGATATTTTTAAAAATTGTGATTTTTTTCAAGAATTTTCAACATGGATACTTTCTATAACTAAGGATCAACACGATGGGAGAATAAAAAAAAGTTTGTAAGTTTGTAACTTAAAAAAAAATTTATTTGATCCTATCCCTATATATATATATATACACTCCCTTCGTCCTATGTTTACGTTCACTGTTTGCACGCATTTTGAGGCTCTTATAAAGTATAGTTTAATAACGTTTTTTTAATTTTTTTTAATAAAAGTTTAAATGTTAAACTTTTTTTCAGGATTTTTAAAAAAAATAAATATATAGCGAAAGTATACTTTACAGGTCCCTTAAAATGCGTGCCAAAAGGTAACGTAAAAAACCTGATGGGACGGAGGAAGTATAACATAACAAAGATATCTTTTTTTAATAGGAGTAAAAAAATTTATATAAGGCTGGAATTTTCTCGCGCATTTTATCTTACCTTCGAAAATTTTTAAAATTATATTTTAATTGATAGAACACAGATTTTTTGACAAAATATGTGATAGTTTTATAGAATAAGAAATAGTAAGTTTTGTCAATATTATTCATATATATATTTCTTCTCCATATAATAGGTGCCGGACTACTCATGAAATCTTGGGTATCTCTTTACACATGTGATAGTCTGAATAATTGGAGGTTTCTGTCCGGATGAAATTAAATTTTATTGAGATTAAATTTAGATAATTAGATACTAGATTTTAAACTAAATTTGGTTATATTTTTCAACAATTTAACATTTTTAAGTTCAGTGATTTTGTCCTTACAAGAAAAATTCAATGATTTAGTAACATTGGTGCATAATTTTCATGTTGTTATCTTTCATTGCAAACTGGGAACTCCTAAAACATGGTATAATCATGATCTGGTTTTTATGACTGTAGTTTTTACGTGTAAATAAATCATCCATAGATTCTGCAAGGCTCTGCACCGACTACAACTTGATCACCTCTGCCTGTACAAAAATACTGCCAGAACGATAAAAACACATTCTAGAAATGCATAAATTATGGTAGCTCAGTAGGCTGCAGCAATTGATTAGAAAACACAGCCTCTTCCGACCCACCAGTCGTACAAGAAGACTAAACGACCAGTTAGCTTAGTGCGATCTTTGGTAAACGAACGTAAATTGCTTAAAAGATAAGATAAGTCATCATCTTATCTTATCAATTCCATTAGAAATGAGAACTGTGCATGTGAGATATACCCCATTTATGAGTGTGTTAGGTTCATGGTACTAGCATATATCGCTACTTTGGTCATGGAATCTTACGGTCCTACATATTTTTGTGTTTTGTCTACACAAGAATCGCGACTAGATTTGTCCTCTGAGTTCGAAGCAGACAATATTTTGTTTGCCCTAGTTTGATCGTAGATATATATACAGCAATGTGAGAGCCAAAGTATGTTAATTTCATAGTTTGTTACACACAGAGACATTAACAGAGGCTTTCCAGTTAACTGTAATCGTGTAAACTGGCACAGAATTAATAGTCCGTACTAGTGTAATTTCCACGGGAAAAGGATGGAGTTAGGCATTGGAACGCTTTTGTCTAAAGTCAAGACTTATTTACTAGACATAAAAACTTGCATGTGACTGACGGAAATCAACTTATCAAAGCTTTTGAAACAGTCTGCACAAGCTTCCAAATCTAGGCTTCGCCCACCTAGCTAGGTAGCAAAGAATATGATATTGAAATTCCTGAAAGTGGAACAACTAGGTAGGGGTGTCCTGTTCTGGGGCTCAAATGGCATCTCACTCACTCAATTGTTTCTATTGCTGCTACTATTTCCAACAGGAATTTGATTTAGTTCAAGTTGGTTCAGAATATATAAAGGTAGTTATATAGTGTATATCAGCAGAGGCCATAGTCTCTCCACGCCCAGGCCTAGAACAATTGCTTGACACGTCCAGGCTTTACTATTTTTGCCTTAAATTATGGTTCCCCATTATAGCTGGACTCCTGCCTAAATTTATCTAGAGAGTACATTGTAATAGCCCACTTGATATAGCATTTTCACTGTGATACCTCCAATGTCATCTCAAGAGCCATTTTGTTTCCCAAAAAAGGTATGCATGTTATCGTGCTTTGTTTGGTAATGTATGTGTAAGGGCTTGTATTTCATATGAGCCCCTACCAAACTCTTTCAAGAATTCAAGTTTTTGTTTCTTAGACCTTAATAACCTTTATTTATACATTACTAAGTTGGTAACTAATGACTGATATCAATACTAGAAGGGACAGCTATGCTGAGTTTATACTACAGGTCCACAGCACCATATTCTGTAATTTTTTTCTTAAAATGGAAAGACCGACTTGATGATCTAAAAGCCCAGCTATATTTTGAACAAATTCATATTAGTATCATCCAATAGTCTGAATCCAAACCTAATATTAGGGCACTTTAAAAAGCAGTATGAGGTGTGAAATAAAATATGGGGGTTTTGAATTATGGTTAATGAACCCGGTTAACAGGAATCTGAACCCCAAACCCATGTGTTGCGTTTGGATTAGCAAATTTATTGTATGGAATGGGAATCTCACTCTCATTCAGTTTGAAATCATTCCCCTCACAACAAATGACATACCCATTCTCATACCCCTCATTCACATTTCCGATTCCCATTCCCCCATGATCCAAACGCCCCCATAGTGTCCCCGAATACTACTAACAGTATCACCTTAAAGCTATAATAAAAATAATGCTATCATACAATGGTAGACCAGATCACAAAAAAATGTTCTCCTATCATAATTGGCTGTAACACCATTAACTAAAACAGAAACATGCAGGTCATTAGCTCTCAGCTAAAGAGCTTTTGTTCTTTCCAGAGGAGCATATTATAATCAGATTAGCAAAAAGAATGATAATAAGATAATAACAAATTTTGAATTACTATACCAAATGTCATATGAATTGGACTCATAACACACATAATAATCTAATTCGTCAATAAAAAACGTGACACGCACGATACATTTAAAATGTACAAGTGTGTCTTTTCCTATTATAATTTAAATTAAAAAGTAGCGTCAGCACTCCATATATTATAAGTTACAAGTAACCAATTTATTGTGTCTAAATATTGACGAACACACTGCTTAACCCTACTAACAACTTTCACCTCATCTTTCATACAAATAAGCAAAATTCTATTAGAATATGTCATCTCTCCTCAAAGATAGCCTGCAGCGAGAATATGAATAAGTAAAGCCAATCTTATTAATATTTATTGTAGAAATACTCAGCAATAGAATAGTATTAAAAAAAAAAACTGTACCTCAAATGGCAATATGGTCAGTGGTCCCAATTATGAAGGGGCAACCTCAGATGACTTCAACTTCTTTGGTGGAGGGTTGCCACCAGATATTACCACGTAAGTATAGAAACAGAGCATCGCAGCACTATCAGAAAGAGAAATTACACACATGTTTATAGATTTGCTTAAGTCAATATTTTGAGAGGAATTAGCGATTAGATGTTACCTCACAGCAGCATACAAGAATATTGGAAAAAAATTCTTTGTCTGCAGAAACAGATACAACCTTCAAGTTAATGTCAAGGACTACGAAGATTACAAGTGGAAATTTTTGTAATTGTTAGTACTACCATTGTGTAAGATTGCAAGTTCTTCCAGAGCAAGACAGCCGAGAGCGCTGCAAAGTCGTAGACATCCAAACAGTAACAATAATTGGTCAATTTTAATGATGAAACCAATAAAAATATGACAATATTTTTAAACATGTCCTTATCAATCAGAACTGCCATCAAATTCAGGTCACAGAGATTTAAAAGTTGACCAACAGAGTAACGAACTCCGTAAGCCAGTAAATACTGTTAGTTCTTGACGAAGATCTTGAAGAAAACAAGGTTATACTATCAGATTCAGAAGGTCATAAAATAATATACAGAAGGAACTGACATTGAGTTTGCTATAGCTAATTCTGTACATGTCACAGAGAGTTCTTAAGAACCCCAAAATTCCAAACAAAATTGAGTTCCTGTTCAAACTGGTAGAGAAAGAATAAATATTACAGAAAAAATTCCACAAAACAGTACAACTTTCCATTCCATCTCATACAATTTTATCTAATCCCTGCGCAGTGTTTAATTGCTTCCAATATTTTACCAACGTAAGGTGCCAAAACTGGCAACTGGCAAAGTACTAAGTTCAATCTTACTTGCAAGTTCAGACTAACAGTCATATTTACCCAAATATTTAGCTGATAAGATGCCTATCTAGAATGTGCCATTATTACCTGGATGACAGAAACAACACAAGAAGAAAATAGGAAAAACTAAATTATTGACAAGGAAAGGATGGAGATGACAACACAAACTAAAAGCATTTTCGACAGCAATTGGTCTGCTAAAGTGCCCACGAGTTGAAAAGTTTATAGATTTAGTCAAAAGATTGCAGAATTTGGAGATTCCAGACTAGATCATATAATATCCAAGTAGCTGAAACTATTAGCTGAGGAAGAGGGTTTCTTGAATGCTGAAACTGGATGCAGTAGAGTGGAGGTGCCACACAAAATGCTGTGCTTCATAGATAATATAATCTTTATGGCAGATTATACAATAATACCAAAACCTTATAGTTACTTTTTTTAATACAATATTGAGTTTACTGTCAGAAAATGTTTAAAATTTACAATATTCGTGTTTTGTTTCATGGTCAATTCAAAAGCCAAATTCGCCTATAGTCCTCAATCAGCTAGTCAGAAATGAATTTTTATTACGTATATAACAAGGGCTGATTGCATAACGAGTCCCACAGATATTGCTCTAAAATCTTAATGCAAAACACACCAGACACATAATTACTAGTCTTCAAAGTCCAAAAGAATGTGCAAACTCTATCTTTTATGTGACCAAGATATCCCAGAACGTGACGAAACTTCGTGGAAAGAAGTAGATATTCATGACACCAAGAGGCCCATTGACTATGATCATAAACCACTGTGTTACTCTATTGACTATTCTAAATGCTTAGCTTCTCTACACAAACACATGAAACTTTGATAGATAGAATAAACACCCTCAACTAATATGAATATAATAATTATATCACAGTCAGTTATTCAACAGCCAAGAATCTAATAAGATACCTGCTTGTCCCAGTACAAATGGAATGCTTGACTTTCCTTGTCTCCAGACCTTTAAGCTGTAAATGCTAAGGGCCAACAGAGCACCTCCAAAAAGCAAACCATTGCCTAGAGTGGAAAGGTTCCTTGTGAAAATAGAACCTATAAGCCCCCAGCTTAAGACGAATCCACCTGGTATGAGATAATACAATGTTAGGCATATGAGTACTTTCTTCCACTGAAGTGAACATTTTTACCCTTTAATCCAGGGTAATTATATCCCTATATATAATAAGCGAAAGGAGGATAATTTGATTGTTTGGTGTAGTACCGCTGAAAAAAATATGAACCCTTAGATCATATTATTTGATAAACGATTAAGATTACATAATAATAAAATATATTTATATATATAATATAATTTATACCTCAATGTTTTAAATCAAATAGAAGCAGATTTTGTAAATCCCCTATTTTTTTTGTTCTAAACAAAATAAGAGGTTTGTAAAAATCAAATAGAAGTAGGTTTAGTAATTAGGATAGGATTTTTATTTTTTATGTTCCAAACCAAATAAAAGGAGGTTTGATAAATATAATATGATTCTTATTATAAAATTCATAACTATTTTTTCTACATCCTATTTTTTGTTCTAATTGAATTATAATTGTTAAATCGTCACTATTTTTTTCACTGTGATGAAAAACTTGACTTTAATCGTGTATAAATCAACGTATAAGATATTAGTAAGATAATTCATAAACTAAATTAAATAATAATATAATATATAATATATATTGAACAAATATTTTTTTAAATATCCGCAAACGAATTATTAACATAAACATATATTTTCAAAAATATCCCCGCATAACACGGGTTATAAGCTATTATAGAATAATATCAATTACCTTTTATCATGATGAAAGTATTGGACAGTATTGAACAAGATGTCTTAGGTACTCAAAAAACGGTATGTCCATAGAACGACATAATCACTGTGGATGTTTGGCATTTGATTTGGTGTTTTGATATAGTTATAGAACAGATAGATCAGTCTAAATTCAGTGACTTCATTGTCAATTCAGAGTAGTTTAATCATGTTCAAAAACTGGAATTTGGTAAAGGACGACAGTAAACATAACTACATAAGAACCAAAAGTCAGCCTCCTGTGGAGCAAAAGTTGAACCATCATTCATGTAACTTATAACTCCATGCTAGTTCCATTCTCTGTTACCCCGACTTTTCACTTTTGTCTCGAATAGTGTCAGACCCTCAACACTCGTACATGGGGCATAAATCCTTGGACAATTGTTTTAGGCCAAAAACATGTAAAATTTGAAATATTGCCGAGTCCTACACTTCGACATGTGTTCATGCTTGGACACTTGTTTTAGGTCAAAAAACATGTAAAACTTGAAATACTGCCTAGTCCTACATTTGGACATGTGCTCATGTTGGAAACTTACAGCCTAATCAGGGTAACACAAAGGTTTCAGCAACAGAGCATACAGGATACAATAGTTACTACTATGCTCTGGGGAAAGAACATAGCACTCAAAATTAGTTCCCACCAAGTACTTGGTAAAGTGCAACAATAAATATTTACTTCTTATGGAGGGAAATCTGACTATCTCTCTTATATATGATAAATCCATGACACCCCTTCAGCAGTGCATGAAGAACACATTTACTGACTAGCTGCTATTATGCTTTGGGGTTTTGAGAGCAGCAACAATGACAAATCAATAGTTTTGACACCAATGACAAAATCAATAGTTTTAACTAGCTGCTATTTCCGGAAAAAAACTACAATTTGAGCTATAGGCTCTTTTGATTTTCATCAGATTGTCTCTTACCCATGACTTTTTGTTTAAGTTAATGTGCTCTTTCCACACTCACAATAGTTACATTCCATGACCAAAAATATATACAAAGCCATTGTAACATACGTGTCTTAGATTCTATGTTATTAGCCTTAAAAGAATGTTTTCTCATTGGGAATTCGAAACTTCATACAAATCCCAGACAAGCACTAAGGAATAGTTTTTCTGGTAAGCTCAGCTTGTTCTGATATCAGTGACATAATTACATGCAAAATCTAATAAGATATTATTTTTTCCTTTGGATAAGTGATGGATGTTCCTTTTCTGATACAACTAGAAATATAAACTACCAGTGGACCATCTATGCGGTAATTGTTAAGTACTGATTATCAACTTTATGGAAAGTTGATTATTAGATTTTGTTGGCCAATATCTAAGATAATCAAAACCACGGTTTTACAAATTGTTCACTTTAGGTTTCATGTGAATTCCTTGCCTCCTACAGTATTATAGCAGTATAAAATCACAATTAACTCGAAATAAACTAACCATATGGAATTCCAAAACAGAAGTCATGGATCTTTGCCCCTTTCTGTTCTTCAGCGACAACATCATCTACAGGGACACTGGTCAAATTTTCATTAACATGCTCTTCTTCATCTAAAAATGTGTTCTCCAATCTACCATTGTTTGAAACCTCTGGATCTTCTGTATAGCTTACAGCAACCTTACTCTCAGAACAGGCAACTACGATGCTTCGTGCACCTTGACTCTTAACAGCTAGTACCTAAACAAAATGTTCCCAGTGATTAATATCACCAAACTAGATTTATCAAAATCACTACATCAGTATTATTCAGAACCCAAATATACTAGTTTGGCAAAATAATTAATGGCCGTAATTTCAGACTGACAGAAATATATTGTTTCACAAAAATGATATGCATACATAATTCATTGAGTTTCTTAAACTCACAGCACCTACTTGTAAATAAGTTCACACACCACTTTCACCAACAAATGCTTGATTTTCAAGCCAGCAACATCATTAAACTCGATAAACAAAACATATCAAGCTCACACTGAATCACACAATTTTTCATCGTAGCAATGTAAAATATTTGTACAACACATACATGAAGCAATTTCAACCAAAAACTAAACTCAAATACCGAAAAAATACATGAAAACTAGCTGAAACCGTGATTCTCACATGAAAAATCCAATATAAAGATTAATTTCAGTATCAATTACAACAGTTCGACTCAAAACAGCATATATAATTAACGATTAAACAATAAACAGATAGATTAGGGTTTGTAAAATTACCTTAGGGCGCAAGTACGATCGGGCGTCAAAACGGTGTCGCCTTTGGATAGAAGTGAAATAAGACAGCTGAGAGGTGGCTAGCGACATCGCAAGTATGAGTGCAGCTGATGTCAAATTACAAGATCAAACAGACTTTTGAAAATGCGAAAAAATAATTACGATATAGAGTTTTCCCGACTAAATAATTATACGCGCTCCTAGAACGTGAGACTTTTGACTTGATTACCCGGCCACAACAGATACTGCAATTTTCAATATTGTCTGCGATTGCTCTATTTTTATTTTATTTTTCCCCTCTCTTTTTTTCATTTTTCAGTTAGATGGGTTTGAGTATATTATAGGTCAAGTCAATTATTTAAAAAATTATTTTTACAAGGATTTAAAATTTCGAAAATTTGAATCGAATTTGTATTAATGAATTATTTTGTCGATCTGAATTCTATTTTTTACCATAGATTTTTTCACAAACTAATTTTCTACGAACTACAGTACATAATTTATTTAACCACAAAAACTTTTTTCTCTCCCATTTTATGTCTTTATTAGTGAACATATGATCTCATACACATACCTTATTGTTATTATAATATTAATATTAATGATGCTTTTCACAAGATAAGGTTCTCGAACATAATACGATTTTGCCTCTAAATTAGTTCATGTGAAACTATACGAAGAAAATTAAGTCGATAAAATAATTCAATTATGAGAACATCTCTGACCTAAATTCTTGATACACTGTTCTTAATAAAAAAATATATTTAATATGAAATGATAGGTTATATTGGGTCAACCTCCATATATATGCAATAAGATTTCATATCATTATATTCATATTAGAATAATATATTTTATTTATAAAAACTAAAATAACAATTACATCCATTTTTTAAAATATAACAATCAATATGATTATACAAATTTTACATAAAATCTTCTAATTTATTCAATCAATTTAGCGAACATTTTGAAAAAAGGCCCTGAATAACCACATTTTAAGTTTTAATGCCCATAATAACAATATTTGATAAAATGGCCCCTAATAACCATTAGAGACGTGGCTGTACTAGCGTCTATATCTCAGCCTAAGACGCTACAACGTGTAGCGTTTTAAACTTTTTTAATATAGAGCAAAACGCTACACGCAGTAGCGTTTTCTTTTAATATAAATACCTCCACTTGAACACAACGGCTAACATCACAGAGGAGAGTACCATAATATACAGAGGAGAGGAGAGTGCTGCGATTGAATTGATATATACCAATCATCCACTGAAGCGAGCTGATTCAACCAATTAAAGAAAATACCTATGGATTTCAATGTATGTTCTTTCATATTTGTGCGATTTTAATGTTAAAAATGTCTTAATCTTCACTGTTTTGACATGCCTGCTATGTGTTTGATGAAATTCCTGTGTTAATCTATGTCCTGCTATTTTTTTGTTCTATGTGTGTATGCCTGCTATGTTGTATGTGTTGCATTGTAAGATAAGGTGTCTCTGTCTTGCAAATAGCTTGATTGAAATGCATAACTTTCTTAAATTTGTAGCCCAAATGTGTTTATTCAGATCAAAAGAAATGTGTTTAAAACACTGTTATAATTTATGTTTCTACCGCCATGGGAGTAGAAGGAACATAACCATGATAACGGCTTAGCCCGGAGGCCAGTTCATTTGACGTCCTCCAATTACGTGAACATGAATGTGATAAACAGATTGGCCTGCGATAATTAAAACAACTCTTATAAGCTCAGGAATATCTATATATAGCTTTGTAGTTATAATATGATGGATCAATATGAAGATACTAACATCCATTTGGTCCGTCATTGATCACAATTCTGAAGCCATCGTCAAGACCTTCTTGTTTAGCAACAAGCTTTGCGGTGTAAAGAAGCCTACCAAGAATTTCGCAGTGCCTCTCCTCTGCCTGCAGAACACAATAAGCATACATAACATAGCAATGAATAAGTGAAATTTCGGGACCATAAAGACCAAGGACCAAGAGAGTTTTTAGTTTCCTTCTAAACGAAACAAGTCTAATATGAAAACAAGATAAACGTGTCCAGAACAAACTAAACTCAGACTCTAGCAGTGACAATTGTGAGATGCTATTGACATGTAGGATACAGTGTTACCGGATGGTGTAGAGTTTAATCTGTAAGCTGCATAAGTCTTTGGGCAAAAAGTCATGAATCTCTCACCAAAAGAGTAAAGCAATACACCGTGCTATAATGTTGTAAATAAAACAAAGGGATACCTTAGAGAGGCCTTACATATTGTGTTGGATATTATGACTTGAGAACTTTATATGAAGACAAAAATCTGGATTTTGGATGACATTTTTTCTTCTTATTTATTATATATGAAAATAATGTTCTCTCTGATTTAAAAGTTTCATACCATCTTTTTTTAGTGCACGTTGATTCCTCTGTTTAACAATAAAATATGACTAGGATTTTAATATAATCTGCAAATTTCTATTTTTTATGCTTATTTTATCCCAAATCCTGAGATCTATTCTTGGATTCCAAACAAGAACAAGAAAACAGTAAATATAGCAGGGACAGTTCCTAAGCATCGCTTTGTGGCATTTTCTGGGTGCCATCACCAGATCAACGAGGCGTACCGGCTAATTTCATAAATATAAATAATCATCCAATTACTCAAATATTCATCGTCCGTTTGGCAATACATTTTATTCCTTAGAATAATAATTTTTTTTTGTTTACGTATATTTTTCAGAAATAAGTGATTTATGTCTAGTTATAGTTCCCATTTCAAGATTAAGTAGTTGCTTTGTTTTAATTAGTTTCTCTCTAAGGTTAGTATGATGTGCTGACTTTGTATTTCCTTGTTTTTGTTCACAGGCTATTATTAGAGACCAGGGACCTCGTGATCCTAGCCTTCTTCACCTACAGGCCAGTCATAGGTCTCGTTCTGTCTGGAGAACTGGTGCTGCGCCCTTGCAGTATTTCAGGCGTCGTGATGCCAACCAGTCTGATTTGAACATTGATGTTCGATTGATCCCCATTCTGCAGGCAGCTGGTTTTTATGGGGTAGCTCGGGTATCCACTCTTCAGCTTGATTGGAGTTTGCTTGGTGCTCTGGTAGAGAGATGGCGACCAGAGACACATTCATTCCACCTGCCGATGGGAGAGTGTACTATTACACTGCAGGATGTTGGTGTCTTGCTCGGGTTACCCATTGACGGAGAGCCTGTTATGTGTCCTGTAGGCCCTCCACCTGGACAGAGATGGGAGACCATCGTTGGTGAGGTATTTGGACAGATTCCTCCACCCGAGGCTTTCAATAACTCGAGGCTACGGCTCACATGGGTAGAGGGTCTCACTCCAGCGAGATTACGTGATGATGCAGGCGTTGAGGAGATCAGGCTTCACGCCAGGTGTTACTTGCTACAGTTGTTTGGGGGGTCACTGTTCACCGACCATTCTGGTGGACTTATACACTCCTCGTGGGTTCATTTTGTTCGTGACCTGGAGGCGCTCGGAGGCTATGCATGGGGTCCAGCTGTTCTAGCTCGTCTATACAGGGAGCTTTGCAATGGTTGCAAAGCGAGTATTAAGGAGGTAGCTGGATGCCTTCTCTTACTGCAGCTATGGGCATGGGAGAGGTTGCCCACTCTTGCCCCTGTTCGGACCACTGTTCCATTAGAGGATGTTGCTTTTTGGGGGCATCAGCTTCCAGGACCACATGGAGCCAGGTACATAGTAGCTGTGTTTTTACTGGTTTGTACATTTCAAGTTGTGAATTGTTTCTTTAAATTGACTAATGTGTTTTTTTGTATTCCTATGATGTCTATAGGTGGCTTGTTGGACATTCATTCGTTGAGAGTGATGGAAGCACTGTGACTACGTCTCGGGCGGCATTGGATGCGCTTGCTCCACATGAGTTTATTTGGGAGCCTTATGCTGGGATTCTTGATACACTGCCAGACTATTGTTTAGCTGGCCGTCATCTCTGGCGCTTTCGCGGCCCCATGATATGTGTTTACATAGTCGAGCCACATCAGCCGGACAGAGTTGCTAGACAGTTTGGCATGATACAGCGTATTCCTGATCAGCCACACTACTCCCACGAGCATCACGTTATGACGTTGAGGGGCCAGAAGGTCTTGGATTATGCAGTCGTACATCAGCCGAGTATGACACACTGGCAGCATCGTCTGGAGCATATTTGGATTGATGACGTGATTGATGGTCATGCTACAGTCCCAGAGTACATGGATTGGTACTTGCCTCGGACTGTGAGGTTCATTAGTCAGTTGGGTGCACTGCATACCCACCTGGTAAGTATTTTTTGACTATTATATCTGTACTTTCTGTGATATGTGTCGTGTGTATTCCTTATCTGTAGTTGGGGTATTAGTTGTATTAGTCGTCATGCTTTATTTGATGGGTTCTAGTAGTTGATATTGCATTTGTATTCGTTGTATTTCAGGGAGTTGTGCTAGAGACTATAGCAGCCAGGACAGCAGACGTCCTCCCGGATATGTCCCAACTAGCCACTCAGAGTCTGCACCATCTCCGAGATCGGAATGCATACAGGTTTGATCCACGTCAAGTTGAGGAGCAGGATGCTAGACAGGACGGGGGAGGGGAGGATGCAGGTGGTAGAGGAGGCCGTGGTGGTGGCAGGAGAGGCCGTGGTGGTGCCGAGAGAGGCCGTGCTCGTGGCAGAGGAGGCCGTGCTCGTGGTGATGGAGGCCGAGGCGGTGGACGATTAGTTGATGAGCCGGATGATGATGCTGCTCATGCGGATCATTTAGGTACAGGCGAGGATCGAGGCCCAGAGTCTGATGCTACTGCTGCTACAGCTACTGTTGCTGATGCTTCTGCTGCTGCTGCTGCTGCCACAGCTACTGCTACTGTAGCCGAGGCTTCTACTCCCCATGCTGCTGCTGCTGCCACAGGTACTGCTACTGTAGCTGAGGCTTCTACTGCCCCTGCTGCTGCTGCCGCTGCTACTACTACCGATGCCGGTGACTGGTGGCCTAGTTTTTCTCTAGGCCTAAGTTTGCCTTCACAGCCAGTACCTGAGCAGCAGACTTCTCAGATGCCAGATACCAGTACAGAGCAGCCTCCTCCTGTTGTGCAGCGTCAGCATAGGATTCGACCTTGGCATGGTACACCAGAGGTACCCCCTTTTGACTTGGGCAGCTCATCACAGTCTACACAGTCTACGCAGCCTAGTCAGCCTAGTCAGCCTGCTACGCAGCCTATTGTACCCCCTTTTGACGTCTTTTTTGTTCGCCGGTCAAAGAGGGCTAAGAAGGTTCCTGACTGTGGTACTGGTTCACATAGGGGATGATTATATTTGTCGGTTTTTGATGATATTCTAGTTATAGGATGCTGAACTTGTGATATATGATAGCACGGATCTTGTAAATATTTTAATTTCATGTCGTATGTTTCTGTTTTAGTATAGCTTTAATGTTTTAATAATTAAATTGGCCGACGGTTAGGGTTTAGGATTGAGGGAGTAGGGCCGGTAGGCCCTACTCCCTCGAGCCTAAACCCTAATTAAGCGAGGCTGAAGGGCCGAAGGCCCTGAAGCCGAGACGCCGGCGGAATGATAATTTTATAACCGTTAACATTTAGGGTTTAGGTTTGGGTTTTAGAAAGATTAATTCATACTGCATATAAATTGGCCGACGGTTAGGGTTTAGGATTGAGGGAGTAGGGCCGGTAGGCCCTACTCCCTCGAGCCTAAACCCTAATGAAGCGAGGCTGAAGGGCCGAAGGCCCTGAAGCCGAGACGCCGGCGGAATGATAATTTTATAACCGTTAACATTTAGGGTTTAGGTTTGGGTTTTAGAAAGATTAATTCATACTGCATATAAATTGGCCGACGGTTAGGGTTTAGGATTGAGGGAGTAGGGCCGGTAGGCCCTACTCCCTCGAGCCTAAACCCTAATTAAGCGAGGCTGAAGGGCCGAAGGCCCTGAAGCCGAGACGCCGGCGGAATGATAATTTTATACTTTAATTTAACTTAAATTAATTCAAGGTTTTAATTCAAATTTCCATCAAAAAAATTTTGATATTTTTACAAATCATTTTTAATATACATTTTTAATTTAATATACATTTTACAAATTCAATATACATTTTACAAATCATTTTTAATTCAAACAAATGTGTGTTTAAATTAAAAGAAATTTAATATGCCTATTAAAAATCAGCGTTTTAAACATTTTAAAAAAATAGTTATATTAAAACGCTACAGCAAGTAGCGTTTTAAGTTAAAATACATTCTACATATAAGTAAGACGCTAATGCGTATAGCGTTGCTGTTTTAAACATTTTAAAAATAATAATTAGGTTAAAACGCTACAGCATGTAGCGTTTTGTGTTAAATATATTTTATGTATTAGCTAGACGCTATTGCGTCTAGCGTTTTGTGTTTTTTAAAACTTCCCCAGCCAAAACATAACACACTGCCATACACACACACTGCCTAACCTCTATACACACTGCCATACACCCAAATTTTGTTGAGCCCTAATTCCCCAAAATCTGCCATAATTCATATTTCAAACCTTTCCTAGATACAATCATGGCTTCCGGTTCGGGTTCGGGCTCGGGTTCGAAAGCTGGGAATACGGTTGTTGGATGGATATACCATGATGGTAATATTATCGAATCTCAATTAGAAGGTTTTATTTATGATAAACCTGTTTCAAAGCATGTTAGACTCGATTTATCTATGAATTATGCCAATTTATGTGCTTTGTTACATTCCAAGTTGAAGATTGATAGTAGTAGTAGGTTGAGGATATTTTATAGGTCTAAAAATCCCGATAATTTGAAATTCGGGATTATACCTATTGAGGATGATGATGATGTAGAATTAATGTTTGGTGTTGTGGTGTCAAAAGGGATGCCATTTTTTGTTGAACTTTATGTAGAGAAATTGTCTTGTGATGGAAATTTGGTAAGGAGTAGTTCGAGTGTGGGGGAGAAGAGTAGTGGGCGTGATTCGGGGGGTAGTCATTTTAGACATGATCAGGATGTGGGTGATAGCTATATGTCTGTGGATACATCCCATTTAGAGAGGATGACCTCATTCGACGATGTCGAGGTTGAAAATAATGAGGTCCCGTTGGAGTTGAAGGAGGGAAGGTTATTTAGCACGAAAGAGGATTTGATGCATGTGGTGAAGCAATACCACATTCAGAATCACTTAGAGATTGGAGTGATACGATCAGATCCGAGTAGTTGGTATGTTGCTTGCAAGTATAGAAATGATGGTTGTATTTGGAAGTTGAAAGCTAGAAAGAGGACTTCACATGGTAAATTTCAAATCATGGAGAGTGTAGGACCACATACTTGCTTGAGCACTACCATCACACGAGATCATCCCAACTTGACAGCCTCGGAGATTGCTGGAGTGATTAAATCTCAAATTGTTGCTGATCCGACAATTAAGGAGAAGGTGTTGTTAGCCACTGCTAAAGATAAGTTTGGATATGAGCCGGGCCGAAAAAAGATTAGGAATGCAAAGAAGATTGCATTGGAGGATATTCATGGCTCGTGGGAAGGATCATATGAGGACTTGCCACATTTGATGGAAACTCTTCAGTCCTTCAATGTGGGCACGAAGGTGGAGTGGTGCTTTAAGGAGGATGATGCAGAGCACCTAGAGGTATGTTCTATCACCGTCTAATTTAATTCATTTTCATTAAGTATTTGGACTCCGTTATTCATTTTCTAATGTAATGTTTGTTATTTATTTGGAACAGGAAGTGACATTTAGGAGATTGTTCTGGGCTTTTAAGCCATGCATTGATGGCTTCGAGTATTGCAGACCCGTCATACTGATAGACGGGACTCATTTGTATGGACCATATCCGGGTGTTCTTCTGAGTGCAACAGCTGTAGATGGTTTTAGTCACATTCTACCATTGGCGTGTGCTATAGTGGAGTCGGAGAACAACTCTAGCTGGGAGTGGTTCATGGATAGGTTGAGGAGCTTGGTGGTTGGTCGGAGGCACGGGATATGTATCATTTCTGATAAACATTTAGGGATCATGGCAGCTATGCAGAAGGAGGGATGGTGTGAGCCACTTAATCATCATCGGTACTGTGTGAGACATTTTGCCACAAACTTTGCCACCAAATTCAAGAAAGCTGGATTGAAGGATAGATTGGTTGAGTTGGCATATCAGGTCCAGCCTAAGAAATTTGAACTACTATGGGGTGAGTTGTTGGCACTAGAGCCTCGAGCACTTGCATGGTTTGAGGACAAACCAGTAAGGAACTGGTCACTGGCACATGACTACGAGCATCATCGTTTTGGCATCATGACTACCAACCATGCTGAGAGTTGGAACAATGCAATTGTCGATGCTCGGAGGCTCCCGCTTACTTCATTGGTGCGAGTACTATTCCATAAGACGGTTGAGTACTTTGATCAACGTCGCCTTGAGATTGCAACACAAGTATCGAAAGGTAATATTTTCACCAAATATGCATCCCATCTCTTGAACCGTGCTGTAAGACGTTCCACGGGTCATAGTGTGAAGATATTTGATCGGGGGACTTGGTTATTCCAAGTAGTTACAAGGAAGGATGGGTTGAAAGGGGGAAACACACACACGGTTCGTCTTATGGAGTCTAGTTGTACTTGTGGAAAATTTCAAGCTTATAGAATCCCTTGCTCCCATGTAATTGCATGTTGTTCACATGTGAGGATGGACTTCCATGGGTTTGTTGGTGATTGGTATAAGTTAGAGAACCAATCGAAGATTTATAATGGTATCTTTGAGCCAATTCCAAACAAGGGTGATCCTCGATATCCTACCGAGCTTGCTTTCCCGAGAGTTGTGCATGACCCCGATATGGAGAAGAAGAAGGGCCGAAGAAAATCAACGAGGTACAAGAACGAGATGGATTTCCAGAGCCGGGGAAAGCATGGAGGGACTTCATCGAGAGATAGTTGATTCTCTAGTTGTTTTTATTGTTGTAGTACTATGGTTCAAGTACAATTTGATATTGTTGTTTGAATTTCGCGAAAATTGTATGAATGATTTATGATATAAATTAAATTTTATGTTGTTATGAATTAGTTTATATTGTCCATGCAATTTACAATGAATTGGTGTTTTAAAGTTTTGGTTTTTAAGTTGTGGTTGTGATTTTGGTTTTTTAGTGGCAGTAAGGCAGTAGCCATCTGCCTGGTACAAGAAACAGGTAAAAACGCTACACTAAGTAGCGTTTCAAGTTCACCATCAAATATAAACGCTTCTTAGTCTAGCGTTTTACTTGTTCTTAAAAAATAATAAAGAAAAACGCTATACTAAGAAGCGTTTTAAGTTCACCTCCACAAACAAACGCTTCTTCGTCTAGCGTTTTACCTGTTCTTAAAAAACAGCGTTTTAACAATTACAAAAATTTAAATAATTGAAACGCTATTACGTGTAGCGTTTATGGTTTTTTAAAAAAATTTATTAATCGAGACGCTACACGATGTAGCGTTTTGAGGTTTTAACAAAAACGCTACTTCATTAGCGTCTCTACTGGTCAGTAAGGGCCATGTTTCGGGTATTTGGTTATTTGGGGCTTTTTTAGCCTAAAATTGGTTATTTGGGGCCGAAACCCGAACATTTTTAATCTAACACCGTCATGCTCTTACCAAGTTACCGGACATCATCTTTTTTATTACTATTGACATTGTCATTATACCAGCTCATACAGTAACTAACATCTCATAACTAACATCTGATTAGATCTTTGACCTGCTCTTAAATGGCTAACTAACATCTGATTACTTCTTTGAACTGATTAGCTTTTAACCTGCTCTTAAATGGCTGTACATTGTACACACAATAATTCCTCCTCTCCTCCTTTTCTTTGCATAAAACGCTGTACACATGAACCTATTAACTATTGGGGATAATAGTAGAATAACCTAATGACACGATGATAACGAAGAAGTTGACATGCGTCTGGTCATGCAAGAACTGATGTGAGGCTGTGAGCAGGTGAAACACAGACAGCTTGTTTCATCAAGTAGTTTTTTATGCTCAGTTATTATCCATTAAGAAGTTGGAGATCAAAAGTAAAACAATACATTTGAACATATTGGTTTCAACCCAAATCACCTGCTTGTCTAGTATTGATATGAGCACTAATTAGAGGTTCAATATTTCCATCTAATATAGAATTCAGATTAGGCAGCTGGATTCCTGTTTTTACATCCTGTACAAGCTTGCTTGGGTAAAATATATACCTACGAGTTTCTTCATGCCACATATTAACAATGGAATTTCTATCTATGCTTGTAATATCCGAAATTCCTTGGTCTTGCAAAATTACGAGTAGTGTGGACTTTAAACGGTTAAGGGCCTTCATCTTATTAGCAAACCTGCTCCTTTCACCTGCACATGGAAGTAAGGAAGTTTATAGTTTCAGCTTTTAAGTGTTGCCTATCAATTAGTAATTACCAACCAAAATTTGCAGAGGAGAACAGAATAAGGAATGCGCAAGATAATCAAGAGGGTTATATTTAAAGAAAGGATGGGGCAGGCAATTTTATTTTTATTTTTTTCACAGAAAAAGGGTGGGATTATAAAATGTAAAAGGACAGAATGACAAGAAAATTTAAGGATGCTTTTATTATCTAATTAAGCCTAAAACAATACTCCCTCCGTCCCACCCATTTCTTTACACTTTCCTTTTTGGGGTGTCCCACCCAATTCTTTACATTTCAAAACTTACCAAAAATAGTCAATGGGTCCCACCACTTCTCCACTTTTCTTTCCTTTTCACACTACTTTTACTCCACTATCTTCTTTTTATACATTAAAAATCAATGGGTCCCACCACTTTACCCACTTTTCTTCCTCTTTTCCATTACTTTATACATATTCCTTAACCTCCGTGCCCAACCCATTTGATAAGAAATGGGTGGGACGGAGGGAGTATAAACTTCAACAGTGTAAGTTAAGACAGTAGTTATACAAAATTATCCAACTATTTCAAAACTTGCTGAATCAATACACTTCCGGATAATACGAAGACGTCATTCAATTTAAAAGGTCATAATGGGATTTATGACCTTATTTAATGTTAAAACAGGATTATTAAACGTCAACAAACTGATGCCATGAATACAAGTCTACAGGTAGAAATCCAGGTGATTAGAAGAGAATCATGTTACGATGTTTCAATTTTTCCCAAATAGCATGTTATAATAGATTAATTTTTTTGTGATTGAAAAGCCAAGTAACTCTGTCAAATCTCCATTTACTTAGAAAATATAAGAGAAATTGAGTGGTCTTCACTAACCCGATGATTGCACTTTCAAGCCGGTCGGTACATGCTGTATGCAGACTGACTCAATAACACGGTGCTTATGTTTAGAAGCGGCAATATACGAGACATCTAAATCCATATCATCAATGATCAAGTCAGGAGCTGTGTTGAGAAATAGAGGGATAACATTCACTGCAGCCAAGCTGACCTGAATGAGAATATGGATCAACGTCAACACGAATTCATTGTGGATCAAAACTAAGAGCAAGAAAGTAATAGTATGATTTACATGTTAAATAGAGACGAGTGAGGGTATAAAACTTCAAATTTAAAACCTTGAGAATAAACATAAATTATTTGAGTTGACTTGGAAAAATATAAACAAATGCAAACACAAGTAGATTTGTGTTTTGCGGGATTGCAGAAAACCACAGAGCTCAAAACAAGTGGTATGATGGATATGACATGTATGGTTGATGAAAGAAAGATGATAAAGAGTACTGCTTGGTTTTTACTAATAATTAGCACCAGCTTTAACATACCAAACGAGCTTCTTAAAGAGGATACATATTTACATAGATTGATCAGTTATATTATCTTAAAGCACATTCAAATTTAATAAAAACAATAAGTTAAGCATAAGGTCACAGTAAGGTGATTGAAAGGAACTGAAATTAATACCTCGTCGCACTGGGATTGACTTTGAGAACTTCTAGTTACGCAATGAACACCTCTTTCCCCTGAAAGATATCCATAAGCATACTTGGATTCAAACTCAATTATTGCAGACTTGATACCGCCAATCTTTGAAGCACGTTTCTCTATCACTCTTCCATTGTAACCTTGCTTTCGAGCCCATTTTGTATACATTTTTAAGAGTCGATCTGCCCATATCTGGTTCTGCAAGTTTACAAGCACTGATACAGTTACAAATTTACAAAAATATAAGAAATTTGTAATAAAAAAAACCTAGCTTTACTTCAACAGAAGAAACCCTTTAGCTGACTTCAAGAAACTGTAACAAGCCAAGTAATACCCTTTGCATAAAATATATGGGTAACGGGTGAGATAAATTAATGCAAATTGGGTTGGGCATGCTTTTACAACTTACCAGTAATAGGACAAGTACAAAAATAAACAGACATCACATCACACCCAAGTGAAAATACAGTAATAATTGGGAACCAAAGATAAGATGTGTACATTTTAAATCATTTGTAACATTAATAGCAACATGTGATGCTAATGAGATCAAGAAAAGAGGCTATGAAGGATTCTAAAATGTGACAATATTAATACTGGCTGAGCCTTCACATAAAACTTAGCTTGTTTGTTATTTCATGAAATGAACTATTAGATAATGATGCGACCACAAACATCGGAAATAGCTATTCTAACTTTTCAGATAATGTGCGACAAGGTGAGTCTTTGATACAAAACCAATATTGTTGCAAGAAAATGGACTTTGGCCTTCATATAAGATGACATCATTCAAGTTTAATGTCTATGTCTCCTATAGATGTAAGTAGATTATGAAGACACCTCACACACATTGCAGGTTAGTTGCCATCAGTTAATGACTAAAATCACTACTTGTTAAGACCCTCAAACAACGCAGGAGAGGAGGTAATTACATTACTATTCATTGTTAAACATTTAGCGCTCTTGATAGTATACTATGCCATTTATATTTAATTTGCAAGGATAAGTAGTTTTTACCTGGCACCATATCTGCCAGAACATGTAGAGTACTTGCAATAGATTGCAGACAACATACCTCAGACAATTCGCCTTCTGATCCAGCTTCAATGATAACACATGCTCCCTCGGCATCATATGGACCCTTAAGAAGTTTGGAAATTTTGTATTTATCCAAGGATTTTTTTATATCCACGGAAGCGGTGTATGCTTGCTTCAAAAGCCTATAGTCTATAACATCCTTGCCTGCCAGTTCTGTTATCAGCCTAGCTTCTTCAGCCTACAGAGTTGACATACAATTCAAATTTTAAAAAAGTTGAATTGCCAATGTTTCACCATCTGAACAGCAGAGCCACATTAAATCACCTTAAACTGTAAGTCTTTAAGTGAATCAACCACCTCAGAACTATCAGCTAACTTAAGTAGGCTATCATTTGTCCTGTTTAAGTCATCCCACAAATCGTACCCATTTATTATTTCTTCCTGCTTGCTGCGCGTTGCTTCTTCAGCTTCAAGTGCTGAAGGTGCCAACATCTCTGCATTCATAACTGTATCCTCTATCCTCTTCCTCAACGAAAACAAACCTACAGAAAGGCACACACTCAATTATAGTATCAACAACTAGGGTATTTTATTTTTTTTAATGAGAAGGGAAATTAAAAAAAATCACTGCAATTCAAAATTAACATAGTTATGCTTATTTTATGGTGAAATTTATAGACCCAATAGTGGAAAAACATAATACTGCTAGCAGATATGAACTCCACCAAAAAACATAATTAAGCTTAAGTGACCTTTCAATTAAAAAACTCTCGACTTCATATTAGAACTAATTCACTCAAACCACAGATGATTAAATAAACTAAGGTTCAAAGATAGATAGTTAGATACAATACGTACGGAAGAGTGTATGAGTGTTAGAGAGAAACCTAATTCTTTGTAGAACTTGCTCTTGTCATTGGAAGGCTGACAAGCTCGAATACAAGAACATAAGCGACGATGACTATGAGAACCGCTCCTCCTATTTTGAGGATAAAGTGTCCGTACATAGACCACTGCTTCAGCCGCCATTCAAAAACCTTGCCTCTACTTTTTTAGTTCTGAAATGCACCCAAACGAGGACTCTGTATAAAAATCCTTTCATTAACAAAATATCTATTTTTTTATTCCTAAATTTTCCATGGACAAAAATATAAATACGTGGCAGGCGCTGCAGTAAATTTTTTAAACAAGTGAATTTATTAAATTTGTTAATTTATATTTCACGAAACTTCCATGTTAAACCTGCTCGTTGAACTCAGATCTTATATATTTTGTTCCATTTTTTCCAGTTATAAATATTTCATAATATAATGTTATAAGTTTGAATCCTAACTTACTAAAAAAATAATATAATAAAACTAGTCTGTAATACAAATTTTGTTGCATTATGTTCATGTATTACACGTGAAAAATATGAAATTTGTGAAATCACGAAATTTCACTCAAAAATTCATGCTGGATAACTTAATGAAACATGATTAGTTAAAAATTTATTCCGATGAAAATCACATCAAAATATACTTGTTTTCAAAGAAGTCCTTAATTTTTTAATCACATGAAATACCTCATCAATATTTATATCTAAAAATATTTAATTTTTTCAAAAAAATAAGCCTTAAATTACTTATTTTTCATACCCCAAAGGAACTCACAGCATTTATCTCTTTTTAAAAATTGCATAAAAAAATATCTTTTTAAAAATTTAATAAACACTATATTTATATCTGAAAATATTTAATTTTAAAAAAATAAACCCTTAAATTATTAGCTTTTCATACCCGTAAGGATTTATGTCCTTTAACATTATAAAAGCCCGGTCATGTTAAACCTAAGATTAGTTTAAGAAACTAGCCGATAATAACTTTTAGCCAAACACCCTGATCCAATCTCACTCGATTCAATTTTTTAGAATGACTTGAGGGATTTATACCCACTTTAACCACTCTTTTGTAAAACTGTGTCGAAATTCAGCACCGATTGACATCTTGCATCATATTATACCCGATAACATCTCAGGATTCTGGTGGCATTATTCTTAGCAGAATTAGATAACTCAGTAGCATTTTTAAAAATGTCTCTGGCCTTAAAAATCAAAGTAGTTTGTAACTTTGTATACACGTAAAATGCTAGGTGCTCGAGAACGAATTCAGAAAACCAGAGTACGTAAATACAGTATCAACGTTTCTGCCGAGATCACTTACCTTTACATTACCTTACATTGCCGTTCACACGTAATGTCGTTAAAAACGAGTCCTCGATTTAACGAACGCGGCTTTACAACATTAACTAGTGATAACTAAACATCAAACACACACAAAAGTACACCCAAAACTTTAGCATAATCTTATCAAGATTAAAAAAATAACAGAACATGAACTTCAAAATTCCCCGTCTCATTCCCCTGCCTAAAGACCTTCACATGTTCAGACAGCAGCAGGCTTAGGCAGCAGAAAATGCTGTAGATACCTGAGAGCATCATCCACAGTCGCGTACCTCCACGTACTCACCACGTTCATCACTCCTATCCTCACTTTCTCCACCACTTTCTTCTTCCGTTCCTTCTTCTCAGTCCCTGATCCCGTAACTACGACTACTGTTTCTCCAAAAACCAGCGTTATCTCCGCCAATAACCCACTCGCTCCGTTACAGAAGCAACAGCCAGCCGACGGCAGCTCCTCCGTGAACCACCACTCCCTCCGGCTGGTCTTCCCTTTCCTATCCAACACCCTGAACACACTCTCATACCCCCTCATCACGATACTACTACTTATCTTCATATCCCCATCATCTTCCTCATCCACCATCAGCTTCTCCGAAACGACGTCGTTTAAGCTCACATCGAACCTGAACCTCCCTTCCGGATGATTCTCCAGCTCACTAAACGGTTTCAGAATAGTTATAGAACCGTCGCGTGATTTTCCGGGAGGGATGGTGACGGCGAACAGGAGGTCATCGATGGAGAGACGAGGCTCGGGCGGCGGCTGACGACGGCGCTTGGCGGAGGCGAGCCCGAGTGCGTAAATACGCCGGTAAGATATCGAAGGGTGCAGGTTTGACAGGGAAGGAAAGTGAGTTGTACAGACAGATTTCCAGAGATGGTCTGATGACATGGAGGAAGCCCATAATTTGGACACGCACGAAGCTGTGGCGAGTGTTTTTGCATCGCATTTCATGGCTATGAGGTTCAGAACTTCCCATGAAAATGTTTTGTTCGATGAACGTTTGGAATATGTGTATGTGTATGTGGCAGACATTGTTGATTCGGACAGAGCAGCTTCAAGTGTTGAAGTGGGAGCTTGGTGGAGGTGGTGAATATATACATGTGTTTGCGGGTTTGGAGATCGATGTCGGCGTGAGAGGACGCGTGTTGTTTTTACTGCTCTTGGCATTGCCATGAGATGCCACGTGTGGAGATGCAAAGTTTGGGTGACACGTGGGTGTACACCTAAGGTCTGCTCGGGTTTGACCAATGTCTCATGTTATGGTGGTATGGTTGGTCACGTTGAGCACTGTATTTCCGAGGTTATCCGCAAGCTTTAGAGCATCTCCTCGAAATAGAATAAATAAACACGTTTTTTTCTTAAACGGACTTTGAGTCTACTGAAAAATGTTACAGTAAGATAATTTATCATTTTCAGAAAATTGGACGATACAAACAAAATCTCCCATTATTGGTGCCCTCAAACTCGATCAATAGATCACGCAAATATGTCGAGAGAAATCTAACAATGCCCCACCACTTTTAATGAGCAGGTGTGATTTCGTATAGTCCTAAGTTATATGATGTTATTTGATTAACGTTATTTTTACAAAATTAATAATTTTTAATGATAATCATATAAATAAGATTATATAAAAGGCGTGGTGTGATAATCTTAAATATGTAGAATTTCAATCACCTTCGGTTATAAAAAAAAAAATATAAAGGAAGTAGAACTTCAGTCACTCCCTGTTATATAAAAACAACTATAAAATCTAATTTACATTAAAAAAGAACTATAAAATTTTTTTTTCACGTTAGGATAGTCAATATTACTTATCGATAGCATAGCGGTGGTGGCGGATGGTGGCGGTGACGGCGGTTTCAGGACGGGATCCGGTTTCAGAAAGGAAAGTGCGCTAATTGTGCCTTAATTGAAGGCGGTAATTGTGCCTCGTTAATTATGTCTCTTTATTGAGGGCGTAAATTGTGCCTCAATTATTGAGGGCGTAAATTGTGCCTATTTATTGAGGGCGTTAATTGGGCCTTATTTGAGGGCGTTAATTGTGTCTTAATTAAGGATATTAATATTTTATTATTATGCCTTAATTAAGAGCTTAATTGTCTCAATCACGAGTTATCATGATTGTGGGAATATTTTGATGTAATCTGTTAAATATATCGACTTATATTCTTTTGTTTCTTTTGTTTTATTTTCAGGATTCTTGGAAGAAGGCCGGTTTTCTTTTCGGACATTAAAGTTTTATTGTCTAAATTTCCCCGGTCATCTTGCATGTCCGACGGTTAGATAATAAGTTTTCTTGAATGAAAGAATTATCACGGTGAATTGCCGATTATCGTTGAGATTTATTCTCATTTTCAAAAAAAAAAACAAAAAAAAAAACAAACATTGCTTGAGGAAAAAAAAAACACTACGAAGAACCAGTTTCCAATGTCTAAGTGAGTCGGTATAGATCTAATTTCATCATCGCATTTGCTACAACTACTGATACAAAATAAGTAAATAACATGTATCGTAATTTTACGGATTATAATTGAATATAATAATAACATATTTTAATTTCTTTTATTAAACTATAGTTACTATACCATTCCAAATCGCGAGCGACTGTAACATGACTGTTGCCAATTGCCATACACATGTTGAAGAACATAATTCCAACTTCGCGTGGATTATTATTTACAAATTACAAGTCTACAAGTTCTGATTTCGAAAAGAAAAATTCTACAAGATCCTACCATGTTGCATTATTTCGTAGCAATCGCATTTATTTATTTATTTGTTTATTTTTAAAACAATCACATTTATTTAATGATTATTTATTTACAAGATAATACTGTAAGCAGAAAATATTGACATTGTCTAGGACTAGAATTATTCTACATACAGCATCAAGAGTGCAGGTCACGATGATGCTATATTTTTAATCAATGTCTTGTAAAAAAATAACATATTTGGATACCTATTTTATACTACAAATTTATACTAATCCAGATTCCGGTGGCAAGAAGACTATTAAAATATTATGAAACAAAATATTAATATCGCCCAATTAAATTCTCTTCCCACTCCCTATAAATTTAAGATTTTTATCAAACCAACATAACTGGGTAATATTAATTTCAAAAAAAAAAAAAAAAAAACTGGGTAATATTAACATTTCAGAATATAGCATCCGAATCAGCTTAATCATCCTCTTCTCAGTATTCAAAAATTTATCCACCTTCAGATTATATCCAGAGCAAAGTTTTAATTTTCAGAGCAAATACAGTATAAAAAGACAAAACTGACCCCATGCCTCATGAGATAATTTTTTATTTTCATATTTTTTCAGCTTTGGAAACAAAAATTTGCTTTAGATATAACATTTCCCTTTTTAAGGAAGCAAAAAAAACCAATCCGCCCATAAAAACCTGTGATGTCAAAGTGTTGCGATTCTAATACCTACAGCATTAATCCTCCCTGTAAATGCCAGATTTCGTAAAATATTATTATTCGCTCATAAAAGCATGTGATGTTAAGTGCGGCGGCATTAATATTTTAAAATAATTATAACTTTTAAGTGAGTTGATTACCTGCACAGGCCAAAATTCAGAAGCTTCCAATGATACAGAGTTGTCCAATGAATGTAGACTCATGGATAAAGTAACAAGATGACTTCTTTTTCGATTAAAATTCTACTGTTTTCTTTTTACATGAGCTCGAAAGTTTAAGTAGTTAACTAGGCGACGATGTCTGAATAACCGGCTAGTCTAGATACAGGGGACCTTGGCCCTATACAGAAATTACAGGAAACGAAATACTAAATTGATTCAGGGTTGTCGAGCTCAAGTCCTGAGATGCTTACATTCGGATTCAGCGGGGCTGCTGGATGCGACGGCCACTGTTTTTCGGGCTCACTAACTTGGCTGGCTTCTCCCAGTACCTGGCAGACTCCACAGGGGACTTGGGTGATCTTTCCTGGTAAGAATTCACCAAGCTCATGCTCCTCATCAGACCGGCATGATCAGTACCTGTTTCTCAAAAAGGCAGAGCACAATAGAATCAGCTAGGTGTACAATTTTTAAGCTTCGACACTACCACTTAACAGGAATGGGCATTGGACGATAATTTGAAAATCTAATACAGTAAGCAAACAGATCTTCTATGCCGAGGTATTGAATTCAAGCTAACATACCAATTGCAGGCATTCCATTTTGAGCATAAAGGGATGTCTTGTTTCCTGCTTCAGCTGATTGGATGAATTGCTCATATTGTGCTTCCATGCTCATCAATTCTTCATCAGCACCAAGATCAATGCTATCGGGAAGCAGGTCAACAATATCAGCCAAGTCATCTTCATTATTCCCATAGAAATCATCATCCCCCTGTTGCTGGCTGACCCAGTAATCATGAAACCATGTCGAGGTTGTCACCAACTGCCACCATTCTGGAGAGAAGTCCTCTACTTGGCGGACTGCAGCTGGAACAAAGAGTGGTGCATTCGGATTTAAGGAAGAACGTCCTCCAGAGACCAACGCCATCTTATCGAAGTCTTAGCTTTGTTTACAATTCGTATACCCTGAAAAGCACATGATATGAGTTAAAAACCTGGACTGTCAAGAAGCTTCATTCAAATACAGAGCAATATTAAAATAGATGCATACAAAATTCAGAATAATTAATGGTCAACGGGTTAAATTGCCAAACAATCAACCAATTTAACAATATAAACAAAATCAACCAAAGGAATCAGATGAACACTTCCACACTAAGAATTGTTCAAATATAATATGATCCTGGTAACCCACTCCTAACATATCGAGTTTTAAGATAGTTGGTCACTTAACGAGCTCAGGCCTTGTTCACTTAACATGAACACACTATGATCATGATCATTACTGCCGAGGCACATTAGTTGGCCGATTTGATCAATTGGCAAACTTGAAATCCATCAAGTAAAATCTTAGAAATAAGAATCGTCATCATATAAACAAGTAAAAATTGTCCGAACGTCCTGCTTTCTGATCATTGAGGAAAAATATCAAACAACCCGACGGCAATAAATTATTACTCCATATCAACCTCAGTATTTTACTGCCAGACCATCAAACATTTCAAACAGAAGAAAAATTCAATCAAAACACTTCAGTTAACACAGCAATTAATCAGATCATCTGTCTCAGTTATAGATCTGATCATCTTATCACTGATAACAAGTAAAAATAATACAATTAAGCAACATATAAAATTCACCATGTAAATAAGCTACAAAACCAAAATATACTAAAATGTAAAAAAAATCACCATGATCGCTGATAGAATTAAAGAAACTTCTTGAACAGGACATTATATAAAGTTAGTTACCACAATTAAACATACTTATCACATCACATACAGATAAAGCTAGATATCAAGTCAAACACACCAATTTAATAGACTTCATTATTAGTAAAAAAAACAAATTAAACTGTCACCGGATCATTTCTACATTCATCAAATTCAAAATAAAAAACAGATCGACGATCATCCATGAAATATACACACATATATATATGAATCGGCGGTCAGATAATTTACAATGAATAAATTAAATTCGAAGTACCTTTTTAGCAACGAAGAAGACCGAGAGAGAAATATCTAAACGAGTCGTGAAAAGGCTTTCGTTACGGACCGTCCACAAAGCCAAGCGTTATCATCGTATTTATAGTGTCAGAAAAGCTGTCCGAGCCTATAGATTCGGAGTTGCCGAACCAACGGCCCAATTGATTAAAGTGTTGACGTGTCAACAGTTTCTGACCGGGTATAGCAGGTCAGTTGCCGGTTTTGAAATAATACCGTGTACAGGTGTAGTATAGCGAGTTGCGACTTCGACGCTTTGGTGGGCCCCTCAAAACATAAAGTCGTTTTGATAGGACTGAAGTCATGGACAGCTGGGATGATTTCATTGAAGGAATGGACGGTCGAGATTGGATGGATGAGAGTCTTTGTTAGTGTTGTTATGGATGGTGGGACCGGGTAGGTCTGAAACCCCGGTGATCACATGGTTTGTCATGCCGGTATGCTTTTTATCTTTATTTTATGGAGGTGGTATAATTCTTTACTCATTTCCTGTAATTATCCGTTTGCGGACGTGTAGGTTTTACGGTTCTGGTTCTGGTACTAGAAAATATATATTTGGTCGTGCCTAAAAGTTACGGACATTTCAGGGTTGCGAATGAAATTCGAACCGGGTAGGTAGCAGGGGAGGGGCGGATCTAGACCCATAATCTTAGGGGGGCACCAAACAAATTTTCATGAAAACACCTATATATTTTCAAAATTTGGGGGGCACTTCTATAATTTTGTAAAATTTAGAATGGTGAAAAAATGTAAAAAAAAATTTTAGGGGGGGCACGTGTCCCCCGTGCCTCTTCCTAGATCCGCCCCTGGTAGGTAGTTAGATATAATGACGGTTTGGCTATGTTTTAAAAAAAAATAGTAACTTTTTATTTAAAATAAAGAATTGAAAAATAAATAAATTAATAAAATGTATGGAAAAAATTTCGAACTGTGAGAGAAGTTAGAATTTCAACTTCATAAAAATATTTTTATTTGTTTCCAGACGGATCAAGAAAAACAGAAGTCATAAACAACAACTGCTTCAGGTTCCCAAACACGCCCATAATCATGCAAATGCAGATAAACCTGAGACAAGAATGGTATGCTGTATATTTAATTAATCGGTTTGGCTAGTGTGTGCCCATGGGCACATGCTAAGCGCGGAAATTTTTGTATTTGGGAGATTTTGATTGGTGTGGTTGGTGTATTTGCAGGGGGTCCATCATTATCATGAGATAGGAGCCAATCAAAATGATTCAAGCACAAAATTTTCCGCGCTTAGCATGTGCCCATGGGCACACCATAGAAAAACCGTTAATTATTTTATGCTATATATATAGTTTCATATACAATATTATAAATTCTTGAATATATGATTGTTTTTAATGACAAAGTATTAATAAACACTATTTAAATCACATAAAACGTAATTCCCACCAAATTTATCATAAATATTTCGTTCTTATTTCGTAATGACATCCCTTTTTACTTTCTTTTTTTGAAAAATTTAATTAATTTAATAATAAAATGTAATGCGACATCTAAAAGACAATCAAAGTCACACTCTGTTAGGGGATTAACGATTAACCGTTAGCTGTTTACAAATTGAATTAGATGTTTTGACTAGTCAATTGAAATAAATATTTTGACTAGCGAATTAAATTAGCAGTGTCGTGTAAAACTGTTTAATAAATAGTTGTTTCATTAGTTTTTGTGTAATTATCCGCTTGCGGACGTGTAGGTTTTACGGTTCTGGTACTAGAAAATATATATTTGGTCGTGCCTAAAAGTTACGGACATTTCGGGATTGCGAATGAAATTCGAACTGGGTAGTTAGTTATATATAGAGGCGGTGTGGCTAAGTTTTAAAAAAAAAAATATTTAAAATAAAAATTGAAAAATAAATAAGTTAATTAAATATATGGAAACGATTTCGAAACTGCGAAATAGAAGTTAGGATTCTCAACTTCATAAAAATATTTTTACTTATTTACAAAAGGGTCAAGAAAAACAGAAGTCATAAACAACACCTGCTTCATTAGTTTTTTGTGCTACATATCAAAACCTTTTAACCCAAAAAATTCCTCAAAACTAGCTTTTTAAAAATTAGTTTTTTTAGATCAAACCTCTATTTTCAGACCGGACTTAATAGCGTCTTGGATTCTACCATGCCCAAAGCCCTTTGAAACAAATACTAAACCAATCTGCTAACTATCAAACACTCTCATCAGCGGATTGAAATGGTCAAACCTTTAAATCACCCTAAACTCTAATTTCCTTCAAGCCGCTAATTTTCAAACACGACCAATTTAAAATGGATCGTATTGATGATTAATCTAGTTTTTACTAAGACACAATCAAAATATTTGTTGAAGCTTATTACTTATATATGTCTATATATTCAAACTTTCCCTTAAAATATATTTTTAAAATATTGCCAGTTTAAATAAATAATTAATCAGCCCGTCATGACGCAGTATCAGGCTATCAGCTGCTTGAACAAGGCTGTCAATTAGAAAAGTATCTTAGAGCAACTTCAAGGCACCATCTCTCTTACCTATAACGAGCTTATGTGGATAAGAATAAGGGTTTTAGTAAAAATTGTTCACTCCAACCCTCCTCTCTTTACCTAAAATTTTTAGGTGAGAGAAAACAAAATCCTTTATTTAGGAGATGGAAAAATAAGCCCCTATTTCTTCCACCTCATCTCCCTCTCTCATTTTCTTTAATTTTTCATTTTCTCTCCTTTTTTTATTTCCCCGTCATAGTAGAAGTTTTAATAAAATATTATTTTTTTAAAATATAGGGATGATTATAGGGAATACCGTTGGAGTAAAACAACATTTTGCTTATCTATATTTTAAGTAACCATTAATATATTATATTTTAGGGGTTCAAAATAGGTAATACCATTGGGGTTGCTCTTACATTGCACCAAGCCTCCAACTTCCACGTTGCGGACAACCCAGTATTCTTACCCTTTTACCACGGCTTTGGAGAACGTCAACTCATTCCCGTTCTTTTCGTTTGATATACTGTCCCGGTCGAAAGACACATCCATATCGTTCACTCTTCCTCTGTTAACTAGCACTGACAACAAACAATGCAAATATTAACTTGGCAAACGACAATTTTAAGCATTTTTTTAGGTTACTAGTCGTTTTTCGATAGTAAATTGCTAATTTTTTGGTGGGTGAGGTAGTGAATGTTTTGCGATCAGTCCGCTCTGCTTTGTTTTCTCCTCCTCGCATAATTTCGTCCCCCCTCTAATTTATTAAATTTTCTCCTTGCAAGAGCATCTTGGGCGATGGAGGTGGCATAACATAGATGATACGTAAAAAGTTGGACACTAAGATAGATGACACTGCTTAACAGAAAAGGAAGGAAATCAATTATTGACGGGCTACAGGACCGTGAACGAGCTCAGGAGAGTTGATCATTGTTAGACTCGAGTTTGGTAAGTTCTAGAATACTGTTAGACTCGAGTTCAGAAATTAAATAAGAGTTTGATCCATGCATAAATTTTAAGATCAAAGACTATCTAGTCGAAGATAAAGAGTAAACATATTTAGCAAAAAAAAAAAAAAAAAGTCAACATTCTTTTCGATTTCCTCTTTGTAAAATAGAAATGGGAATCCCAAGTACTTGGATTATCTACTAGATTACGTGGGTGTTTGGCAAAGAGAGTTCTGAGTTTTTCAGACATAAAAGTTTATTTCCGCTAATTTTGAGAAGTACTAGTACTTATATTAAAGCTTAAAAGTCCAAAAAAAAGTTAGAAAACCTAAATTATTTTGTAGTTTTAGCTAGTAACTTATAATTCTAAACCAACTTTTCACTTATGCCGGTTTTTTTAATTTATTGCCCTTCAACCAGTTTTAGATATTTCAACAAAAATTAAAGTTTAACTTTTAAACTATAGAAGTTGAATTCTATTATTATGAAAATGTTTTTAACTTCCATATAAAAAACACCTAACTTTAGATCTTATAATATCCACACTATTGATTTGTTTTTGTTATAAAAAATATAATATTTATATGATTTTATGGACTATATACAAAATTAATAAAATAATATTTAAATCAATGATTAACTAAAATTATATATTAATTATAATTGTAAATAAGAGATAAATAAAGGTATATTTTCATTTTATAAGAAGAATCCTATTTTATTTACGAAACTTGGGAACACTACAAATATATAATTTATAATTTATATTAAAAATACTATATATAAATATTGTTATCATATACTCCGTAATATTTAACTACAATAACATATCAAACAATCAAATTAGAAACTAATCTAAATCATTAATTGAATCTAATTCTGTGATCTTAGAAGACACACTAACTAGTATATATATCCTCCCACACATGATCTCAATAAGCGTTTCTAGTTTTGATTTTTCTTGTTGATTGTTAATTTTTTCTGAAACCAACTTCACGTGCTTTTTGTTATATCTCAATGATCAATTTATATATCATCTATATAATATTTCGATGTGATTTAGAAAAATATCTATTTTGATTTCTAATTTTTATCTTAATAAGATTTTTAATAAGGTTTTTTTTATTGAAGTAGACCCTCTCTGTATATAAAATTATTATAAACAATAAAAAAAATATATAAGATGAGTTGGTGTAAATGCTGGACGATCGAGCATTTGACATCAATGTCCACACATAATTAGTGTACTGTTCCTTTTTACAATTTGATAATTTCTATTTTATATTCAATAAAATATATATTTTACAATAATCATAAATATATAATAATACTAATCACAATCAAGTATATTGTACAAACAAAAATATAAAAAATTATACAAATAAAATTATATTGATCATAAATAATTAAATAATAATGGAAAATATAACAAATAAAATATTTTGTAAACTAAATTAAAGAAAAAATTAATATTCCATGGCATATATTGGTAACATGAATTACTAATCAAAACAACATAAAAATAAGAAAATGGAATACAACTAATATGTTAGTTTTATCATTTTTTTTAGTCCAGACTTCATTTTTTGCATCTTTCTCCCTCTTATTTTCTTTTCTTATCTGATCATTTTAACTAATATTTAATAGAATTAAATTATTTTTCCAATTTTTAAATATCAAGATAAGAGTAAAAAGTAAAAATGAAATAATAGCAGAAAGTTATTAACAAAATAAGTATATAAATAATAAAATACTTAATGAACATTACAAATAAAAGATAGCATGCTGGCAGAACCCAGCAAATAACGACATTTAAAGAGTAAAACAGAGCACCTACACGAGAAAAAAGTGGAGTTGGATTTATGCAATTTATACACGGAACTCTAAATAAATTGCGAGTTTCAATGTGTGTACTGTGTGAACTGTTTGCCACTTCGCAAATTTTTTTGGTCGTTTCTTTTGCTGGCATAACCAGAAAGCTCCCTCTGTTGCATTTCTTTGTGATGCCCCTGGTTTTTGTATAATCCGCCAAGAGTTATTGGTATACAGCCACATGCAACCAACAACTCCTACAGGGCTCTGCACGCAGCACTCGTTAACAAAATCATTAACAAACCCAGGTCATTGATTTTGTACATTTTCCGGAGCATGAAGGGTGTGTTTGTCATTTCAATTGTTTGTAACAGTTATTTTCACCACGTCACAACTTAAAAGCTACTTCTGCAAAGTACATGCAATTTGTTAGCAGTTATAAATTGCATTCTCAAGCTCATCTTGAGCACAGTCTATCACTTTTCTTTCTTCTGGTCAAAACTCTGTATTTGCACAATCATTTTAACCAACTCCTTGATGGCAAGGACACCAAGCACTGTCATATTATCTTTGGTACTAATTGTGTTTTTGCTTGGCGATGTCAACCATGTAAGCTGCAATTTTATGATTTGTGTGTGTGTCTTGTGTAAAATCGGCAAAGTTTAATCCAATTTATTGTAACAAACTAACAAACACTTGATAATTTCAGGCTGTCATTACTGAGTCTCCCACTCCCCAGCCACAACCTGTTAAGAATTTCCCCATGGTAAGATTTGTTTTATTTCAAAAGAGTGCTTATTATCAATATCACACTTGTTACCTTCCTTAGATTCTAACTAATTTTGTTGATTTGATCAGAATGGTACTACACCGGGGAGTCTCCATCCTCAAGGTAAGCTAAATGCATTTCTCTCGGCTCTCCTGATTAGATTACAACTTTCCAAACTACTTCACATTATTATCTCAATTGCTTAACTTATTTTTATTATGAAGAGAATTTTACTGAGTATAGTTATGCACCTTTCATTTTTCTCTTTAGTATCCGATAAACATATACTGCAGTACTAGATTGTAGATGTAGATTATAGATTTATTAATGCGTAATTTTTCGTGAAACTTGAAGTATTGCATATGTATATGCCCCTAAATTGATGAATGTTGGTGCAGATTGTTCCCCGCGGTGCACTATAAGGTGCTCAAAGACAGCATACAAGAAGCCCTGTATGTTTTACTGCCAAAAGTGTTGCGCAAAGTGCTTGTGCGTTCCTCCAGGAACATACGGAAACAAGCAATTCTGCCCTTGCTACAATAACTGGAAGACAAAGAGGGGAGGACCTAAGTGCCCTTGAATAATATGTACTCGTTCCGTTAATGATGTACCTGTATCTCATTTACATTCCTAGTGTTTGCTCGCTCGATTAGCACAAGGAGCATGTCTGAGTACTTTCTTGTCGAATTAATAAAATGATCTGTTTACTGGTTTGGTACTCCCGAGCCCTGAAGCCTTAATGTGACAGCGCCATTCATGACTCGTAACAAATTTTAATATGTTCACAAGCGATCTAATAGTACTCTTACTAAACGAACGATACGAATTTCATTTATTTATAGTCACCCGTGATTTTTTTTTTCAAGAAAATGTTCTTCCTTTCCAGAGGACCATATGCAGTCCGTGTACCATTGACTGTTTCAGTATGCATGAAACCAAAAGAACCACGGATCGGGGCAAAATGTTTGGAAGCCGATGAAATAATATAACTTACGAGAATGAAATATGAAATGGCAAGGAATCATAGTTTCAGAATAATCATAGCTGAAATTTAATTACCACTGATTTTTGTTCCCCGGTTTCTAACTAAAATTGGGATACAAAATAAAAAAATTATTTATTGCTTCCTCTGACTCATTTATTTACAGTTGTTTACATTAATTAACACGTATTTTAACATTTTTATATAAGATATTATAATTTATTTTTAATATAAAAATTTAAAATTAAATTTTTATTAAAAAAATAATTTATCAAATTATAAAAATTTAAAAGTGCCTTCCCCGACCTTCATCTCAAAGTACAGACGGAGCTGAGAGTTTTCTGCGTGATTTCCACCGGTCAATGTATCATGGTCTTTATCTTTTTTTGCATGGACAGAAAAGACCATTTTTTCGGATTCACACGTACCCCCTCGACTTAATTTTAAATCTAAGGCAATGCGAAATCATGAGAGGCGAACAAGAAAATGCAGAAAGTACGATCAATACTCTATAGAAAGTCTTAACTCATACCAGTCACGTCAACAAACAATCGGAAGTTCTCAAAAAAACAGGAAAAAGTGAACTACATGTAAAACAGGGGAAAGTGTATATTCCATAGATAATTTTATCAACCGATTCACCTGATCAAAAGTGAATCACCAGCCTTTTAACTTACAAACAAGTGAAAAGCCGAGATACAGAATCAACAGGAAAAGTACATGATATTAAAGAACGATCTGAACTGATATTACATGATCAGTCAGCTGAATTTACTGGGATGGTTCATATTGTTTACTAATATTCTTTTTCACAACTGGAGCTAAAGATAACGAAGAAGGTAGAGCTTTCAGAACAATCTTGGAGCTCTTGATTTGGCGATGAACCAAGGCTGTTTCAGAAGACTTCTCTATGTGGATTTCTTCGGTCTTGATCACCGGGAAAATTTGCTGATTGCCAGTACTGATCTCCGACGATTGCTTGGGCACTGGGAAGTAAAAATCAGTTGGGAAGAACTTGTATTGCAGTCCAGCCATATATTTCTTAAACTCTGTTCTGTTCTCTGAGAAATAATTCGAGAAATTGATAGCCTATGAACAAGGTTGTACCTGGGTGACTATATTTATAGAGCATATTGGTTTTCTTATCAATCGAATATCCTTTTGTCCATATTGTAAAGATTACGTGGTTGACCAAATAGGCAAATACCGCGCTCTGCTTGCTCTCTCCAAGTATTTTAATTAATATGTATGAAATTGGTATAAATTTTTGTGCATGGCTACATGAGATTTTTTTATTTTTCAGTCAAATTAACAAATGTTATTTTGTAAAAAAAATTATATCTAATATACATCAATTACTTTAATCAAAATATAACATATGTTGCTCGACACAAGATAAAAAATTAAACATATGTCATTTTATGAAAATTTTATATCTAATTTTATGAAATAACTGTTTGTATATATGACTAATTTTAGCTGAGTAATTTATGTGAAAACAGATAATCTATTATTTATTTAATTTGCTTAGTGATGCAGAATGCTTAACATAAATAATTAGTCATGGAGTTTTAGTCGGTTCAGTGATCAGTGGGGTGCTTCATGCTGGCCATAGAAGAAAGCAAACGATGTAGAACAGTAGAAGGTATTAGATTATAAATATATTTTTACTATTTTTTGTTAAAACTTTTTGATACGTGTCAGTCCGGTTGTAAATTTAGAATATTTTTTTTTGACGAAAAGCAAAAATTTTAATAGATAACTGAAACCCAGCCGAGACAAACCCTCGAACTGTCAATTACAACCTGATTAAGAAACAAAAAACGAGCTAAACATATAGCCGCTTTGTTTTCAGATCGTTTAACAGATAGAATATTTAAATTCTTTATACTGAAAAGTATTACAATCAAATCTCGAACAATCCAACCTATATCAGTTGTGAACATAGTAGCATCGCAATTGACCTTCACATAAGCAGCAGCATCTGTAGCCCAATGTTCAGAATTATCAGTGACATCAACCGATATTGGATCAACAAATGACCCCAAAAGATGAACAATTTTATGTCGTGAAAGGTGAGCTCTTACGATATTCACCACCGTGCCATATCTGATACAAGCCTCACGGATTACCCAAAATATCATGTAACTCCTTCTTAGAAACATTACCGAAACCCATAACAAAACACACAGAAACGTCAAAACAGACACAAACATCCCAAAAAGATGGGCACGACCTTGATGACAAGGTACTCAACAAGAACTCACCCAAAAGGATTAGATCTTGGTTTTATTGATAAAACTAAGAAATACGAGAGAAGATGGAAGAACGAAGATGATTAATCAGAGGGGATGAAGGATGAAGAGCGGAGAAGTAAATTTAGAACTTATGAATAAATTTACGAAGAATTCCGTATATTATACAAAAGATACAAGCAGTTTAAATTATTTATATAATATAAAATAGGCAGGAAAGTCAAAATTTGTAACTGAGATTATGGGGTCGTTTGGGTAAGCTTAAAATAAGTGCTTCTTGCTTAAAATAAATAAGTGGAGTAGAAATTAGAAGCAAGATAAGACTTATAAGTGATTAAAGTGTTTGGGAAATAAGTAGAAGCCCTGAAACAAAAGCTAGCATTCCTAACTCTTTTTAAGTGCTTCTTGATTTTTTACACAAACGGTATGAATAAGTGCTTCTAACTTATAAATTGAGAAGTCCGCCTTAAAAGGAGGGCCAAACACCCGCTATATAAAAACGCATCAAGCTTCATATTAGGTCAGACTGTCCACTTGAATAAGACTAGCAACTATATTGTAGCCTTTAAAAGTAAAACAACTGAATCTAGACTACCTCTGCTTAAAGCAGATTGATTCTCCGCTTATACTTAGAATAATCTTTCTTTGTGCTTGGTACTTGGTAGCTAGCTATTTACTCTCTCTTCCTTTCCATTTCTTTACACTTTCTCTTTTGGGATGTCCCATCCAATTCTTTACATTTCAAAACTTACCAAAAATAGTCAATGGGACCCATCACTTCTACACTTTTCTTTCTTTTTCACACTACTTTTACTCCACTATCTTCTTTTTATACATTAAAAATCAACGGGTCCCACCACTTCACCCACTTTTCTTTCTCTTTTCTACTATTTTATTCATATTTCTTAACCTCCGTGTCCAACCCATTCGATAAGAAATGGGAGGGACAGAGGGAGTACATTTTATTATTCTTCATTATTTCATGTGACGCAATGAGTTTGATGTTCGTATTGATCAAACTATCAGAGTATCAGCCGACCAAAACATTTATAAAAACTCACCTTTTCATTTATTGGTTAAGGCAATGTAATGGTATTTAAATAATCTGCAGTGCAAATGTGCAATGACAAGATATCAATTAGGTTGTTTTCGGTTCAAAGTTAAAAAGTTGTAATGTTACCTCATGTTTTCCCTTAACACGTTCATTGCCTTTCTTTTAAACATGATTTTGCTTTCCTAAATGAGGTGTACACTATCATAAATAATTTCAATTAATAATGCACAACTTATTAGCAGTTTAAAAATTATGTTTGTCCGTTGGAAAATAATTTGATTTTTGGAAATATATCTATTCAGAAAAATATATCTTTCAAAAATTGATTTCTGTAAAATATTTGCTCAAAAATCATTTTGTATATTTATTTGATTTCTGAAAATTGTCTGATGAAAAACAAAAAATATTTTCCAGAAAATATTTTTCACAAACAGATCCCTAAATAGTACTAATCCGTTTCTTTTCATGTATAAAAATAATTTTCGGATTTTTTCCTGCTAGTACTCCCTCCGTCGCCGTTCATTAATGTTTGCACGAATTTTGATACTCTTATAACATATAGTTTCATACTATTTTTTTTAAATTTTCTTTTTGAATAAAAGTTTAAACACCAAACTTTTATTCAGAAAAAAAGTAGTTTAAAAAATATATTATGAAACTATACTTTAAAGGAGCTTAAAAAGCGTACCAAAAAATAGCCTATACAATTGAATAGAATAAAGAGATATATAATTCAAACGTTATAATTATATTTTTTTTATCATAAAATGTTATAATTATATTATTCCCTCCAATCCCTGAAATTTAGTAATTTATGTAGGATTATAGATTATAGATACATATAACTGCCGAGTCAAAATATCTATCCATGTTTTAGAGAAATCTTGGAGTCAAAGACTTTTTCTTCCTCCGTTTCAATTTAGATATACATTTTTAAGAATAAAATTTGTTTTAATTTAGTTGTTCACTTCAATTTCGAAAGTGAAATTGTAATTTCATAGTCAATTCTACTTCAAATATATATTATTTATATTTGGATCAATCTCATTCCACATATTATAATCATGCAATTATAATATGTCAAGGGCCTCAAGGCTCAACTGCTCAAGCAATTGAGTCCGAAAATTCAAGCTTCTGGAAATTAAAATATTTCTCAGATGCAGTGACGGCTAAACACAGAATCAAGAAGCTATTTACGTATATTCAACAATGTGCTTCGCCAGAAGCTTCTAGACAAAATAAAAGCTCTCTGTCTCCATTTATGTTTTCATTGTTCTTGTTCTGCCGTCCAAGTTTACCTACAAGTCTTCGTTAAACAGTTGTGGGCCTTGTAGCTATGACAAAAAAAAAATTCAGTTAAAGAGTTTTTAACAATAAATTATATCGAAATTCCTTCCATTCTTCGAATAATTTCCAGTTAATTTATTTCCCTTATTCGGACACCAATCTCACGGATTCTTCGAATTCATGTAGCACATAAAAATTTCTGATTCGAAGTCCCTAAGAGATTTCCAAACTTACCTGATCAATATCTAAACCATGCATGCATACAGATATAAAAGAAGAAACACATGCATGAATATAGCTAAGTATCTAAACAAAATGGACAAGATCATATAAATAAAAACTCACATGACATGAACACGTAAACAAATAAACACAACAACTTACAAATTCAAATAAGTCAGCACGTACTTATATACTTAACTGGCGGCTACATACACACATAATACAAGGCTTGATATATGATCATATCATCAGTCTTTCTTCAGAATCGGAGAATATTTGGCTACAATCTTGTTAATGTCTTGTGGGTCGCTGCAAACAATCTTGAGTTCACTCGAGTTGCGATCTTTACTTGTAACTATACTAGTGTCATCAGCCATAGATACGCTTTGAATCTGTTGCTTGTTTGTATCAGACGTTGCCTGTGGACGAGGATAATAGAAATCGGTCGGAAAAAAGTTGTACTGAAGGCCAGCCATGTATGTAGAGCGTTGCAGAGTTGTGTTCTTGTGGTGGAAATATAGCAAGAGCTTATAGATGTTGGAGATATTCAAGCAATAATATTTTTTTGGTTATTTGTGTTTGTGTAGGCTAGAATTTATAGGCGACGACGGAGGGATCAAAGAGATTAGTATATCTGGCTGGTCTATTCATTCATAGATTGGGCTCTACGTATACAGTTTCGTTTTTTGTTTGTTCGTGTTATTCATGTATATTTAGGACGAAGGTGTATACCGAATTCTTCGAATAGAAATACAAGTTTTTTTTTTTTTTTGACAAAATAGAAATACAAGTTTGAGTACATTTACGAGGTTTAATTATCACTTGAATACCAAACACGATTGCATAGTTCATGTGATGGATTTATTTGTCTCCGGCATCCAGGTTCAACTCTCGTTAACTCAAGATTCTCACATAATTTTATATTATTTTACGCCCTCTCAATCATATGATATAATAATTAGTGAAAGTTTTCGATTTATATATGAAATTTCACATATCATGAAAATGTGTTACATGATTTTAAATTATTTTACACTCCTCAATCCTATAACTGAACATGCAAATAACATGATAATAAACATAATCAAAAAACAAATATATAATTAAATTAAAAAACTGAGGCAAGAGGACTTGTGAAACGAACAATATCATATTAGATAACCAACTCATCTGAATTTGTAGGAATAATCGATAACGTGTTTGAAATAGTAAGATATTAGGAAAAATTCGCAATGAAATATATTACAACATGAAGAAGGGTTTAATTAGAAATATAATGCATGATTTTCCATCAAAGCTGATCTTCAATATCCACCGGAAGAAATACAAAAGGATAAACAGAGAAGGTGTTTAATTTGTTTGAGTTGTTCAATTAAAATTGATACTTATTTGTCTAATATGATGTACACATTGCACAACACTCTAAACTCTCAATTGCCTTTTGATATGCATACTAAGTTGTAGATGAAAACTATGCAATATACCATTTAAATATGACTCGCAGTGCCTTTGGGGAAAGGATGAGGACGTGAATACTTACATTTTGTTATGAAATAAAGTGATGGATGACTTTTGGCTCTTGGAATTTCCATGACCTTTGGCTTTTAGTTTTCTCCATTAATACTTAAAACTCTTGACTTTTCATTTGTATTCCAAGTCTTATATAAAGAGACTTGTATGTATTGAGAAGAGATAGAAATAACACATTCTCTCATCTTTAGTTTTATAAAATACTTCTCTTATATCATATACACTTCTCTTCTATTATATATACATAACACGTTATCAGCACGATTTGCTTTTTCACTTTGTTCGTATGTTGTACGATTCGTTCTTTTGTTGTGTTCATATATTCGTGTACTTTCATCTTCAAGAAGATCATGGTTTGAAAGTTTTGATGGGTTAATCGATGATGACTTATTTCGCAACAAAACGTGAGTTGTTCTTTGGATTTTGAGCTTCATATGAATAATATGTTCTAAGATTTGTCTTGAGGTAAGGAATCTTTGAACTTAATAGAATTAATCGTCAAATCACAAGATTCCAAGGTACGTCTACCTTCATCATTCTTCTTTTTATATAGTATTTTCTAAATGTTTTTGAGTTACATTAGTTTTGCATCTCTCATTTTAGTTTTCATTAAAATTGAAAGATTTTAGATATTTTGAAAAAATTCCTTGATATTCTACATGCATATATTGATGGCATGATTTTGGAAATGGAAATTTTAAACTAATTTTTATCTAGTTAATTGGTAATTCCATTGCTTAATCTTAATATGCTTGTGTCTCTATGTATTTGTTATTTTTCACTGATTTGATATAAGTATATTAAATTGTATCTTCTTGATATGATTAATAATTTTCATGTGACAATGTTATATCTTCAGTGATCATGTCTTATATATAATTTTGATACCTCTTTGCTGGTGATGAAATCATCATGCCCTTTGAAAGTTGCATATTACTGATAAACTTGTGATGTTTTGATAATTCGAAATGAAGATGAAGTTGTATTGTATAACAAATAGACGTAAGGAGACCACACAGTTGCTGCTTTTGGCATTAATAGGAAACTACAGAATGATAGGTTGTTACCAGTCTATTAACCCCCCGTTAACTATCCCTTCTTGTGTGTGCATTTTCCCAGATAACATTATAATTGGCTTGTTATGTGCTTATTATGTGTCTAATTTTTGTAAATTTCATATCCGATTCATTATCCATCGGAATCTATTGAGCTTATACTTGTTGTAAAGGTCTTTTGATCATCTACAATTTCTCTTCTTCGTGTATTTCTAAAATATGCTTATAAGTATGTCAAAATCTACATTTTGTGTAATCTGATTATATGATTCAAGTTGATATGCTGTCACTTCTAAAATTCATTGTAAATTGAATATTTGTCCAAATATTATGAGAAATACCATTCTGAAAACCTCTTTTCGATATCTACATTTTGTCTTTACATTCCATTGCCATATTATGTGATTTCAATGTCTTAAATATCAAAATACTATCATAATCAGGAGCTGATTCTGCATCTGTAGCCCAGAAATATTTGTTTTCTGAATTCGTTACTTGTTCGTTTTTAACGAGCCTTACCATTCTGGAAAGGTCTCGGAATATCCTACATTTTTCGTGTTTTATACTTTTCCAGATAAAATGATATTCATAAAGTAAATTGATATTCTTTGAAACTGATCAGATTTGACTTTCTCATAATTCTATGACTTTATCATAGAGTAAATTGATAATTATTTGATTTATGATATTGGATTAATATGTTTTGAGATTATTTTTGATAATGTATCAAGTATGATGATTCATATTTTTGATCTCCTAATTGTTTTATGTTTGCCAAATAGGATATAAAGCAAGTTTGGATTGTATACTTGTAATCAATTTGATGCAAAATGAATCCAAATTATTAACTCATAACTTACTCTTCAATCTAAGAGTCCTACCTAGTGATCAATAGATAGTAGGTTGTCCTAATTTTCCCCGATAGTGCATAACATCATGTTTTATGATTTAAATTAGATGACTTATATGCACATACACTATTTCATTTATATCTATTTGTCTTGCTCACACATTAGAGTGTGTATTACATACACATGCTCCAAATAAGTGGCATTATAACCTTTATATGATATTATTGGTATCTGATAGAGTTTCAATATCAATATGTGCCTATCACTATGTGCCTTTATATTTGATTTAAAATTAGCGTTGGTAAAAGTGTTTTTAACCACTTAGGTTAAATAATTTTGTTATAATTGACAACTCCCGGTTGATGTTGTTTTTTGGAATAATAGTAAATGATCACAGCCAGAAGTTGTCTCTATATAATAAAATTCTTTTATTATCACTCAATGACGTTGTGTTTAATTTTTATTAAATTTCTAAATGATACTGGTCATATTTTTCATAAATATGATATTGAGCGATGTTTATAGAATAAATGTCCCGCAGATACAATATTATGAAATTGATGAAATATTTGGGTTGTTAAATGCATGAGTTGATATCGTGACTATATGTGGTTTACTAAATTTGAATTATTAATGAAAGGATTATATAGAATGCCTCATTGTAATTATTCTAAATATAAGACTTGGGAAGAGAAAGTATAAAGCTCCGGAAGAGCGTATATAAGGCTCTCGAAGAACATGTATATTTTTTTATTAACTCTCTCAGGTACATTTTACTCTAGAAGAGCATGTATAGTATTGATGCAATTATACTCTCCTAAGAAGATTGAAGAATGAAATTTGATATAATTTACCGAATTGAGATATCAAGTGCCTTTAAATATTGAGTCTATTTCATTGCACTATAAGTAATTTGGAGAAAGCTTCGCTGTTAGTTTATGATAACCATAATTTGAAGTAAACCAGAAGTTTACTTATAAATTTATAGTTTGGTTTGACTGGCTAAGCCGTCTCAATTTGATAATGATGTGAATAGCAATTGATATTTTATATGGGCTTTTGTTGAAGAACCTGTAAATTCTTCTTTTCAGTGATATATATGTTATTTGCTTATAAGGCAAAATTGATCACCAACAAAGATATAATTGTGGGGATATGAAGATATGAAATGAGATAAAAAAAACTCCCTCTATTGAACAGTGAGATATTTTATGAGATATTTGATTGTATATGAAGTTATTATTAACTTGCAGCCTGAAGTTTTCAAGATTTATTATTTAGAATTATGTTTATAATGTTGGTGCATCTCACAATAAGTATTATCTCGTCCATAAAAATTGGTGAGTATTTTGTATCACATATTTATCGATTCACATCATATAAATCAATTTTCATAGTTTCTCCCAATCATAAACAAATCATTTGGTCATCACAGATTTTCCACCATGTTAGTAAGATGGATTCCTCAATTGAATATATATTACATATGAGTGTATTTGGAATCATCAATATATATTTGTTATGACTTGATTTAATGAGTTTGTTTTCCCAAAATCAGGGGGAGAAATAAATAGTCGGTGAACATAGATATATATAAGAATGAATTATCATTGCCTCATCTTCATCCTCGAAATACAGAATATGAACCAGAAGTTCATAAGATAATTCATTTTGATGACCATAAATAGTGATTTCGCCACAAACACCGGCTACATATGCTCCTATGATATTAATGTCGCAGAAGGACAACCTCAAGTTACTATTATGTCTAAAGAACGCCTGAAGCGTGATAGACAAGTTGGTTCCATATCTTATACAAAAAATGGGTGTAAAGGACCAATAATTGATGATGGCTAGATTGAGAAATCAATAAATTTTTTATGGATCTCCAGAAGAGATTATATTGAAGGATCTATGGAAGAGATTATAGACATGAAAGATTAGAGAAAATAAAAGTAATAAAAAATATTGAGATCTCGATATATCATGTCTTGTCTAGAATAAAGTGGAACCATAAATCGAATCGACGTCGATGATATTTATTGAACTTGAGGTTAATAATGATAATGAGGATCATGAAGAAAATTCTATTGGAGAATATAGATAAAATTGGCCAAGAAAAAAAGAAGAAGATATAATTGAGGCAATTATAAAGAAAAATTATTTGGACCAGTAGTCCTGTCACACCTGAAGTTGTGAAAGTAGTGCGCCCTACGAATCATTATCTCTTAAAAATAGAGAAATATATGAAACTGCAGTTAATACACCTAAAGGTGTCAAGTCAGTGGGACATTAATGATTTTTTGTTTGAAAACGAAATGAAGTTTCAAAAATAAAAATTATGAATGTGAAATTTAGATAATTGTATGATGACATTGTATTAGTCATGAAGAGTAATAGTATTTGTGGTGGAATTGCGAAATAGTCACGCAATATGTGAAGGTTGAGTTTAAGTTTTATACGACCCACTTGACAATAATCATCCTAGAAGGATCTTAACTGCCAGAAGCAGTATAACAAACTCTCGAGAACTATACCCTCTCAAATGGAAAAGGGATTCGGACCAGCAGTCCAACCCAAAATTATTTTGACAAATACATCATTATGTATCAAATATTGGTGACAACTCATAAAGTCTCTGGCCAGAGCAGATGGAAACTAGAATGTGTTTCTAGGTAACATTGAATTGAGTTGCACCTGATTAAAATACTATATGTTATATTATGTGATAAAGTGTTTTTTGGTGTATATATTGAAAGAAGAATAACCCTTGGATGAATGATATATATATATTGTCATATGTGAATCCCAGAAGGATTATAAATACACGATAGTACACTAACTTTTTGTGAACACTCGAAAGAAATTTTCGATCCTGAAGTACCGTATCTAAGTAAACTACAACATGGTTTATCATACACGTTTTGACAATAATTATTTAAAGCAAGTCTCCACTTTCGGTTAGTGTTCATTGTTAAGGGATCGCTCGCTCTAAGGGCGTGTTAGTCCTGAAGTTACAAAATGATAATTTTATTCAATCTCCACTAACCTATTCTATAAAGTTTTAAGCTAATTTTGCAGGCATAAAGAAGTAGGGGGTCAAAAGTTGAATAAATTATGGTGGAGATTTTCTTTTTCTGTGAATTTAATTGTTGCAGGCAATTTTTATTAAGGAAGAGCAAATGCACGCTGCATTCTTTTTCCCTTATCCATGGGTTTTCCTGGTAAAATTTTTAACGAGGCAGTATCACGTGCAAGGAATGATAATCAAAGGAATCCGACAGATTTCCTCTCAAAGACACTTCTTGGTACACCGGATGAGGATGCGCAGACTTCAAGATATTAGCTGATGTCCTTTTTAATTGTCATATGGTGATGAGAGGGAGACATAAATGATATATTTTTGTTTTGTACAACTCATGTACTCTTTTTCCTTCACTAGGGTTTTTCCCAATGGGTTTTTCCTAGTAAGGTTTTAACGAGGCATGATGTTGATACAAGTCATCCAAGGGGGAGTGTTATGAAATAAAGTGATGGATGACTTTTGGCTCTTGGAATTTCCATGACCTTTGGCTTTTAGTTTTCTCCATTAATACTTAAAACTCTTGACTTTTCATTTGTATTCCAAGTCTTATATAAAGAGACTTGTATGTATTGAGAAGAGATAGAAATAACACATTCTCTCATCTTTAGTTTTATAAAATACTTCTCTTATATCATATACACTTCTCTTCTATTATATATACATAACACATTTTTATTTTTATGCTGTTAATTAAACAATGGGCATCTAATAAGGTTATAAGGGTTAAGATCCCACTATAGGTCAAATTTTGCACATAGTAGATACTAGATAGTAGTACACAACTTGGTGGTACAATTATCTTTGAAACAGAGGCTGAGTGGATATGCAGTCGTGCAGGAATCATCAAAGATCCAACGCTCCATTCGTGATGAGGATCTCTATTTTTTATAAAATTGTTGATGGTTTATCTATGCAGCTATACACAAAACACAACAGAAGAGTTAAAGTTTAACCAAGTCCAAAGATTTCACTAGCAATTGAAGTGACTAAGTGACTAGTATATTATATGTCGCAATTGTTGCGTAACATCCACCATGATTTTAATATACCGATATAACAGTTACATGTACAGATGATCAAAACCGAACCAAAAAACGAAACCCGAACCAAAACCAAAAAAAACTGAACGAAACCGCACCATAAAAAACCGAACCAACTAATAACCAAACCGAATAAAAACCGAACCAATAATATAGTTGCGGTTCGGTTTTAAATTTTTTAAAACGGAATACAAACCGAACCGAACCGAATAAAATTATATATATATATATATATATTTAATTATTTAATATATATATATATATATTAATTCTATTTTTTGTAACAATATTCTATGCATTCTGTTTTATAACTATTCAGGTGCTAATCTATTCCTTGAACTTCTATTGTTTATATGCATATCTGCCACTAACCATTTAATTTTGTATATTATCCAAAGTTACATAAGATGTTGTGTTCTGTGATTTTTATAGTAGGAATTAGATTTCATTTCATCACAGCATGTCTGGCAGGAGTTCCAGACACCAGGGAGTGCTAATTCTCATAATGCATCATATGTGTTACTAATGTATAATGTATAATGACTAAGAACTTTTTTGATTGTCAATGCGGCTTCTTAAGCTCAGATCTACTAAATGTAATGGTAGTCACTTCCTATGCATATTCTTGGGTTAATGTTTATTAATGTTAGTGCTAATCTTACTAAAATTAAATAAATAAATATAACAAAACACATTTTATATATTTGGTTTAGAAACCGAAACCGCACCATTTAAAACCGAAACCGAATTTAGAAAATCGAACCGCACCAATTACATATGGTTTGGTTTTGGTTTTTGATTTTAGAAACCGAATTAATATGGTTACGGTTCGGTTTTTAGTCAAAACCGAACCGGTTCGGTTTTTAGTCAAAATCGAACCGAACCGCATCATGCTCATGCCTATGTACACAGTACTTTTGGAGTTCTGGACATCGAACTAATAAAAACCAAACGATGAATAATATAGAAAATTGTTTTTTTCAGAGCAGCATTTTTAGTTCCAGAGCATATTCAATTCCCAGCCCCTGTATCTGCACAAATCATACATACACTTTCGATACAAATTCTTACAAATTGTTTTGGATATTAGAAGGTTGATCGGAGTTGGCAAAAAAAAAAGAAGGTTGATCGGAATATAACATTTTCCATAATATATAACATGGGTAACACTAATACCATCCCATCTTAAGCGTTATTTTTGGAAACATTATACATTATAAAATTAAATTTCTTATTTTTTTTGTCAAATATTAGAAATTGTAATTCAAATATAGATTTTGAAAAATATATAAAAATTCTTTTGAAAAAAACAACAATTATTTTACGACAATTATTTTCTAGAAGCAGATGATATTTAATTATAGATGATTTTTATCGGAATGATCATTTTTAATGTAATGCCGCGTTTGGGTGCGGAGTCAAAGTAAAGCGAGTCAACGGGCGTATATGGGCCGAGGCGGACTTGCGGACCCAGGACAACACGCGTTATGGATTTTAACTAGGTAACACGGAGGAGGTTTTTTTTTTTTTTTTTTTGAAATGAGAATAAATCTCAACGAGTATCGGCAATTCATCGTGAAAGCTTATTATCTAACCGTTGGACATGTAAGATGATCGAGAAAAATTAGATAATAAAACTTTAATGTCCGAAAAGAAAAATCGATCTTTTTCCAATAATCCTGAAAATAAAACAAGAGAAACAAGAAGAATATAAATCGATCTATTTAACAGATCATATTAAAATATTCCCACAATCATGATAACTCATGATTGAGACAATTAAGCTCTTAATTAAGGCATAATAATAAAATATTAATGTACTTAATTAATGCACAATTTACGCTCCTCAATAAAGAGACACAATTTACACCCTCAATTACGAGGCACAATTAACGCCCTCAATTAGGAGGCACAATTAACGCACAATTGGCGCTTTTCTTTCTGAAACCGAATCCTGTCCCGAAAACCGCCGTCACCGCCACCATCGGTCTCCACCGCTATGCTATCGATCACGTTACTTCGTCGTATGTGAAATGAACATCAAAACCAAACAAAACACAAAGATTAAACAAACAAACAAGATTAAAGTCAACATCTTTTCGCATTCCACTCAAAATAAATCAAAAAATAAAAGTAATAAACAAAAAAACAAAGAGATACCTGAAAAACAGAGTTGCAATAGCAAGTATTACCAAAATTCTCGAATACCAAAATAACGTTTGTCTTCGGGAAGTGATCGCCGAGAGTTTTCTCGAGTTTAGAACCCGTAACAATATAAATATGTCATCAGTACAATTCTATGTTTTAGGTAATACGATTAGCTGATTGTTCTGGAAGCCCATGTATCTACGGGCCTCTTGCTTTAAGTTGACCAATACAATATTGAGACTTCTTCTGGACACAGTCTTACTCACTTTCCGTTTCCGACCCGTAAATTTGAAGTTTGAAGTAGAGCCATCAAAATCCCCGCGCACAACACACACCACTTACAAGACTGTGCTTCTGAGGTCTGTTTCATTCACTCAGGCAAGAGCTGGAATTATTTCACATTTTATACCACGTGCTATATATTCCCCAATTCCCCTTTATTGATAATTGATTTATTTTAGTATGAATTTATTCTAGACAAAATTATTCAAGCACCGATTGAGTAAATAATGTGTAGGGTTCAACATAGTTCATCTGAATAACTGATATTCCTGTTTTTTTGTTGTAATTATTTTGCTACAATTTGCTCTGTTATGCAATGTCTTTATATGCCGTGACTTCAACTTATTTCACCTCAATTTCTGTTGATCCGTTATCAGTGTAGTATTCTAGTATCTGGTTGTAAGATTGCTAAATGAATTCGTTATACGATGTGTTGATAATAGTGCCCTTTCCAGCACCTTAACTCCTTAGGGTAGTACAGGAAGATATGAACATAGAGTTTGCTGTTTCTGATATCGTGAAATTGATTATTTGGACAATGTGTTCTACTCTATGTGTCAATTAGTTGATAATTTTTTCATGTCATTGTTAAACGCTACAGCTTTCATTAGCCTGATGACTAAATAAGAACCTTCAATTATTTCCTGCAAGTTTTATATATTGGTATCTTTGTCATGATCAGGGAAAATAATCTTCAGTCAAGCAGTTACACTTACTGGTACTTACAAAAAAAATTCATTACATTAAATAAAATGTCTATACACATACAAACTCGCACTCCATATGATAGGGACAGGTAACACTGTTGTCCTTGAAGTAGCTATACAAAAACACTCTAATTAAAAGAATGTATAAATGTTCCTATATCTTACCAATGAATTTTAGCAATGGTCTACGATTTGAACTCCTGAACAAAAAATTACATATATCTGAAACTTGAATACATGAAGCCCTAAGATCTTGGATATGATAATAATGGTGCTACTGAACAACTGAAGCAGTCATCATTGTGGAAATCCTCTCCAGAGATTAACTTCTACAAATAGTCGTGACCTGCGTATTCATTTTTCGAAAAAGATCAAGTGCCAGCAATTGTGTAATGCAAATACTTGTATTGGATATTTGGGAAATCATCTTGTCCTCCCTAGTTTTAGTAATGCCCTAATACTGAATTTAAATCATTTCAGTTAAGGCCCTCTTAGTGTAATTGGGATATTTATAACTAACAGGACATGTTATTTGGTGCAAACCAGAGTATTTATAACTTAGAAAAGGTTAGCAAGAAGTACTTACCATGCTGAATTACTTTGATAGGTTTGTGATGCGTCTTTTGCATCAAACTTCTGGAAGTGGAACAACTGCTTCAAAAGCTTCAACAAGCATTGCCACTCTCCTTTTCCGAGCTGGGGTTAATTTGGTGACAATATGTTGAACTGCATAATCCAGCATCCACTGTTCAGCCTTTTTTCTCTCATCTGTCATTTGCTGCTTCAAATTAACTTTTTCTTCCTCTGGGTCACTTGTCAAGGGCATATGTTGGGATGGTTTTGGTTTTAGCTTACGGAAATTTTCTAGTGCCTTGATAGATCTTTTAAGGAGGATCAACTTTTTCAGCTTGCTCCAGTTCTTGGATTTTTGCTGCAGCAAGTTAGTTTTTACAAATGATGCTGCTCTCTCATCAACCTGGATATTGATATCGCCAGCGGGAGATGCTTCATTCTCTTGATTCAATGAGACGCCACTTTCCTCTGAACTTCTGACACCATCTATGAAGCTGTCCTCTGCAGTTTCATTGATTTTAATGATGCCTGGTACGTCAACATCACCTTGATGTTTATTTATGAGTTCCTGGTCTGGAAGTGTGTCGCTGGCAATTGATTTTGAATCTGATGAATCATCTTGAATATCAGGGAGAAGGATCTCATCAACTGCTTCTTGTACAAGTTTAAGAGCATCACTCCTGCTAAATTCAACGTTTTTATGGTTTGTATCATGATTTTCCTTGGTGTCATACTGATCTGTTTTCATAGGACTAGAAGAATCACCATCTAGCAACTCGTTGCCTTCGCCTATTTCTTCTCCTCCATCTTCTCCATCAACATCAAGTAGTTGGGTTCCAATTTTCTCAGCAATACCTGATACAACATGCCGATATATCATGTGCCACATTTTGACGTTTTGCTTGTACAACTGGGTTTTTTCTTCTTGGTTGGCTACGCTGGCTGGACTCGTATCTGTATGAAGTGGAATGTCCAGAGGTGCTATGTCTTCTAGCCTAGATTGTCCTATTGTCTCTTCTTTGTCTGCAGTAAGTTTCTTCAGGTGTGCAGTATCTAAGGTTGGAACAACAATGTCAGATTGATTTAGTTCATCATTCCTTTCTGTGGCAGAGCTTTGCACCAGAGAACCTGTCTTTCCATCTACACTTCTAGGGATATCCAATTCTGCAGCACCAAACTCAGGTGCCCCACCTTGTAGATCAGAGTTCAAATAAATATTACTTTTAATTTCCTTGTCTTTAAGGTCTGTGGGTATTTTCTGTTTTGGGGTTGCAACTTGAATGTTTTGATCTTCTTGGGGAGGCACCACAGTTTCAAAGGCTTTAACAAGCAGTGCTACTTTTCTTTTCTGAGTGGGAGCTAATTCACTAACCACTTGTCGAAGTGCATAATCAAGCATCCACTCCTCTGCATTTTTCTTTTCACCCATCATTTGGCGTCTCAGAGATATTTTTTCTGCTTCTGATGCAGGCTCTGAAGCAAGATAACGTGGTTGCACAGGATTGAATTTTTTCACTTTCTCCAGCTCTGTGACAAACCGCCTTAAAAGGACTATTTTCCTCAGATTACTCCAGCCCTTGAGCGCTTTCTTCTCTGACTTTTTGCTTGTTTTATCTTCTGAAACCGAGACGGTAACTTCTGTTAGACTTGATTTTTTTGCATCGTATGATTTATTGCTCCCCAGTTCTTTGTTTTCGTTCTCCAGGAGATGGTGTTCAGTGAATTCATTGGGAGTTGAAATACTTTGTTCTTCACCTCCATCATGAATCTTGTCTGGATGCTCTTCGTCAGAAACAACTTCGCTTGTAATGGACATCACATCAGATGTCTGGTCATCAACTTCTGGAAGTAGAATTTTCTCAATTGCTTCTCGTACCAGTTTAATTGCAAAAATCTTTCGAAGTTCGAGTACTTTACTTTCTTGAGTTTGATTTTCAGCATCCATCTCTGACTTGAAAATTTCAGCTCTCGACTGAGAATTATTTGTGTCAGGTAATGTCTTGTCATCATTGTCTTGCTGTTCCCCAAGTCCTGGAAGAACTTGCTGGTTCTCAGCTAAACCTAATACCATCTGTTGATGTATCATATGCCACATGCTGACATGGTTGTTTTTCTTGATTTGGGTGTTGCTTGCTTCATCAATGACTGGACTGAAGTTATTTTCTTTGCTAGGTTTACTATCTCTGGGTGAGATGGAATCAGTAATGAGTTCAGCCCCTCTATAAGAGGTTCCAGCTTTCTCTTCACTCGAGGCACTGAGTTCCTCAGAAGTGCAACAACTTACAGAAGAAACCCCCATGCAATCTTTTGTTGCTTCAGCAGAATCTTCTGAGGTCAATACTTGTGGTAAGGTTGATGTTTCATCTGTGGTGGTTCCTGGGCACAAAAATATAGTCAATTTAGGTGTTCCCTTTGAATTTGGGTTCTTGAATTTTGGTCGTAAATCAGTAAAATATGAATATTTACCTGACATTGTGGCAGCTATAATGTCAATACCAGCACTTGAGACATGCACTTCTTCACCATTTAGTTGTGTATGTTCTGTTTCGGAAGTGGACATATGCTGCTTTGTTTCAACAGAACAGCTATCTGAAGTTGCATTTTCCTTTTCCAGAGTTGCTCCTGTGTATGACTCAATTCTTGGTTTGGTAATGGTAGTCACTGAAGAATCTAAAGTCTTGTGATCTTTGACATGAGAGCTCCTTGTGCTGTGACTGGATTTTGCTGAAGCTGGTTCAGTGCTGGAGAATGTTTTGCCAGTTTGAGTCGCTTTCTTTTTACCTCCAGAAGATGTTACTGCATCTGGTGATAAGCCTTTTGGTTCTATACTCTTTGGGGTCCTCTCCGTGCGCCTCCTTCTGAATAAGAAGCGCTTTTGTGGGGGCTCAGGGGCATGTGAATGGCCATGGAGGGAACAATGATGATAGGGACATACCTTCTTGGCTGAAATTATTTCGGATTCACTTTGACCAGGTTTGAGTTCAACCTGCTTAGGAAACTTTGAATCCTTGAGTGTAGAGGAACAAGTAGCCCTATTAAGACCCAAATCTTGCACAATGTTTGGGGGTTTTCCCACTAAAGAGCCTTTTATTTTGAAGCTAGTCTTTTTTCTAAGATTCCCCCCAGTTCTTGTACTGGATGATTTCGTCAGAGTTTGCAAAGATTTCTTACTTGAAGCAGCTGATTTTGATTGGGAGAAATGTGAACCAGTCACGCTCGGTTCACTGGACTCGTTGCTAAAGAAGCTCGAGTCTGAAGTAGAGGGAGGTGATTGAACTTGCTTCTTTGGTCCTTTGTTGGGCGTAGCATAATCTGGTAATGCATCTGATCCTTCCTCCAAAGACTGCTGTGAAGAGTCCATCAATATCGGTTTTGTGTCCTTATCAAATGGCCTAAAACAGCTGGGGCATGCATGCTTCTTGGACTTGGACTCTCTTTTTCGCTCTTTCTGATGCAGAGATAATGTCATACTTGCTGTTGATCCACCAGATGATGAACTGTATGACTCTCCTTCAGATCCACTTTCTACCTGTTAAGCATGTTCATACATCAAGAAAAGTCGAAGCTACACAGATATGAATCTATACAAGTATGGGTTTCCTTCCTTTGGCAGATAATTCAGTAAGTGGGCAAAATTTGTATTATGTCGACAATATCATCCTTTTACTGATTATTATTCTTTCGATATTGATGTTGTACTAAGAGATTTGGGTTTCAATCTGCCAATATAATAAATAGTACTTGTAAAAATGCAAGGACTTGCCTCAATATATTTTTTCCCGTCGCTAAAATCATTGCTGGATGAATCCGTAGACTTCCAATCTAACTGTGAAGTTCCCCGTCTCTTCAAGCCGTAAAGCTTATAAAGCTTGATCGATCTTATCTTCTTCAACATTATCTTAGGCTCCGTTGATGCTCTGTTACTGCCATTCAGACGACGCGGAACTGGTGATTTATATGTCATCCTCTTACCCTTAACTTCTTTAGAAACATCTCGAGATTCAGGATCTTGGCTGATCCTGTCTTTGGCTTTTCTATCTTGCAAGGACATGATCTGGTATCAGATCAAGAACACAAAAAAGATGTTTTTTCGAATTGACTGTTATATGACTAGCACAGGCTTGTAATGAAGACAGATGAGTATTATAGCATTATATTCTTGTTCTTGCAATATTTTTGTTTTTGAGTTTTTGTTTCGATGAGCTCAGAGGTGAGATTTGTAGCAGTATTTGTTTATGTTTATGTTTTGAGGAGTTCAAAGGTGAGAAACCTAAGGTGTGTGTTGGGCTATAGTTATTGGCGTTTTCCTTTCTGACTTGATTTTTGATTCCAGCAGTAACTGTCGGAGGGACATTCAATATCACAATCGGAAGATGCCTGAAATTTGACTTTTCATAAATTGGCTTATTGACTTGGCAACAGCTTTAATTTTTCTTTATTACTAGTATTTTATATTAGTAGTTGCCAGATGGTGTAAAATTGTAGTCTGTGGAGGAAGGAAAAAGTGCCAAACATGTGCTATTTTTTTCTTTCAAAAAGTAGATATTAATTTGAAAAAACATATTCATATATTCTTTTAGAAATCAATATTAAGAAGGTATAATATATTGATATATTAGTATTAATTTTTTTGAAATATACATATCTATATACTATTTTTGATACTAAATTCTTATTATATTTTTGCAAAATGAGCCAAAACCCAAATTATCAGTGTTACAATATCACATATAAGTTGAAATTCAAAGAAAATATTGTGTGGATCATCTGGAACGTTAAGATGATAGGTGGAGCCAATGACAAAAAGCATTTACTTTGAAGAAGGAAAGTCTTCGGTCATCCATCTCTGAGATGGGCAAAGAAAAGTAGAAATGGACATCAACAAACTAGTGAATAAATTTTTTTTAAAAAGGGACATAGTTTTTTAGAAAATGATCAACAATCCTACTTTTCTAACTCGTGTTGCATCCTTAAACCATAATGTCAAGATAGACTGCGCATAAATAATCCATATCTCATGCATACACCTGGTCTCTATTTAAGATTCCAACAACGAAGTAATCACAGCTAGGGATGGCAACGGGTCGGATCGGGTCGGGTTTCTTGAGATCCAGACCCGGTCCATTATATTTCGGGTCGGGTCGGGTCCGGGTCCGGGTCTGAAAAATGAAGATCCAGACCCAATCCGTCGGGTTTTTTCGGGTTTCGGTTCGGGTTCGGGTCTAATTCGGGTATTTTAATAAATAAAATTAAATACAAATTATAAATTATAAATCTATAAAAAATGTGATTATGGATTTTTTTTTAACTTTAGAAATATAAAAAAGGGAATTACAGGCTTCATTTATTACAATAAACACGTGAAACATGTTAACTCAATTGTATACAATCATTCAACTTATCATTTATATTTTATCATTTTTATTGTATTTAGATTTTTTAATGCACAATAATTGAGAAAAATAAAATATTGATATAATAAATATAAATTTTATATTGCAAATATAAAATTAAGTAAAATGTTAAGATTCATACCTAATAATTCATAATATTTCAATATATATACTTTACATTTAACATATATGTATGTATGTATTTATGTATATACATGTATAATATTTTGTATCGGGTTTTATCGGGTTTCGGGTTCGGATCGGGTTTAAATCGGGTTTCGGGTTTCGGGTCGGGTCTCGGGTCGGGATACCTGAGATCCAGATCCAGATCCAAACTTTTTCGGGTCCAAAAATAAGATCCAGATCCGGATCCAAATCCAAAAAAATCGGGTTCGGGTAGACCCAATCGGGTCGGAACGGGTCGGGTATCCATCGGGTCGGGTAAAACTGCCATCCCTAATCACAGCGTAGCATAACGTTCTATTCTGATTACTATTACTGTGATGCAGTCATTCTTGTTTTTATGTGGATTTACTGTATCGGACCACCTGAAGAATTTGTATATATTGTATATTGTATAATATATTGTATTTAAATCACACAGTTTTTTTTGGTTTAAAGGTTGTGTCAATTGTTCCCTCAACGGCTCAACTTATAGTTTACGCACACTTCTAGCGGCAATTTTAACTGAGATTCGGGTCGTATATTTTAGTTTACATTGTTAATAATACATCCAGATCTAAAAATTCTTGAATTAAGTAGAGTTTTTCCGATTAATTAGATCATTTTAATGTTTAGTATGCATATACGATGCTTGAGAAATTTCTCCCTATAAAATAGTGTTCTATAAAAGAGTGATTTATTGCAGAAATTTACTAGGTTCAGCATGATTTTTCGTTCATGAAATTTAAAAACTCGGTACTTTAATAATATCAAATGACGTTACAAAGCCATTTATAATATTTATTCAACCCACGTATGTCAGCACATCCGATCGAAATTCTTGTATTAAAAATATTGTCTGGAGTGTGATTAGAGCTCAAATGACGAGGTTATCTTCTATTGTTTCTAAATATTTTAATCCCACTCTTATCCAATCCAATAAATATTAGAATATACATATACATATAATATCAATTCATATATTTTGAGAGTCAAGCCGTGTGAAAAATTATTTCATTCTAAATTTTTCATATTTAATATATTTTGTTAAAAACATATTATAATATCATCCGTATACTCATCATAGTTTAAAAAAAAAATGTGCTGGATATATATTTGGCGTCGTGTTTCAGGATACATAATAATTAAAAATAGAGCTGGGCCAGAATTCCAGATCCATCATAAGTTAAGAAACGAAAAGAATATGAACTCAAGATTATGTTTATGCAATAGAAGCCCAAGTACCCAACCGAGAAAACTGTTCCAGAGTAGCCCAGCTTCCAAAAGTCCAAAGTCGAATCAGATAACTTGCATATCTCATCAACAACAGATAATCTCATAATCCAGTAGCAAGTCTATTTTAAATCAGCGTCATCACCAACAGACCCAGACCCAGTATTATCCATTCCATTGAAAATATTGAAAATATATATCTAAAAGGATATTGTAAATAAATCATAGTCAAGATGGGACACGTTACATACAGTCATACTCCCTTTACGACGCGTCCATCTTTCTTATATGCACGGACATACATACATACAAATAAACACAACTTGTAGTAGTCGTATTATTTTATACTAGGAATATTATTATAAGTTGGCAGAAGAAGGGGATGCATATCTCACGCAACTGAACCGTAGCATTATCGTTATCTCATCCATCTCTGCTTTTCTGCCACAAGTTTTCAGTTCGAAGTTTGTTCAGTTTCAGCTTTTATTGATTGCTAAGTTCCCTTCGTGGATAGATGATTTTTATCTGGATTTTTGAAGTTTGATTTCTCAACTCGAGCGGGTTTCAATTCTTTTGAATTGAGCAATTTTTAGCAGATTGTTTTCACTAGCTTAGGTAAGTTACTGCTGATCGGTTGGTCAAACTTGGGCATTTGAGGTAAATTTGTGATCCCCTTTTGCTAATTTTAGCTTATGTTTTCTCTGTACAATACGTTTTTAAGCTCTAGATGATTGTATTTGATGCTGACTTTAGCTGATATTTTTCTGTATAATGCTGTTTTCAAGTTCTATATGCTTGTATTTGATCCCCTTTTGCTAAATTTAGCTGATATTCTCTGTTTTTTTTACCTAAATATGTTTCTAAGTTCTATATGATTGTATTGTAGAATTTATTTTGACTCGAATTGTATTGTGGTGGTTAATTGTATATGCATCTTATAATTGTTGTTACTTGGATATTATACTGCTTTCAGATATCTTTCAATCCCCTTTGTTTCCCTTTATAATCCATCCAAGCTTTCAAGTTTTGATTTTAGTAGAACTTGAATTAACCGTTTACTTCTGTTATCCCTGTTGGTTATCGAGGATTTGATTCTAGTGCTGTACGGGAGTAGAGTAGTTGGTGAGCAGTTTTCTATTTGGCTCGATATAATATTAATTCTTTGGGCTCCAATGTTGGAAAGCTGGGCTAGTTAAGGTCTGATAACAGCATTATTTAAGCTCATTAGTCATGATCAAGCTTGTTTAGTAGGATTTTGGTTTTCTAATTTTATCATGTTAATAAATTAATTTAGTGAACTTAAATTATTTTTATGATTAATTTAACTTATCATTGCATGATATACATGTGATTATCCAGGTCTAGCCTGGAGTCTTTTTTCTTTTGAACATCAGTTACAATCCCAAATCCATATCCAGTGTATGCTCTGTACACTGACTTGGACCACAAACCTCCAAAAACTATTGTTTGTTGGTGCAATCAGTAGTAGTAACCTTGTAAGCCGAAGAAATTGCCCCGAATGTCTTCATGTGCAAACAGTACATTTTTTAAAGGTCATAAATGTTACACATATATAAAATTTGTAATTACATTTGTTAGATAGTTATTAAATGTTGGTATTTGCGAAACTTAGGTCACTAAGATATGTACTATTGCCAGGCTCATGATTAGTTTGTGTTCAATAAAATCTGAACTAGTCAACTTTGAGCATCGGCACGGCAGACCTTGACTCAGCTCAGTTTGTTCACAATTCGAGATACTTCTGGAGCACTTAAGCCTCAGTTTCTTTAAAAAAAAGTTTGTTTAGTTTCAGTTTATTTAGTATTACCTTCTTCTAGATAGATCAGATTTTGAAACTAACCCTTTTCATTTTTCCTCCAGATATGGATATAAGTAATGAGGCCAACGTTGATTCATTCAAAATTGGGCCTTCCACTATTTTGGGACGGACAATTGCTTTTAGAGTATTATTTTGCAAGTCAATGTCACACTTGAGGCACCAATTCTTACATATGGTGATATATTTTATGCATAGACTTAAATATAGTGTGATGAAATATGTGATACCCATGATATCGTGGCTTCATCCTCGTAATCCACAAGGCATTTTGGTATTTGTGACATTAATTGCTTTCATTCTGAAAAGATACACTAATGTAAAAACAAAGGCTGAAATGGCTTACCGTAGAAAATTTTGGAGAAATATGATGAGAGCAGCCTTAACTTATGAGGAATGGGCTCATGCTGCTAAGATGCTTGATAAGGAGACACCAAAAATGAATGAGTCGAACTTATATGATGAAGAACTTGTTAGGAATAAACTTCAAGAGCTGCGCCACCGTCGTCAAGAATGTTCCCTGAGAGATATAATATTTTGCATGCGTGCTGACCTGGTTAGAAATCTTGGAAATATGTGCAACCCAGAGCTTCACAAGGGAAGGCTTCAAGTTCCCAGGCTCATCAAGGAATACATTGATGAGGTTTCAACACAGTTGAGAATTGTTTGCGACTCGGATTCAGAGGACCTTTTGTTGGAGGAGAAGCTGGCTTTTATGCACGAGACAAGACATGCTTTTGGGAGGACAGCTTTGCTTTTAAGTGGGGGTGCTTCACTTGGAGCATTTCACGTTGGCGTGATTAAAACATTAGTAGAGCATAAGCTTATGCCTCGCATAATTTCTGGGTCGAGTGTGGGATCTATCATGTGTGCTGTTATTGCTACCAGGTCTTGGCCTGAGATTCAAAGCTTTTTTGAGGATTCTTGGAGCTCCCTGGAGTTTTTTGACCAGATGGGTGGGGTTTTTGCAGTTTTTAAGAGAGTTACGACACAAGGTGCTGTTCATGACATCAGACAACTGCAGATGATGTTAAGACTTCTCACAAACAATCTTACATTCCAGGAAGCTTATGACATGACTGGTCGAGTTCTAGGGATCACAGTATGCTCCCCAAGAAAACACGAACCTCCTAGATGCCTCAACTACTTGACTTCACCTCATGTTGTTATATGGAGTGCAGTGACTGCCTCTTGTGCCTTTCCCGGCCTGTTTGAAGCTCAAGAACTAATGGCGAAGGATAGAAGTGGGGAGATTGTCCCTTATCATCCTCCATTTCATCTGGGACCTGAAGAGGGTTCAGCTGCATCTGGACGCAGATGGAGGGATGGCAGCTTGGAGATCGATTTACCCATGATGCAACTAAAAGAGCTCTTTAATGTCAATCATTTTATTGTCAGTCAGGCAAATCCTCATATTGCCCCTTTGTTAAGACTGAAAGAGGTTGTGAGAGCTTATGGAGGGAACTTTGCTGCTAAGGTATGTTAATTGTGAGCATCTGTTTTCTCAGGCTGGTGTGTCTATCTTCTCATATCTACTTTAATTTTATGTAGAAGCATCTCCCTCTATGTTTCATGTAAGATAAATAAATAGTCTCTTGCGTCATGCTTAATCTGTAGGTGTTGCTCAAGCATGAGTGCTACGATTGTCAAACGCACAACATGTGTTGATTATTAAAAACCTCTTATGACTCAATTTGGCTTCCACTTTATTTGCTAGTAGTGTAAAGAGGCAAAACAGTTCCTCAAGGTCACAAAAATATTTAGATGTAAAAATTGGTCTCAGGTGATAAGTCTGACTTAAAAGTTCAAATTGTGGATCGTTCATTTCAATTTTAAAATAATATATTAAGATATATTATTAAATATAGATTTTCATGAGCACTAAACTAATGAAAATTATATCTTTATAATAGTCTTTTGTATCTTACAACATTATAATACGTCTGAAACTTATTGTTAGTGTTTGGTATACACAATAGGTGCACTTGAGATTTGTTTTGCAAAGTTACGTCTATGTGTAGCAGGATTGCATTCAAATGTACACATTAGATACTTTACATGCCTTTGTGCAGAAGAATCGTTAGAAGTGGTATTACTTTAATTCTTAATTTATTTATTTTTTATGCAGCTCGCCCATCTAGTTGAGATGGAAGTCAAACACAGATGCAACCAGATACTTGAACTTGGGTTTCCCTTGGGAGGACTTGCCAGGCTTTTTGCTCAAGAGTGGGAAGGTGATGTCACTGTTGTAATGCCTGCCACTCTAGCTCAGGTACGATGTTTAATCATATTATCCTTTTCACTTAAGAATAATTAGAGAAGAATTGGTCTCCTTGACCTATAAGCAAGAGCATGACATATGAAGCAACTTATATGTTTTGTCACGAATTTTGTGGTTGCATTTACCAATTCCTTAATCAGGGTTGTACTACCATTGCTAATGGGACAGCTGCTTTTTCTTCTTTTTTTGGTGCCACTATCAGATTTCAAAAATTATTCAGAATCCTACACTTGCGGAGCTTCACAAGGCAGCCAACCAAGGTAGAAGGTGCACTTGGGAGAAGCTCTCAGCCATAAAAGCCAATTGCGGAATTGAGCTAGCTCTTGATGAATGTGTTGCAATACTGAATCACATGCGTCGTTTAAAGAGGAGTGCAGAGAGAGCCACTGCTGCTTCACAAGGTTTAGCCAGCACGGTTAAATTTAATGCTTCCAAAAGAATTCCTTCGTGGAACTGCATGGCACGAGAGAACTCGACAGGGTCCCTTGAAGACTTTTTGCAAGATGCTGCTTCCTCACTCCATCAAGGAGTAGCTGGATCTCCAGGACCCTCTGGCCGGAATTGGCGGAGCCCCCGTAACATGCTTGATGGTAGTGACAGTGAATCGGAGACTGCAGATCTCAATTCTTGGACGAGGTCTGGAGGTCCCTTGATGAGGACGGCTTCAGCTGATAAGTTCGTAGATTATGTACAGAACTTGGAAAGAAATTCTAAGATTAACCAGGGAACAGTACCTTTTCCCAACACCTTGAGTCAAGCTGTGAGCAGGGATCCACATTATAAAAACCTAAGGGTGACAACACCAGAAAGAAGCTTAGAAGTTGACCCTGATCACAGAGTTCCCGGAAGCAATTCTAGCATTTTGGTGGCGGAGGGGGACCTTTTGCAGCCTGAAAGGATGCTCAATGGGATAATGTTTAACATCGTAAAGAAAGAAGAGTTGACCTCACCACAGAGGAGTCGAGATATAGACTCGGTTGAAGAATGTGTACAAATAGATTGCCCGGACAAGGAGACAGATGCAAGCTCTACATCTGAATACGGTGATGATGCCAATGCAAACCAACTGGATTCAAAAGATACGATATAATGGTGATTTTAGATTATTGAGGATCATTCTCTAGAGCTCAATTTATGTTTTCTTTTAGATGGATGTGCTTCAATGCTGTATGCTGGAAAGGTAAAGTGAGAAGGAGAAGGGCGAAGGTGGCAATGAGGCAGGCGATGGAGGAAAATGAGGTGGGAAAACGGAGGGAAATAAGGTGCACACAGAACAGAGCATGCTCTGACGGCAAGAGCCTGGTTATGTGTCAAAGTTCTTATTTGCATGCTCCCGAGTTGTTTAGGATGAGAATCCTAACACTTCTTTGTTATGCGAGTAGGAATTGTGGTTAAGTTCAGTATGTTTGAAAAATTGTATACGAAATTGGGAGGACATGGGCTTGGTACAGTATTTGAAGTATGAGATTTGTTATTTATTTTACAGGATACAAGATATGATATGGTGGATGGGGTGTTTTTCAGGAAATCTGGCGCTATTCATGAAAGTAAATAAAAAAATAGTACATGGGAATTTTGGTACGTTTTATAATATAATTATTTCATTTAATATCCCTGAAATATTTTTTTTAAACAATATCACTGAAATATTTAATTACTTATTAGAATAACCTTTTATGCTGATGTTGTATATGATATAATATATATTTTTTAAAATGTAGGCATAAATATTGTTATTACATCGATGAATTGGTTATATATCAATTTCAATAGAGGTTTCTTGCGAAAAAGTCCATTAACATTGGGAATTATAAGCTCACATAATTATCATTAATTATGAATTGGTTATAATATCACGGTTATAATATCAGAGATTTTTTGTAAAAGAGTTCATCAAGAGAATTATAAGTTCACATGATTATTGCGATTCCGGCGAGATCAGCAGGAATACTTAAGATTTATTTAAATTTTGATAACTAAAATAGTTTGATAATAGTCTACATCATTTATCCTCATCCCATCCATCTCTGCTTTTCTAAAAGAGAGTTTTGAGTTGGGCGTTCCTCTTTTTTTAGGCCGTGCTTCAATGTTGCATGATGGAGCCTGGAACCATCAAATGTTTTCCCCCATAACTGTACTGCAGTGTTTGATTGGAACATATGGGCAGTTACGGCACTTCATCCGTTAAGCTATGAATTTCTTACCTCTTGAGTTTTTGGAATTACTGAATTTTGTATCCTGAATTCCTAAGAGCAACTCCAACGCAGGCCTAACTCTTGCATTGGATCCCGTGAAAAGGATTCCCATCACAAATTCAGCGTTGGAGCAAATGAGAAAAAGCGGTCCGGTCCCGCGAAGCTGGGTCTTGGCCATTTCTGCAGTCTTGACTTTTATATCATATCTTATTTTATTTAAACATTCTGGATTGATTCAAACAGTTAATGACATAATATTATATACGATAAAATAACACCAGCAGTACTTAGGCTACAATCATCCATTGGAGCTAAATCACCCAAGTTCCTCTTTCGCTTATGTGGCAATTTAATGGGACCCAAAAATAAGAGACTTGGGCTCTCCCGCTGCCCATGCTCTAAGGACCACCGCATATATACTCTTAAGATTTTCTTTTTCCAATATATCAGAACGAGTGCAAAAAGATTAAATTTACGGGTATAATGCTACACAGAGATATTCATGTGGCCATTGTATTGAGATCATTAGTGTTATATCTAAAACTAGCAGAAAACATTGAACCTTAATCAATATTTCTCTTCAGTTAACAACTAAACGGGGAGCCTGCATATTAATTTGGCTTTGTTGCTTGCCTCACATATTAATTTAACAACCAATAGCAGAAATAAAATACTACACGTTGACAAGTTATAAAATTTAAGAATCCGAGTACAATGATGGTGGCACTAATCGACCAAAGAGCGTTAGGTAACAAGCTCAATCGATCATTTTCATTACTTGCATTGACCCAAAATTTATAAGAGAAGATCCACAATATCATAATTTAAAATTAAAATTGTCCCAAATATCATCATCCGAAAAAATATCCCAAATATCACAACAACAAGACGCGTTAGCTAAGAAGTTATCAAAACGCAACATAGTATAGTGTTGGACAGTTTGATTGCTTTTTTATTTTTAAAAAAAAAAAAAATTTGGTAATCCAGGATGAAATTGTGTTTTGTACCACTCTAAGTAGCATTTTGAACTTTAAAAATAAAGAAAAATCGGTAACACAAGATAAAGTAGTGTTTTACACTCAAAACACAATTTAAAGTAGCGTTTTAAACCCAAAATACTATTAAGTAGCGTTTTTTAACTTTAAAAAATGAAAAATATTTATTTTACCCAAAACGCTACACGATGTTACGTTTCGTTACTTTAGTATAAACCCAACTTAAAATCTTGTTTTCAAATGATATCTGGAACCATTTTTATAGATGTGATTGGTGAATCTCTAAACATTATTTATTAAAATTTTGATAATGAAAGCTAACCCCAAACGTTTGAATAATGTATAGCAGTAAAATTCCAAGTACCATTTGCCAACTACCAGTCTTGAATAGAACATAGAACATACTTAATGGTCAATTAGGCTACTTGTTCTTTCAATAAGATTGCATCCTCTTAAATTATCTGATTCTGGAAAAGAGTATTCTAAATTTCCACCGGCTAGATTTTGATGTATTGATTTAAATATGAAAAAAGAAATGCAGTATATGTTTCTCGCAATATCAATCAAGGTTGAAACCAGGTATAGCTACCGTCCCCCAGAAAAAGAGAATCACGACTACATTATTTCAAAGCCGTGTAAGGATTACTCTAACAGCGACAAGAAAATCCAATTTTATAGTAGAGCAGGTAAAAGAACCATGTCAATTTGATTCGTTGACATTGGTTCATTTTTCTTCGCAAGACTTTTGTATGGCGACGAATTATGAATGTGGATGAAAAATATCGGGGAAGTGGAAAAGAAGTAATTATACATTTGAAATATGCAGAGAACCTGATGCAAGAAGTTGTTATATAGTTTCATGTAAGATGAACAGAAATTTCAAAGTTCGAACCCGAAAATGTGGCCTAAGATTGAAATAAGGTTTACGCGTGTAAATATCAGGAGACGAGAAATCTCATTATTCGAAATAGAGTGTTACAGTACAGGCCCTGATACAATAAGATGGATCATTAACTATAACATAAAGATCCAGCACACAAAGATAGCAACAAACGAGATCTAGCTAGACAAGCATGCAGTAGCTCTAGCTAAATTTTATTATTACGAGATTCAATACGAACAAGCAAATCAGGTGGTTGAGCTGACTCGATCACATCTCTTGTATGAGTGAAAATGGCGGGACTGTCTGCTCATGTCTGAAGAAGTTGAGCGGATCGACCAGTGTTTTTATTGCAATTAACCGATTGAAGTTCTCATTAAAGTACGAGCTTCCCCAGCTACGGGCAGCTATGTTGCTGATGATGCCAGTGGCAGGGTTTGCGCCCAAATCAAGATCATCGTAGTTATAATAAGCTCTTCGCGGGTTGCTTGAAACATACGGTGTCAAGTAATCATGTAGGCTTCGTATCCATTCCAACTTCTGTGTTGTGTTCCCAACCCACAGAACCCTCGCGTAAATCATGAACAATGTTCCAGCTCTGTTGGGAAATGGAATGGCGGATTCTGGATAATTGTCCAGAACTCCTCCATAAGGCGTGAAGATGACAGTTGTCTCCCCGGCTCCGACCTCAAGAAGCTTGTCCCATAAGCCATTTATTGCTGGGACGGACAGTGGCGATCTTACAAAGTCGGACTTTGCTTTGGTAGGAATATCAGCTAAAAATGATCTGTTGAGGAAATCCTCGGGAGTGTAGTTGGAGGAGAAAAATGGGAAAAACGAGGATTGCATGAGAGCCTCGATCCAAGGAACTTCCACAAGGTCTGATCTCAAGAAACCTATTTCGGGGAGCCTGGTGCTAAATATGGTGAATAAGTCATCAGCCGAACCAAGGTATGCCCCCGTGAAGCCTAGTTGAATGGCTAAACCGTCTGGCCGTGTACTCGTATTAAAGTTGATGACTGTACTTATACGGCACCTGATGTCCACTTCATTTGGAAGAACCGGAGCAATGGTTTGGAAGGGATAAATGATTTCAGTCTGGCGATCCTCTCGAAGCACTGTGAAAATCGTCACTTTTGGGGGGATATCAACCAGGTTTAGCGTCCAGGTCAAAATGACACCGAAGCTAGAACAGCTACCACCTCTAATAGCCCAGAAAAGATCTTCACCCATAGCTTTTCGGTCGAGAATATTTCCATTAACATCGACTATGCGGGCATCGATTACGTTATCAGCCGCCAAACCATACTTTCGTCTCAATGGACCATATCCTCCGCCACAAATGAGTCCAGTAGCTCCCACCGTGGACCAAACCCCAGCAGGGAAACCAAGCAGTCCACTTGCTCGATAGATCCAGTAGTAGACCTCGCCCAGAGTTGCCCCTGCTTGCACCACTGCGGTTTTGGTCACGGGGTCAGCAATAACCGATTTAAGGTTGATCATGTCAAGCAAGACGAAAGGACGGGTGTATGTGCTACTATACGAAAGGCCTTCGAAATCATGGCCTCCGCTTCTTGTCCGAATCTGCATGTCATTTTGTCTGGCACAGATCACCACAGTCGGGACTTCCGATTCGGCTCCAGGAGTGACAATGACCGCAGGAAGAAGACGATTTGCATCTGGCATTAGGAAACGAGGGTTTCGAGCGGAAAAGGCATAAATATCATTGTATGACGAATTAGCAGGTGTATAAACATATTGGGACATGGATTTGACGCATGTTACAAAGCCAGAAGGATTAGGAAGATCAATCCATGCAGAAGAAGACTGGATGCTTATTACTGCACAAGAAGGTGAGATGGCTATGGCCAAAAGAATGCAGAAAAGTGAAAGGGCTAAAGAGGTTGCAGGACTCTTCATGATCGTGTTTCTTACTTAGTTGGTGGTGTGTTTCTTAAACCGAGGAAGATGCGCTATTTATAGGGTTTCGTTCTGGAAGAGAAGACCAATAATCTAGGTATTTCGACTATTTGTATCGCACATGTTAATCGTTTGGCTATATTAGATTTAATTTAATGCATTACTAGTCCAGTGGACTTCGGTGATACAAAAGAGCAAGTCACCGAGATAAACCTAGCCCATATGAAAGTGAATATATGCTTAAATTGAAGCGTGCATGACGTGTGTGACAGGCAATTTTGTTTGATATCCAAAAATACAATGTTAGTATAAGCACGTCAACGGCCCATATATAGTTTATTTTCTTTTTCTTTCCAGAGGCCATATCTTTGAATTTAGAAGAGCCATATCTTTGAATTTAGAAGAATAGCTCTGACAGTTGCGAGCGTTTTTCCTGAACTGAAAATAAAAATGAACCGAAGAAAATTCAGAGTTTGATTCAGATCCTTCAAAATCAGATTCAATATAATCGTCTTTTCTCTTAAATTTTAGTTTTTATTCGATCTATGATCTTCATTTAAACCAAGATGCATCATATTGCCCACCCACCCATACACATGTATATATATATTATAAAACTATAACTTAGATGAGTCTAAAAAAAATAGTGTAAAAATTTGAGAGGACAGAAAATATTTTAATAGTCCAACAATTAATTTTTTCTAATATATTAAAAATTTATTAAAATCTCGATAGCTAAATATCCATCCAACTATCATCCTGGCATACATGACCCTGTATGTATTACTGAAAAATTAGGATGACTTGTTGATTTCTTTTTTATCAGGCGTGTCACTCACCTCCTGTAGTCCATGCAGCTGATAGTGATATGACATGTTTAAAAAATGATAGCCCGTACATGGAGTTGTTGAACGGCAGAAAAAACAAACCCTAATTGCCAAGAAAAAAAAACGTGAAAACAAAATAAAATAAAGTATATTTCTCCGACCAATAATTATAACACAAATCATACATTTTCAGATTTACACGCAATGCTAAAACACGAAACTGTTGCTGCTGAACTCTTTTGCTGGACTACGGGTACTCGATATGCCGATCGGCTGTGTTGATCCTATGCTCAACCGCGCTTGGTGCAACATAACGCCGGGCACGCTTGGTGTTTGCTATAGCTGTCCTCAAAGCCACATTATAACTAACATATTCAAGATTCCAGCGACTGTCAGCTGAGATCAGTAGCATTGAATTGAGATCAGTAGTGTTATGCATATTTACAACTATCAATAGTATTTGGAGCATAGCTATTTCTTGCAGAGTAAACAACTAAACACGGAGCCTACTATACGAATGTTGTTTGGATGAGTTTAAAATAAATGCTTCTTATTTAAAATAAATAAGTGAAGTAGAAGTTAGAAAAAAGTTAAGACTTATACCTTATAAATGATTAAAGTGTTTGTGAAAGAAGTAGAAGTCATGAAACTAAATCTATTATTTTCAACATCTTATAAGTATTTTTTGACTTTTTATCTAAACGGTACGAATAAGTGATTCTGACTTGTAAACTCAGCCGCCGACCTTTTAAGCCCGGCCAACTCCAACCTAGCCTAGTAAATAATGAAAAACAAGGGCGGCTATCTATTGTATCTATATATATATATATATATATATATATATATATATATATATATATATATATATATATATATATATATATATATATATATATATATATATATCGCTCTCGTCACGGTTCCACATTCTGACTAACATATTCCAGCGACTGGCTGAGATGAAGGTGGTGGTGTGAAATTACACAACCCGCGCTTGGTGTAAAGTTACACCGAACACCGTAACAGGATTAGGATATGACTTGTGGCCTCCAATATTAGTTTTAAAAATCAACCAGAGAAATAAAATAGCACACATTGACAAGTTATACCATTTTAAAATCCGAGTACAACGATGATTGTGGCACTAATCGACGTAATAGCGTTAGGTAACCTGCCCAATCGATCGCGTATGTCCTTAATTTATAGCAAGACCAGTACGAATGTATGATCAACCTACAGCAGTCAGATTTCAAGTATACATATAACAGTCACATTGTCGTCCGAATATTCTACGAGGATGTTCGGATGAGATGATAGCAGTCAGATTTTGGTAATACAAAGTATGATCATGTGAATCAAGATCAAGTTGATAAAATAATATTCTCTCAAAAGAAAGTTAAGATAATAATATATATAAATATCCAATGGGCAACAAGAGAGCACCAAACGAATCCTAGTTAAAAAGATACGATAATAGAAAATAAGATTTAAGTTAATATTATTTTTTTCATTTTTCTTAAATACTCTTTTGAAACTGAGAGAAGCAATGTTACTAACGTTACTACTTACTATCGTATAAGATCTCCAACTGAATTACCACTGGAGTTAATTTTTTTTTTACATAATTTGTATATTTTTTATTTATAATATATATTAATAATTTTTAGATAAAAATTATATATGATTAGAGATGCTCTAAATAAATAATACCTTGCTTTCACTAAATTTAGATTAGTGTATAAACTACTCAACTAAGTTAAATATTATTAGTATGGTTAAAAAATAAAACTATAAAAAAATTGATATTCTGAATCACAATCCCCTTACAATATGTACTTAATATAGGTAGACATTAGGAATCAAGTCGGTATTTTAAAAACATGATAATTTCATTAAATTAGTTACTACATTATATAATAATTAATGTTACTCCCAGTCTCTCTAGGTAAGGCGGTAAAATGATCCGAGTGATCCGGGTATCCTTCTGCTCAAGTATCGGATTATATAATTTTTAGCTTGTCCAGATTTGGGTCCGGGATCATTTTATTTGGATATAAACCGATTCCGGGTATTTGAGATTCGGATCTGAACCGGATATGATCTAGTATCATATTTTTAATTTTTTAACCGGGTATTTTATGATCCATCGAATATGAACCGGATATTATCCAGTATCGTATTTTTTATTTTTTAACCAGGTAGTTTATGATCCATCGAACATGAGCCAGATATGATCCACTGACATCAAATATCATTATTATTTTAGTTGTTCAAATAATTATCATTTAGTCTAAGTAAACATAATATTATAAAGTATAATTATTTTAAATTAAAACGTATAGTTATATTTTGGTATATATCATTTATTAAATATATATGAAGATAATAACTATGATCACATAAATAAAATCATATTTTATGAAGATATAAACTTAAATAAGATGTTCCAATTTTATAAAATGATGACTATTTACTTGCAAATACGATGGTGTTAAAATATAATATGTATATGAGTTTGAATCAAATATGAACTGTGGATCATATTCGGTTATTCGGGTAGGATCATATTATGAAAAATTATATGAGACCGAATCTGAGCGGGTATATGTGTGCTCGTATCCGAGATCATATATTATATGAGCTTAATTTTTTTTGTCAGATTTGGATCGTTTTCAAAACGGATATGAAACATGTATCATATTTTCGAGCCAAATATGAGCCGAGACACCGGATAGTCCGTATCGATTTACAGCCCTACTTCTAGGTTCTATAAATGAGGCTCGACACATATTTTGAAACTCATATAAAGTATAATTTTACTTATTATTATAGTTTTATATATTATTTTAAATTACTTATTAGCGAAAAAATATAATAATTAAATTTTATTAAAACAAATTATAAAACTATACTTTTTATCAGACTAGTTGCTCTTCAATAAGATTGCTATCTCTTTGAATTAACTGATCTTGCGAAAGAGTATACTGAATTTCCGCCGGCTAGACATTGATGTGAATAGTGAATGTAGAAAAGCTGTGCAATAGTTTATGGTAGTAGCAATATAAAAGCTGAAACACATGCAGTAGCTAACCCAACGAAAACTGGAATTAATACTGCATTATTTCATTGCCGTGCAGGAATCACATTAGTAGCGACAAGAAAATCCATTTCTTTTAAGTAGAGCAGGTAAACGAACCTTATCGCAGGGATTCGTTGACATTGCTTTTAATTTCATATCTAGACCGTGATATGGTGAGGAATAATAAATGTGATGCTGAAAGTGGGTGGCAAGTGAAGAAGAAGTTGTAATTATACATTGGTAGAATAGTAGAGAACATGGTGCAATAATTTGCGTGTGCAAAAAGTTTGGATCCGAAAACTTAGCCATGGCCTATGGGTGTGCCAAAATTTAAATTAGGGTTGCGCATACAGCTTTGAGGAAATGAGAAATCACATTATTGGAATTTGATGGTAATTTGCCAGGATAAAAAGCGATGGATCATTAACTGTAACATAAAGATCCGGCACAATAAGATATACACGATCTAGCTAGACATGCACCCAGTAGCTAGCCAGTACAATTTATTATTTTGAGATTCAACACAAGCAAGCAAATGACGAAAATGAGTTGACTCGATCACATGTCTTGTATGAGTGAAAATGGAGGGACTGTCTGCTCGTGTCTGAAGAAGTTGAGTGGATCAACCAGTGTTTTTATTGCAATCAACCTGTTGAAGTTCTGATTAAAGTACGAGCTCCCCCAACGACGTGCAGCGATGTTGCTGATGATTCCGGTAGAAGGGTTTGCACCCAAATCAAGATCATCGTAGTTATAATAGGCTCTTCGAGGGTTGCTTGAAACATATGGTGTCAAGTAATCGTGTAAGCTGCGAATCCATTCCAACTTTTGTGTAGTGTTTCCAACCCACAGAACCCTCGCGTAAATCATGAACAATGTTCCAGCTCTATTGGGAAATGGAATGGTTGATTCTGGATAATTGTCCAGAACTCCTCCATATGGTGTGAAGATAACTGTTGTCTCCCCTGCTCCAACCTCAAGAAGCTTGTCCCATAAGCCATTTATTGCTGGCACGGACAGTGGTGATCTTACAAAGTCGGACTTTGCTTTGGTAGGAATATCAGCTAAAAATGATCGGTTGAGGAAATCCTCGGGAGTGTAGTTGGAGGAGAATAACGGGAAAAATGAGGATTGCATGAGAGCCTCGATCCAAGGAACTTCCACAAGGTCTGATCTAAGGAAACCTATTTCGGGGAGCCTGGTGCTAAATATGGTGAATAAGTCATCAGCTGAACCGAGGTATGCACCCGTAAAGCCTAGTTGAATTGCTAAACCGTCTGGTCGTGTACTCGTATTAAAGTTGACGACTGTACTTATACGGCACCTGATGTCCACTTCAATTGGAAGAACCGGAGCAATGGTTTGAAATGGATACATGATTTCAGTCTGGCGATCCTCTCGAAGCACTGTGAAAATGGTCACTTTTGGGGGGATATCAACCAGGTTTAGCTTCCAGGTCAAAATGACACCGAAGCTAGAACAACTACCACCTCGAATCGCCCAAAAAAGATCTTCGCCCATAGCTTTTCGGTCGAGAATATTTCCATTAACATCGACTATGCGGGCATCAATTACGTTATCAGCCGCAAAACCATACTTTCGTCTCAATGGACCATACCCTCCACCACAAATGAGTCCAGTTGCTCCAACCGTGGACCAAACCCCGGCAGGAAAGCCGAGCAGTCCACTTGCTCGATAGATCCAGTAGTAGACCTCGCCCAGAGTTGCCCCTGCTTGCACCACTGCGGTTTTGGTCACGGGGTCAGCAATAACCGATTTAAGGTTGATCATGTCAAGCAAGACAAAAGGACGAGTGTATGTGCTACTGTAAGAAAGGCCTTCGAAATCATGGCCTCCGCTTCTTGTCCGAATCTGCATGTCATTTCTTCTCGCACAGATCACCACAGTTTGGACTTCTGATTCGGCTCCAGGAGTGACAATTACAGCAGGAAGAAGACGATTTGCATCTGGCATTAGGAAACGAGGGTTTCGAGCGGAAAAGGCATAAATGTCATTGTATGAAGAATTAGAAGGTGTATAAACATATTTGGACATGGATTTGACGCATGTTACAAAGCCAGAAGGATTAGGAAGATCAATCCATGCAGAAGAAGACTGGATGCTTATTATTGCAGTAGAAGGTGAGATGGTTATAGCAAAAAGAATGCAGAAAAGTGAAAGTGCTGAAGAGGATGGAGGACTCTTCATGACTGTGTTTGTTAGTCACTGAGCTGCTTGTGTGTTTTATTATACTGAGGAAGATACCCTATTTATAGGGTTTTCATTGCGGAAGAGAAGATCAATAATGTCTAGGTATTCAATTATTTTTCGCACATGATTCTCGTTGGCAGGCGCTACATATATTTTAGGGCACTGTACTAGTTTACAAGTCTTTGTTTATTCAAAAGGGCAAGTCACTGAGATATTATTGCTTGCTATCGTACATGATATTAAAGTTGATATACATAATTTGAAATTAAGTATAATATGTGTGCGGTACTGTACTGAGTTGTTTTATCCATAATGTAAGTATATGATTAAGCTGTTAACAGTCTCTAGCTTCAAATCGAAAAGGATAGTTGTGAGATAGGCGATTAGGTAAATTTTATGCGTTTCTAGTTTCGAATTTACTCACGAGTAATATATATTATATATGCAGTTTAGCTTTTCATTTGAAATCTTCTCTCTCTTTTTTTTGATGAAAAACCGTATCAGAATAATTCTGAAAAGCTTAAATACATTTTGTTTTGTGAAATTATTATATTTCACAAATTAAAACCAGAGAAGAATAGAGAAGAGTGTGTTTTTTTTTGCTGGAGTTCAAAAAAAAAATCACCCACAAGACTTGCAATAATGCAATACAGAAGCTGAAATAAATTAAGAAGCCATCCCAAAGAAAATTATAATTAATATTATCAGTGCTTAATTTCAATGACGTGTAGGACGTAGTGATGCTGGGGCAGTTTCAATTCTATACATAGAGCAGGTAAACAAACAACGTCACAGTGATTCGTTGTCAAAATATTTGTATTTATATATATATTTTTATCTTCTTGGGATCTACTTATCACATCTGTTTTTTTTTTTTTGGATTCTACTGTACTAGACTACTAGGTCATATATAAACGTGCATGGCGGAAAACGAAAATGTACCTTATACATTATTACAAGTTTAGCGAGCATAATGCAATAATTTTTGTGGGGCACTATCGTGTTAACAATTCTATGCAGAGATTGAACAAAAAGTTTTCATTAGGTTCGAAAATCTGTTCCGGTGTTTGCCAAGATTGAAAAGAGGATTGCGAGTATAATTTCAGAACATGAGAAATTACATTATATGAGATTCAACATTATATGAAATTACACTCAAATCTGAATTTTTTGATCATGAATACTTCTAAAACTTGTTATGAGTCCCTTGTTATGCGTCTGTGTGTATGATGTTTACATAAGTTCTGACCTTGAAGTAAGCAGTGTTGTTTTTAAATTGCTACAGTGAACACCGGCGTTGTTGTTTAATCATTATACTAGCATAAAAGCCCGTGCGAGGCACGGGATTCTAGTTTTTGTTGTGTTTTAAATAATATTCGTGTGACATCATATTATTTCGAGCATAACTATTACGTCTTTTTTTAACAGAATATGTAAATATGAAATGTAACATTTGCAATCTAATAGCATTGATATATAGTAATAATATGTACTATATTTATAAAAAATTATGGATCAAAAACAACATTTGAACTGATTTTTCTATATTCTAATTCGTTAGGATATAGAGGCCACTATCATATTATCTACATGTTCAAAATTATATTCGAAATTAATCCTGAAACTTTTAGAATTTAAATATATTATATACCTCATTAAAAAGATTTGTAATTTATTGTTAAAAATTATTAAATTATTCCATCCAATATGAAAACTTGTTCTTGATATGTGAATTACGATATCCTAAATCATGATTAGATGAAGATGTGTGGTCCGCGTTGTTTTATATTTATTTCTCTTTTTTTGAGCGCACGTTTGTGTAATAGTTAAGTGATATATGATAGACAGACCATCAACACATTCTTTTATATCATATGTTGCACACACCTTGTGTAAATAATAATTGAAACATATATTGTATGTAAAAGACCCTACCTTACTTTATTATAAAAGCATCAATTGAACTACTAACCTTATAATTGTACCCGAAAAATTTCGGCACGTTTGATGTAGCTTACCCTTTTAATTTTCATATCAATTATATAGTACTTCAATGTCTTATATATTTTTTTGTTAATTTAAAATATTAGATGATTATTACTTTGATACCGCGTGTTATAATATTGTCTTGTTATAAAATATTAATTTTTTATCATTAGTTTTCTGAGCTTATTGATTAAGACTTTTAATGATTTTTCATGTAATTGTTATAAACCAGATCTCAAATAGCAAAAATAGAGTAGATGTCAGTTAGGCACCATGAAGTTCATAAAAATAAGAAATTTTTAGTTTAATTAGTCGTATAGTTACTTTTTTAGTTTTGTGCAAACTCACATTTTTAAATATTTTGATACTCTTATTTCTTAGGGGTGAGTAATGTAGTATATCAAATCAGGTGTTCGATATTCTGGATTATGAAAAACTATTCTTGTTCTATTCCCGTTTAATCAGATATTAGTTTTCACCTTATCGCGTCGGATTATCCATTTCAGAATTAATTATATTTTATTAGTTTAATTTGTAAATGATTAATTAATTTAATTATAGTTTGAATCATTTTATTTAACTCGTATGTTATACATTGATGGATGGCATATTAAAATTATAATTTTAAGACTTTAATATATATATATAACTTATTTCTCTGTGTTATTTTATTTTAAGCAAGTAAAATTTATAACTCAATTCTTTTTAGTAGGTCTCGTGAACACGTTTTATTATTATTTGGTTGACTTTTGATTAACAACATAGAATTTCCCTAAATTCACCTTTGTATCACAAGTTATAATATTTCAAATTCATATATCACCAAAATCACATCATTTAGACATATTTTCTAACACCAAATTTGATGTCTTTGTCACTATTCTTATATCCATAAAAAAAAAAAAAATTAGAAAGATTTGGTTACACGTCGAATTCTGAATTCATAAGTTTAAAATAAAATGTAATCTAAATAAAAATATTCTTTCAGTTATCTTATTTCATGTTCTTCAAAATATTGTAATCTCTTTATAAGTCGCCTTTTATAATTAAAAAAAAAATATGACATAGTCCATGTTGAAAGTCCGTCAATTTTTCCTTTCAAAGACGCTCACCGAAATCTTAGTTTTTGTGCTTATTTCTCACATTCATGAATTAAATTTCTCTATATTGTATCGGTACTCGTTTAAAGTATTAAGTTAGATTTGAATTCGTCCAATTTTATTCAAATATGAATTATATCCATTTTTTGAAATCTGAAACATGGCTCGAGCCCAATTGTTCAAATTCTTTCTCAAATTTAAATTTATTACATAAGTAATTAATTTATGGATATTAATCTATCATGTAAAAAACATATGAGACTTACCTTGAAATAATAACTTAACTCAAATAAATAAATATCGAAAAGAATATAAATACAACAGTTTTAATGTATGAGTTTAATGCTTTTTAATAAAAAGATTAATTGCATGTGTAGCTCAAGTGGTTTGAGTGGTGTAATTGTAATGAAGATGGCTTGGGTTCAAGTCTCATAAATAACATTTTTTTTATATGTATGAGGAGGAGTTATGTTCGGAGTTAGGCTTGAGTTCGGAGCTAGGTAATTTATTTGCTCAGGAGGGAGGTTTGACACGAACGTGTTGGGCTATTATATAAACTAGCGTAAAAGCCCGTGCAAAGCACGGGCCCCTATTATAACTCAATTTTTACAATGATATATATTTGAAATAGATTATAATTAATAAATAAATTTATAGAGTGTTGTCTACCTCTATCATAATTTTAACAAATAACGTTCAAAATATCATAAAAATGATGGTAAATAATATCAACTTTAACAAAAAAAATTTTAATTTTGTTTTTATCAAATTAGAGTTGCTCCCATAAAATTAGGATAACATGCCGGTGCTAAAGGTGCGGCTAAAGCACTCTGCCAAGAAGTTGTTTTATTCTAAATTTTATTTAATGTCCTTCCCAAGAAGTTGTTTTATTCTAAATTTTATTTAATGTCCTTCCCCGAGTTCGTTTGGAAAAAAAAAATAGAGTTTATTTTACCTGGAAATGCACAAAGATCTGAAAGAAAAAGAAGGTAACTGTGAATACAGGACAACATGACATACTACATTTTGAGCGGAAATTCCTTTAACTGATTTTGTTCAGTGTTATAGCATGTATATTCTTAATAATGGCACGTATTGCATGAAATAAGTCATACTTGTGATTTGTAAAGCACTCGATATATTGTCATGCAAAATATATTTTCATGCAGGACCATCATGAGCTACTAAGAATATACATCTATAGGCCTGAATATATTCTTAAGTGGATCCACATCCTGAATGAGAGATCTTAAGCGCAAGAAGAGTAAACATATATGAAATCATCGTATAGGCCTACATCCTGCAGTTATAACTACTGTGGATACTCTGGAATTTGCAACCCCATACAAGAGGAAACACTTTTTAAGCGGTCAATATTATTTGATTCTGACAAAAACAAAATGTATGGTTAAGCGACTTCTTCCAAAACTAACAATGAGATCATTCACTAAAGGAGTGAAAATATCAGGCTCCCCCTCTAATCTGGTCTCTATCTTCATCTAATTTACCACACATTTCTCATTTTGTCATTCTTCTTATGTGCATTTACATGTCCCTCTGCACTTCCCATCCCAATAGCACCTCCTGTGGTTCACCATTAATCAATCTTTCGGCATATCCAGCAGATCAAAGTCCGTTTTCTCTACAAGTTACTCTGATAAAAAGATCTAAAAAGAGATTGTCGTCTGACTTGAGTGTCAGAATCATCGATGGTGTTCTTCCTTCATTTGTTGAAAGAATTCATGTAACATATATATTAACCGACTTGTTTTACAGGTGTCCGGTTTCTTCTTGATTGTGTTTTGATCCTGGCAATCAAGTACACATAATTTATCAAACAACAGGCATTGATAAAACACGATAACACCAACAATTTAATGAGGCAATTTATGAAGGGGATCAATTAACATGGTCGAGGAAGTTGTCGTTCATATACTGAAAACTCTTTAATAAAATCATGAAGTTAATGAAGAATTACATGTTCAATAACCTTACACAACTCTCAGATTTTGTATTACCTCACAACAGCTGCAATCATATTTAGAAATTCTACTAAAATTGATGCCTTATCGGGACTAAACGTGGATCACAATATATAGTTATGAATTTTTCTACGTTTACTTCTCAAAAATTATACAGAGTGTGATACAACTTATAAATAAGTTGGTGGGAGATGTAAAAACTTATACTTAAATGGAGACACCTTATGCATCACGGCTTTTTATTTTAATGAGAAAAATAAGAGGTTCTACCTTATCAAAGTATTTTTTGTTGAAAAAGTATAATTACCAGGGAGTTTCTTTCCCGTCTAGGATCTTCCCCTAAACTTGGTTTCCTAATTTTATCATTAAGCATTGGATTAGAGTCACTGGTGCACACCATTGCCGCTACTCTGTAGCAAAGCCCTTATAATATTTTAATTGTGATATATTCATATATACATAATTCACAATTCCGTCATAAATTTATTGATGTCAATCATTTAAAAGACTGGGAGTTTAGGGTGTTGAATGGATGAAAATACTTTTTGCATTCCTGTCTTTCCTGTGGATGACAGTTTGCTTAGCTAATAGCTCAGGCATTGTAAGTAACAAAACCCAATTATATGACTTAAACTCATCCCGCCAAAATTTATTGAGAGAGCCTAACATTTACCTCAACTCAAAAACATCTTTTCTTTCTAGGGTTAAGAAAACTAATAATACAAATATTATGTCAGTGCTATTGGAGCTCTAAATGACTTGCACATTGTTCTAACCAACTGTTGGCATCATTTAATTTTATATTACTATGAATAAGATGCAAGCAGTACACACAAACATACAATAATCAACAATAAATTGGCCCGATTAGCCAATCAAGGACAATATCGCATATATTTAAAATAGGTATCAATCAATTTATATTATAAAAAAAAGCTCCACTACCTTAATAGAATATAAAAGATAAAATTAAGACATGAAATGTACCGTCTGCAATTTTTTATATGCAAGCTTGGTTAAGATTTATATCTTTAAAGAATATATTTACTATAGGATCTTGTATTCTGATGTGGGTGTGTAATCATATCCCCAGCTCAACCTGAACCATATGACATGCATTTGGTTCCGTGGCTGAGAGCAAGGACAATTTCTAGATTTTCTAATTTGATGCATTTCTTTCTGTAGCCAAATGCAAGTTATTTGCAAAACCTGATAGAAGATCAAGTATTCTTTGTTCTATACTCATTATTCAAATTACAATATTCAAATTATAACAACATTGGGTTTCTCCTGCTTCTTCAGCAAGATACATAACATCCTGGAATTTGAATTTGCATCCTTAGTGACCAAGTACATCAAATTATATTATTAATATTGTCTTATCACCATTAAAATGTAAAAGAAAAGATCAAGACATGAGATGTATGATATGTTATATATTTTGCATAATCTTGGGAGAATATCATTTTAGGCCTTCGTGTCATGAGTTTCCAGTTCAGCCAAGACCATGAATACACACCTACGTGAGAACACAAGATGCTATGGTAAAGATGAAACTATCTGAGTATATAAGTTTGGCCACTTAAAAAAAAGTCTAAAACAATCATCGAGCTCATAGAAGACCATCAACATACACACCAAAACTGTTCAAATTATAATGTCATTACTACTTCCTACAGATAAGATATTACACAAGTATCAGGGCTTTTATCAAAATGCAACAATTTGCAGAACCTGTTTCTAGAGTTCGAAAAAATATATAACTTACCGGGTACTGATAAAACTTATACTTTCATATAGTCAGTTTAAAAAGTTACCAGAGCAAGGGCTTCAAAAAGTCTTGACACATGTGTTATGATTTTGTTCCTGAGAAGGACACTTCCAAGACTTATCTAATTTTAACACAGTATTTGACTCAAATAAAGCAGACTAAACGTGGATCGCAATATATAATTATGAAATTTTAATGCGTTTCCTTCTCAAAAACTATACAGAGTGTGATACAACTTATAAATAAGTTGGTGGGAGATTTAAAAGCTTAGACTTGAATGGGGACACCTTATGCATCAAGTCTCTTTACTTTAATGAGAAAGATAATAGGTTCTACCTTATCAAAGTAATTTTGACTGAAAAAGTATAATTACCAGGAAGTTTGTTTCCCTTCCAGTATGTATCTTCCCCTGAACTTGGTTTTCTAATTTTATCAATAGGCACTGGATTGCAGTCACCGGTGCACACCATTGCCGCTACTCTGTAGCAAAGCCATTATAATAATTTACCCGGGATGAATTCATACATAAGTAATCCACAATTCCATCATAAAATTATTGACGCCAATCATTTAAAAGGACTGGGAGTTCAATTAAATAGATAATAAAGAAAGGCTTAAAATGCAAACCAACACAAATTGTCAGAAAGATATATCATATGCTTATTATTACTTGGATTATTTCTTCCCTTAATCTGATGAACTTCTGAAACTCGGTTTTTGGATCAGTTCCATAAGGCATCTCGTCACGGGGTTCATTATTGTCCACCTACAGAATACAGGGAAATGAGATGACATACATAAGCAATAAATTGATCTGCCAATTTTTTTAATGTGAACTTCTAAGACATAGAATATACATACTGCTGGGAACTCAGAAATTGCATCTCCCAAGTACAGTTTGTCCTGTAATTTAGGAGCACAACCTTCATCGTAGGTGACCGCATTTGACTGCAAACAATAGAAAAGGTGATTTAAAAAAGATAAACATTGAAATGATTCTAAAATGAAATGACATATGCTCCTAGATATATCAGTTACGTCAAAATTAAAAGGCAAATATTTGATTAAGGCACATACTCTCTTAAAGCGAGGCTCCATGCTTCCTGAAAGACCACAACTACAGGTGACTCGCTACCAGTTACACACATCAATCCTTTCCATAAAATTAGTGTCGATGTAACAATCATGCATGTAGATAAAAAAATGCGAGATTGATTACTCCCCCACCACTAGTAAAACAAAATTAGTACGATGAATTTATTTAAAATATAAATAAATTAATGTACACCTTTTGTTCTAGACAAATTAACAAAAGGCTAAAACCCCTGAACTTTAAACTAAGCCTTATAAAAGAATGGAGGACATTCTGTAATTGCAAAATCAAGACGCTGAAAAATATAAATAGATCTCCTTTTCGTAAAAAGGATTACTTGTCAACGTCCAAAACTTTATCTTTTCCAAGCTTGACAGAGAGATTTAAGATTCTGTACAAAAAACATAAATATGCAGGGAGAGAGAGAGGGAGAGGGAGAGAGAGAGAGAGAGAGAGAGAGAGAGATGACCGGTCTGAGTGATAAACTGTCTGAATTGAATAGACTTGACTGAATCTACTTGCTCTCCGATGGCCACCCCATTTCTACAATGACAAATGTCACAACACAAGGAAGTAACATAAATAAATTACCTTCAGTAATTTCCAGGAAAAAAATGTAACCTTTTTGAAATTTATTGGTCACCATATCTCATTTCAATCCCTGGGAAATCTACCAAGATTTTCAAATCTTTTTATAAAAAAGCAAATATTTTCATTACTTAATGAATTCTTTTACCAAATGCACCACATCTATCAAATGTGACAATGCCTTGTTATAGTGATATTTAATTTCCTGAAAAAGAGAATACATCACTAGATATAATGCAAATTAAATCTTCCAAAATTAACAGGATTTTGGAACCATAAGCCTAAACATACCCACAGATTCCCCGGAAGATGATAGGCGCAACCCTTATTGCTCTACCAATTTGCAGGATCAAATCGGCATTAGGCTTCCACCATTTATTGATTTCAGTCTGAAACAATTTGTGATACAGATTTTAGAAACGATGAATGTAGAACTGAATAGGAAGGTGAACACCATATAACAGATGTCTCTTTGACAATCATGAACTATTACAATTTGATAGTGCAGACTGAGATGAGAAGACAGGATAAAAATGTGGAGTTCATAAATAAGCTCCTATAGAATTAATGTATACCTGACCAAAGCCACAATCTGGCACTGTATCACATATCTTCTCCATAGCTATGCGAACAAATCCCAGTCTTGACTTGAGAAAAGCAACCAACAATTTGAAAAAAAAATGATTTTTACTGTGAAAAAAACTATGCCCGCCACGTCTTTTCGAGGAACCATCAATATATAAATAGAAAATGAATCTCTTTCTCCAAAACCCAAACCAGGAGAAAACCTCAACTGAAGAGAGGCAACCCAGCACCAAATAAATCGCAGGCAAGGAGAGAACAGCTAAGCCGAATAAAAGAGCTGGCAGAGAACATGGAGAAACTGCTGCAAACTAAGCAGAAAACGAAGGGACGATGGCATTCCTGAAATTGTCTGTAAATCGAGGGTAAGTACGTCATTTCACAGGTATTTCTTTTGCTCATTTTGCCCTTAGTCCTCTTTTAATATATAGAAGGAGATAAGTAGATTAGTTTAATGTTGAATAGTGATTAATTCTTTGAAAGTTGAATTTTCTCTCCATGTTTACTTTGAATTTTTGTCTTTCAATTAGAAGATAATTTGATACGATATTGTTGTGTTTAAATTTGATAATTACTGATCATTGTACCTGAATTCCTTAATTCATGGGGGCCATAAATGAGGCTTTATTGTGCCTTAATGAGGTATTATTGCGCCATTAATGGTTGATTTGTTGATTGGTGTATACCAAATTAAATTCATATAGTGTTAATAATGATAATTAGCTGAAATTGTGATACTTTTGCTTGTCATGATTTTATTTTATTTTTGAGTAGATATATTTTAGGTTTTTTAATTTTCAATTTCAATTATATTTTCCTATTTTTTATATTAATAGTCAATTATTTTGTTCGGACAAAATTTTATTATGTATCTAACCAAAGAGATCTCACTATCTCTTTGGTGTAGATTTTTTAATGATTTGATTTATATTAGTTTGTATATTACTTTCCTTGTTCTTTAAAAAATTATATTATATTCATATCTTTTAATGAGTTTGTGGACTCTTTTCGTTTTTCGTTTTTCGTTTCATATAGTTTTATTATTATATTGTCTGTATGAACTTATTATGATTTTATCTGTATTGTATTTTTCAGGACACGCGAGGTGAAAGAAAGAAGGATAGCGGGACCTTTTATGGGTGTTTTCTTATCGAACATTAAAGCTTTATTGTCTAAGCGTCCCCGGTCATCTCTGCATGTCCGAGGGTTAGATGGTAAATTTTCTTGAACGAAAGGAACTCCTGGGAGCGGCTATTGTATTCTGATACAATTCATCATACGTGAAAGTATCTTGTGAAAAAAAAAAAAAAAAGGGTTACAGGCCCGGATAAAGGGGCTGGATCACTAATTATAACACAAAGATCCATTATATAAACAAAAAGAAAAAAGAAAAAGAAAAACGAAGCAGGTAGCTAGACATGCATGCATGCAGTAGCTAGCTAGTACAATTTATTATGACGAGATTCAACATAAACAAGCAAATGAGGAAGCGGTGAGCAGACTTGATTGATCACATGTTTTGTATGACTGAAAATGGAGTGACTGACTACTTGTACCGGAAAACAGTATATTTGAACTTCAATTTTAAACGTGTGTATATTGTATCCAACCATCACTCTCGTGCTAGGTCATTTTAGTATGCTAACCTCTTTATTTTATGTGACTAGTAATCAAGTATATATATTAAGGAAAATATTATATGCACAGAATTTGGTACAAAAATATTCATAGGATGCGTATGTGTTAACTTGTGATTGGATTGATCCTCTGCACATGTATTAAAAACACCAATTAAAACTTCTCATCTCAATTGTCAAGTCATTTTGTGCAAAATTATGTACCCAATTATGTATCCATGTATCTTATAATGCATTTTGGTTCGATTTTAAGGCATAAATGCAATTGAAATCGCATTATCACGTGGATCTCTCGTAAATGGGCTTATCCAGACGGGCTTCCGGCCCATTTGCTTTCTTCCGGCCTTGCATATTCACGGTCCAACTACGTTGTCGCAAACTTGTGTAAGACCCTGGGTGATGCCAGCAGCAGACAGCGACCAGAGGATCATTATCTTCAAATTGGTAAGTCTTTTAGAACACGGATGAAGATAAAAAAATTTAACTTGTAAAAAACATATAAATTAGGGAACAAAACAGTACAGATGTGAATGTTGCAGGTATAAATTGTTACATTGGAATGGGAGGAATGCTCTGTTCGTGCCTGAAAAAATTACTAGGATCGACATTAAGCTTTACATGAACTAGCCTATTAAAGTTATCTTTGAAGTACTTTTTACCCCATATGCTTGCTTGCTGGTAACTCGTGTGACCTTGGAGATTATTCATGCCTAAATCCAGATCATTGTAATTCACATAAGAGCTTCTTGGGGAGTTCAAGACATATGGATTCAAGTAATCGTACAAGTTCCTAATCCAGTTCAGTGCCTGCTGAGTGTCTCCGGCCCAAAGTACTCCCATGTAGACCATATACAAGTTTCCAGCTCTGTGTGGGAATGGAATTTCTGATTCCGATATCTCACTCATTCTACCTCCGTATGGTGTCAATACAACAATAGTTGTTTCCGGATCACGCGAGAACATTAGTTCCCATATCCCTTCCAAACCCTCTTCGGAGATTGGCTCTTTCACAAAGCTTGATTTTGCTTTGATTGGAACTTTTGGTACAAGAGTTCTGTTTGTCAAGACACTAGGAGAAGATCCTGTCGGAAGCCAGTGAAAAAAAGGGTTGACTGAATCCAGCTCAATTCGGAACAATGTTCTCTAGCCAATCCCAACTCAGGGAAGCTTAGTTGCATTAGTTGGAGCAGACTATCGATTTTACCAAGGAACAAGGACACGAATGTCACTCGTATTGTCTTCTTATCTTCGCGAGCACTTGTATTGCTTAGTATACAATTAACTTGAATTCTAATGTCTAGATCCTTATCGACATTCGGAGCAACAGATTGCCACTTATGAAGGAGTGCAGTTGCATTCTGCTCTAGCGTTTTGTCAACTGTGAAAATAGTTACTATTGGAGGAACTTGAACTAATTTTATCTTCCACGAATAAATGACGCCAAAGCTAGAACCACCTCCTCCTCTAATTGCCCAAAACAGATCTTCACCCATCGATGTTCTATCAAGAACTCTTCCATTAACATCGACCATACGAGCATCGATAACATTGTCTGCAGCAAGACCAAACTTTCGTCTCAACGTGCCATATCCTCCCCCGCTAATTAGTCCACCAACTCCAACGCTTCCCCATAGCCCAGCTGGAAATCCATGCGTTGAACTTTTTTGTGAGATTGCATAATAAAGTTCGCCAACAGTTGCACCAGATTCAACCCATGCAGTTTCGGAGGCGATGTCAACATTAATAGACCGAAGATTGATCATATCAAGTAACACAAATGAAATATTATTCGTGGTTCTATATGACAGACCTTCGAAATCATGACCGCCACTTCGGGTTCTGATTCGCAAGTCATGTCTTCGAGAGCATAAAATGACTGTTTGGATTTGCGATTCATCTATTGGTGTAACAATGACTAGAGGCTTTTGAGAATCAGGGAGCGATGCAAATCGAAGATTGCGAATCGAGAACTGCAAAACAGAAGCATAAGACGAGTTGTCGGGGGTGTAAATAACTTGCGAAACAGAGGTAGAGTTCTGTGAGCGACGCTCTAGGCACTGGATAAAATCTTCATTAGTTGCCTTTGAGAGCTGCGAAAGCAAAAGAAAAAGAACAAGCGGAAGCAAGGAAGGCATAGAAACATTCATTGATATCATATTTTAATTTATGAATTTGGGAAAAGAAGATACGATGAACTAGTGATATATATTGATCTTCAAGCAACAACAATATCTAATGTACTCTCGCAAAGATATGATTTTCAAGTCAAAAAATCTAAAGTCAACTATTTTGGTGGCTAAAGAAAGTAAGAACAACTGATCAAGATGGCGTGGGCGGACGGCTATCAACTAGAGCTGAACAAAAAAACCGGACCTAAAAAGACCGTCTGGTCTGGCCCGGTAAAAAGACCGGATAAAGCCCGTCTACTAAAAGCCCGGCTCGGTCTTTATCTGGCGTGCAAGTCCTTACAAGTCCTTGATTTTTTGTCAAAAATCTGGCCCGGCCCGGCCCGGCAAAAAATCTGGCCTGGATAAAGACCGAGCCTGATAAAAGACCGGTCTAAAACCTGGATAAAAGCCCGAAAAGCCCGGATGAAAAGCCCGATTAACCTATAAATCGGAGTTTTTTACACATCCAAGTCCATGTATAAATATTAAACATATCCCCACATCAACTAGACTAATTAATGCTACACGTACTGACACAAATTTATATACAAAATTTAAATTAATTTCAATCAATTCAAGATATGTATACATATATATCACGTCAATTCATTTATACAACTCAAATTTCAGTTAAATAGAATGATATGGAAAAACTCAATAAAAAAAGGTCATATAATTATTTAAAATCATAACTAAAAAAAGCCCGGATAAAAGCCCGGTTAAATCTGGCCCGGCCTGGTAGGCCGAAGTAGGCCTCATTTTTTCATAAGAAATCTGGCCCGGCCCGGCCCGATTTTTGAAAAGCCCGGTCCGGGCTTTTGAAAAAAAGTCCGGGATTTTGAAGGACCGGTCCCGGGCCTAGTGGGCCGGTCCTTTTGTTCAGCTCTACTATCAACCTTGTAGAGCTGACTATATAGATCAGGCCATGCTAAGTTTTTATAGAGCTTTTAAATTAATTCTTTAAAAAAAGGGCTCGAGAAAGAAATATATATAATCACCATAATTTATTTTAATGACAATATTATTGTCAATTTATCATTATATAATAGAGAACATATTCTATGGATTTGGTATAAGTAAAGAGTTACAATGGAATAGGAGGAATGCTCTGTTCGTGCCTGAAAAAGTTAGTAGGATCAGCACTAAACTTCACACGAACCAGCCTGTCAAAGTTATCTTTAAAATACTTTTTACCCCATATGCTTGCTTGCTGGTAACTTGTTGGACCCTGGAGGTTATTAATGCCTAAATCCAGATCATTGTAATTCACATATGAGCTCCTTGGGGAGTTTAACACATACGGATTCAAATAATTATACAAGTTTCTAATCCAGTTCAGTGCCTGTTGAGTATCTCCGGCCCAAAATACTCCGATATAAATCATATACAAGTTTCCAGCTCTATGCGGAAATGGAATTTGTGACTCTGATATCTCACTCATTCTTCCTCCATATGGTGTCAACATAACAATAGTTGTTCCCGGATCACGCGATAACATCAGTTCCCATATTCCTTTCAAATAGCTTGATTTTGCTTTGGTAGCAAACTTTGGTAAAAGGGTTCTGTTGGTCAAGACACTAGGAGAAGCTCCTGGTGGCAAGCTAGTGAAAAATAGCACTGACTGGATCCAGCTCATTTCCAAACAATTTTCTCTAGTCAATCCCAACTCGGGGAAGCTTATTTGCATTAATGGAAGCAGTGTGTCAATTCTACCAAGGAACAAGGACATGAATGTCAATCGTATCGTCTTTTTATCTTCTCGTTTACTTGTATTGCTTAGTACACAAGTCCCCTGAATTCTAATGTCGAGTTCTTTATCAACACTGGGAGCAACAGATTGCCACTTATGAAGAATTCCAGTGGCATTCTGCTCGAGTGTTTTGTCAACTGTGAAAACGGTTACTATGGCAGGAACTTGTACTAGTTTTATCTTCCATGAAATAATGACTCCAAAACTCGAACCGCCTCCTCCTCTTATTGCCCAAAAAAGATCTTCTCCCATCGATGTTCGGTTAAGAATTCTTCCATTGACATCAACCATACGAGCATCAATGACATTGTCCGCAGCAAGACCATACTTTCGTCGTAACATTCCATATCCTCCCCCGCTAATTAGTCCACCAACGCCAACATTACACCAAACGCCAGCAGGAAATGCATGTGTTGCACTTGTTTGTGAGATGGCATAGTAAAGTTCGCCAATAGTTGCACCAGATTCAACCCATGCAGTTGCATTTGCGAGGTCAACATTCACGGACCGAATATTAATCATATCAAGTAAAACAAACGAAATATTACTTGTGGTTCTATAAGAAAGACCTTCGAAATCATGACCACCGCTTCGGGTTCTAATTTGCAATCCATGTCTTCGTGAGCAATTAACGACCATTTGAATTTGTGTTTCATCGACTGGTGTAACAATGACTACAGGCTTTTGAGAATCAGGCAGCGATGCATGTCGAAGATTGCGAATAGAGAACTGCAGAACGGCAGTATAGGAGGAGTTGTCAGGAGTGTAAGTAACCTGAGAAATAGAAGTCGAGTTATTTGCATAACGTTCAAGGCACTGAACAAAATCTACACTAGTAGCCTTTGAGAGCTGCGAGAGGAAGAGTATTAAAAGAACGAGTGGAAGCAGAGAAGGAATACATCCATTCATTGATATCATATGTTTTCTTATTCGTGAAAATTAAAGAGATGTTGGTGTTGCTATTTATAGCGTATCTCAAGCAGTGTTCTAAAGATCTTTGATTTGTTAAAAAAAAATCAATAAATATCTTTGAAAAAATATTTTCTCAATTTATCAATTACTAGTAATTTTTGCCCGCTACGCATGGGCATAAAAATAAATCTTTGTAACAAATGAGTTCATAAATTTAAAAAAATTATGATAAATCTAACAAAGTAATAATGAGTATATTAATTTGAAAAAATTGTTATATTTTTATACCTATGTTTATATAGAGATAGTTTATTAATCACTTTTGAATAATTATACGTTGTGTAGATGACTTTTGATATTAATATTCACTATTATATTATAATAAAAATGTATGAAATATTATACGATTTGCTTTGGGAGTATTCACAAGAATTAATATTTAAAAATTTATTATAATACTATAATGACAAATAAAATCACTTAATATATTGTCTAAATAATATACTAATTAAAATTTATCTCAAATATATTAAGAGGTAACATACCTATTTACTATAATTTATAAGTATAACTTAATTTCACTTTCTTTTAAAAAAAAATATTTGTATCATCGTCCTTTCTTTGATTTTCATAGCAAAGATTAAAAAATGTCTATAAAAAATTTTATAGTATAAAAATAAATTTTAAATTATTTTTGTCACATTTTCTCAAACAATCATTTATTAATTATAAACAACAACACCTGTCTACTTCATTCTTAGGTTTCAAATATTTAAACTCAAGATAGATATTTAAATGCTATACTTTTTATAATTTTTTGATACAAATAATTTTTTTCAATCTCACTTTGAATTTGAATTAAAAAAATTCAAAAACAAATGTGATATACACTTTTATTATTATAATTTTAACCATACTATACATTTTGTTACGCTTTATTTACATCTCGAACAAAAATATTTTTGAAAACAACGTTCCATTTTATGAGAATTATAAGAAATGTCCACTTTGTTAATTTGATAAAGAAATCGCTATTGTGTTGTTTTTCAATTTTTGCATTTTTTTTGTGAATGGTTACTCTGAATTGTATATGACTTAAATTTTTTGATTTCTTTAATATAATATAAAAGAAAATCTTACATTATTTTTGTCAACTTTTTCGATTTACTAATTATTAATCATGAACCTCATAATGAATTTTTCTTTTTTCACACTCCATAATTGAATATTCACTTATTAAACTTACATAACTTTTAAGTATATATTATGTTTCATTTAATTTCACTTTAAATTTGAATTAAAAAGTGAAAAAAAATGTTTCAAAAAAAGAAAAGAAAAAATGTGATATATGATTTCATTGTTATATTTTAAATTATAAACGTATTTTTCATTTTATTACAATTTATTTACATCTCAATAAAAAATATTTTTAGAAGATGAGGTTGTATTTATGAGAAATATTTACTATACTTTTTCTTTTTGAGAGTCTAGATTCTTAATGTTTAAATTTTTTATGAAAATAAGTTTTGATAATATAATTCATCATCCTTTTTCGATCTATCAATTATCAATTATTAACTAATGAACGTCAAAGTGTGCAAAAATTTTATCACTTCATTTTAAATTTTAGACTTACTATCCTTTTTATTACATTTTATTTACATCTCAATCAAAAATGTATTTGAAAAATAAGGTTCACTCTGGTGATAGACATAACAAATATTCACTTGTTATCCATTTTTACACTTTTCTGTGAGATGTCCTCTGGGGGACCTCAGTAGAAGCTGCAGCTAAATTCATTAAACTTCTTTGCCAATACATTAGTCAAAAGCAAGAAATCAGTATCACATTAAATTTCTACAAATTAAACGTCAGTAGCAAAATATGAATCTTACAAATTAAACGTCAATAGCAAAATATGAATCTTACTGGGAGACAGAGCCTAGACATTGAATAGCCAGACATCACACATGCACATCCAAAATATGAATCTTAGGAGACAGAGCCTAGACATTGAATAGCCAGACATCACACATGCACATCCACATATCACCATAATAGTCATAGCCTAGAGAAAAAATGAGTTCCTAATTTCCTATGGGGTTTGTTAATGGGGGGAAGATCTTAGTGCCTTTCCCCGTAAGCCTTGACATATAATTTGAAAATCAAGTCCAGAACTACACTCCTATTCACTTGTACCCTTTGATCTCTTGCCATAAATAATTTCCAACACCACCCTTCTGAAATTTAGAATTTCACTTTTTCTAAATTTCTTTATTTGCAAAAAGAACTCAGCAAATTTGGAAGCAGCAAGTCGTCAATGTTCATTGCTTGTCAGATAAGCAAGATAATTGGAGATCATGCCATTAATTATGCAAGTAATCTCAAAAAGATGAATTGATTTTAATGTTTCATATACTCCCTCCGTCCCATTTTAACTGCTTTTGACTTTTTTACACGTATTTTAAGATGTTAAAAAAATCACATCTAAACATAACTATTTTTTATAAAATTTATATCAAATAAAAGTTTAGAATCTAAATTTTTATTTGATATAAGAATTGAATATTTTTATTAAGTGTAGGTATGTCATTTTTACACCTAAATATACGTGTTAAAAAGTCAAACATCAGTTAAAATGGGACAGAGGGAGTAGCAGTTACTTCAAGAGAACACCTGGCCTCTTTTCGGATAAAGGATAAGATCACAAACAACTAATTTCAGAACATAAAGAAACACTATTACACCAAAAAAAGGTGACGATGTGGGTTGTTTGAGCCTAGTTCAGGGTGGAGTTCTCTTAAGAGTGAAAAGAAAAAAGATTTGAAGGTATTATTTACCTCAATTGGATCAGTTTCACCCTCCAACTCAACAATCACAGGAGCATTCATGCTGATTTAGTAAAGCCAGGGTAAATTTTATTCAGAAATATCAAGTTGAACCCAAAATAATACTTAAACAAATATTTCAATAAGATAAGAACCTTCCTTATCTGCAGGGCCCGTGTCCCTAGGATTCTTGCACGTTCATACCTTGTCATATTTTTTAATGTTTTCCGAGGCCGTTCTGCTGGTTTCTCTTCCTGTTTCTCTTCACCGTCAGCCAACAGAGGATCAGCCAAATCATCTTCCCTATTTGCATCTGCATCAACATCCACCTCTGCTCCTTCCTACATATTAATCACTCATAATTTCAATACACACACAAATATCACAAAAAGCATCAATAAATTCAGACAGTTGAAAAGAAATTCCTCATATCAAGCTCCGGCTCCATTAGCTCATCCTCATATCTAAACAAAATACTATTACATTAGCATCAGTCCAGATAATACAAATGCTCTACTAAACTTAAAATATTTGTAATTTGTACAAATTTTTTAAAGAAAACTACACATTCAATCAAGTCAATATAACTCAGAGGGAGATGAAGACACTCCCTTTAAATTGCAACTGGTTAGAATAGCCAAGCAAAACTCCAATTGGAACTCCATTTAAGTAATAGCATAGCCAGCCCCAACAGCAACCTCCGTAAAAGAAATGCCCATGTTGGTCAGTAGTGGCTCTTTTGTGACAAACTGAAAGATTGTAGTCCTTCGTCTATTTTGAAAGTGGCTTTTTCCTCGAGACATATACACTTGTGGAAATGATACAGAAGAAAGGTTATTGAGACGCATCCAACATGATGTTGTATGAATACGAAATAGTAAAAGTTATATGTTTAGACTAATTAATTTAAGTAGTATTTTTTGACACGCACACATAAAATAGTTGGTGATTCCTCACAGATGTGAAGAACTCGAGCCAGAAGTTATACACCTCAGAAGTACTTATTCCTCGGTGTGTGGGAGTGTTGTATTACTGTTTAATTTCAATATACTCGGTGTGTATAAAATTCATTCCAACAGGCAAATAAGTTATTAAACTCAAATAAGAAATTAAACTCAACACTTTGTGCAAGTAACAGTGTATAAAAACTAAGGTAAGGTAGAAATAATACGTAGTTGACATGCATACACTCGGCAAGCTAGGCAGCTCTGTGCCCAGGTATGGAGCATTTATATCATCACTTCTAAATGAATCCTCAAGAGAAACGCCCATTGTGATGAGAGTAGATACCTACACAGTAGACGAAGACTATGTAAGAGAATGTAGAAACAGATACAAAGAAGTTAAAAATTAAGTATATGCGTTAAGTAACAGTAAAATCACTTACATAGAATGACTACTGTATATGTCAATCGTAGTTAAAATAATAATAATTATATTATATGCATTAAGTAACAGTAAAATCAGAATGCAATTGAGAAAAAGGATAACCTAAATCAGTAAAAGAAAACCCCATCACTTCCAAACCATCGTTTTAGACACTTATGCTTCAGTGGCATCTTTGGAAGCTTCGAAATTTTAGGGAAAGCTCGAGTTGACTGTGTTAGTAAGGTCCCTTCTATTTACAGCCCAACCCCTGCCACATTTCAACATAAAAACATTTATGTACACTTGCAAATATACATGAACAGTAACAATTAGAGAGTACCCTTGAACATACAACAAAATTCTCCAAATTCACTTATCTTGTACCTCTCCTGCTCTAGTCCACAACTTTCATCATTCCTTCAAAATTCATTAGCCTCTGCTGCTGTAAATGCAATTCAAAAGTGATTACAAACTTTCTTAGAGCTTTTATCAAACAATACTTAATTCAAAAGTAACAGAAAGTTCTGTGAGAACTTATATCAAACAGTAGAGATGCAAAATCAAAATGAAAACTATTAATCAGACAATTATATAACAATAATCCAAGCATTAGTAAAGATATAGAATCAAGAATACTCGCACAATGTAGGGAAGAACAATTTATCAGATTTAAGTATCAATCCACAATTCAATTCAGAATATGCGTTTTTCACTGAACTATATAAAATGTAAAACTAAAATATTACTATATATACTAAAAAAGAGGGCCAGTGAAATAGAGAGAGAGAGAGAGAGTGACCCAGATATGAAGAAACAGAGAGAGATATGGGACACAGCCGGAGAGAGGGAGATAGAGGAGAGAGAGAGAGAGATTCAGGAAGAAAGACAGAGATTCGCGAAGGGAGAGAGGGGGGAGGGAATTACATGGAGCAGACGGAGGTGCGAGGTTGGAGAGTTTTGACATGAAAGAGATTGAAGAGTTTGAATCCGATTACATGATATGAATTTGAATTTTGAATTTGAAATTGGAATCAAGACGAAGCAGAAGAGGAAGTAAAGCAGCTGCATTGGACATACCAGTTCTATCGATGCAGTGTTTTTGCTTGAAAAGGAAAGCAACACGCGTGAATCAAGAGAATGACATACTCTGCTTTAGGGAAAGTCAATAAAGCGAGCGAAGATTTTTTGTTTTTTAATGACATGAAACATCACAAATGGAAAGTTAGCATGTGTTCGAAAGTTGTGTGGTGGAAAGCTTAAACAATAGTAGAAATTTGGATGGCATTTTTTGTAAATAAGTATGAAGAATTGGGGTAGGGAGTGTAAAAAACCATTGAAATAGGATTCAGGATTTATGATTTAAGGGATATTTTGATTTGATTAAATATCCTGATTTAACGAAAAAATTTATAATATACCTGAATCGGTAGATTAATCATTCGGTTCTAATTCTCGATTTTTAGCGTGAAAGAGAAACCACGTATTTAAAGTCGTGCAATCTTAAGTCAGATGTTTGGTGGCCAGAGAATGAAGCGTGGGGGAACGGCAACTAAGGCTGAACCATTTAGATCGGCCCATATTCGTGCTGGTCCATACACGGTTGCATGCTTCAAATCAGAAATGATTTTTAGTTCTTTACTGGTGGCAGCGATGAGATTGAGCCCGAGCCCTACACAATCAACATTGGCTTGTAATTCTACACCCCCAGATATATTGTCCAATTACCGTACGTTGCTTCGCCAAGTATCCAACAATTTATAATGACTTGCACGATTGAGAAGTCAAAATAGTTTTTTGCATGTATATTCAGTGTTTTATCTTGGTGAATATAGTTGTCTTCTGTATCTGAGCAGAAATAAAATTATAGAAGTGGTGAGTGTGGTAATTAATACAAGAACAATCAGGGTCAGCCCAACAAGTTCTCCTTGGACTGTGATCATATGATACTAATCCAGCTCAACTCTCCTTTTAATCTTCTGCAGTATTAGATCCGAGCCCAAAAAGATACACAAAGCTATTCTTGGGCTATAAAATTGCAGTCACACCTCAAAATTTATATATTTCTGCTATGATAAAATTCAGAAATTTGTTATTCCTATGAACACCCTAAGAATCACAATATTAATATTTTATTACTGATTTACTGGATTAAAATTAAAATTCATCCTCGCGTACCTCATAATATTGCAAACTCTTGCGGTTTTCGCTTTTCCACTTTTCTATCAACTTTACAAACGTCCCTTTGATCTCTTTTACTCCGAATTCATTTGGCATGGTTGACGTTAGACTTAGAAGTCCCTTCGACACTGTAAACAGAGTATTGGTGTCACGTGTGTATCTGGTCAGTCACACAGGAGAAGTGTAATTCGAAGAGAGGGTGGGACCGGGGTTGATATGACAAGACAAGCTCATGCTTGTCCCCGGATCCACCCCAGTCGATCACCGCATTAGATTTACTATGTCCATCTGCAGTTGTGTGTGTTTGTCATCTGCCAAATGCATCTACGTAACAGTCGCTTAATTCCTATATTCCCGTTTGCCTTTTCTAACCTTTCTTGGACCAAACTTCTTATTTCTGTTGAGTCATTTTACATGCATAACCTAGCTTAATTAGCTTTAACACGAATGATGCTAATCTAGGAAATATATAAAAGATATGTGAAGTAAAATTAACTTTGAAAATATAACTTTAAATTTAAAAGTTTAAGTGGGCAACTAAATTGAAACAATTTTTTTAAATTAAAAATGAACATTTAAATTGAAATGGGAAAGTATTTTTTACATAAGAGAGTTGCGCATGATGTTTAACCAAATGATTGGCGGTTAATTGTTGGTTTGAAAGTTGTTAATTAACTGTTGTGAACTCCTACTACGACTAGTACTTAATAAAGGCGGAGTAGAAAGGATCAGGTTCATAAGTGTTGGAGACAGTCTTTCAACGACAACGTTCTGCATTTGATTTGAAGACTCGAGTTTTTTTCATAAATGTGGTTGAATCAGTGAGCTCTGGCTCTAGGCAGTAGAGTGAAAGAGACGGAGGGAGAAATACTGTGTTGGATTTTGAACCTTAAATAGTTAAATCTCGTACACATAATAGTGCAGAGTAGTATAATCAAAAATCACTGCTGATCCAAAGAGGGTGCTGCAACTCTATATATCCGGGGGTTATACCCAGGAAATTGGAAACAAGTTTGTCACAGGGGACTAGAAATTAAGTGAAAACATTTATTATCGAAAAATAAAATCATAAAATTGGCAATGTAGCCTAAGAAAGTCCAACATGTTACTTATATGATGTGCTAAACTCACATTTAGATAATGTGTCAAAAAAATGCACTCCAACACTATCCTAATGGTTATCTAAATCACTAGCACAACCTCAAATCTCTTAGCCATTACCTATTTATAAGTAGCCCATAACCATTACTTATTTAATATTCATGAATAAAATAATCATCTCTCTCCTTCTTTTTTTGTCTTTTCCCTCCTTTTCTCATTCTCTCTCTTAAATTTATTATTAAAATAATCTTAAGAGAACAAATATATGGATTGCTATTGGAGTTGACACTAAAACTAAATTACCTAAATCACTAAGACTCGCTAGGATTCATTATTTTATATTATTAGTAAGTAATAAGATAGGTAACCTATTGGACTTGCTTTAAATGGTCAGATTTGAATTCGGCAGGCTGGCCAGAATTTATTTTTATGTATGTCACGGTTTTAAAAAACTAACTACCTTGTGATCATGCACTTCTATTACCCGCTGATCATGAATTATATATACTCCCTCCATCCCATTTCAAGTGTCCTATTTTGACTTTCAATGGTTAAATTGATCAATTTTTGACCAAGCATAAAGAACAAATTCATTATTATTTTAAAAAACTAAAAATTGTATTTTATAGTATTTTGTATGTACTTTGTAATGATATAATTTTTTTTACCTTTAAAAATTATATTATATGTGTAAATCTCAGTCAAAATTTGGTCAATTTGACCATTCAAAAGTCAAACAGGACAATTAAAATGGGATGGAGGGAATATTAAAATTCACCTACCAAAATAATACCTTACATAAAACTCGTTCTATAATTGACTCTACCGTGAAATGTGGCTAGGAATATTATATCAATTCTATGTCAATATTATATCATATATACTGAAGTAACAATAATTATGATATATAGCTTGCATTCGAAAAAGTTGTTTAGAGAGAGAGAGTTCAAATTGAGTGTGAACCCTCCATCCTAAGCATATACAAATGATCGAATCATAAGAAATATATTTTAGACCATTTCGAATGAAGAAGACTTTAGCTAAAAATACAATACGTATCACAGTGAGACTACAAATTAGAAAATATTCACGGATTGCGGTTTCGTATTAGTATATTTTTTTTAAAATCTTGATTATTTTTTGTAATTATAATATAATCTTACTTGGTGAATTATTATTTTACATAAGAAAATGATGGAATCACCAGTTCACTATCAACTATGTTCGACAATGGAGTTTCCGTTTTTTTATAGGAAAGACGCTTTTGTTTCTTGATGGTTGGTTGACGAAAAAATAGAAGTGCTTATTTTGGATTTTTGAAAGTAAAAGCTCGAAGTCAAATATTTTCTTCGAGTTTTTATAGTGATTTGCATTTTATTATAGAATTTTTAAATTTTTAATGTGTTCTCTACGACCCTTTATTTTTTATATAAAATAAAATTTATTAATAAGATTTCATTTTGTGATAATTTAATTTTTTTAATTGGTAAATTTAAATTACCAAAAATTCTTTTGGCTTATGAGTAAATCTATTCAATCACACTTAATAATTTATAAGTCAAATTTACTTAAAATTAATTATTCATCTTTCTATATTAAGTAACGAATATTTTTTCTGAAAATTAAGTCAAATGATCCCTATATTTCATCAAAAAATTAAAAGTGTCCCGGATGTGAGCTTGCAAGGAAGTTACTTTTCAGGTTAAGACTACTACGTACAACTTTTGAATAAATTATTAATTGATCAGGACACTGATGCGAACCAGAAACCCCAGTTTAAACACAATCAGAACTTTGTTAATTTTGTCTCTATGACAACAATTATCAAAGGCTGTATCTTTTATACACACCGAGGACAACAGTTAATGTCGGTACCAATTTCTCTTTTTTTGACGCATACGATTGAGGTGCACAGATAAATAATTCATGGATAGTTCTGCTGTATATTTATGAGCTCAGACTAAAAATTATTTTTTTTAGATGATAAAATTTATTGATAAAATCTTTTATATATGTAGAAGGGTCAATATTATTAATAAAAAGGCAGTCCATATAAATTCATCATCCATTTAAAAAGTGATTAATATATGCTTCTAAACACACTGGAAAATTTGATAATTCATTAAGAAAAACGTATTGGTAACCCAAACTTATATTCTATACTTTCTGTTGAGGCCATCAGAAGGCCATAATTATTTAGAAGTCGGTGACATGATAATTGATTGTATGTTTCTTCGGTAGGGAGAAATGCTAACAAGGTAATGGTAATTCATGAAGTTGTTAAAATCCTTTATTCACGACCCTTCCGGCTTCCAACGTGTTTGTTGGAGGTTATCTTTTTGATCTTATTATTTGAATGCATTTTCCACTTTCAAAGAAATAAATAAATTAACTTTATTAAAATCAACTTTATTATAATCCAAGAAAAAGTATATAGGGGGCATTTGGATTAAAGTTAGGAATGGCAATCGGGAATGAGAACGGAGGGTATGGGAACGGAGGTTAACGGGAATGAGAATAGTATGGTAAGTCAAAGGCTGGGAAGTGTATGATTTAACCACCTAAAAGGATTGGAGTTCCATCTTATAGCACCAAATAACTAATCCAAACACTTATTATGAGATTAAGGTTCCGATCCTCGTTAACCGAACTCATTAATCATGAACCAAACACCCAATAATTCACTTTTTTGTGAAATTATATAATGAATTATTACTATATTATTAGATTTAATCAAAGAGAGCCTTTGTTCCAACCTAGAAGCATACAGTTATCATATTAGTGGGTGCGACAAATCATTCGAATTACAGTTTCTCTACTAAAATCGTTCACATAATTATGTAAGGCGTTGATAAGGAAAAGGAGCAGAGTTTTGTTTATAGAAAGGACAACTGAGAAGTCAAATCATGAAACAGGAATTTTAGTCAATCCCTGAGATTTGTTAATCTTTTTCAACCGAAAGGAGCAAACAAATTGACAGCACCTTTCTTTAATCTTTACCCCCATGATGCTTTTTACCTTCAGCCCTTTATCATTTTCCATAGGAAATTTAAAGTATCTATATTTTACGAACCATTATTATATATAGATGAAAATGACCTCTCTTGCATCATGAACAAATTTCTCTTACAAAATCCATCTTATATAAACATCAGTATTAAATAACAGTACTAGGTTCAAATGTATTTTTTAATATATTATTTATTAGAAATCTTTTTATTTACATACATGATTATCTTTTCAATATACTTACTTAAATTATTATTGTCTGCGTATAAATTTCTTTTATGTATTAATATTTGATTTTATTATAAAATTTGGTTCTTTCTATAAAAATTATTCTCGGATACATGTATGGTTATTTTATTCTAATGATATGTTTGATTTCAAAATGTTAATTAATTTTGATACTTTGATATTTAATGATTCTAATGTTTGTTAAAAAAGAGTTTCGCTCATTAATAAAAAATTGTAGATTTCTCACTAAATTGAAAATATGCTTATTTAATAAATCCCGCTAATTTAATATTTCCTATGTCCCTCGCATTTATTTTTGCATCTTTTGGCATGTATTTTAAAGCGTATATAAAATCATAGTTTCATAATATTCTTTTTAATATTTATTTTTGTATAAATATTTTGAATTTTTATTAAAAAAATAATTTATGAAATTATCTTAGGAAAGTACTAAAATATATGGGTAGCTCTTAGTTTTCTGATTTAAACACTCCGAGGGAATAAATCCGTTCTGTATAGAAGAAAGATGATGCAGTCTGCTTAAACAATAGCGTTTCTTGATGAAAATCCCTTCCGATGGTTCCATACAATTATTAACATGAGTTAATTAAAATACATAAAGTTAAGTAGTAATTATATAATTAATATTTATAATAAAATTGATAATTTAATCAGTATAGGTCATATAAATGCAAGGATTCCAATTTATATCTTGAGTATAAATTCAAACAAAATATGTGTACACTTACAGCAGTTTAACTTAAGAGTAATACATATTATTTATAAGTTGTGAAATGACCTATATATGAAATATAGGATTTAATTTATATAATTAGTCAAATTTTATTTATATCTTTAATCTATTAAATATAAAAATTATTAATATAATAATAAGATATAATAAATATCTATATATTTTTGTGAAGCCAAATTTTAAAATTAAAAATTGTATAAAAATATATTAAAATATTCGACTTCTTAGATTCAAGCTTATAAAACTTATAAATCAAAACTTCACTCCTAACTTTTTCATGCTAAATATACAAATTTATAAGCTGAAAACCACCAAGAACTTTTTCTATGGATAAATTTAAAAAATATACTCCCTCCGTCCCCCTCAATTGTTTACCTTCAAGAGGGACACAGAAACCAAGACAATGTATAAAAAATAGTAAAGTTAGATGAAAAATGGATTACTTAATAATAGATTTGAGATAGTGTTATTGTTAAATATGAGATAGTATGGGGAAGATAGTGGGTGTAATGATGAGAAAAACTTACTATTTATAATAACGTAAAGAAAAGAGAGGGACATCTAACGGTAAAGAAATAAGAGGGACAAAGGAAGTATATCTTTTGCTCAAAATAAAAAAAAATGGATCGGAAATGTAAAGTAAATTTATAAGAATTACAAATGAGTAATGTGTTTGATGAAAAAGCAAAATTCCTAAAACCAATATTAGCATCCTAATTTTTTATTTTTTACGAGTGCTTCTAGTCTTTTATCCGGACACTAAGTTGTTTTTAAACAAAGTAGTTTGTTAACGCTCGGCATTAATCAAATATTATGGAGTGGGCCTCGACAAGAATGAAGAATCCATTGTTATGGCAAACAAGTTAACCATTAGGTAAAGCATAGATATGTTGAGAAAAGCCACAAACCTCTAACCCTATAAGGCTATAAGTTTGACCTCCACTTTCATTACTCATTAGTACCACTAAATTTCAACTTTGTCGGCCTTCATAATAATTTATGCCTTGATTTCATAATCATATCATTGTTTACTGTTACATGCTCTTTTCTTTTGGATCAATAATAACTTGATCATCGAGTAATGACATTAAAAAGCAAGAGAGGCATTTAGAAAAGAAAAAAACAAAAACACCTGGGAGGTTATGAATGGTGTATGGACTGGATTGATGTATCATTTCAAATATATTACTCCCTCAGTTTCTTTTTTCTTTTCTTGTTTGTGATGTCGGTACTGTTCATAACACGAGATAAATTACTAATTTACATCTAATCTATAAAATTAAATATAATCATGAGTGATTTTGTTAGATTCGTATTCACAAGTACTTTAATACAATGAAGTTTTTATATTTAATACTACTACGAAATGAAAGATATTAACGATCAAAAATGCGTGTTGGCAAATGTGAAAAGTACAAACAGGAAAAGTATTTAGAGACGGAGAGAGTACAAAACTTTAACAAAAATTTATAACCCGAACCCGATCATATTTTACTAAAATATAATATAAGAGTAATTTGAAATTTTCTCTAACATTTAAAATTGATCTCTCAGGTTTAGCGGAGGAATATAATATGAACACGGAGGTATTAATTGTCCAAAGATAGGGGCGTCGTAATCCTCTATCCAATCAAAAAAATTGAAATTTCAAGTGAGAGTGAGTGTTGAAATATAATATAAGATTGTCTTTATCTTACACCTTAATATTTTAGATAACTGGTTTTTAGTGTATATTGATTTAATTTTATCCAAATCAATTTGGACAAATTGATAAATATGTAAAATAAAAATATTAACAAAATATACAATAAAAGTAATTGTATTAAACAAATCCAACATAATTCCAAAATATTAGATTTCCCTCTTGTTTTTATCATTGTCAACACTTGTTGTGTGTTGGAAAAAACTATGAAATAATGGAACCAGGAGAAGTTCAGAATTCACTATTTACTCTTGTTATTCTTTAATAGTTCAGAAACTGGCTTGCATTTAAAATCAAGCTATCATCGATATGTTTCGATTTAAAATTAATTACCGAGTGGTCCGTCAACAATATATAAAATTCTAGCAATTCAGAGTCACTCATTTTAAATCTTGTTTCCTAGATTTTTAATTTTGCGCAGCTATGCTAACACGGGCTACACTGTCCCTGACGTTACAACCAGCATTTTTAAATTAATAAATCATGATCGAATAATAATCACAAAAAATATTGAATTTTCCGTAGGAGGATTTGAGCTTGACACTCCAGAAGAATCATACGTTTTCAACAAGAGACCTTCCATGGGGTCGGGAAGATTTAACCTCTTCTCTTTTCTATTTTATTTTATCTGCTGTAGATAACATGCAATGATTCGCTTCGGATTGATACTATGCTAAAGTATAAAAACTTTAACAGTAGTCAAATATCTTGTTTATATTTCGTGAAGGGATGAAATACAGCTAGAACAGTGATCAAACCAGTACACAACATGTAACATGCTTAGAGTCAATTTAATTCATGTTTTGCATGAAAATAATGATTAGTATGGTCTTATATATAATGGTGTTAGATCTCTTCCATTACTTTAATATTGATAATATAATAAGTTGCCGTTGGCACATGAACATACCGCCTTGTCACTGCATTATCTGAATTTTTTTCTGAATATATTATTTTGTTGCAATGATTTAAATTTCAAAATGAACTCATTAATTAAAATATTTATGGCGTATGGTTGATTCCTTAAAATATATAGAGATGAGCCGCCCCGAACAGCCACTCAATTTGCGCCCCCCCTCTCTCTCTTAAACAAAAAAAATATCTCGCATCACCTACAGAGAATCTCTCCGAAAACAAATTTAGCGTTTTCAATCTTCATCTGAAATTCACAAGCAGAATTTAATGTCGGATGAGAGCTTGAGATCTCTATCACTAGATTGTTTAAATCTTCTAATAAATGGTCAGGCTTTCAGTGACGTCACCTTCAGTGTCGAGGGTCGTTTGGTTCATGCGCACCGATGCATCTTAGCAGCGAGGAGCCTCTTCTTTCGAAAGTTCTTCTGCGAAGCCGAAACATCGGGTGATCACGGTGGGAGGACTAGCGGCGGTGCCTTGGCGTCGTCGCCGCGTGGAGGCGGTCCGAATTGCCAGGTCATCCCCGTGAATTCAGTAGGGTACGAGGTTTTCTTGTTGATGTTGCAATTCTTGTATAGCGGTCAGGTCTCGGTTGTGCCGCAAAAGCATGAGCCGAGGCCTAATTGCGGGGAGAGGAGTTGTTGGCATACGCATTGCACTGCAGCCGTTGATCTTGCTCTTGATACTCTTGCGGCCGCTAGATCTTTTGGGGTCGAACAGCTTTCTTTGCTTACTCAGGTTATTATATTTCTTCTCTTGATTATTATTTTATAATTGAAGTGATTAATAGTATCTTTAATCAACATATGCACGCTGTGCAGCTTTTTTGTTTGAGTTTGAATGAAAGAAAGTTGGATTTGATCTCTCGCTGAGATGCAGTACAGTACTTGTTTCTTTACTTTTCTGGCACTAGCTATGTGAATCACAACTTTTGCAGAAATGTTTGATGCAACTATGTGTTTTGTTTCAGTTATTTCCTATGTACTGCTGGGGAGTTAAGGTCTGATTAAGTATTATATGTTTCAAATCATGTGATTCTAAGGAAATGCATGTTTGACAGGCCAAATCAGAGCAAACAAGAACCCATCTATCATCTTCATATCATGCAAGTTTGTGATGGGTTTTTTAACTTGATTTGGGTTCCTCAATTTGACTGTTTCAGACCCAATTGTTTCTAATATTAGATCTTGATTTCTCCGGTCTTGTCTTCCACAGTGATCCATCACATGAAACTTGCTTCTTTATTTCTTTCTTTCCAAATAACAAACCCCACTTTCCTCATTTGGTTTCACATTCACATATACAACCAAACTTGTTATGCCAAAACATTAAAGCAAGGTAGATGTAAGTTTTACCTACTTCAAAATTCCTCTCTTTCTCCCTCTGTGAACATGTGTGCAAACATTTCAATACACTTTCATGTATAAGTCCTTTGCAAGGATTCGTTGCTTGTGGTCAATCATTCATGAAATGATGTTTTTCTTTTTGTAAAATTGGTTATTGTTTGTTACTGCAGAAGCAACTGGAAAGCATTGTGGAGAAGGCCTCGATTGAAGATGTAATGAAGGTTTTAATAGCCTCGAGAAAGCACGAAATGCAGCAGCTGTGGAATACTTGTTCTCATTTAGTTGCGAAATCTGGTCTTCCACCCGAAATCCTAGCCAAGCATCTCCCCATCGATGTCGTATCCAGAATCGAGGAGCTTCGTCTCAAATCATCACTCATTCATCACTCTGTCGTGCCCCACCACCACATCGCCACATCTGCTGACTTCGAGGATCACAAAATCCGACGAATGAGGCGAGCTCTCGATTCCTCTGACGTGGAATTGGTCAAACTCATGGTCATGGGAGAAGGCCTTAATCTGGATGAAGCACTGGCACTGCATTATGCCGTAGAGAATTGCAGCCGAGAAGTCGTCAAGGCATTGCTCGAACTCGGCGCAGCCGACGTGAATTTCCCCTCGGGCCCAGCCGGGAAAACCCCCCTCCACATTGCGGCCGAGATGGTCTCACCAGACATGGTCTCGGTACTATTAGACCACCACGCAGACCCGAATGTCCAAATGGCCGAAGGAATCACTCCTCTCGACGTGCTCCGAACCCTAACATCCGATTTTCTCTTCAAAGGGGCCGTTCCAGGACTCACACATATTGAGCCTAACAAGCTTCGGCTGTGTCTCGAGCTCGTACAATCAGCCGCTCTGGTGATCTCAAGAGAAGGAGGTGGCGGAAGTGAACCTAATTCTTCGCAAGCCATTTATCCGCCGCCTCTGATGAGCAGCGAAGATCATCAAAGCAGCGGAGGGAGTACAGGTGGCAATCCGAATCTGGATTCGAGGATGGTGTATCTTAATCTCGGAGCAGCAGCACATTTGAACGAGGGAGATAGTCGAAATGCCCAAAGGGATCATCCTTCTTCCATGTATCACAATTCTCATCACGCCTACTAATAATTGACTAGCCATTGCCAACATTAACTATATATATTTTGTGTCGAATTAGTTCCTGACATAATCCATATTTTCTTTATAACGAAGATCAAGCCGTTTGGGACTGGCTATATATCTCATCTATGAATATAATATGGCTTAATTATATGGTAGGGTTTTTCTGCAAAGTTTACTAGGGTTTGGTCGTAAGATCATCATTGTGGAATTCTGATCGAGTTTTGCCCACCTGTAGGAAGCGTCCATGTCATTCTTTTTAACCCTGGGTTATCAACTTCGTAGTGCTGGTAACTATTTACCTGTTATAAAGCCATACATAATAAGTGTGTACAAATATGAGGATTCAAAATTTAACCTCGTAATATTCAATCTATTCATCATATGATCATATATATATGTAGGAGCAGTGACACAGTAGATAGGTAATGGTCGCCTGATTAGTGATATATTCAACTCAACTCAACCGAAACGAAATGTATAGCATAACATATATAGACTAATCATATCTAAGAGCAAATAATAAATTTAATGAGAAAAGAGGAATTACATTTATTTCTAATATTAATCCACTTACTGCTCATATATGATTCTTCACCAATGAAATAAACATAAGAGGATAATGTACGTGCATATAAAATGTTTGTATGTGACATTATTCTTGATTTCTTTCTATTTGAAAGGGAATTCAGATACTATATTTTAAAGAGAAAAATTACTGTATAATACGTATTTAGTACATAAATTTTACCTGTTGTTCTTAAATTCCCTTGTATTTGAAAAAGAAATTACGACCGGAGAAATAATTTGATTTGAATGCGATAGAAACGAATATATAAGATGCATGGTGGGGTTAGGCTGATCACTCATCAGGTCTTCTTAGGGCTTTGTTTGGAGGTGCGACTTTTCATTCTAATGGGCGGGACATGAGCTGTCTCATCCCATTCAACTCGCTCCTTTTCCTCGCTTTGATGGGCATCTAATCTTTTTTTATTGGCTTTCAGGGTGCTAATCAGCTAGAGCCATCATTTTGCTAAGAGAATTCTGATTGGTTGTCCTCCATGAATGCAACATTGAATTTGACTACACGACAACCGCCTAAGCACTAGACGCTTATTATTATTATAATATAAATTACAATAATTCAAATAAATACTGCTCTCTCTATTAAATTCACATTTTATTTCCTCACTGTCATATTTTCTTGTCCAGCCTTTCGACATGATATGTCCCCTCACCTCACAGCTGTGAAAGAATCCTAACGAATGATGATTAACTCTTCCGGGATTTTCATTGTCCGATCACTTCACGGGAAGTTCTATTGTGCATTATGTAGATGGGAACAAATTCTAAACACACTATTTGTTTAGGCACTGTTTCTTTAGGTAACCGACGAAGAAAATGTAATATAAAATATATTTTCCCCTAATCTTTACTTTACTTTACCATCCTTTACCTGAAAAGTTAACCGGCGAGGGCAGGTTGTAAAGATGCACAACACTGTAGTAAAATAGTGAACAACATATATAAAAGGGGGCTTCTGATTTGATCTATCAAGAAACATGCATGTGTGTATATCAGACGTTTATGCGTAACGTCTTCATTCGTATGTGCGTTCGTTCTGCACTTGTGCTTGTATGCAACTGCAGCTGCACGCACCGAAAGGCTTCTTCGGCTTATAAAAGTATTATGGAACGGAGGAAGTATGAACTATCAAAATAAGTTAAACGATTTGATGCTTAAAATGTATGTAACCGTTATTTTGATACCAACTCGCACTCGAGCAACTTCAAAATTAAATATATGCGTCGATGCACGTGTACGAGAGGTAGCTAGGTTATGAATCAGTGCAGATGGAGGTAGCACCGTTCAAGTCAGAAATATGAGCTATAAATACTTATCCAGAGTGAATGAAATGCGATGATGTTCAGTTTTAAATAGTTATCGTTATGTGTAATTCAATTTTATAAAAAAAATTTTACTGCTCGACATGTATTTCAATATTTTTATAAAATGTAGATTTATAATTAATTTTTAATTTTTTCTGAATAAAAATTTAATATTTAAATTTTTATTTATAAAAGTATAAAAATGTATTATGGAACTATGTTTTACAGAAATATTAAAATCAGCGTAAAATCCTGTCATCCAATATATATAACTCGTGATACGGAGTAATAATATATATATAAGTTGAGCACTTGGTCTGCTGAGAGAACAAGTGAAAGTTAAAGAAGAAACAGCAGCGAAGTAAAGCAGTACATAATTGATCAAGCAGAAGCAGAGCAAATGGACAGGTTTACAAGTCGGAGCATGCACAATTACTGATCGACTGATAACAACATGGGCGTGCAATACATTTACACTGACTCCACACATGCATTCTAAGTGTTCATATACTATTACATACAGGAGATTTGCAGTTTGTTTATGTATGAGGGCCCGAGATGTTGTTGTCTAAACGCAACTTAATGCAACTGCAACTAGTAGATACTCCATCATTGATCGTCTCCCTCTTCATTCAATTCAACACCTACTGCATATATTAATGTTCTTTGAAGATACACCAACTCTAATACTCCATCCTATGGATGATCATTTTAAAAAATTGTTTTCAAAAATAAGTTGAGCCATTTTTTCAGTATATATATATCAACAATCTTTCAAATATATCTGCTTTTTATTTATAGTTGCCAAACAATTTTTCAAATTTATCATTTCTCTTTTGTCATTACTAGACATCATTTGTCTAAGATTATATAACTCCTTCCCTTTATACATGTCTTTTTTGGAAAAATTTATCTTAGATGACCATTTTTCTTTTCAAAATAATTTTTTGAATAGTTTCCCAGAAAATACCCTTTGAATACAAGTTTTCATTTTTGACTCCACCACATATACACATAAATCAACTTAATTCGTGTATTTATTAGGGCCAGACAAGAAAATTAAATACTCAACTAATTTTTTACTAAGATGCATATTCTTTTCATGTCATGTCCCAGGAGGACTCGGGATGGGTGCGGGTCACTTCGGGGTCGGAGAGTGCTATCCCGCCCCCGATCCCCGAATTACAACCCGATCTCCGATCCCGTCCCGAACCCCGAACGGGGAACGGGGATCCCCGCGAGGATTCGGGGAATTTTATTTTTTAATAAAAAATAATGACTTTGTAATATATATAATATATTTTAATATAAAAAAACAAAATATTAACTCCTAACATACCAATATAATGATATTATCTCATATTCTCAACATTAAATCATATTAAAATTGATTTATAACATAAATAAAAGATAATTTTAAAGTTATAAATATATTATATCACAATATTATTATAATCGACCAATAAAAATAATGATTATTTTTTAATTATAATAATATTATAAAAGATATCTATTTTTAATTATTTATTTAGAATAATATATATAAACATATTATTGTTTTTATATATATACACGATCGGGGTCGGGGATTGGGGCGAGGAGACACGAATCCCCGACCCCGCCCCAATCCCCCATTTTTTTATAAAACTTTACCAGATCCCCACCCCCGAAAAAATCCTCGAATCCCCGACCCAAACGGGGCGGAGATCGGATCGGGGTCGAGCAGGGCGGGGTGAATGCCCATCCCTGAGGAGGACCGAAGGAGTACTGTATAAAACATAAATACATGTTTAACAACCTTCTAAATTTGTTTATTCTTATTTTGTCATTCCAAACAATCTTCAAATATCTCTTCTTATGTCATTCGAGACACACCATCGTTTATGGAGAAAATGACCTAATTAACATGTTTTTAAACAACGCTTGCCCAAAATGTCAATACCATGAACGAATGCCCTTTTTATCTGATCAACCACGCATTGCTTAAACGCGTACATGCATTATGCACTAGCTGGATCCTAGCATGGAGCCCACCCGTCCTTTCTCCCATCCATTATTTCTGTGTCCTCACCCCTCTCTGATTCAATCTCTTATCAGGACTCTTTCCCTCTAATATCGTTCTCCCTGTTCTCACTTCTATCTCTCTCTTTCTTGCATATATGCGTATAGTTCATCCACGCATAATCAATATGCGTATAGATCATATACGTATAACCAATATACGTATCTACGGTTATTTAAAGCATGTAAGAATGAACATACAAACCACGAAGATGCGTATGTAATTTTGGGCAAGTTAACTAACTTTGGTTATTTTGGTCACGCAACTCTAGAAAAGAGATATTATGGGTTTTCACCCTCGTTTATGAGATATCATATTAAATCAAAACATAATAAATATCATGATGATGTTGATGAAAAAATATATGGGCACTTAATTTTTTATAATATATCAAATTAGTAAAAATGTTATTTAATTTGGAATGGAGATGGATGGGAGTACTACTTATATTTTGTATCGTTTACGTACAAATTTTCTGGAAAACAAGAACTTTGTCATTGTAATATTTGATTTTTAAACAATCAAATTGATAAAATTTTGATTAAATTATATGTATATATATTAAAAATTTTATAAAAATATTAAAAAATTATTTTTACATAAAATATATTTAATCTATTTTAGGATATACTTGTCATTTTTAGAGAATAACTAAAAAAATAGTTATTAATCATCTGTCAAAATTTAATTAATTTATCTAAAATGTCAAAACAGGGTAATTAATTAGGACAGAGGTTTATGGATATATTTTAATTAATAAAGTTTAGTGTTGTGATTTATAATGTAAAGATCTTGTATTCATAAGAAGTGCTTTAGTTAGAATAAACAAAAAAGGCCTCTTTCTCTAAAGTGATTCTTTTAAATTTCATCTTTGGAAGGTGAGGCGTTAATTTTGTCTAAATGAATTACTCGATATGAGTACACAACCGACAAACATTTTACTTATGTAAAACGCCTAACAAAGTGAGTATCTGTTCTAAGATATTCTCCGAGGTGAGCCAGAGTCGAACCCATGACCTGGGAAGACAGAAGACCCTTAACCACTGGGCTATCCGATCGTGCTCCTCGTTACAGCATTATAATTAGTCGTTTAATTACCTTTTCTTTGTGAAGATTCAGTTTATTACTTCATTCTCAAGAATTAAATTAAAGGCCGTTTTCTGTTCAGAACTTCCATAGTGTGTATTGCATCCAAGTTCCAGGTGACCCTTGTATATGCTGTTTGGTTAGGAAAAATTGAATGGAATCACTAAATGAAAATAGTAGAAATAGAAGGAAAGTTTTGATAAAAATTAATGGAGTACAAAATTGTTATGAAGAATTTGATAAGAAAATGAGCATATAAAGGAATGAAGCATTTTTTCCTAAATTAAGGGAGTAATCTCTAATATATAATGGAAGGAATGGGATGAAAGAAGAAATGAAATTTAAAAAGATATGTCCATAACGCAGTTCAAATTTCATTCAATTCCTTTCATATTCATTCGGTCCAACCAAACACAACAATCAAACACAACAGGTTGATTTGATTGTTTGATGTTTGAACAAGCCCAAAGGAGCTGATACACAGCCTGTTGAAGGCAAACATTTTCAAATGATAGGGAGATATGTGTATCAGTGTATAAATCAGGTCTCAGGGCAACAAAATACGCACACAAACATGGTGCAACCAGGATACCGAAAGACTGGGGGCTAAAAAAATATCACTAAACTTTTAAAATCTTCTAAGGACTTGATTTCTTTTTTGCTTTTATGCTTATTTCAGAAGACCGGTTGGAACTTCGGGATTCTTTCTCAATTAATTTCGGATGACCAGCCGGAGCTACATCTCAGGCCTCCACTGGTTTTTCTACCAACATAACGTGAAGATGAAATTATTTCCGCAGAAATGCCAACTTTGTCCAAAGAGAAAATAAACCCCTTACCTTTACTTTTACAACTAATACACACAGTCACCATCTAGAGAGCTTGAAATTGCCAAGACATTTTTATCTGAATCACCATCAGTATCCATACCAACCAACTGGGTAGCTGGCATAAGAAAGTGCTGTCAAAGTTGAGAGGGCGTGTGCCAATCCCATAACCACCAAGCGGGCTGTTCTCCAGTATTCATCACAGTTTCCGCACAGGTTCTGGAAAACTGGAATCTCCTTGCTTCACATCCTTTAATTAATATTTCAGGCATCTTTTAGATTTTATTTACAATAAAAGCTAATACTGCCAAAAGAGAGCAAAAAACAATGTCACAGATAGCAAAGCAAAAAGAGGATCCACAGATTTCAAAATATGTCATACAAGTGACTAGAGCTAGATGCAAGTCCAATTTCAATGTAAGAACTAAGAATTATCACTTTAATAATAGATTACAAGTTAGAATTCAAATTTTAAGATTTGTAGAAGCTGTTCCCAGATGACTTCTTACAATGCCAGCATTTATGTATTGGGTCAGATTATTTTTAGTATTGGATAATTCAACAAGGTACTTGTCGTAGTTGTTCATGCGACTATGATTAACAAAAGCAAAAATATTCCTTCAGACTGATACATTAAGATTAAAGATTTTTCTAGTCTTATAAGTTATAACAGACATGTAAAATGAGTAAGTCTTTTAATAATGAAGCGGAATACAGAAGTATATCAGATTTCCCTGCTGGAGAGACTACAGAGTGACAACAAGATACTGGTTTAAAGTATAAATGCCAAAACTCATGCTTCCAATATATTTTCTGATTTCTCTTCCTTTTTTTTAAACCAAATATATTTTCTAATTCTATATTCTTTTTACATTGAATGTGATCCAGAAGCAATTGATATAGGGTGCATAATATAAACAAAATTAACAAAAGATACACTTACCCTCCAATCAAAAGAAATCGACCAAGACTATCAAAAATGAGTCTTGAGTGTAGCCTGTGATTAATGTAGTAGACAACCTGAAGTTCATCATCAATGTCTGCAAGCCAGGAAAAGCGTCTTCTTTTTGTACAGTTGAATGCCTGTCGACAGTTCAGACTTCAAGAAGACCCTTATTGCATCCCAATGAAGATTTTATGCATTACATACTTTTGTAGCCATTCAGGATCAACAACCGGGGCTGGAAATATGTAGTACAAAAAGCTTAATGTCCAAACATCAGTTAATAGATATCAAAATTAAACTTTGAAGCACAAGTGCATATATTGTACTCAGAACAAATTATCGCTGCATCTGAGAAGATGCCACGTTAACAAGGTTTCTCGCTATTTCCATTTTTGGGCCTGACACGAGTTTATAGAAGAGCAAGTAAACCCTGTGTTCCACATGAATTTCCAGTATCATAATTCATTTATGGCAATATATATGGTAAAGTGCAACTTATGGGAAGAATCAGGCTTGCCCATAGTAAACTGGTACATTCTTATCAAAACAAATTACCAGAGCAGGAGAAAAGAAAAGGAATGGAGAGCTTTTACAAATGATAAACAGAAGGTGAGAGTGACGCCATTCTATATAATATTCGTACCATTTTAGAAACAGAAAATGCTTTCATCTAGCATAACTTTATAACCAAGATTGTTGGGACTTAGGTATAAACATCAGTATTCACTATTCACTACTGTGAAAATCAGAAGATAATCGCATTGAAGATAATAAATCCGGTAAAAAAATTACAGAGCACAATAACATACATAGTTTGCTTAATTTGGCTTACTAGGGGGAGGGGGCGAGTGATGGGTTTTTCTAATATATCTAAAACCAAGACTTTAAGTTTCACTTGTAAATATAAGTATAAGAGCTGCTACTTCAACATAAAAATTCAAGATTAAGTGATAAACCTAAACTGCGAACGGGCTGAGCAGATAGGACGAATAAGTATCCAAGAAAACAGATTAAAAATCAGGTATTCTCAGTGTATTATAGCTGTCCCATGTTCCTCCGCTTCTATTTCCCACTCACCTTTGTCAGTACCTATCAAGAGATGATCCCTGAAACTGTGAAGCCATTTGACCCGATTCGTGAGCACAGACGATTTGATAACAAAGAACGGTAACTCTTTCTTAAAGGGCTAAAGTGTATATTAGCTGACACTCTTTCTGATATATTGATGTGTACTCTCCTATGCAATGGTTTGACCCATTCCACGTCTGCTAATGCACATCCTTGAAATAGATATTCAACTAAGATACAAGCTGTGCAATGCACAGGTCTCCTTTAATATTTTGTAATTTTCATATATATGTTTTATTAAATATGTATTTATTGAAAGTTTAATGTAGATAATAAATTAGAAGGGTCGCGCTCAAGAGAGAACCACTCCTTAAAATAGAACCATAGAAACACTAGGATTCTGCTGCAGAACCCTAAATTTTAAATAAATTTTTAGGATCTAAATCTAAATACATGTTTTTTTCATGTTTTTTCATCATTGTGTGTGTTCAAAAATAATTTAAAAATATAATCCATAGATATTGACATTTTTTTTTGTGAAGTTCTGCTGCAGAACCCCAACTAATACTTAAGTTCTGCTGCAGAACCCTTACCTAAGAAGGTAAGGGTTAGGTAAGGGTTCTATGGTTCTCTCTCTTATGGTTCTCTCTGGAACATGACCCTAAATTAGAATTGAAGTTAAATTTTAATATAGATAACAGATTATAATTTATTTAGGTAATTGAATATTAAAAATTAGCTATCATACAATCATAAACTTATTTTAAGAGTATTAAATAATTTATTAAATTTAAATGGATACAATAATATTTAATTGATGGGATTTGAACTCTTTCTTTGTATCTGTAGAACTAAAAATCTAAATGTATAATTTTAATATGTTTTTATGGGATTCAGACCTCTTTGGTAGTATTTTGAATATTAAAACATAAATAAATATTTAATCTTAATATGTTATTTACAAGACCCCAACTTTGGTAGTATTTTAAATTATTACAGTATACAATATTCATTAGTATTAGATCTCACGATTAATCTATTTGCTCTTAAAGATCTAACAGTTGTTAGTATACAAACTCTACTCACGTTTGCTTATTATAGTTTAGTACGATGTGGTATTCTTGTATTCTAGACCCTCTTTCCTGTCATGGTATTTAGATCCCAACTTCTTGAAAAATGTAATATTTGGTTTTTTCTCATTGTTTCAACCCAGAAGATGTACAAGTAGAACACAGTTGCTAATTACTTCTCAAAAATTAGTACTACATACGGACCTTTTGTACACTCTTTAAGAATTCCTAATACCTTTGTAGTATAAAACTTTAGAAGTTATGAAGTCTCTAGCCAAGAAAGCAGGAACTACCGCGTACAAGAGGGAATGAGATGATATACGTTGCTCATGCGTAAATTTGATACAAAAAGTCATGTCCTTGCAATAAAAACTGAATAAGAACTTTCTAAATGCTTACCCAGAAAATGCAACACATTACTAGTTTTGTAAGAAAATATGCTTACCCTTGCCCATGATGAGATAGCCAAATTTATCCGAAGAAGGTTGAAGAGAGAGGATTCACATGCAAGGCGTCAATATCGGCAAAGTCTTGAATATCATGAGGTGCTACTAACCATGACACTTATTTTCCAGACCATCTATCCCCAGAATAGATGGCACCAAAACTCCCATGAATCATGACGTTGAACTCATCATCGACTATTCTCTCCAAGAACATTCTTCAACCAACTGATCTTCTGAGCAACTTATAAAGTCAAATATATATATATATATATATATATATATATATATATATTCGATTACATCTTGATCGTCTTACAAAATTAAAATACTTATGAAGCTCACGAGAAGCGGAAATTGTAATGTAACAGATTTTTTGGTTTAAACTCTCCAGGATCTGTAAGCAGAGTAAGTAAATAATTTCCGAAAATAGGATTCTCCAACTCTTTTGGTGATATAGTCACACCTTGGCAAATTTATTTATTGACGATAAATTACTGGATATTGGTATAAATATGAGAATCAAGATTTCTTATTGATGTTATAATTGTTGATATCAAACTTGTTCAGTATTGTGACTGTTGCTGGACCACCATAACAGCTTCATATTCCTCTAAAATATATCACTCCTCGCACTATTATAGTGATCATGTATTTCCTGTTCAAACATCTAGTCTGTTAAAACCTTCAGGCTTCATGAACAATTAAATTTGCAGAAGGCTAATATGTGTATGCGTTAACTCGTAAACACAACATCTGAGCTGTTCCCCTTCCCAACCTTTTTTCCAAGAATTTTTATTTAGAAAATTAAATAGATTAACTTCACAGATTAGTAAGAGCAGTAGATAAGTTGATGCAAAGTTCACAATTCTATGATGTGTATAATCTATTTAAGCACTATCACTCTATTGATAAGAGCATACTGCAGCTCAGAAAGACTACTGCATTCACTGGTATTAACTAAAAATACTGATAAGCAAACAAATATAACTTTGTAATATAAAATTGGCTTTTTAGTTGTCAACAATAACCAGCAAAATCATTACATAAAAAAATGATAAATAAATAAAATATAGAAACAGGAAAATGCTGAGACATCACACATGTATAGGACAAATATGTCCTCTCAAATATATTAGCAAGTTGTTCAATCGTCAACAGGAACAATGATCAATATATGTACAAAACCAGACAATTTTAACACGAACTTTAGAGATATTAATGAGCTGCAATGTCTACTCATAAATTATTAATGAACTTCAAATAATATGATAGTAATACCAAACAGTAGATACCAATTCTTTGGGCAGCAACAGTCAAGAGCAGCAACCCGGACAATGAATTAATCCATTCTCATTGCAGTTCAAGCACATTTTCATTTCCCCTTCCTGAAAATACTTCCTACTCCCATTACAATTGTGACACAGGACAAACCTTGCATCTCCACAGCTACGACAAACCAACCCGGGGTCCTTAATAGGAAATCCTTCCAACAGAACTGCCAATTCCCCGTCTTCGTGAAGTTGCTTGATCTCATCAGCACCACCTAAACACCTCCCTCCAATAAACACTTGTGGCAAACTAAACCTTTTCCCTTCAAACACATTCTGCAACTCCTTCCTATACTTTGAATCCATCGAAACATCTCTTTCATCTACCAACACCCCGGATGACTTCAAAATCATTCTGACTTGGCAACAATCCTCATAAGTCTTCCTGATCCCCCTCATACTAGTATAGTACAAAACAATCACATCTTTCTTAAAATTCGAATCTTTACAACAATTTGATTGCCTAGGCTTAGAAGTCAAAGCAGGCCTAGCAATTGAGCCCAAATTAGAGTCAACATGTTCCACAAGCTCGTAAGAATCAAGAAAATCAGGCGAATCATCAGTTTTCTTGATGAACCCATTAATATACGAATCGGGTTTTCCAAGATTTGATGAAAGATGCTTGGGATGTTGAACAATATGAAAATCAAAGTCATCAAGAACTTCAATCAACTCCCAATTGTTGATTACGGAATCATGGTTGGGCTGAGAATTAATTAGGGAATTAGGGTTTTGATCAATATACTGAGCTGAAGCTGAATTGCCCATAATCAATTATGAATGATAAATTCGAAGTTTGTTTCGCAGATTTTTTTTTATGCAGTAGAGTACTAATTTGTGGCAGTTGGCACAGACGAAAATCAAGCCGTATCATTTGCCATTAGGCGCTGCACAGCAATTCCAACACATTTTATATTTATATCTGAATTATATACATCGGTTTTAGTTTATTATTTTATTATTTATATTTTAATATCTAATATTTATATTTTATGATTGTAAATTTGTGTTTTATGAGCATGTATATTTACTATGATATATCTATAATTGGTAAATGATAAATAAATTTATATGAACATTAACTTGATTCAATATTACACAATTATTATTATACAAAGTTATATTATTATAAATAATATAATAGGACTATCAACTTAATTTCATAAAATAATCTTGAATTTAATTATTTTAGACTTATCATTTGAATAGCATAAGAGTTACTGTTATGATGATAATTATTTATATAATTATAAACGCATATATTTAATTTATTGGTTAAAAGTGAATAAATCATCAACACGGCATTTTTAAAATATTTAATTTAGATGCTCCTTAGAAAATGCATGCTGTCGAAAGTACTTGCTTTTATAGTGCTTTATATACATCAAAAAACATCAAAAATTTAGATGTAGTTTGATTCACGAAAATTTGAAATTAGGTTGAGTTTTGTATAAGTGTTTAGTTGGAAAAAAAAACAAAATTTCAAAATGAGTATGAAATTGAGATGAGATTAATGTACTAGAATCAATTTCATTTTTGAATTTGTTATTCTCGTTAAATAATTAAATATTATCATTTATTAAAAAATAATAAATAATATAAAAATATTTTATGCTCTTCGGGTCTCATTCAAATTGTTTTAAAACAAATTTATAAATTACATGTTAGCGGGGTGAGCTGGATTGGTAGACTATGGCACTATGCTCCTCTCATTCAAGTATTAGGTAATAGAAATTGAAACAAAAACTACCGGTATCAAAAAAAATGCATGAACTTAACAATAATACAATATTGTGTTGTTTCTTAGTACTTGTCATTTGAGAATATTGTGTTGTTTTTTAGTATTTGTCATTTGAATTTTAGTTTTTGCCATCCTCAGTTGGTTTTTAAACTTTAGTCTTTGACATTTTGGGTAGTGAGAATGATACTGCCTAATGCAAATGCAATGAATCCTTACCACTTTCCATCTTGAAAGAAAACATGTGAACTCTTATAGCCACAAAAGATAACGATTTATCTGCAAATAATTGTATAGAAAGAAAGGCAAGTGAGAAAAAAATTAGTAGATGTAACAGTCTAAACTTTTATGACAAGTGGGAAAAAACCATGCATTAATAATGCTCAATAAATTTTAATTCAATGAAGCTAAGATTTAGTAACATCTCACCACCACTCAATCTTATATATTGCTTCTGGCCAAGAAGTGACTGGGAGACAATGGTTGATCATCAAAGAATGGTCTGGTTTAATGTAGTTACATTAGTGGTGTATTTATTTTCAGTTTGTGCAGTGAAAGCCCAGAGTAATGAAGACTTTGTGCAGTGTCTGTTCTCCAAGTTCCCCAACATCACCACACATCTTTATAATAAAACTTCATCTGAATTTCGACCTCTTTATCAATCTATGCAGCAAAATACAAGATGGCTCGACGATTCAGCAGCACCTGTTTTTATATTAACTCCTTTTAGTGAGTCTGAGATTCAGGCAGCTGTTGCATGCAGTCAATCTAATGGAGTGAAACTCAGGATCAAAAGTGGTGGCCATGACTATGAGGGACTATCGTTTCGATCCAGTACAAGTTCACCCTTTGTCATCATTGACATGTCTCAGCTTCGAGACGTGAGGGTAGATGTGGCTAATGAAGTGGCATGGGTGGGGGCAGGAGCGACGATTGGAGAGCTTTACTACGCCATTGCTAAGGAAAGTTCTGTTCACGGGTTTCCTGCAGGGACGGCTCCAAGTGTTGGAGTTGGAGGACAATTTAGTGGTGGTGGCTTTGGATGGTTGGTTAGAAAGTATGGCCTAGCAGCTGACAATGTGCTGGATGCGCGCATTGTGGATGCGTCAGGGCGCTTGCTTGACAGAGGAAAAATGGGGGAGGATTTGTTTTGGGCCATTAGAGGAGCTGGTGGAGGTAGTTTTGGCATTATCACTTCTTGGAAAATTAAGCTAGTCCAGGTTCCTCCAATCATGACAACTTTTACCAAGCACAAGCTGCTAACTGAAAATGCTACTGCATTACTCGACGAGTGGCAAACAATAGCCCCAAAGCTCCCGAACAATCTGGTCATCAGAATTTTGGCAAGACTGCAAAATAAAAACGGAGAGAAATCAGTTAAAATTTCCTTTAACTCTCTCTTCCAGGGGGCTAAATCCGACTTAATGTCAATTATGAACGAGAAATTTCCATCTTTGGGTTTGATGGAATCGGATTGCTTTGAGATGCCATGGGCAAACACTTCTCTTCTTTACTGGGGAGCAAAGCAAGGAAATGAGTACCCGTTAGAGGATATACTAAACCGAACAGACAGGCTTGTAGGTACATACAAAGGCAAATCTGATTTTGTAAGGACACCGATCCCCACAAGTGCATTCCAAGGAATTTGGAATTTGTTTACAGAAGAAAGTGGCCTTATGATATTTGAACCATTTGGGGGAAAAATGGATGAGTTCTCAGAAACTGACCTTCCTTTTCCTTACCGCAATGGTACACTATATAACATGCAATATTTAGTCCATTGGCAAAACAATGATCAAGAACAGGGCCAGCGAAGTGTGGAGTGGATAAACAAAATGTACAAATACATGACACCTTTTGTGACAAGCAATCCGCGGGGGGCATATGTGAATTACAGGGACCTTGACTTGGGAATGAATCAACCCCAAGGCAAAAGTAACTACGATGAAGCTAAAGTTTGGGGAGAGAAATATTTTGGCAACAATTTTAAAAAATTGTGTAGCTTGAAGCACCGGGTTGATCCTCAAGATTTCTTCAGTTATGAGCAGAGCATTCCTCCGGTGTCTTCAGAGTCTGAACAAGCAACTGTAATGACATCCAAACTGCCACCAATTGAAGCGATGAGGGCACCACCGACTAAATGGTACAGTGGATGGAGCTGAGCCAAGATAGAATTCTTTTGAAAATGGCAATAATAAACATAGAAGAATAAGTGACACAAGCACTTGACAGTTACACCTTACATTTATCAAGTGAAATGAAATGTGTTCCATCACTATGAACTGCAACAGATTACTGATTGCATCAGATTATTAGTTATCAGATTTTGGTATGAATTGTATGCAGATGTAGCATTACTCGCACATTCTAAACTATACCTTGGTTCGGACAAAGTCTTACTTGTCATGAATTCTCTACGGTAGACAACCAATTTGCAGAGTTCAGAAGATTTTTTACTAAGCAAAGTTTATACTCCTATACAAACAAGAGAAGCATTACAATTACAATTGCATTTGCACCTCTAAAATGAAATACTTCTCCAGCGGAATAAAACAGGTATAAATTCTAAAATACTGATTCATTTGAATAGAATGGAATGAGATAAAATGAAAAATTATAAAAAAAAAGAGTAGGAGACAATGATGACTTAATTTGAGCGAATCGGAATTTTTTATAATGAATATTGGAGGGAAACATAAACGAAAAAGTGAAATGAACACCATGTGAATTAGATTTTTGGTAATTGGAATGGAATAATTAGATTTCTGGTCATTGGAATGGAATAATTGAACTGTATGATGATTATAAACAGTTTTTGAATACATAATTTATTTCATTCATAGTTTAGTACATTTCTATCGCGGGAGTAATAAGTCTACCAACTCCATGTCAATCCTTATTTTAGAAAATTAAGATTATATTTTTTCTAACAAATCAAATTGTTACAACGAGGATTTATCAAAATAAATGATGTTTTATTTTTCTCTTAACAAAAAAAATTGTTAAAAAAAAGATTCATCGATATAAAACAGTGTGGGAAAAATGAAAAAACCTTAAAGAGCTCATGCTCTGAAACAAAAAATTGTTAATCGCCTGGGCGGTTTGGAGCCTGGGTACTTTATTTCCTTTAAGAATTGTTATATCAAGAACCAAGAACTCGTCTCTATCTCGCAAGTAGATATATACATACATATATATGAATACTTCAACAGCCTCTTCCTTCTCTCCCAGATCACTCTCGAGTTCTCTTCCCTATCAGCTTAAAGACCATGTAAGCCACTCTCTTCTCTTCCCCATTCTCTCTCTCTGTATGTGTGTATTTTAACAAAGTAGCAAGTGAATCCTTTTGTTTGGCGAAATTAATTTATATGCATTTCTTGCCTTTGCTGTTTTGGGTTTCTCTCGTTTGCATTATAATTGAGAAATTTAAGTTTGTGGGTGGGATTATATTATTGATTATGGATTGCTAAAAATCTATAAAATATGAATATGTTTGGCTCATTTGTGTTTTTACGCTGCTCTGGAAAACAATCTTGATATTGAAATAGAGTCCCACTTTTGTCTTTTGCATTTTCTTCAAAAATTGTTGTTGCTGCGTTTCGGATTCTGATGGGTGTCAAATTGTAGGGTTTTATGACTAGGAATTTACAGCCAACTTTTGCCTGTAAATATTCGGTCTTTGCCAACAGGGAGACTGTGTTGGTTGCAAAGAATTTTGAACTGAACTGCTTTAAAGAAAAAGATATGGATGTAAAGGCGTCGGCCTTTGTTGATAGTTCTGCTGAAATCGACAAAGGTTTTTCTTAATCGCTGTGCTGGCTTCTTTTTTATTATTATTATTATTACTGATAACTGTTGTTATTATGATAGATATCAAAGAGCCTAGTGTATCAACAATGTTGATGAACTTTGAAAATGAGTTTGATCCTTATGGTTCAATGAGTGTACCTCTTTACCAGACAGCCACTTTCAAGCAGGTATTTTCTGGACCATGTTCTACTTGATGGTCAAGTCGTGTAGGGATCTTCTATTAAGGTTGAATTATCTGATTTACCATATATCTGTTTGATTGCATAAATTTAAGATCTACTGCCTATTATATGCCTACAATACTTCTTCTCTATGAATGTATATTATTTGGTATTGTTATTTAACTCTTACTGCTTGACTGGTTCAATCCTATTCCACATTTACAAGTTAGTTAAAAGTCAAATACATAGGGTATCCTGTATGTTGCATACACTGTCTCTTAGGTGTTATTTTTATCTCATTTCTTAATATATCTACACACATATATTGTTTAAATTTTGATGCAGCCTAGTGCCACAGAAAATGGCCCTTATGACTATACTAGGAGTGGAAATCCTACCCGAGATGCATTGGAATGGTCTGAATATCTTTGCAATATTGTATAGAAGTGATTATTGCTCTTTTTATTCACCTTTTGGCAATTAAACATTATTGATTCCTAACAAATCTGTTTATTCTCAGCATCCTGGCAAAGCTGGACAAAGCTGATAGAGCATTTTGCTTTACCAGTGGAATGGCTGCTTTGGCTGCTGTTAGTCATCTTGTTGGAACAGGTGTTGTTTCACATTGCTTTTGACCTTGCATATGCATATTATATTCCCTTAGAAATGTTCTGAATGTTATCCGATTATAGTATATATGGGTTTTGTGAATGTTATAAACGCTTGAAGGCTCCATGCACAAGCTTCAGGTGTTAATTGTATTCTTGAGACACGGTTTTATATGATTAAATGTGTTGAGCAAAGTCTTCATTTTAGGTGAAGAAATTGTTGCGGGAGATGACCTGTATGGTGGCACTGATCGATTGTTATCACAAGTCGTCCCAAAGACAGGAGCCATCGTCAAGTTAGTACTTACTTTTGGTTAGAAAGCATTGCTATGTTATGCTTTTATTTCTGAATTTGGGCATGCCTTATATTGTATGGAGTAGCTGTTTTCTGATGATCTTCATAAATTATTTGGACATGCCTTAAAATGTAAAATTGTGGTTTATGTGTAGACGAGTGAACACTACTGATTTGAATGAGGTTGCGTCTGCAATTGGACCTTGGACTAAGCTTGTCTGGCTTGAGAGTCCAACTAACCCTCGACAGCAGATTTCTGATATTCGTGTAAGTCATACTAACCAGTAACTAACGATCGTGATGGCTAAATGGAATGATTATATAATCGGGACTAATGAAATTTACGTACACAGACTACCACAACTCCACAGGCATATGCATGCACTTACACAAGTTTTTGAAAAGTTGGTAATATTGATATATTTTTATAGATGTGCTGGAATCTTTGATTTTAAATTGTAACCGAATAATTAAATAGGTTAATTGTGTTTTCATGTGGTCTGATTGTGTAAGATTTGTAATTGATTAGGCTACTTAGATAGCACTAATCATGCAAGTTTGTCTTAAATTAACTCTATATAAAGAGTTTTATGATATTAAATTATATGCTTCTACCCTATAATATTATATCTTCTTCTCACTTGTACTAAAATAACTAACAAGATGATGCGAGGCTATAAAATTATTTTGTGCTGAGTAGTAAGACGTTTTACACAATAAACTGTTGCTTTGACATTTGTTACATCGCTGCTAATCTAGTTCTGATACATCCATTTTTCAGCTATATTCATTACATTGTTTTAACTTCACCCCCACAATTTTGTATTAGTATTCATCACAAGGAGGACCGCATTGATAAACATGGGACTTTTGACCCCTAATTTGAATTTGTAGATGCACCCGTTCCTTATTCTTGCTGTTCCATCATATACCGTTACTATTAGAAAACTCTCACAGGGCTGCCTAATCACATTTACAATTTTTTATTATATAAAAACAGATAAACGTTCTTCTGTATAGACTTTTCTCTCTGCCTACAAATTTGTAGTGAGTGCTCATATTATAGGGTAGAAGGACAAGGGAAGGTTTTTGCACTGCTCTTTTAAACCTGGTGTGAATAATAAGCTTATGCTAAAATTATAGTTGCAGAAAGTTTTTAATTTGAAGAAAATGACTTCTATTGGTGTCAGAGAATAGCAGAGATAGCTCATGGTCATGGAGCTCTTGTTTTGGTGGATAACAGCATTATGTCTCCTGTGTTGTCACAACCCCTTGAACTTGGAGCAGGTTTTGGCAAATATATGCTATTAATGCATCAATATTTTAAAAACATATTCTTACTTGATATTTCAGGTATTTATTGTGGTATCTTTGCCTTTCGACAGATATTGTAATGCACTCAGCTACCAAGTTCATTGCTGGACATAGTGATGTCATGGCAGGCATGTTGGCTGTAAAAGGGGAAAGGTTGTATCTTAATACAACAATTGTTGAAATCAGAGTCCTTGCACTAAAGTTTGAATTAAGAGTTTAGCTGTTGAATATAATGATGATTTATGACATATATTTATTTGCCTGATAAAAGAGTAATAAAATCAACGACACAAGTGAATTGGTGAATGATTTAGGCTTTGTTTGGAATTATTGTTCAAAACTGTTGTGTTGTGAGAAAAACTTTTTGGTAAAAAAGTATTGTTGCAACATTTATATAACTATCTGGTAAGAATTTTATATGTGCATGTCTTGGGCCTTGGGGTATAATATAAATATTTAATGTTTTTGTGAGGTTTGACAGTGAAAGCTGAGAGCTGCTTTTTCTAAAAGCGGGGGGGGGGGGGGGGGGGGGGGGGGGGGTCTCTATATATATATTAAAAAACTGCTTCCAGATTTTACCAAACAGTTGTTTACCTGATTTTCAATCAGAAGTTGTTGGGCAAACGAGTCCGTAAATTAAAAATTGAGTTTTACTATGACACTCTATATGCAGTATTGTCATGCATTGCCTCTGGTATTTATAATATTTCCTTAAATAATTGCATATCAGATCAGATCTTACAATGCAAATATCATTACTTATATTTGTTGAATTCTAAAATCTGTATATTGGCTTTTTAAGGCCCCAATTGTTTGAACTGTGTTTTATTGGACCTTTTCATTGATGTCCTGCATCAGTTATTATCAGTCAACTCGTCGGCCTGTAGGTGAGATATTGGTATTTGCCACCCCTTGTTAGGCAGTCAACATAATAAAAAATTTGAAGAAATATACCTACTGACCCAACCATCGCTTCCACTGGGTCGACCTATTACCTCACTACCAATTGAGTCTGCCATATAGTACTGTCACCACATCTCCACTAAGGAACTGATTCAAACACCTTGCCATAGACGACAATCATGAACATAAATCAGCGGAAACAGTGAGTAACTTTGGCGGAGAGGAGAGAGATGACATATATTTTGTAATCTTCAGCCCAGATATTATAATCATCATACTGCCTGACTATTATTCTATTGATTTTTATAAAACGCCAGGAGTTGAGTTTTGCATACAGTGTTATGTTATTGCTTTTCAATGCACTAGTAACTTTGCTTGATATTTTCTGTAGCGTCATTTGGCTTTTATACATGGAGCAGGTTGGCAAAGGACTTGTATTTCCTACAAAATGCAGAGGGATCTGGGTTAGCACCATTTGACTGCTGGATCTGTTTGCGGGGCATTAAAACAATGGCCTTGCGCGTGGAGAAGCAACAGGTTCTATGCTTCCCTAATATTCGCTTCTACTGCGATCATAGCTCTTCAGTTCTGTCTTTTCAATCTTTTGAATACTAGTTGGATATACAATATTGGACAAAATAATTATACTTTTATCAGACCCCTACTCCATTTTAAGCATTTTAGCTTATTCAGTGTCTTCAGATGATATGGATATTTACTGAACTCAACTATAGACCCCATATACCTATTTTCTTGTTTTCTACCCAATGAACAGATTATTTCCAATTAAGCAAAAAAAAAAACAGATTATTTCCGGTTCTTATCAGTTAGCATGACAAGTCTAACAGGTCTAAAGCCATCTCATTAACTTAATTTCCTTTATTTTTCAACCAAGTCTCTATACCTAATATGGAGGTCAGGTGAGTCGTGATCATGGGTGAGGGCCACAACTGTGCCAGTCTCAACCAATACATTGCACTTATTTTAAGATTGATTCCCTTGGCTCTCCACAGTTTAGAGTGTCACAGACAGCCAATGAATTCTGTGCTTAATCTCGACAATGTAGAAGTTTTCTATGTTTGTCGTGTTCCATATCATGCCACAGTAATTCTTCTTGATTTTTCTATGCTGGTTATCTTTTCAAAATAATAAACTGATAGTGTTTGCTTAAATTATTTTCTCAGTGTTATTGTCTCATATATTAATATGATGGCTTCGGCACCTTTGCAGGAAAATGCACAAAAAATAGCAGAATTTCTATCTGCCCATCCTCGGGTGAAGAAGGTTAACTATGCAGGCCTTCCTAGCCATCCTGGACATTCTTTACACTATTCTCAGGTACAAAGGAGGTTTTAAAGCAGAAAATCCAATACTACTATCTCGTGGTTCTCATTACCGTTGTCCATCCTGTTTCTTTCTCTTTATGCTATTATGGTGATGTTATGTCTCTTGCAGGCAAAGGGTGCAGGATCTGTGCTCAGTTTCCTCACTGGATCATTGGCACTTTCTAAACACGTAACTGAGGCTACCAAGTATTTTAGCATAACTGTCAGTTTTGGTAAAGAATCTCCAACTCACTGAGTCATTGTATCAGCATTTTAGTGACTGCATTAAACAGGTCTTACAACTAAGTGGTCATGAATTTTAAAAGAATATGATGGCCTTAAGTTGTGTTTCGTTGGGGTGAACAACATATATCCCTTCCTCCATTCCATTCCTGGCAATCTAACCTAAGATCAAATCCAATCTTTCCTAGTCACTTTTATTGCAAAGCTTCATCATAGAAAATTTGCACTACCTTATTTTTGTTCACTCCCTCTTACATCCTTTATTTCCTCTAGAGTTTTGTTCACAAATTTTCATCCCATTATATCCCCGTTCCATTCTCTCCAACAAAACAGAGCATTAGTGGACATTGTAGACTTATACATCTATACTTACTATACTAATAAGGCCGGAACATTAAAAGTTTTGGTCGGTCGGTATTTGGGGCTACTCACGGGCCTCTTTAAATATAACATGTTTAATTGGCTCTTTTTAGTTAAAAGCGAAACACATTTAAACATATTCATTTAAATATATCTCCCGGGCATATTTATTTATAAACCTTCCGACGGCTTAGCTAGTAGAAATTTATTCAAAATATCCAATAAAAAAATACTTATTTAATATACCCAATAAAATTATATAAACTCAAACACGTTTATTAATTATTTAAAATTCTATTTTAATTACAAGACATATAGTATTCTAACATAGATGTATCTTTAGAATAAAATTAAAAATTATAATATATAAATGTATTAAAAGAACAAATATTTATAAGCCACTCGTGCATCGCACGAGTTATAAGCTAGTCACTATAATAGTATAATCACAGGATTCACGAATCACGCCCAACCAAACCTCACCACTGTAAAAGATAAAAAACAACACCAAAAAGTAGTAATCAATGTCGAAGCATTTAGGAGGAGGGTCTAATTAGAATGTTAGTAGTTTCTATTCCAACTGCAAAGTTATATGGAGTAGGAGTACATCTAGCACTTTCGATTTCGGGTATATTTTGTCTAAGAGACAATAAAATTAAAAAGACAATAACTGAGGTATCTACTTAGTATGGTGAGGAGTTGATTTCTATCCCAGACCGGAGAGTGAAGCTAGTGGTGCTTGCGTTGATTTGTAAGTTTTAAGTTTAAAAGTAAAATCATATAGAACATTAGTGTTGTGTTTGGTTGAAATGAATGAACGTGGAATGAATGGAATGAAATTTGAAGTATATTATGAACAATTGTTCCAAAATTTCATTCCTTCCCCCATTCCACTCTTTACAACCTATACTAGAAGTCACGCCTCCAATTTCAGAAGGAATCCTTCGTTCTCCTGTAGTCAATTTCTTCTCAAATTTAATTATAACAATTTTGCACTCACTTATTTTTTTATCAAAATTTCCCTCCTACCTCTAATATTTTCTTTTATTTACCCATTCCATTCCATCCTCCCCAACCAAATACAACATAAAGAAATATCTCCTATACACGTGTTTGGGAACATAGCAAGCTAAGAATGCAAGACTTTTTTCATTATCACAGAAGGATATCCAGTAGGTTAGAATGTTTAGGAATCACAACACATGTTTTTCATTGTTAATATATTATCTGGCAGCTTTAAAAACAAGAGCATGATTTGCTTCTGAACTTTCAAGTCTACAGGGTAGATAATGTAATTCTGTTTCTAATTGTAGGGAGCGTGAAGTCCCTTATAAGCATGCCCTGCTTCATGTCGCATGCATCCATACCTTCGGCGGTACGCGAGGCCAGAGGTTTAACCGAGGATCTTGTTCGTATTTCTGTGGGAATTGAGGATGTGAATGATTTAATTGCTGATCTGGATCATGCTCTTAGTACCGGGCCTATATAGGTGCGTATACAAGTTTCTATTCTCCATGTATTTCCCACAAATATTTATTCAATCATATGCTGTACCAGAAGTTGGAATGAAGATCAGTACTATTTTTTTTCTGTTTGTACAATTGTAGTTGATTTTATGACACGCATGCTAGCATGGAACTATAGAACTGGAGGTTTGGTGTTTGGTGTTCAGCCATAGTGCCTTCGTGGTTATTCGTAAAATTTTGTAGTTGTATAAGAATGAGATAATTTCATATATACTATTTTATGGACTGCGTTTTTATTTAGATACACAAGATGCGAATTGAATTGAGGAGAAGAGTTTTCTAATTAAAGCCCAGAGGAGCTTAGTATCCGAGGGTGCTTAGTGCTTACAAACTGCACTAGACTATTTTAATTATTTCTAGTCCTATATGTTTCCCGTCGGAGTTTGTACTTGAGGATTTTGATATATTAAATTTTTTCCTTAGATGTTTTATTTCAATCTCGAATTTTTCACATCTCAAAAGGTGTTGGTGGTGATAAAATTCGATAACTTGAAATAAACAAGAAATGAAGACCTTTGTGACAAAATGCGTTAGAAATTTGAACTGTGGTGCCTTTCCAAGATCGGGGTTTCATCTTAAAAGTTGGACCATCAGAACGAAACTTGTAGTTATGTCCAACCACGAGCAGACTAGTAGTCTGGACTCTAGCATGCAAATTGTCGACCTAACCGAAATGCTAGAGTAGCCCAGTCATATGTGAAGTGTGAACGAGGGTGCGTAGCCCATAGGGGCTGCATTCTTTCACCAGCTTTGGGACCAATGTAATGTAATACTAATACACTAGTACTTTATAGTTGCATCATGAGGAAAATGCCAGCATGATTTGTCCAATCAATGACAATCATTTATTTATTCTTAATTATAATCTATATAGTTATACGTTATAAGTCACTTTAACAATAAATTATGCAGCAGATTTCTATGAAGTTGGCCCAATTAGCTTCTTCCAAATTACACTATTATTTAATATAGAAATTAGTTCAAAGATAATGATTAATCGGACTGGACACTGGACAGTGAGCAAACAGGGTCATGGATTCATAGGCATGGGCTTTTTTGGAACCCGACCATCATGAGCTTTGGCAATGTTAGAAACCACCACGTGTTTCAGCCTGTTTCTTTTAAAGGAAACAAATTTGCGTAGGGACAGGTTGGTTGTGCGTCACACAGGTCTTTCTCAAGGGTTGCGTTGCGTGATTGCGTCTGGATGTATGTGTATGTTTTTATTCGCAGTCTGGCACTCCGTTGTTTGGCCGAGTTCCATGCCATGAGCTCAGACACCAATCCCATATTTTATTCCTAAGTTTTATGTTTTCTGTTCCGATCAATTTTTTACATTTTCTTTTCTGAAATATTTTATTCGATTTTTATATTTCGTTACTCATCAAATATAACAAAATTTTATGATATAAAAATCAACTACTCTACTTTTTTCCTTTATACTTATTTTATATATTAAATATTAATCTCTCCCACCACCACTAGTCTCACTTTTTTTAATTTTTCACTCTTAATTTACTTATTCTTTTAAGCTTGACGCAGAGGGAGTATGCTCTTGTATGCAAATAAATATTGCATTATTTCTCTTTACTCGACTGTCTCCATTTATCAAATACGAGGGATTTGATATCCGAGATTTCCCGGATATACGCATTTCTACTCGTCTTGGCAATTTAATATATGCGTATCAGCTAAAGGAAGTATAAATTAAACACCAACATAAACACTTGATGACTCCCTTGTAGGTTTAGGAATTAGCCTCTGCACACTCTTTCTGTCCATTTCTTTCTTTATATAACATATTTTTACTCTGATTTGGCTACCTGTGGGTTCTGAAGCTGTACATTTCTCTTTAAAGAAAAAGGACGAGTTGTCTACTTCTTTCTCCCCCACCAAATTCTATCCTACGATGAACACATTAAGACCCATAATAGCAGCAGTTACAGTTATTCTGATATCAATCACACTGTCACTTTTTTTATCCAACCATGATAATAAGCCTGATGATGCTGTTGAGTCGGAGGTGATCCCCCTGGTGGGTGCACTTGGTCCAGAAAGCTTTGCATTTCATCCTGTCACTGCCGAGGGTCCTTACACTGGTGTCTCCGACGGTCGAATAATCAAATGGAATCCAGCTCAACGCCGCTGGATCGACTTCGCAGTTACTTCACCACATAGGTACGACCTTTATTATTTAACGTCGCAACTCATGCTATATTTAACTCGTATTCGATGCTTCGTATAATAAATTTATTCGGATACCATAGTGTATAGTTGAATTTTTCCATCATAATATACATTTTAGTCTTGGTTTTACAAATGAGGCGCAGGTTTCAACGGGCATCTTTTTCGTGCAGGATAAATATGTATATGTTAGAACTTAGATGCTTTTGTCTGAATTTTGAACTCAGATGTGATACTCTTACAGGATAGTCTAAAAATGATTTAATATCTCGTAAATGCGCTTCAAATTCACCATTTTTGTCCCCGAGAATTAAGACTTATATACCTTACAAATGAGTATCTACTCTCGGGACAACAGAGAATAAATTCACTGCTTAGGCTATCAATTTTCTATATTTGTTATATTGTTCAGATATTGAACCAACAAAAATGTGTCCCATTATACATGTTGTTTCTTTGATATGCGCAGTTCAGAAACAAGTTTTGAATGAGTTAACCAAGCTAAGTTTCATAAATCATTTTTTTCCTAAACCTGGGTAGGTGATGCACGTTATGTATATGGAGCATTACCCGGCTGAGTCACATTTACATTTCCCATACAGATATTTAAGAAATGATAAACCCATCACCATTTCATTACCAGGACATCAATAATGAAAATGTGAGATTAAAATATAACGCGCAGTCCAAAACGAATTTTCCGTGAAAAACTAAAGAGGCTTTGTCAGTCACATTTGCATGGAAAGTTAGTAGTTAGCAGCCGCCTACTTATACTTACTCTGCTGCTAGTATCTTGAGCATGCCTATGTTTACTTGTACTACTTGCAATTTATATAATGAACAACTTGGTAGAAATAGGGACCATGGATTGATCTAATGTGGAGCACTTTTCCGCGGCTGTAACACTGTCCTATTAGAGCATCTCCAACCACCTTAGCTATAACCATTAGTTAAAATATAATAAAATAATGGTTAGCTAAATTATACATAATCAAAAAGGTGATTTGCTCCAACCATATTAGCTATAATCGTTATCTATCTATATTTAAAAAAACAATATTTTATCCCAAAGAAAACATAGTCCGCCATTAATTTGATTAGCCGGAGATGGAGGGAGATGAGGTGGAGTGGCTTACAGATCTGTACATGTTTGACAGAAATAGATAAGCAGAGGGTGTTATGTAAAAAAATTATTAGCTAGCGTTGGAGCTGCTGCTTTGCTATCTCAATTGCTAAATGAGTCTGCCATGTAGGATATTGCTAACAGATGTAGATGTGGGCTGATTGGAGATGCTCTTAGTATAAGCAATATATTTTCACCCCGGTCACCAAGAAACCTGTGTCCTAATCAATTTAGAGTTACTATGTGGAGAGTAGTTAATTGACTTGCAAGATGTAATAAGTTTGATTAGTAGCTGAGGTACTTGTGCATTTATAAGCAGAGATGGCTGTCAAGGATTATATGATCATGAAGAAAAAGAGCACATTTGTGGACGTCCATTGGGCCTACGTTTTAACGAAAGAACAGAAGATCTCTATATTGCAGATGCTTACATGGGCGTCCTTGTTGTTGGCCCCAATGGTGGTTTAGCTACCAAAATCTCAACACAGTCCCAAAACGTTCCGTTCTATTTTGCTAATGGTTTGGACATTGACCAGGGTAATGGAGTAGTTTATTTCACAGAGAGCAGCTTCAATTACCAGCGCAGGTACACGCTATCCCAATCTTTTTTTCCCTCTTTTAACTGAACAGAATTGATACTCATGTAAGGCTGAAATTTTTTCTATTTCAGGGACCACAGCGCGGTGATATTTAGCAGTGACAAGACTGGAAGGTTGTCGAAATATGATCCTCTTAGCCGAGAAATCAAGGTTATTTCAAACAATTTGACATTTCCAAATGGAGTTGCATTGAGCCAAAATGGCGATTTTGTGCTGATTGCAGAGACACGGAATTGCAGAATTTTAAAGGTTTGGCTTGAACCGTCAGAACTATATGGAAAGATTGAAATATTTGCTCAACTTCCTGGATTTCCCGATAATATAAAGCGAAATCACAGAGGTGAGTTTTGGGTGGCCATTCATTCGCGAAACGATATATTTTCAAGAATTATCCTTTCCTATTCTTGGATTGGAAAGGTTTTGCTGAAACTCCCAATCAACTTAACAAAAGTGGTTCAATACTTGATGAGTTTCAAGGGGTGTGGAATAGCAGTGCGCTTGAGTGAAAATGGGGAAATCTTAGAGATGCTAGAAGATAAATACGGCAAAAAGTGGATGTTTGCAAGTGAAGTCGAGGAGAGTAATGGATACTTGTGGATAGGATCTGTTCAAATGCCTTATGTTTTTAAGCAAAAGCTTGTGTAATACTTGCGGAGATGCGGTGAGGGAATGTACATACTCATCTTTAAAAAATCTACACATGTCTGATAACCATAGTGTTATGAATATCGGGATCAAGGATAGCAAAAACCTCTCAAAATTGATATATAAAAAATTACTATCTTGATGAGGGATTATTGATTTATTGATTAACAATTTAACATATATTTCATTTTTTATTATTAATATTCACAGTATCTAATTTCAAATATAATATTTTATGGGTGCTGATTTATGCACACCCTAAACTTATTTATGCACACCCTAAACTTATTTATGCACACCTTTTCTTTTTTTTGACCAAGTTGCCCTTAATTCTTTCAACAGTGTTTTGCTTTTTTATTTACTTAATTTATCTGCTACACGAGTCGAATGTAGATCTTCATGGAAGAGTACGCAAACGCATCTCACTGTACCTGAAACATATTTTACTTATCCTATTATCTAGTACTTAGTAGTGAAGGGGGTTTAACTGGAAGATGTTACTAGTTTGATAATACCTAAACCTAACTCACAAGTATATATTCGTGCATGTATTAAGTAGTTGGAAGAAGGAAAACAACAAGCAGAAGGATTGCAATCTAAGCACAAATGTGCCTAGTACTCATGAAATTTTAGGTGCCAAGCTGAGAAATGTCTGCAGTGCCTTCTGGTCCAGGTGTGAATAACCAAATGCGAATTTGGTGAAGCATCGAAGGATGAGGACGTGAAGAAATGCTGATTGAACAAAACAGAGTCTTTTTTTACATCAGGCCAGCCACAAAAGGGTTGCCAGTTGCCACAGAGGAACCGAAGACTCAAATTTAAAATAGTAAAGAAAAGCATGGTTGCTGGAAGACCTCCTCGCAACAGTCAGATCTGGAAAAGTTTCTACCTTGTTATATACAGAGTTACTAAGGGGGTGTTTGGCGGGGCTTTTAAGCCCAGCTTCTAGCTTATAAGTCAACTTCTACTTATTTCGTAGTGTTTGGGTAAAGAAATTATAAGCACTTCTGGCGACTTATATGCTGGAGTTTTAGAAGTTAGAAATGCTAGTTTTTTTCTTGACTTATTTTTTTTTTTCGAAATTTAACTTCACAACGATGTGTATGATCATTCTAAAAGATAGTTTATAATATTTTATTATTATTTTAGCAATTTTTATACCTAATAAGTCGTGAATTTTAATGAATTTATCCAAACACCTAAACAGCTTATAAGTACAAAATTACTTATCACTTTTAATCAAGAAATCACTTAAAAGTAATAAGTAACTTCTTTTAAGTTAAGCCAAACGGCCCCTAAATATATTAGTAGGAAAGATGATAAATTAAGTATATAAAAAAACAAAACACTGCTAAAAGAATTAAGAGCAACTTGGTCCAAAAAAGATAGAGGGTGTGCATAAATAAGTTTAGGGTGTGCATAAATCAGCATCCTATTTTATTCAAAATTAATTATACATGGATTTAAAATTATTTTTTAGTGAGATTATCAATAATATTGGTTCAACATGTGTATGTTGAATATACTAACAATTTTATTATGTATGTAATGCAATTAAATATTAAATTATAATTAATTCCTATGCGAAATAAAATCAAATACTAAATTTCATTTTATTTTTACAAATAGCTCATAAAAAAAATTTCTAACTTATAAGTCATGAATGTGAAAATTCCTAACTATCAAAAACCAATATCTGAAAATAACACATACAACATACATATAAAAAGGAAAATATTATTATATATAATTATTAATATACAATCGATAATATGTTTCAACTAAATATATTAATATTTTTTTAATTAATCCATGTTATCATTTAAAAAGTGATATCATAGATATTAGATATATATACTACGGGTACAGGTCCCTAGCATATATATGCCGGAGACATGTTAAAAAACATATAGGTTCCTGACAGTTGGATGAATATCCAGCGGGCAGGATTAAAACAAAATTTTAATATGTCCAACGCTTTTTTAGTGCCGGTTAAAACCCATTTTTCACACGTGCAGCGCTTTTTAATCGTTGAACATGGTTTTTCTCGTCCAGCGCTTTATTAGCACGGAACGTACCAAAACTTTATTTTAATCCTAACTGTTGGATATTAATCCAACGGCCAGGCACCTGTATGATTTTTAACAGGTCCCCAACATGTGTATGCTAGGGACCTGACCCATAGTCTAAATAGATATCATATACATATATATGATATTACTTTTAAAATGATAACATGGAGTAATTAAAAAAAATTAAAGTATTTAGTTGAAACGTATCATCGATTGTATATTAACAACTATATATCATAATATTATCATTTTTATATGTATGTTGTATGTGTTATTTTTAGATATCGATTTTTGATAGCAATCAAAAAGATAATGGGGCTGTTTGGGAAGCAGAAGTCATTTCTACTTCTGACTTCTGCTTTTCTTAATCCGTTTGTGTAAATAAGTAGAAGCACTTTTAAGAAGCTGAGAATGCTAACTTCTCTCTCAGCTGCTTCTTTTCCAAACACTTTAATTTACTTCTCACTTTTACTCCACTTCTTTACTTTAAGTATGGAATCACTTTTTTTAAACTGGCCAAACGGCCCAAATGTGTTTTAGTTAAACCATATTTTGTACTACGTCAAACCTGAAGCACTTAAATTTGGATACACGCAAACTTTTAAGTGCTGGTCTTCTTAAAATACTAGCTTATAGCCCGTGCAAGGCACGGGAGATTTTTAATTATTTATAAAAATTTTAAATATATTTTAAATGGTGCGAAAAAATTGAATTTATAAATAATAAATCAAAATTTTCAATAAAATAAAATTCAAAATTATGATTTGTTTGTAAGTTCGAACTGTTGTATATACACCATCACAACCATTAATGCCTTCAAATAAACTATTATAATCAAGCCATTTCTTTTCTCATATATATCATGCCAAAATATTAAATTCTTTCTATTAAATTTTAATAAAGTTTTGAAGTGAATATGCGAGACCAACTTCTATTAGAATATATTTATAAATGTATTTTATATTAAAATTATTATAATTTGATTTAATTATTTTTCTAAATTATGGTTTTAGATTAAAATTGATAAACATAATTTGTTTTGAATTAAGAAAAAGAATCATAAACATGCGATAAGAAAAAGTTATATGATTAAGTAGAACCTGTTTTGGATTAAGAAAAAGTTTTTTTATTCGTTCCTCATGTAAATCCGGCTTATTAATTTTAAAATATATTATATAAAAATTGTGACGGTGCGATTTATATATATATATATATATATATATATATATATATATATATATATATATATATTTGAAACAGATGGTGCAATTTATATGATTCTGGAAATAAAACTGGTACGAAATATTTATTTTACATTAAAAAAAATCATAAACACATGAAAGATATAATTTGTTTCAGATTCAGAAAAGAAGTCATAAACATGCAAATAGCTAACAGTTGCCTTATAAAACAGAAGTTAATTTTATTCTAATCTAACGATGCTTATTTGTTCAATATACGATCCAACGGACGATAAGCTTTTGGACCATGAAACCATGCGACCAAATTATCTTCTTTACGCTTATTATATATAAGTATATAATATAAAACACACCATCAAGGTAACACAACCGAGAGCATGTTAGTTATGAATATAATATAATTATAGACTACATTAAGAAAAGAAGGAAATATCGGAAAGTGAATAAGAGAAATATATTCACTGAACTGAATTCACAAATACAAGTTTGATATGTAGTCATAGGTACATGATAACAAAATATTTGAAAAGTCAAAAATTAAAAATAAAACTAAAAGTATCTGAAAGATTAAAAATTCTAAAGATGAAAGGTCAAAAGTTTATACTTGTCAAGTACTCCTTCTTTCTCATTCATAACAAGAGTTGTTTCGAATTTTTATACTTGATGTATAAGAAAACTTATTATTTCTTTTTGCTAAATAAGCAAACCTACATCTTCTATGTATTAATTTCGAATTTTATTTTTGAAAAAAATTTTTAATACCTATTCCGAAAATTTAGGACGGAGAAATACACGCATACAAATATAATTATTTATAACAATTCACTTGTAATCTATACTATACTATAAAAAACCAACATGGTACTAAAACACTCCTTATGTATATTAATATCTTTTTAAATATAATTTGCAGTCGTACAAAATTTTGGTTTGGTACTCTCCTCTAAAACTAAAAATCTACAACATGTAGATATCTATTAAACAATTTCATATGCTAAAAACACTCCTTATGTATATTAATATCTTTTTAAATATAATTTATAATTAGTTAAAAAAAATGAAACTACTATTTATAACATATATTAATATTAAAAAATTCTTATAGATAAATGTATAACTAATTATAAATATACAATTTTGAATATCTTTTGTCTAAAATACATATAAATAATTGGAGATGTTACTTTTTAATTATAACGTATTTTACTCGAAATTTAACTCTAACGTATTCTATTTCATTACAAACACGAATCATTATGTAACATATGAAGATATATGAAATATGAAAAATTTGATTTAAAATTAATTGAATAATTAACTGTCACATATTAATATCAGAATAATATTTATAGATAGATAATAAATTGTGAAAACTAAATTTCCGTTAGAAGATATAATCAGTTGGTTAATATAATTTAATTAAAATCTAATTCATTAATACAAAAATACTAAAAAAATGATATTAAAATTTAAATTATAACTAATAATAAATTACGAATTATATACCGTTGTCACTCTTTGCACGGGTTAACTAATAATAATTGGGGAAATTAGGGTTTAGCATCAAAACCCCGAAGCTGTGCAAACAGATCAGCGCGCGACGCATTTGTTGTTGAAAACATACGGTCGACGTGTCCTGGAATTTATAATTGGGTCTCTCTCCGCGTTGTAACCCTACTTTGTCGAGTCTCTCTCTTTCTATGGCCTCCCAAGGCGCAGGAGGCGGTGGCGGTAGCCTCAAGTCCACCTCCATTAATGGAGTTAAGATGTACTCCGTTACTTCTCAGAATCGTTCGCTTGCCACGTGGCTTAACCCTAAGAAGCTCAAATCTCTTCGTAAAGATAAAGGTCTGTTTAACCTATATTACTATTGATGCCTGCCTTAGCTCTTTGCTTTGTTTTTGTTAAATTGTGTTTTGTTTTGCTTATTGTAGATTATTTGCAAAGAGTGGATTTGATTCAGGACTTGCGGTTCGAGACCGCAACCACAAGAATTAAGGCAACTCCTGATGGAGAATATCTTATTGCATCAGGTGCTCAGTAATATTTGGTTTTTGTGTATTTCGGGTACTTGAGGGGTACAAATTATGGAATGGAATTAGACTTGAGGAACTGATTTTGAACTCGAAATTATAGGTATTTATCCACCGCAGGTCAAAGTTTACGAGTTGAGGGAACTTTCGTTGAAGTTTGAAAGGCATTTGGTGTCTGAGATTATTAACTTTGAGGTACGGTTGCCTCGTGTTGTTTGGACTTGCATTTATTTATTTCTCTGTAGTTGCAAGTCAATTCTTTGTTCTTGTATTGTTGATATTTAATGGATAATTTGTCTATTTATCATCATTCGAAATAAATGTGCAAGTAAGAAATGCTGCGAGGTTGGAACTTACTACTGATACTTTCACGTGCTATTGTTAGAAATATATCTTCACCTGTTTGAGGACATGTTGATCTTTTAACTGTGTACCTAAATAATTTATCGAATATTTGGTCGGATGCTCTACTGCTTATGAATGAAAATTGTTTATGTAGATTAGAACCATAAAATGGTAGTTCCGTGATGTTTTGGAAACGAAGTTGTCTTTCTATACCCAAGGACTATAGATGACAGATACGACCTAAAAGTAAAGAGGCAATGTAGTAATCGTGTGTAACATTTTTAAATATTCTAATGTTTGTGGATTCTAGTGGTTTCTTTTACAGATTTTTTAACAGCCTGTTCTGTAGTTTATTTTCCAGCGAGAAGTAGGAAACTTTGGATCTGTGTTCCATATTCTAAGTCAAATATTTTATTGCATGTCTATCTGGCTTTACAGAGGAAGCACAATTTATTTTCTTCTGAAATGTTAGTTACTTAACATGTTGTGTGAATAAGCTGATATTGGTCTCCTGTAGGTGCTGGACGATGATTATTCTAAGATTGCATTCCTCTGTGCCGATCGTTCCGTTCAGCTTCATGCAAAATACGGAAGTCACTACAGTTTGAGGATTCCACGGTAATTTTTTTTCTAAGGTTTAATTATCTTCTCTACTGACTGTCTTTTCAAATTAGCCTTATTATATGTCAAGGTTGTAAAAATCGGAACTCGGTCCGACTCGGTTTAGTTCCGGAAAAATGAGTACTCGGAACTCGGAAGAGTACTCGGAATGAGTTATCGGATAAATAATCGGGTATTTTTTTTAATTAATTATTCCTCTCATATATAGTTATATACTGATTAATAATAAAACTATCTAATAATATTAATATTTTAATAACACACTTGAAATAATGAAGTTCAAATAAAAGTTATTTGTTTGATAGTTTTTGACATAATAATCATTCACAAGTTTTAATGATAAAACACATATACTTTATAATTAATGTTAATACTTTGCAAAAAAAAAGACCAAAACGTATATAAATTTACGTTTAGTCTCTTTTGAAATAATTTTCAAATAAAATAATAAAAAATTGATAAGTCAAACTCGGATTTGACCTCGAGTACTCGGAGTCAAACCGAGTTTTGACCGATTTTTTCATACATCGGTTTTGAACCTGATTACTCGGAACTCGGATCGGACGAGGGGTCAAAAGCGAGTACTCGGAATGAGTACTCGGTCGACTCGGCGATTTTTAGAACACTGAATATATGTACAGTATCTCAATACCATTACCAATATATATGTTCTGTCATTATCTTTTACACCCTTGACAATATTAAATTAATTCGCTGGTTTGCCTTTTCTGGTCCGTTCTTCACAGAACATCTAGTCACCCGTTAATGAAGGTATTAATGGACCTAGGGTTAAGCAGTTGGCAGCTAGATGCATTCTTTACTATCTAATAATCTTTCTTCAAGGCACTTCAGTTTGTGCATATTTACTAGCTTATCATATATAATCGCGACGTTGTCAGAAAGAGCAATATTACAACATTGCTGCCCATCTTCATTCCCCCAAGCCGATCCCTCATTCAAAGAGTATATTACTGAATAGGAAAACCTGCAGACTTGCAGTTATACGTTTGCATCTGTAATTCTCCACATATAAGCTTGCCTACAGTGTTATAGTTAGGTATGATCTCAGGCTTGTGTTATTTTGATAGGATGGGAAGGGATATTGCTTATGATTGCTGGTCTTGTGATTTGATTTGTGCTGCCTCTTCTCCAGATGTATACAGAATTAACTTAGAACAGGTTTGTTGCTACCTGTTTATTAGCGTAGAGTTTTTTTCCCCCTTTTTGTAAGGTTTTTTATAATAATATCATGGTAACTTTAGTATGTGCATCTTTATAGCAGAGGTGCATGAATCATGATGGTCCACTGTGATGTAGATTTATTGTCAGCAACTAACTTCTGTTTTGATTATTCAGTATTGCATCTAAAATAAAAAGAAAAGCTTGATTTATTTTTGTGTGGATTAACACTTGTGAAACAGACAAAAAGAAAAGTGTTTACATTATAATGAAAAGATTGTGGTTTTCTCTAGTTTACATATTCTTAGTTGCTAGTTGGTTCACATATTAAAGCATAAATAAATATGCTAATCTTTTTTCTATTCTGTTGCCATAACCAATTGTAAAAATATGTTTTGTTTCACAGGGACGCTTTCTCTCCTCACTTAATACACAGTCCCCTGCAGTAAATGCTGTTTGCCGAAGGTTGGTATAGTTTTTCTTTTAGTGCATGCGAGAATGAAATCGGAAAAAGTTTCCACTACTTTGTCAACTTGAATTTCCCCCCCCCCCCCCTGAGTTTTCACTGTAGTTTCTCTTTGTAATTCAGCAAAGTTCATGGGTTAGTTGCTTGTGGGGGTGAGGATGGAGCTGTTGAATGCTTTGACATGAGAACAAGATCATCAGTTGGTAGGATTAATACAATTGTATCTACTGGTGAGATTGAGCAGGTGATTCCCTCCTTCCCTGATTTACGTTTTAGTTTCATAAATATTACACTGCATCAATGTACAGTTGTCGTGGTCCTGCAAGGGTTTCGGCCACCAACATGTGCATATGTAGTTGTTTTAGTCAAATTAAGTTTATATTGTGAAGAGATGACATTTTACAAAAGATTAGATCTTTATATTAAATATTACTGCATCGATTTGCAGGAACAAAAATATCAGTTTTTTAAGCCACCCACAGTTGCCAGTTAATATATATTTCTTTGAGAATTCTCTAATAATGTGCATGTTGTAGCAGGTTACTGCACTACAGTTTGATGGAGAGGGAGGCTATCATATGGCTGTTGGAACTAGTTGTGGAAAGGTATGCTAAGATATTTAATGTATTCAGACTCTTGTCAAGATAACCTAATTGTGCAAAGGTATGCCAAGATAGTGTATGAATACAGAATCTAGTTAAACTATGCTCAGGAGAGCGGAAAGGGTTTAGTTCCCCAGTATAACCAGTTATAGTGTCTGTTGTTGGGCTGTGGACTCAGTTTGGAATTCGCAATGCAGGTACTACTCTATGACATGCGATCTTCTTGTCCTTTGAGAGTAAAGGATCACATGTGAGCAAAATCTACTGCATGTTTTTACTTTTGGTGTTTTAGATTATTCTTAATTTTATATATGAATAATGAGTTGATCATACTTTCTTCTTTTTCCCCGTATCGTAGGTATGGCAGCCCTATATTGAATATTAAGTGGCATCAAACTATAAATTCCGAGAGATCCAAGCTTATTACTACTGACAAGCATATCGTCAGGATATGGGACCCTGAAACAGTATGGAGTCTTTATTTCTTTCAGACCCTTTTTATTTTGCGATTACAAAATTTTTCTGATGTTAGGTACCCAAATTCATCGATCTTTAGCATAAACAAATACTGTAACATTTTTTTGCGCAAATAAATTAAAATTAAGTGTCATTGAATTAATTATTTAAGAAAGCATCTCTAGCTTATCTGATAAGTTTAAGAAGAGTTTCTTGATTTGCGTAACATCGGTTATCTCGACATAAATTATGCAAATATATTTTGAATTAAATAAATGGTTTGATATTCTTTCAGCTTGTTCAAATTAAAGTTAGATCTTATTGATTGGACCTAGTGCAAAATGTGGCTGCAATTGGGCAAAAATACGTTTAATGCTAGGGATTTTGATCTCAATCATAGTTAAATGTCTTAGAGTTTAATCGACTCCTTTCATGGTTTTTCAGGGAGATGGCATGACCAGCATTGAGCCAACAGCTGGAAACATTAACGACATATGTGTGTTTGATAACAGCGGGCTGATGTTGTTGGCTCTAGAAAACACTCAAATTCCTTCTTATTTTATACCCGCTCTTGGACCTGCTCCTAAGTGGTGTTCGTATCTTGAGAACTTAACGGTATGATCATAAGATGTGGTTTCTGTATTAGTTGATTATGTATTTTATTATTTGTAGAACTTGGTGGCTGATTATACTACTTGTGTTTATCTTTGTAGGAAGAGTTGGAGGAGGGTGGTCAAACAACCATATATGATGATTTTAAATTCTTGACAAAGGAAGATCTTGAAAAGTTGAATCTGTCTAATTTGATTGGCACCAACCTATTAAGAGCCTACATGCATGGTTTCTTTATCGATTATCGTCTTTATAAGAAGGTTTGAGCTTATTTCTCCCGTATAACTTATAAGTATTTATAGCTATTTTGAAAAATGTGATCTTCGACTCGAGGATAATTTATGAAAGATATATTACTAATCAGCTGGACACCAGGGTTGGGTTCGTTGAGGGAGTGCTGTCAGTTGTCAACACTGGATGTGTTAATTTAACTTCTTAATGGTTTGTTTGGTAACATGTAATTCTTCTAAGATTCTGAATTTGAAATAATGACATGTTTGGAAAACTAAAAGAAATTGAATTTGGATATGATTCAATTCCTAGCCATTTGAATCAGAATATATATTTGAGAATCTGTAATCACAGCTCCATTAATGTCATTTGAAATCCATCACTTAAAGATGTATTTCATGTCCCTGAACACAATCTTATTCTTATTGGATATCTTGAAGTTTTTGTAGAAATTTTTTTTACTGATACGCACCTTTGTCATTCATCCTCCATTTTTCTGTTCTAATATAATGTCAGCTTTCAGCCTTTCACTTTAATCATCCAATATTTTTAGTAGCCTTAAGCATGGAGCATTATGTCTATAATTACTTCAAACACGTGTGTTTTGCTTCCAAATTTGCCATAACCACCCTTCTTAAACAAATATCACCCACCCATTCATTTTTCAAGTATCAACCCCTCATCAGGGAAATTCCACTGTTCAGTAATGGCCTCATCCATTAATAATAAGCTCTGTTACTCTTGAGTACCTACACATATGCATTTATCTGGTGGTCATAGCTTCAGGTGGTATTATGTCTTTGAACTGGTCCATGTCTATATGGACATGATTACGAAGTCTTAGTTTCTCAGTTTCTTAGATATTTTAAGAGTATAATGTATCAGCTACATTACCCGGACTTGGCAATGTGTGTCAGATACGCGTGTGGTATTAAGAGTCAGATGCTTAGGTTTAAATTTTTTGGATTCTTGGATATGGACTTGACTTGCAAGCTTAACACTAGTAAAACATTATAAAGACTGATCTATTGTACATCCATAAAAATAGTGTCTATTACAAATCATATACACTTCATTATGTATGCTAATTGTAACATAATATCAAATGAACACAAAAATAAGTCATCCATCGACCTTGCTTTCTATAAACAAGTTTTGTGGAGACTTTTTATTTCATTTTGAACTGTGATGCTGCAAGGGAAATTGTCTGGGTAAAGTAGCGTAGTGGTGTTCTTGAGCGGCACAGATGTTGAAGCTTGGTGGTGAATTTGTGTGTTCAGAGGATAAATAATCATGTGTGATGCTAGGTGAAATGGCAATTTACTGTTTATCGGCGTCAGCTTTAATTGTCCATTTCATTATTTCCTCTGAATTTTTTTTTCAAATGTACTTGTGATCAAATGAAAAGGACTAGTCAGAAGTTCCCAGCATAGAAAGAAAATGGAGCATTTATGATATGGAAACTTTGAGGTCAAAATGAACTGTTAAAGGATTTATCCAACCTAATAAGGGTTATGCATTGTTATATGGAAACAGTATAGTTGACTAGGCTATGTCCACTTTATTGGTTTTAGTATTGAGACTTTAGATTTGCTCTTTAGCATTAGTCTTCTGGTGCAGAATTTTTTTATAAATGTTTGGAAAAATTCAGTATATTGATCAGTGTTCAAATTTGACAGGCCCAAGCATTGGTGGATCCTTTTGCTTATGATAATTATATAGAGCGGCGTAAACAGGAGAAATTGGAAGAGGAGCGGCGTTCTCGTATTACTGTAAGTTCCTGTATGGAAGGTCTTCAGCTTTTGTAACTTTATTTGTTTACAATTGACAAAAATACTAACTTTTTCATTCTTAAGAGGTCCTTAACACTATTCTTGAGCATATTGATTTATGTTGTTAAAAGTAAATACACGCACACACAGGGTCCTACCCCAATAGAAACCAATTAAAGGGGTGATGATGACAAATACGGGGTGGGTGGTGTCATTTACGAAGTATAATGTTTTGTAGATCAATGAGCTGCAAGAGTCTGGACGAATTATGTAACTAATTTTACATCTATCATGAGCCAATGCAAATTACGATAAAGACAATGCTACTTGCCTACTTGGCAGTTGGCAGTTTGCCTCGTCCCCTTTTTTATCTCCCAGTCTATTTGTTTTTTCTTACATATGCTTCAGGTTGATTATTCTGGTTATTCAAAATTTTGGATATACAAGCTTGTAACCCCCACAATGCAAATTTTATAATATTTAGTTGAATATCTATATATAAATATTTTGTTTTTCTATGCTGTTCAGTATCAAATTTCAGAACTTCTTTAGCATATCACAACTCACAACCAAATAATAATAAATAGTTAAAATGTTAATGTCAGCAGTTGCCAAGTGTGGAACCTTTGAGCTCTTTTATTTAAAATTAGATATTTTTTTGGCTAGAATTTGGACATCTCCTCCCTAATAAGGTTTGTATATATATTATATCTTTTGTCGAAGCCGGGAACCCAACCCTTACCTTTCTTAGAATGTAGATTATGTGATCCTGGTACCCCGGCCGATGGATGACCATATATCCTTGTACTGTTATATATAGTAATAAATGATACAATTTTTATCAGTTTTTTGTGCTTCTAAAAAAACGGTACAGTGTTGCTTGGTCCACATTTGGACATTCATATCAATATATCATATGTATAAGAAAATTATGCTGCAGTACTTGGTGTCTCCAGAACTATGCCGCCTTTCTTATTCTTGCAACCTGTTCTTCCTTTTTTGCAGATTAAGAGAACGCTACCCAAAGTTAATCGGGGTATTTATAAACGTCTTCTCGAAGATGAGGAAGCTGAAATTAACAGAAAGGATGCTGATGATGCTGATATTAAGAAAAAATCTAAGAAAAAGAAGGGACTCCCTGCTGAAGTTATGAAAGACGACCGCTTTGGCGGCATTTTTAAGAATCCGGTATTGCATGCGTCAATCATACTTTCCAGCATAGATATCTTAAAGTTACTAAAACCAATCAAATGAACCTAACATATGTCAGCTTCAAATACACCCATTTGCCATTATGTAAACAGCACTTGTAATGTATCGGTCTAAAGAGATGTATAAGAATGGTCCAGATCTGCACCCAAAATTAACAAGCACAACCCATACTCCCATAGGTTGGCTACCTTATCAAGATAACATTTATAATTTGTATTCTAAATTTATTGCAGGACTTTGAGGTTGATGAGAACTCGCTAGAGTATCTTGCTTTGCACCCTCTAGCACCCACTGCACAACCTTCGTTGGTAGAGGAACATTTTGAGCCTGTTATAGAAGATGAGGACCACAGCTTTAGTGATTCTGATGCATCTGCAGCATCATTGGCATCACATGATGAAGATAAGAATAATAGAAGTAAAGATGGAAAAAAATCTCGTGTACCAAGGTATACTATTTTTTTTTATACAGTCTTTGGCTCACTGTTATTTATATGTCATGATTGTCTTTGCATGCAATTCTTACATACCCTGATTTTCTGAACTGTCCTCAATGTCTTTGCATGCATGATTCATTGTGTTTTTTATGAATAATTTATATTTCCACTGTGCTCAAATCTGTTTACGGAAAACCTTATTTGACCGTTTTGTGGCTAGATTGCTCCCCCTCCCCCAGTTCTGACTATCATTTAACGCATCTAGTAAAATAAATTGACCAAAATAATTTGAACAATGAAAGAACTTCTCTTCTTGCAATCAAGAAATTTAGCCTGGCTCAATAAATTGCATTCTATCTGGTTGCATGTATTTTGCTCAGTATTTAATAAAGGCTAAAATACATTTTTACCACTGAGATATGACTTGGTGGACACACCAACCACCAGTCTTTAAAAAAATACGGTTGAACCATGAATGTTTGCTGAAACGGATGTTTCAGCCATAACCGAGGAAAAGCAAAAAAACCAGGCCGCTGTGCAGCACACTTGCGGGTGAGGGGAGTGGGCGGAGCTGAGGAGGGAGTGGGTGGGTCGTGGGTGATTGAACAAGCTTTTGAAAAACAACTGACACCGTACCGTATCACTTATCTAATTTAATAAATTTCAACTAATATTCACTAATCATTTCGCTTAATTTCCGAATTTATTTGGTATCACTTATTTGTTACGAATAATCACAACATATTTTAATAAAGATTATTTTAATAAAATAAATATTATTATTTATTTATTTATATTTCGACTACTACCCCCACTAATCATTCCAACAAACTCCCGAATATATCTGATATCACTTATTTGTTCCGAATAATCACAACATATTTTAATAAAGGCTGTTTTAATAAATTAAATAGGCTATTTTAATAAATTAAATATTATTATTTATTTTAATATATTTCGACTACTACACCCACTAATCATTCCGACTAATTCCTGAATATATTTGATATCACTTATTTGTTCCGAATAATCACAATATATTTTAATAAAAGCTATATTAATAAATTAAATAGTAGTATTATTTATTTTCATATAAATAAAATAAAAATACTGGCTCAGCTCAGCCGCTCAGGTATATCATCATTAGCTAATAGTTTATGTTTCTGAGAGGGTTTTTTGGAAACCAAAATACTACTCCCATCGTCTCTATTAACTTGTCATTTTGATTTTTTGCACGTAATTTAAGATGATTAAAAAATATAATTCCGTTCATTATTTTTAAAATTTTCTTTTTATGAATAAAAATATAAACTATAAATTTTAATTCAGAAAAAGAAAATTTTGAAAATAATAAGTAGAAATATATTTTTTAATCACTTTAAATTACATACAAAAAATCAAAATGACAAATAAAAACAGACGGAGGTAGTATCTCTTGAGCACCCAACGTTTACTCCTCGCTTATTTTCAAGAGAAGAGGGTTTCTATCTACCAATGGGAAACGTTTTCTTGTAACCAGCAAGCTTTAGGGGAGAGGGAAAGACAGGTGAAATGATTACTCAGCTCTGTATCTCTCAAGCCCAGGTACATTTCCTTCTTCCACTTATTTTCACTTGAAAAATATGGAGGCTTGGTGGGTGCATGCATGGCTGTTTAAATGAATTGCATGCATGGCTGTTTATATGTAGACTAAACTGCTCTGTTTCTTTGTATTTTGTTTTTTTCAATGAAAATGAAATACGAAGAAACTAAGAAAAGTAGGGCTGTTTGTATTTTGTTTTTTTCTAGCTGGTACACTGGTGTTGAGCTCCAAGTTTGCCAGGGAATTGGTTTGAAACCGAAGTTCGGTATATTGCTCTAATGTTGATTATATCTTCTGATGAACTGAAGTAGATTGCCGAAACTCTGCATTTCTTGCTTCAGCAATGTTTCTTGCATTTATTGATTTAATTTAATATATTTAATTTAATTTTTTATGGCCTATTTGAATAAATTAATTATTTTTATTATTTTTTTGACAGAATTAAATATTATATTATTTAATTTAATATATTTCAACTACTATCTTACTAATCATTGCGACTAATTCCCGAATATATTTGGTATCACTTATTTGTTTCGAATGATGACAACATATTTTAACATATTTTAATACATGCTATTTTAATAAATCAATTATATACATGGCATGCAAGAGGCTACTGCGTCTTTCCAATAACAAATATGAACTGTGTACCCTACCCTCTTGTACTTACATTCGCCCTCACCCGCAAGTGCGCGCACACACGCCCGGTTTTTTTGCTTTTCCCTCGGTTATGGCTGAAATGTCCATTTCAGCAAACATTCATGGTCGAACCGTATTTTTTGAAAGGCTGATGGTTGGTGTGTCCACCAAGGCATATCTCAGTGGTAAAAATGTATTTTAGCCTTTAATAAAATGTAGACATGGACAGAATTTGCTTGTATTACTGCAGCCTTAAACTTAAAATATATGCAGATTGTATGAAGTAAAGGATGAGCGACATGCGGAGGCATTCTGGAACCGTAAATCACTTGCCACGGAGGACGCCCTTTCGTTAGGGGAAAGGGCGGCCGCTCTATCAAATGTGCGTCGAGGTTCGGGTAATATCAAGTCAGGACCAGGAGGATCACGAGAAATTTCTTTTATTCCCAGAAGTTCAGCTAAGTACATAGATGATGATGAAGACAATGAGGCACGGCGTGGTCGGAGGGGAGTGCAATCACTGAAAATGCAGCCTGATGGATATAGTTCCCGAGGCCGTGGCAGAGGCGGCGGACGTGGTGGACGAGGAGGCCGTGGAGGTCGTGGTAGAGGTGAAAGCCGTGGCCGAGGGAGAGGGGGAAGAGGAAGAGGCAGGTGGTAAAACATGATGCACTGAGAAGCAAAACTTGTAGCCATTTAATTGAAATGTATGATTAGTTTTAAATTATTATTTTATATTTATTCAGGCCCTAGTTTTTGGAGAGAGCAAATTTTGTAAGGAAAAACATCATATTTAGTTGTTTTCTATATAATTGATAAAATTCAATGAAATTATACAAATTGTAGACTTATTTCTCAGGCACGCAACGTCAATCTGATACACGAAAAGAAAATAAAAATTTGATGGTTTCAAAAAACATGGACATAAAAATACATAAATGTGAAATTTCATGATGAATATAGTGTCGGACATGAGTTTAATTTTATAAACATGAATATATAAGATATAAATAGATTTTTAAATAAATAAATATATTTTCATGCAAAAAATATATATTTACATATGTGTGTGTATCATATACATGTACAGATTTGTACACAATTGTATGTAAATATAAAGATTTAATATATATTTTGTAAAATAATATATAAAAATATATTTTAATTAAATTTATATTAAATGTATACAAAAACTATATAAAAACTACCAGACACATTTTGAAACAGTAATGGGTTTGAACTTCGAACACAAGTAAATTGATAAAACCGGTTTTCAATTGTCAATGTTAATAATTATAATTATAATTGAATAAATTTTATTAAATTTTATTTTAAATAATTTAAAATGTATTATAATTACATGTTGTTCTAACTTATAAAACCGATTCATTACATTTTAGAAAAATATTACATGTTGTTTTAACTTATAAAACCGATTTATAAATTAAAATTCTGAATTTTTTTATTGTAATCGTCATCCAACATAATATTTTTGTATTTTTATTTTAAGAAAATGATGAGATACTGCTGGATTAGTATTGCTTAAAATTATAGGAGCATTACTTGAAATCATGGCATCAATAATGTATTTGCCATTTTGCCTCACTATTTGCATCCCGAAATGAATATGAATAAATATTATAAAAATCAACATAGGTGGAATTGAATTTGTAAGCTGAGTATACGCACATATACACACGCACGGAAGGGGAGAACAGAATGGAAGATGCGGAACACAGATTGTCAGTTGGTGCGCCGTTGATATTCTTCGTCGTTGTTGCTTTTCAGTATCTCTCTATGTACCTAGACAACACTAGAAAGAAGGTATTTATTCACTTCTCCATTCCAATCTTAATTCGATATTCCAATCTTAATTCGATCTCGTTTCAATCAATAATTCCTCAATTTGATTCAGTTTCCTCCGTCTCGCTTAATTTTGGTATTGTTTAGGTGTTTTCATGCTTTGATTTCTATCCGTATATATACAATATATTATGATATTGCTCCATTCAGCTATGGAAAACTTATGTCGTGTTTGGATGGGAGGATGGGGAGAATGGAATGGAATGATTAAAAATATATGAAAATAGTCGAGGCAGAAGGAAAATTTTGAAAAAAATGACTGAGTACAAAATTGTTATGATAAGATTTGAGAAGAAAATGAGTATAGGAAGGAATGGAGCATTCATTCTCAAATTGAAGGTGTGATCTCTGGTATATTGTGTAATGAAGGGAATGGAGGATGGAATGAAATTTATTAACATTTGCCCATAACACAGTTCAAATTTCATTCCATTCCTTTCATATTCATTCACCCAACCAAACTCAACATTAGAGATCAGTATCGAGAATAATTTGAGAAGAGCATCGAGAATAATTTGAGAAGAGCAGATATTGCAACGATTACGTACCTAGGGTGGGTACAACTACAAAAACTCCAGCTAAATGTTGTAAGCCTAAAAAAAATAACGCGAATCGAATGTAGTAACACTTGCAGGAAAGGATTTTACTCCAAACTGGTTGCACGAAACATGAGTCAGTCAAGCATGTAAAAACCAGCTGAGTGACCTAGGGAAAATACAAAATTATCATAGTCCTTTTATATTAATTTATAAGTCTGGTGGTTGAATGTGTGGTCAATTAATCTCGTGTCAATTTTTATTTTTTTTTTGAATAATTAGGCTTATATGCCTTACAAATGAGATTTTGTTATCTCTTGTTGTCCTAGGTTCTGGGTTTGATTCTTGCTCATTGTGAAACTTGTCAAATGTCTATTTAATTTGTAGTTTATGATGATTTTATGCAGAAAGGATCAACTAGCGCTGCAGATGTTCAGTTGCGTGCAGAGATTAAACAACTCTATAAAGAAGCGAATACATATTCACAGTGAGTAATTTCTTATAGCAGTTAAAACCCTGTATGTTATCAAAATATTTAATTGTACAAATATTAGCTTGCCTTTTGCTTAAAGCATGTGCTGATTTGTGCTTTTAGTACTTTGGTTATATGCGAAGTCCAACTGTATGTGTGTAGGCAAAGAAAGCATTTGGTAGCAGTTCTGACACTGGTGCTGTGTATCGATTTTTCTTTTCGCTCATTAGTAAAGCATACATCGCAATATCATGTAGGATCTTATGCAGAATGTAATTGATAAATATGACGGAGATTTAATATTTAGTTTATATCGCTTGTAAAGTTATGAAGTTAACAATCACGTGAATGTATGAGTATTTGTTAAAAAATAGACCCAAGTTCTCAAATTATCTTAGTTTCTTACTTTAACCCTATGTATATCATATCTACCTAAAGAAGTGGAGCTGTCTTTAAGTCATTAGAAGTTTTGATAGCCACCTAAGTTTCACGGGATTGTTTACTCGTTACTAATTTCTGGATTTATATGGATTTCATAGTTTCAAGACTCAAGTTTTCATGGCATCTATTGTTCTCTATACCTGTGATATGATTTTCTATGTTGTTCTTACATAACGGAGACCATATCATCTTTTGTAACAACATCATCCCATTTCACTTACAATCTAGTAAATGTAAATTCAATTATTAGTAATAATGGTGACTGTTAGTATAGATGTTTGCATTAATCGAGTCTCTTGATATAATTAATAATCGATGTTTATATGTTGTATCTTGAAATTTTGGACCAAGTGGTGGAGGAAATCAATCATTGGATAGTTCAACATATTTAAACTTGCAGATGTGTCGTCTAACATTTGTAACAGTTCTCTAACTCGTGAAATGCAGGCCTTCTACGTTTGCACAAGCGGCCAAACTTAGGAGGATGGCAGTAGCCAAGGAGAAGGAACTTGCCAAAAGTATGGTATTAATAGGTTATTAATATCTTCATCTATTTTGGGACTCATATATAAAAGCTTTTCGAATAAGCTAGACAAGTTGAATACTCCCTCCCTGAACGTGCCCCTTTGAACTCCCTCTTCTCTTTTTCAGAATGTGCATAGGTATTAGGTAGTAGTCTCTAATTCCAATCTTCCCCCTTGTTTTTTGGGACACATTCTAAGGTGTGTTAAATATTTTTTTCATTTTATATTAAATAAAAAACTGAATATATATTTTCATTTGGTATAAAAATCATAAAATAATACAGTATTAAGTACCAATATTTATTACAATCACCTCAAATTAAATTATATATGCCAAAAGTTAGAGGGACTTAAAAAAGGGGACAGGGAATGTTAAAAAGTTATATCTAGAACTTAAGTAAGACTTTCGTATACATTAACTTGATAACTTAAATCAGCGAGGTGAGAGAGAAGTTTATTAGTGAGTTGTGAAGGGAACATATTATGTAGAGAAAACTTTGGAAGTTGAAACTTCTTCTTAATCAGATTTTCCGATTGATGTTAAGTCTTATTTTCCTAATGGTTCGTGCATAATTTGACAAAGTGTTGAGACATGAGTTTGAGCTGGAGAATTTATTGCTGGACCATCATAATTCCTTAAATTCAACATTTTTACCTCTTGAAAAAACTTAATCTCCCTTCAGGATGTTAATGTAATCATCAAATAATAACTGCCAGCACTTGTGCATATTTCTTGCTTGTTCAGCTATTGAAAAGGGATCTATGATATTCCAAACCATTTCGATTCTTCTTAGATATGCATATTTTTTTCCCTCTCTATTCTAGTGGTTAATATTTCTTAATCTTCTACAATCGAAAATCTACGCATCTATAGTAGCTAGCTTATTTCTCTGCGTCATATTTAACTCTTCCTGATATGTACACTAATTCTGTACTTATTTTGTACCTTTTAATATATAATATTAGCTTGCTATTCTTACAAATATATCTAGAAGCTGAAACTTGAATTTTGTTTTCCTATATGGTTATTTCGCTTAAAATTTGGTTGTTAGTGTTTTAGTTACCTTTTTTTTTTTTTTTAAATAAAAAGATAAAATTTGTGACACTAGAATTACAAAATAGTTATACTTGTGCATACTTGATATAATAAAGAAAATGTGCACTGATTTATGAATATTGATAGAAAATGTGTTTCTGTTTCCGTTTTGATTAAAGATTCTAACAGCAATTTTAAAATGCAGATCAAGAATTAAAAAGCAAGGAGATAAGCTCATCATATGATTCAAATGTAAAAAAACTAAAGATGCTAAAGGTTTTGTCCGGAACTATTTACATTATAAATTATAACGTGGTTCTTTGTTATGAGGAGTTGATCATCTACTTTTGCACTCGCAGGTTTTTATATATGTTGCACTTGGTTTATGGTTTTGGCATGCTCCTGTTGCTTCCGTTTCTGACCAGCTTGTGCAACCCTTTGGTAAATTTGATTGTTTAAACTATGCTCCAACATGTACTAGCGTGTAATTTTATACTTAAAACAGTGATGAATGTACATTTTTTGCTTGAAACAACAAAACAAAATCCACGATGTGATCTATTTGTACTAAATAATAAATGCAGTTATCTCTAATAAGATATATTTGTTTTCATTACTTCTGACAGGAAGATTATTGTCCTGGAGATCTGGAGGTTTTTCAAACGGCTATGTTATGGTAACTAGAAGCAATAGTTGTGGTTTAATTATATTACACATTCATGTCAGCCCTTGTTAATAATATCCGAGATCAGATTTTTGTCGAGATAAAGACGGAGAGAGAAAGAAGTTAGATTTTTCTTATGTCAGGTTATTTGGGTGGGTGGGACTGTCATGCGTTTTTGTTCATCTGAAGGGAAGGATAAATGCTGCCGGTCTGTTAAATATATAGAGTTATTATGGGAAGCTGTATAGAAACAATTTAGAGAACTGGGAGAGGGGGGGGGGGGGGGGGGGGGATTTGACTTTTTAGAAGGCGAAAGGAGATGCCATTATAAGATTGTGTTCTCTTGGCATCCGTCTTGTCAAAAAAAAAACCAGTGGTGTGTAAGGTTACTATGATAATAAGGTTCAAAGCTCTTGAATTGTGATCTTAAAGTGCTTATCAATTAGTCCCTTTTTTTGTTGCATTTGCAGGTTGGTATTATCCCATGGCTGGTAGTATCTAACAGGGTTGCAAAATTTGTATGTCAAACAATGTTCAAGTGATAAAGATAACTTATCAAGGAAAAGGAGGTCTCTAGCCATTGAAGACTTGAGATGTTTGCACGTTTTCCTTGTTTTTCTTGACTGTGAAGTACAAGAAAGCTGATATGGAAAGCCCTTTGCTGGATTTTGATTACAACATACTTCTCAACAAATGTACGAACTTCTGGTTGTGATGAAAGAAGTTTATCAGCATTGGATACATTTGGTCTTTGTTTGTTTGATTATAATTAAATACATTAGGTTGATTTTTTTCTTCAGATATACCTGTGGAAATATATGCTGTAGTTTGTTCATATATTGAGGGTACAGCTTTCTGCTGAATAGGGTTTATAGTTGCAGTTGTAGTTTTTAATTTACCACGTAAAAAATGGGGTATGAATACAAATGTTTATCAATATCATTTGCCCCTCTGTTTAGCAAATTTTTTATTTTCTGATTTCCCAAATTACAATTTTACTACATATTATTTATTTTCATGATATTCTTATCTTTATTAATGGCAAAAAGTAATTACAAGTAATAAAATATTCAAATAGACGCTTTTAGTGAGTTTTGAGCTTCAAATACTTCATGACTAAAGAGGGCAATACGCTCCACGAAAATGAAAATGAAATTTCATGTTTGACTTTTAACTTCTGGTACACGTTTGTATAAGAGTATTTTTATGCGTAAACGCACGAAATCGTACAAAATTAAAATTAGGTGACAATATAACTTTTTTTCTTGTATGTTTATTAAAATTATACAGATACAGATTATTTCCTTTTTATATGTATAAATTTATATATATCTTATAAGATATTTTCCTTTTTTTCTTACTGAATCAAATATCTACATTATCTAAGAAGATAAAATAAAATATGTCAAGTATTTTCAAATTATAGTATATTCATTTTTTTCTAATTGTGGTAATTGGATATTCAATTAAAAAACTACAATAAATTACTTTCTTTATAGAAACAAAACAAAAATCCCCATTCCCTCTTTCATTTTTATTTTGTATCAAAGAAGGGAAAAAAAAAGACTAGATAAAAAACAAAATAGTACCAATAAAAAGTAAGTATATTTGAGCCAAAAATAAGTAAATACAAAAAATGAATAATAGTAATAAATAAATACAGAAGAATAAAAAGGACATAGAGGTCGGCGTAGAGACGGGTAGAAATAGAAAGCTCGTACGGCGAGCGACGCTGCTGCTGCTGCTAAAATATTCGTATGTTTTTCTTCTTTCTTGTCTCTTAATATTTACAATTACCAATTGAAATATTATTATTATAAATTCGCCCAAACCCTAATTCTACTTTTCTCCTCCCCAAATCAAAATCGCAGCTCCTTGGAGTCCCCATACAATCTCTCTCGTTTATTTGGGGATTCTTTTCATTCACGCTCTTCAACATCTCTTTTCTACCAAGGTTTGTTTGTTTTTTCGTTTTTATTTATTAATTATTAACAATAAGTTTCATCAGAGGCTTGGATTGTTTTTGTTTTTATTTTCGATGATTGTTGGATCAATTATGCGCCGCGATCTGTTTCGTTTTGTGTCTATAGATACATGTTTCTGTATCTATATGTTTCCGTGTTTTGCTTGACAGGTCTTTGAATTTCGTCATCGTATATTGTTGCTTTCGATTTTCGGTATGGGTTGTATGTATATCAAAATTTGTGATCCGGTTGTTTAGGGCATGAATTTCTTGCTATTTTGTTATTGTTTTATTGCGTGATTAAATTAGGATTCTATACTGATTTAAATATATAATTAAGACCTTCCGTGTATGTACCTTGCCTACCGAGTATTGCTTTGTTGTTTGAATGTTAGATTTTCCGTTGATGAAGTCGCTTAGGTGAGAAAAGGAAAATAAGTTCGAACTCCTTTGTGGTCTTTAGCGGATGTTACTTAAATCTTTGGATGTTACTGAAATCTTTGTTTTATAGATAGAAATTATTAGGGATTTTATTCAGGAGGGGAGCGCAAGTTTCACTTATGAAATGTATTATCTAAAATTCTTAAAAACAGACATATTGTTGGTATGATGCACTTCACAGCCCTTGAGACGAATATTTTTGTTACAGTAGCTCTCCCTCTATATTATACCAGTTCTTTATTTGAGACATCTACCTACAATTATTTTGTCAGTAACTTTAAATAGGAGTGATTGTTTTCATCTGAATTTTTGGCATCTAAAATCTGAATCCAGTTTATAGAACTTTGGAAGGCTTCATAGGGGGAATTTGAGTAAACAAGCCTACAGAACTTGGAAAAGTTATGGACTGTAAGCAACACAATTGTAGCATGTTAAGCTCTTTGTTATTTAAGTAATCTGTATTTTCTATGGAATGAGTAAATACTGCACAGAGGAACAGCCAAAAATAGCATGAAGAGAGTGAAATTGATTGAGAGAGATATTGCATACGGATTAGGGATAATAAGAGTAACAATTTGTAGACATAAAACATCCTATTTACTTGGCTTATCTCTACATGCTGGCCGAAATCTATTTTGTTCAGTATTCAACTCATGGCATGTTAGCTTCCATGTTCTTTACGTGTGTGTACTGGTGCACCCACTACGGAATGAGCTAATAGTACAAAGAGGAAAACTGAGCATGAAAAGAAGTCAGATTGATTGAGCGAGAATATGGATTGTGGTATGAGATTAGAAATAATTAGAGCAGCAAAACTGTAGATACTGAAGACATTGTTCTTATCTGGTCTGTTTATATATGCTGCCCATAATTAATTTGCTAATATTAGAAAAGGCACCCTGCATTACCTTCCATACTCCACGGGCCATTAGAAAAAAAGAAAAATCCAAAGCAACTTAACTATTACACACTGTGTGTGTGTGGGGTGGGGGATATGTATGATTAGCTAAGACATACTTATGCTTATCTATTAAAGTACTAATGATATCTGCTATATCGTCTCTTCCATGTATAAATTTGTTTTGCGCTCTGATAAAGTAATTGAATTTCCTATTATACTTGCATCATTAGTGTTTTTATCTTGTCTCAGAACTTTGATGGAATATGACTATACCAATGGACAACACTTCTGATAATCTTCCAAGAGAGCGTATTCAGCGACTTTACAATCAGGTGCGCTTTCTTTTTCTATCTATCTTGACCCCATTTCTTTTTCTGTAACCCAAACGAGATCCTGAGAATAAATATTTTAGAATTGTAGCATTCTTTTGCTGGGAAACTTAGAAAGTTAATCCATGTGCTGATGTGTACTATTTTATTAAACATTGATAATAAATCTAGGCATCCAGAATAACAGATGATATTTGTTTAACAATGTGGAAATATGTTAAAAGGTATCATGAATGATGAATGTGCCTGACATTTTGGTTTTACCTTTTTTTCCAGAATGCAGAATTGGAGAGTAGGCGTAGGAAAGCGGCTCAGGCCAGAATTCCCTCAGATCCTAATGCTTGGCAACAAATGCGCGAAAACTATGAAACTATAATACTTGAAGATAATGCATTCTCTGAGCAACATGAAGTGGAGTATGCTTTGTGGCAGTTGCATTATAGGAGAATCGAGGAGCTACGGGCACACTACAGTGCTGCTCTATCAGCGGTGTCTCAGAGTGGGAAAGGTTCAATGAGAGGTGGACCTGAGCGGGTCACCAAAATTCGTTCCCAGCTGAAAACTTTTCTCTCTCAGGCAACCGGCTTTTATCATGATTTAATGGTTAAGATTAGGGCAAAGTATGGCCTACCTCTGGGTCACTTTGCAGAAGATCTAGAGACTCAAATTTCTTTATCAAAAGATGGAAATAGATTGGTGGAGATTAAAAAAGGCTTGGTATCGTGCAACCGCTGTTTGATTTATCTCGGGGATCTTGCTCGATACAAAGGTTTATATGGGGAAGATGATTCAAAAGCTCGTGATTTTGCTGCCTCATATAGTTACTACATGCAGGCGGCAGCAATTTGGCCCTCAAGTGGCAACCCTCATCATCAGGCGAGTCTATTTTAATCTTAGTGCATTTATGTGCCTGTCCTTCAATGTATTTTGTTACCTTGATTTGAATTGCTATGCTTATGAATTTGTTACTTAAAATTGTTTCTGTAAGATTTTGTCGGCTGATTATCAAGTGTTTTTAGCTTGCAATACTGGCATCGTACTCGGGGGATGAACTGGTGGCGGTTTACAGATATTTTCGAAGTCTGGCGGTGGATAACCCTTTTAGCACTGCAAGAGAAAACCTGATAATAGCATTTGAGAAGGTAATAGGCAAACATATATGTATAGGATCTCATCTGAGGATCAATCTTTAATTTTGTTCATAGTTATACGTTATATGTTTAGCTCACAAGTCTAGTACAAATGTATGTATGCAATGTGCTTGAAAACTGATGCAGAAACTTTGACCTGCCATCTGTTGATATATAAGGACTTCCAGAGATTCCTCATTATTTAGAATTACATGCTACACAGTTACACACTGTATTCTTTTTTTTTTTTGGTTATGGCATTGGTATGAGAAGGTGTTTTCATTATATAGTGTCTGTTTTGAACAAGCACAACAGGTGGGGATACTGTTCATTTTGTATTTTTTGTTGTCTGCTCTTATTTGACACTGTATTCAGTCATTAGTGCAAAGAGGGTTATGTGGTTCATTTCTGCCCTTTTTTTATCTATCGACTGTAGACTTAATTTTACTGCATGCATTCCTGGACGAGGATCAATACATATTTTAATTCGACAATATATTTATCGCATATTTGCAGTACTGTTCTATTGAAAGACGAGATAATGAGCTTGACTAAAAGATTGAAATGAAATTTTGATAAATATTATATTATTTTGTGTGGAGTTCCTTTAACAGGATAATATATATATATATATATATATATATATATATATATATATATATATATATATATATATATATATATATATATATATAGGGATAGGATCAAATAAAAACTTTTTAAAGTTACAAACTTACAAACTTTTTTTTATTCTCCCATCGTGTTAATCCTTAGTTATATAAAGTATCCATGTTGAAAATTCTTGAAAAAACGTCATAATTTTTAATAATAATGCATAAATAAATCGTGCATTCAACACTTTTGTAACTGGGGTTCAACATCGGGTGTAGAACACTAATTATCATTGTGTTGAATATATCTATAAAGATGCTTAAACTATACCTCTGGGGTTTGGGTAGGGTCTAGAAACATAAATATTAGTTATATAATACGTTTAACTTAGTTCTTACATTGAAAAATTAGTTTATGTACTTCTCCAACATAATTTTGATCGATGTTCAACAAAATATGTTAAAAAAATGTTGAACTCAAATTATATATGTGTTGAACGCATAAAGTTTGTAAGTTTGTAAGTTTGTACCAGAACCCACCCCTATATATATATATATATATATATATATATATATATATATATATATATATATATATTAAATGGCAATAATCAAGATTTACTTCTACATCTGTAAGCTGGATTTTTATGGTAATGGACTGCCAGTAACATTGTTAAAATTTATGTTTGCAGAACCGACAGATCTACTCTCAGCTGCTTGGTGATGTGAAACCATCTTCTGTCAAGACCAGGCAGGTACGGGTGAATGGAAGAGGAAGAGGAAAAGGTGACAACAAGCCTACAACAAAGGATGTCAAGGTGGAAGCAACTCTCTTTAAAGAGAAATCACGCAGTATGGCTGAAATTTTGAAAGCATTTAGCACTAGATTTGTCCGTCTCAATGGCATTTTATTTACACGTACAAGGTGGGATCAATATGTTTAATTAGCAAAGTATTATATAATTGCGACATCAAAACTGATCAACTTGTTACTTTAATCTTTATTCCAGCTTAGAGACTTTCGAAGAAGTTTTTTCTTTGACCAAGAGTGACTTTCTAGAGCTTGTCTCCTCTGGTGCGGTTGAGGGGCTGAATTTTGGTTCAGATACTTCCGAATGTAGGCTCTTGATTATAAGGTTGATAGTGATACTGATATTCACGGTTCACAACGTAAATAGGGAAACTGAAAATCAATCATATGCTGTAATCTTGCAACGTTCAGTTGTGCTCAAGAATGCTTTTACTGCTATTTTCGAGTTTATGGGGCACATTCTTGAGAGGTGCATCCAGTTGACTGATCCTTCAGCAAGCTATATGTTGCCTGGCATCATGGTCTTTGTGGAGTGGTTAGCCTGTCGTCAAGACATTGCAGTTGGCAGCGAACTTGATGAGAGACAATCTAGTGCTAGATCTTTTTTCTGGAATCATTGTGTTACCTTTTTCAATAAGCTTCTCTCGAGCAGTTTCATGTTTGTTAATCAGGACGAGGATGATACTTGCTTCTACAACATGAGCAGTTATGATGAAAATGAAACTGGCAATCGGCTTGCACTGCCCGAGGACTTCGAACTAAGAGGATTCCTTCCCCTGCAAGCTGCGCAACTCGTACTTGACTTTTCAAGGAAGCATTCTTTTGAAAGTGAAGGTGGCAAGAAGGAAAAGAAAGCTCGTATTGAAAGGATAATAGCTGCTGGAAAGTCTCTTGCTAATGTGGTTAAGGTTGGACAGCAGGTTATTTATTATGACACTAGGTTGAAGAGCTTTGTTTTTGGTGTCGAACCCCAAATTGCTGAAAACCCCGTATTAGATTTTAAAGGCGAAGCGAATTTGGAGGGAAGTAAAACCACAGCCCTGCAGCCAAAGGCACAGCTGCATCTTGATGTAGATGATGAGGATGAGGTGATTGTTTTTAAGCCAGTAGTCAATAAGAACAACACTGATGTGATTGATTCAAACTTGACCGTGTCTGAGGTTTTCCTGTCTGGTATTGACGTCTCAAGTGTTAGTTTGGGAAATACATCTGCATATGTTTCTGCTTCACATGATGATACTATTCTGCAGAACTCTTTCAATACCAGCTCAAGGCCACCTATTTCTCTTGACTTCACAGCCCAATATCTTCAGCCATCACAACCAAGTGATTTGAACTGGGCAACTGAACGAGGTTCTGCTGTCAATGGGTTTTCCAATTTGAGTTTTGTGGAAAGTGACTTCTCTTCAAAATCCAAGTTGCAGGATTTTTCAGGGCTTTTGCGCCCTGCCCCTTCGACAGCGCCCTTCCCACAGCCTCCGAGTCTTGATGCTGTCAATAGGTATCCTGGATCAAGTACAGAGACTTTAATTCCAAATCAGTCTGATTCTGTTATGTCCTCAGGAGTCAATACAGATACCCTATCTAGGAAGCCGTCATTGGCCATGGCAGTTGGAGCGAAAAAGAATCCCGTAAGCCGACCTATTCGACACTCGGGCCCGCCACCTGGATTTAACTCTGTTCCTTCCAAACCTGTTGATGAGCTGTTTTCTGGGATAACATTGAAGGAAGCTCCAGCGATGGATGATTACAGCTGGCTAGATGGATATCGGCTACCAGCATCTGCACAAATTGGTGGCTTTAGCAATTCTATTAATCCAGTGCAGGCTGGCCTACCTCCGACCAAGAGTGAAAACTCCATTGGGCTTGTAAGCTTTCCTTTCCCTGGAAAACAAGTGTCTACATCGCGAGCCCAAATGGACAAACAAAATATCTGGCAGGACTATCAGTTTCCTGGAACTTTGAATCAGAATCATCAGAAAGCAAATATTCAAACTATTCCTATAGGACAACAATATCAAGGGCAGTCTCTCTGGGAAGGTCGTTTCTTTGTGTGAAATGAATATGGGTGCGTAGTTGATAATTTCTTTACACTCGTCTAGTTTTATTTTGTGTTTAAAATGCTTGAAAGGACTATTTCCGCTACTACTTTTGCTGTATTTCTAAAGAAATTGATATGATTTGTGATCATTTTAGGTTGTGCACAATCTTATGTGGCTGACATCCAGTGGCCTGGTTCTAGCAGTTCAGCCATCATGTTTGCAGTGTGACCAATGTTATTAGTTTTAATTGGGCATGAATGGTCTTGGAGCAGGCACCTGCTCTTAAAAAGGTTTCTCTTCAGCTCTCCTTGAGGCTTAATTATATATTGTTTGTTCTATAACTCTAGATATGCATATACTTGTCGATATACTGACACAGCTTACATAAAAATTAAAATGTGGCCTGTGAGTTGAGAGAAGATCCATGGTTTTGGCCTGTGAGTTGAGAGAATATTCATGGTTTTGCCATCAGCTTGTGTTATAGGAGTTTTTTCTATGAAAAAGTGATAGAGTTGACTGACCGGACTTGTTTGCATCCATAGTGTCTGGAAACAATCCCAAAATAGATGTAGTAATAATTGGTCCAATTTGATAGGTTTCTTGCTTTTTTATGGCAAACTTGTGCAACTGATCTGCAGAAGCTATCTGACCTGCTCTTCTTGTGTCAGAGTGGAATTTCCTGTTAAAGAATGTAAAATAAATGGATTGTATCGCCAACTACATATATATGAGTACATTTGTATCACTTGTCAACAGCTGAATTATAAATGATTTGAAGTGTCGTGAAGTAACAGGAAATTGTATCGTAAACTCTATATGTACTTACTGCGAACTCCTTGAAATATTACAGCATTTCAAACTATCTTATTGTCCACTTTTAGTAATTAGTCATATATGCTTCCTAGATTAATTTGGTATTGGTGTTGTGTTGTCTGAAGTTCATTGATTCGTACCTGGTTGGATATTTCCTTGAATTAGTAACACCTAACAGGCATGTTGAAATATATACTGTGTTGGCAATTCATCGGTGCTGGTATGTTGCATTCTTGCAATGTTTACATCTCGATACCAAGGGCTTTTTGCAAGTTATACTTATGCATGTGCTGTATTTGTTAATATTCTTACATTCATAATAAAGGAAAATCTAAGTTTTTTTGTTTTTGTTTTTGTTTTTATAAAGCTTGTGTCGAGCATTTTCCAGATCGGATCAGTGGGATATCATGAAGTCAATAGGTGCAAGGAAATTCAATTCTTTTGGGGTCAAAGTCCGTGGTTGGATAAAATCAGAGGTACAATGTGTATGAAGAAACTGGAATCTCACAGTCGATATTGGAAGGCAGTTCCATCAGCAAAATACTGTCTTGGTCTACTGACAAGGTATCTTTGTTACAAAGGGACAAAGAGTGTTACTGGAAATTGCTAATTTTGTCATGACAAGTCGTTTGTGGCGGAGTATTATAATATACAATTTGGTGGTCTGCTTGCCCTCGTTGGAGGGCTCTGAAAATTGTGGAAATATTAGTTTATTTGAAGTTTCGAACAAGATGTAGCTACGTAAAATAAATTATCAGGGTTAGTCGGCCCTGATTGCTTTTTTCTGATATATTTTTATATTTTGGATTCCATTAAATGATTTGGTTATGGATTATTTTGCTCAAGTTCATATTGTGTTAATACGTAATACACATTCCTATTGAATAATGTATGGGAAGGTCTGTACTAGTAGTTATTGCTTTGGTCTGATCATATCTACTAATTATTGTTAGCAAGTAATGGATTGCTTTCTAAGAAAGGAAATGGAATTATTGGAGTAGAAGGGAACAAGATATATATGGGAAGAATATTGGTGGTTAAATTGTAGTATGACCATAAGAATATTTCCAACTATTATAACTTTTTGCTAAATTAGTTGTAACAAAAGTTGTCTAGTTCATAGGCTACCGTGTGTACATGTTACTGTAATGTGTTGTTTAAAGTAGTCCACGGACATAAATTAACGTCTTTGCAAAGAGTTTCTCCATTAAATTTTGCCCCGCTGCTCCTGAGTTTTGTCAAGAGAGAAGATAAAAGAAACATTCTTTTTTCCTTGAATAAATATTGTTGTTTTGAATTAACTTTACTCGGACTGTAAAGGCCTCCAAATGAAAACGGCTCATTTTTTCGATAGTGCAAGTCTCGGAAATGATCTAAAAATGCGTAAACATTGGCACTCAACGAGTAAAGCTCGGGGGAAAATCTTGTAAAAGTGGTGTACTGGTTTCAGGCCGGTATGAAATACAGTTTCTATCTACAATGAATATTATTCATAAGGAGACTATACCAAGAAAGAATATACTTTAGTTAAAATTCAGAGGCTCGAAAGACCCGACCCTTGGTGGCTCTAAGAATCCTCATCCTCCTCTGTACACCTTGGCAAATCGGTAGCTGGTGCTGACTTAACTCCTGAAATATACAGTAAGATGTGTGGCTCAATCTATATCATTCATCTTCTGCGAAAACTCTCAAAATAAAATCACGAAAACGCTTTGCATATTGTCTGGGATCCACTGCTGAAATTGACGTTGGATCATACTGAATGGACTTGTATGCATGCTCCAGTTTCTTGGTGATGTCGTAGTCTTGGAGAATGTCTATGATTCCAAAGAACATCACAACGTCGTAAAACTCTCCTGTTGGCTCGCCTATTAGCTGCAACTCTTCTCTTCTTTCTGTTCTTTCGACCCTTGCTGGCATATGCTCTCCCAGTTTGATACTACCCCACCTGCAACGTATACATGAATTCTTATCACCCGCTTCAGATTGAAATACAACAGATACATATCGTCAACATTTACCCTGAAGGGTCCATAAGAAGCTGATCCATGTCTGCTTTAGAAAGCCGAGAGACTGAATCAGAGTCCGGGCCCCCATTCTCTGCACAAAAGAGGAAAGCATAGTCTGTTATGCATCTGAAAATTAGGCCTCAAGAGTGTAGATGAAAAGGGAGAAATAGCAAACCAGTAGGTGTTCGTGATCCAGAGGGAATGAGGTCACCAGCGCTTGCTGGTTCTCTGAAGTGAAGCCCGACCAACAGGCTGTAGTCCATAATCCTCTCCTGTTCAAGGAACTCACAATCTTTTTCGATTTGCCTGTTACAACGGACACAATTTATGTTCGTAGTCCAAGTAGAAATGAACAGATTTATAATGAGAGGTATTGAATGTCTGTAGGTCTGTGTGAAAACTGACAACAGAAAAGAAAAGGAAAAAAGAACCTTCGAAAGTCTTGTAACCAGGTTTTCTGTAGACGGAATAAGAAGTTGAGATCAAGATCCTTAAGGATTGTGTTGGCATCAATCTCTGATTCTGGCTTATCTGTCATACGACCCAGGGACGAGCCCTTGAGGTCGAATCGCCTGTGGATTGTGTAATCAGAACACAGAAGATTCCCCATGATGATGAACCGCACCTAAATTGTGGCCATATTGTAACTTATAGACTGTTTCAACTCCCATTTGCTTAACAAAACAAAGAGAATTTCATCTAACCTTCCTCTGTGCAGGGCCATTCAACTTCACACAGTGTAGTCCATAGTACTTGGTCACTAGACTGTTGTCGTATGAACGGAAGTGATTATAATACGCTGACAACATCCTTAAGAGCACCTAATTCATGCCAGTAAGTTGGACTGAAATAATTTCATGAAATAAACAATCATCTGATGGATATTTTACGCATAATAAGCAGTTGACGAACTCACTGTTACTTCTGATTTTTTCATTGTCTTGATCATGTAGCGGTCGTCGTTTGTCAAGTAGAAAAAACTACCACTTTTACCAGGAGAAGAGAGCTCTCGAAGGGCATCATTACCACAAAGAGATAACATATAATCAGCTGCATCTACCTTGAACAATTTCCTCAGAGTCCTGATAATGTGTACAGAAGGAAAAACCGACAATGTCGTTATCAGGGACATTATTAGGATAGTGCATTGGGATACAGGGATATATGTGACTTACCTGAAAACTAATGGACAGTAATCTTTCCATCTAAATTCACAGGACTGATGTGGCGGGGTGTACTTCGATCCCTCAGGGGGGAACCTTGTCCAGACTTTTTCTTTCGGATCAAAAGCCGAAGCCTTCAAATCTAGCGACGGAGGCGGACCTGGTCTTCCTACAGAATGCCTGTAAATCACCCAAATGATGAGGATCAGTTGCAATAATGGTTGAAATATGAATAAAGATTTGACACAAAGGTACCTGATCCCCAGCTGCAAGTTAAGCATGAGCTCGTAATTTTTATGCCCTTTACTGATAGTCTCTCCTTGTTTTTTGATAACTTTTGGGATCCTTATAGGACTGCCTCTTGTACTTAAATCTTCAAGTGTCAAGGAAACATCTTCTCTGGACCCTCTGGAACTTCTATCAAATGTACTATCAGAAGTGGCCTCAAGCCTTCCATCAACAGACATTCTTCGAGGCCTTGCAGTTGGATCCACACCCTTAGAAGACCTCCAAACAGCCAGCTTCTTCTGAGATGGCCAAATCGGAACTTTCTCATTAGGACAAATCACAATTTCCTGCAAATCCCCATTGTACACTTGTTGAGGATCCCACTCCACATTTCCATCCACTATAGAAGAACCTGATGGATAATAATTCCCGTTTTGTTCCTTCGGATCTTTATTCCAATTCCCAACATAAAAACTTCCATCAGGCCATTTCAATGTACCATTCCCTTTGGGCAAATTATCTTCCCAACTTCCATCATATGAATTCCCATTAGCCCACTGCAACTTCCCTTTCCCACAAATCATTCCATTCCTCCATTCTCCGTTATAACAATTCCCATTCTTCCACTGATACTTCCCCTTGCCTTCCTGCACCCCACGACACCAATCACCCTCGTACGTGTCCCCATTGGAGTACTCTTTATTGCCATAACCATGCTTCAAATTCATGATCCAGTTACCCCTATACATGTCCCCATTGGGGGCCGAATAAATACCTTCACCATCCATAAATCCATTCTTAAATTGCCCTTCATATATAGCCCCTGAAGGCCAGCTGAAAAGACCTTTCCCATTAGTCTTGCCTCTGCACCACTCACCAACATACATGCATCCATCAGTCCACCAGTATTTCCCATTGCCATGAGGAAAATTTTCAGCCCATTGTCCCGTGTAATAATCACCATTAGGTAGAAATCTTTCGGCATGATAAACATCTCCAACCGGCTGACTCTGAGGCTCTGCAGGTACCTCACTTTCGTCGTCGCTAGCATGAGCTACATAAGTTGTACCAAAAATGGTATTGGCTCTTCTCTTTGCAGCAGCTTGTGTCTTGCGTACAGTTGCCTCCCACGCCTTCATCACGACACAATTTGATTGAGTATCTACGCCCCTCTTCCCATTATATATGCTACCAGATTTCAGACGTCTCATTCCATGAAGAATCTATACACAACAGAATAAAATAACACCCCACCATGCAATGATTAAGACAAGCTAAAAATGATGGCTTAACAAGAAACAATAAAAATGGTGTTTAGTTGGAATATTTCTAACAGGGTGGTGGTTGTTTGACATGGAGTGGATACTAATTAGTCCCTACCAATTACTAAAGACAAAGCATGAGAAAACACAGTTGAAAAATCTGAACAGCAATTTTAGCGGATAACTAAAATGATTAATTAGTGATTAAGATTAGTTTTGACAGCAAAGCGTGAGTTTCTGAGGGGTTGGTTGGTTGTTAAAGAACTAGTACTCTATTCTCTCTGTCTCTTCCATTTGTAACATCTTCATACTCTTCCCTTAAAGTCGGACTTCTCGAAGGATTAGCGGATCTAATGCATCAACTTGCTGTTTTCTGACAACTGTTCTCTCACAAGCCTGTGGCTTTTATGTTTTTTCTTGTTTTTGTTTTTGGTTTTTTCGTAGGTTAATTTGCATGTGAATATGTACACTAGAGAAACGAGAAACCTATAAATATATATAATTGTCCTTTTACCACTAAAATAAGAAAAGAGTCTGATTTATATTGAATTGTGATTGACTGGTATTTTGGCAAGGCAAATCAACAAAGCTGAATCATCTGTAGTCAAAAGGCTGTTGATTTTAGGAGAGATTTTGTGAGAATACTAAACTCACACTTGTATTGATGATATTTTGTTAGTGTATGATACAGATTTTAGTCGCGTTTAGTTACTACATTAACAAAAAGAGTGCAGAAGTAGCAGCAGCAATGAAAATTTGATCAGTAAAGGCTGTGGGAATGATATGTGTATTACATTGTATTTCATTCCTGCCACCTAAATGGATGATAATTGTTCTCTACATCGGGATCAAAGAAGCATCCGGAACCCAACATCAACAGACAAAATGCATAATAGGAGGCGGAACGTACAATGGTTTTATTGGAGGAGATGGGTAGAATGAACGGGAAAAAGAGTGTTGCAAGACAGGCAAGAAAAATGAGCCCCAGTGTGAAGCAAACAAGCGAGAGCCAGAAGAGTTTGCTAATCACAACGTACACCGCAGCCATGAAGGCTAAAGACATCATGGTGAGATAGACTCCCAACAATGGCACAGCTAATCTTAGAGAATTGATTACCAGAGTAAGGTCACCTAATTGCGCCCACATCAGGGAGACAGACATCAATATAGCACTGTACATTGCGATGTTGTCAAAAATCACAAATGCCTTAAATATGAGCTTATTTAGCAAAGTGGTCAGGCCATGGTCTGGCTCTAAATCATTTAACCCTCCAGGCATTGTGAAGGCAGCTGCAAAAGTCACAGTGGCTATAAGGGTCGACACTAGCAAGAGAGTATTCACCCTATCTTTCCAATATTCCATGTTGTATGGCTCAGTTTTTGCAGACTTCAGTCCCTCTAATTTTGGCTTCTTTGTTAGCATTCCTTTTCCAGCACCAGCAGACTTCAGTGCCGTCCATGTTAGCCGCTATATACAACAGAAAAAACTTTCAAGCCGTCCATGTTAGCCGCTATATACAATGATGTCACTAAATATGCGCGAGTTCAACTTAAAAATAGTATAATCTCCAGTACATACTTACCTGTCTAGAGGAAGTTATTCCTTCTATATTGTCTTCAGCAACATCCAGAGCTGTTAAGCCTTCGTTGTTAACAATCTTTAGATCAACTCTTTTATCCCATGTCAGACAACTTACAATCTTTGGATGCCAATTCATTGCTGCCAGATGCAACGGTGTGTTGCCTTCCTTATCTTTCTCATTAAGTAGAAGCACAAGCCCTGGATTTTTTGAAATGTATGTAACAACACTGTATTTTCCGTACTTAGCTGCAACATGAAGGATATTTTGACCATCTTGATTTACAAACTCCCTTGCATCTAGGCTATCTTGAAGCAACTTCTTAAGTATGCCAACATGACCATACTTGGAAGCACAGTGTATAGGAAATAATCCATCAGCATCCTTTTCAATGAGGTCCATTTTAAGTTTGTCAAGTAAGAAATCAACCCCCTCAGTAAAGTTAGTTGACGCTGCATAGTGAAGTGGAGTCTGTCCTTTCTCATCTTTGATCTTCAGTATTGCAGTCTTCATCTCTGTGATATCTTTCAGTAGAACTGGAAATGAAATTAAGAAGAGCTCATATAATTTAGTTCAAAATAAAAAATCTAAACATTTTGAGAGGCTATTTTAAAATCACATATACGAAAACTATATATCAATTACAGTCTGAACTAGAAGTGTTTGGAAGTACCTATGTTTCTTGATTTTATTGCAGCATGGACTAGAGATTTTCCTTTTGTCACTTCTTCATATAAAAAATGCTGGTAAGCATAAGAAATGTCGGTTCTTAGTATAGTATCAACATAGCCAACGTTATTAGCTTCAATTGCCACGAATAATGCTGATTTTCCTTGCTTGTTTACAAAATATGCATCTTCTATTTTTGCTTTGATCAGATACTCTGCAACCTTTCCATGATTATTTATCAAAGCTTCAAGCAAAGGTGTGTTACCATCATCATTTACCAGTACTCTTTCTTTAAGTTTCTCAATTGCTGTCTTATTGATGCTCTGTATACCATTATCCTGAAGGAAGTCCTTTCTCAGTTGCTCCCTTTGGAATTCCAGAAGAATTTCTACTATTGCTAGGTGACCAGCAGCAGCGGCCACATGAAGGGCTGTGTCACCTCTGTTATTTCTCATGCTGAGAAAGCTTTGAAAATGTTGGACAATGAACCCCACAAGATCTTCGTTCCCAAAACTAGCTGCAACGTGAAGGAATGTATTCTGCAGAGGAGTCTTTGGGATGTAAATAGCTGAAGGGGGGAAGTTTTTTGAAGATAAAAGAGAAAAGAAGTCATCCCTTTTTCCGTTCTTTGCACATCTGTATAGTTCAAGGCACATGACTCGATCCCAACCAAGCTGCCTTCAGGTGATATGTGAACCTTTTGACTAAGTTCTAGGTTCTGCAACCTGTCGTATTCCTTTTTTTGCAAGTCTGATTGTCTTATATCTTCAATGGGTATTTCTTGTGTACTGCTATGAGAATCATTATCTATAGTCACTGGATCAGTATTTGCCGTACCTTGTTTGTGCCAATCTTCTAACAGTTTCACCCCCTCCAGAAACATTGTGGATGATGCCAAATCGAGTGGACTAAGGTTATTCTCGTCTCTGACATTGATAAGCATAGGCTTGCTCTCGACAATTTTATTTAATATTGCTGTAATAGGAGATTAGAATTAGCTAAATTAGAGAGATTAATATAATTGAGGCCTTGAGGGAAATATATTGTCATCCTTCTCCATGTGTCATAAACAATGTTGAAATCCCCAAGCCAGGTAATAGTACTTAGCTTATAATAATTATGTAAATGATTACTAGCAAATATCTACTTGCAAGAAGAGCTTTCTAATGCAGAAGTCTGAGCCCAAAGATGACAATTCTAGAAATGCGAAAAAATTGAATAAGGATAGGAGGCATACCTATGCTCTGTATCCTTATTGCTGCATGCATAAGGGATCTTCCCTTGGTAAGTTGCTCATCTAGTAGATGCATGTTTTCAGATTGTCCGTGCAATATGCTGCTGACATACTCAATCTCACTAGATTCAACAGCCAGATATAATGGCGACTTGCCTTGTTTATTCACATAATATGCTGCCTCTATATTAGACTCTATGAGGCAATTGGCTACATCTTTATGATTATATAGCATGGCTTCATGTAATGCAGTGTTTCCATCATCATTCACAGCTAGACATGGGAATTTTGCTTGCGTTTCATTGCCCTCTTTTTCTTCTTCAACTCGTAAAAGCATTGCAACTACACCGACATGTCCAGCTCTGGCAGCCAAATGTAAGGCCAAGTCGCCTTTATGGTTTCTGCAGGTAACCAGTTCAAAGAAATGATTAACAATGAAACTAACGAGATCTTCGTGTCCATAGCCGGCTGCAACATGAAGGAATGTATCTTGGCCAGGAAAAGTCAACTGGCTGAAAATGGTTGATAGAGGAGCATCATTATATTTGGAAAATATCTCTAAACAGGTTATGAAGTTGTCAACGTCTCCATTCTTTGCAGCTTCCCAAAGTTCCAGGTCCATTATTTGTTGCTGCTGTATGCCTATACTCTCTGCTGCATTTGTTATGGGAGTAGAAGTTCTTGGATCCTTCAGACTCTTGAGTCTCCTCAGTCGTTCTTTCCATAAAATTGCTGACTGTCTATTTCGAACTCGGTGTTCTACCTTCAAATCAAGAAGACTCATATCTTTCTCTCTGTGTGTGTTTTCTTGAAAGAAAATTAATGTGCCAACTGGTTTGTTCTAGGAATCTTAGTGAATACATTATTGCATCCTTTAGTTTTCATCCATAAGTTTCCATCCATATCATAAAGCTTTCATCTATACTCATAAGAGAAAAGTCAAAAATAAAATTTAAAATAGTAGAAATTATTATGGATGTATTTCCTTCAAAAAAATTCAAATCTATAAGATAATATTTTAATCAAGTAAAACATTTATTATTCTGATTAAAATTCATATTGATTTAATGATTTGTGTTATATGAGTAATATATAATACTAGCTTATAACCCGTGCAATGCACGGACGGTTAACATAGACTAATTTTATCGTAAAAATAAAATTATGATAGAATAACATAATTAAATAAATGTTTTATTTAACAGTTGGATAAATTCTTTAAAGTCAAGTCCGTCAAATGGCTACTTAAAAATGAGGTCGAACATATATATTTTAATAAGAATGTTATAATATATTTTTTACATGTTATAATTTAAGGAGACCTATAAACTCATATATAAACTAACCAATCTAACCTTTTAATATTTCGTTATTAATAATTAATAATATGATATAAAACATATATTATAAGTTAAAAAGGCGCATGAAATCGAATACCGACCCATCATACTAAACTAAATTTAATATTTTGGTTAAATAGATGATAAAAAAATATACTATAACATGTTATAAATTCAAGAGCTCCGTAGGCCGAATACCATCCGATTCACCAAACTCAGCTAACTGACCAACCAACTGAACTTATTATGTTTTGGTTTCAATAGTGTAGTAATATATACTCCCTCCGTCCCCCTGGATAATATACATTGGGGGACGGGAACGTGACACGGACTTTAATACTCCTGTAAAGCGTAGTTGTGCAATTTATTATTGAAGTTTTCTTTTTCTGAATTAAAATTTGGATGTTAAACTATTATTTAGAAAAAAAAATCTCAAGAATAGATTTCAGAACTATATTTTATGAGAGCATTAAAATGCGTGTCGAGCAGTTGAAAAGAAACGTATAGAATTAAATGGTACAGAGGGAGTAGTATATTACAGATTTGTAATATTTTTTTTAAATATGAGTTCATTAAAGTATTTAAAAATAATATTATTAATGTATTTTGGTTGAATAATATCACATGTTATTTATTAACAATTATATATAATGATATTAAATTTTTTTTTATACGTCGCCCGTGTTAATTGTAAAAACTCGATTTTTTAGTTAGAAAATCAAAAAAGATAATGCGTTTTGTTTAAAATTACTATGTTTCTCAATGTTATTTTAGAAGATTGAGTTTCTTTTAGCTAAAATATATATATATAAGATAATAATTTTTAGTTAAAAGGAAATAATTGGCTATATAAATAAGCCCGTACTTAGGCCCAAGTACCGCCCGTCCGATCAATATAATAATATTATATTTTAATAGATATGTCACCCGTGTCCGTATTGATTGTAAAGGATCGATTTTTTAGTTAGAAAATTTATAAAAAGATAATATATTTTAGTTAAAACGGTAATTACCATGTTTGTCAATGTTATTTTAGAAAATTGAGTTTTTTTTAATTGGGAATATAAAAAAGGTATTATATTTTGATTAAAAAAATATTTGGTTATATAGATATAGGCCCGACTTTGGCCCAAGTACCGACTGACCAAACTTTTAATAAGATTGATTTTTTTGGCACAAAATATATAAAAGATAATATATTATAGTTAAAAAGAATAATTGGCTGTATAGATAGGCCCGTACTTAGGCGCAAGTCCTGACCGCCCGACCAATATAATAATATTATATTTTTATAAATATGTCGCCCGTGTCCGTATTAATTGTAAAAGATCGATTTTTTAGTTAGAAAATTTATAAAAAGATAATATATTTTAGTTAAAAAGATAATTATCATGTTTTTCAATGTTATTTTAGAAAATTGAGTTTTTGAAGTTGTGAATACAAAAAGATAATATATTTTAATTAAAAAGAATAATTGATTATATAGATAGGCCCGTGTTTTGGCCCAAGTACTTAATTAAAAAGAATATTTGGTTATATAGATAGGCCCGTACTTTGGCCCAAGTACCGACCGACCAAAATTTTAATGTTTCGGCTTTAATAATATAGTATAGATGTTTATTGATTATTAAAATATAATTGAAACACAAAACCTTACAATTTTAAAATAATTATATCAGCATTATTTTATAGTATATTTTAATTAATTGTTTTAGCAAAATGCTATTTAACTTTGTATTATTATTATTTTATATTATTTTCTTTCAACTACTTTAACCCGTATGCTCTTAGAAAAGTGAAAAAAAGGAAAAGCCAAAAATAGATAAATTTGAATCCTAATCCCCCGAACCAGAAAATCAGGCCCATGTACCCTTGGGCCGTGCTGTTCTCTATCTCGTGCAGCATTTAGGGATTTTTTTAATTTAGTTCTTTTATCAATGTTAACTAATTATTGTAATCAAATTATATATAATATTAGAACAAAGTTCCATGTAGTCCACATATTTACTGTAGTACTGTAGACCACGTATGTTCTGCAACTATAGAATGATAGAAAAATATTGCAAAATGTATTATTTTGCAAATCATGTTCTATAAACATCATTATTTTGTTAAAAATTTTGACAATCCTAAACATTATACAAGTTAAATAGTGAAAAACACAATATTCTGCAAAACATGTTAAGTTTGCAGAACATATTTACATATTAAAGAACACATGTGTTCTACTTGTCGAACATAAATGATTTTCAATATTTTTCATGAAATTGTGATATTTATAGAATGTATTTCATAAAATAACAAGTTTCATACATTTTGCAATATTTTTATGTCATTCTATAGTTGCAGAACATACGTGGTCTACGGTACTACGGTAAATATGTGGACTACATGGAACTTAACTCAATTACTCTATAATATTAATATAAATTCACTAAATATATACAATAGTTTATTTTAAAATATTTTCTCAATATATATATTTCAATAAATTAATGAATAATGTGTATTTTTACTAAAAATGTATGATGATTTAACAATTATAACTAATATGACGAAAATTTATTATTACTTTATCTAATATAAAACCCATTACATTATTATTTTTTCAAAAGTATTTCTACTATAATTTTATTCATCATCATAACTAAGAACTTTGATTGATGGACGTACTATACTATAACATTAAAAATAATAAGAATGGGACTTTCTTTTAGCCCTTTCCTCTTTATAAATTATAAATTACTTAAATATAGAAATAAATTAATGATTATTTACCCAGCTCATAAAATAGGGCGAAAATAAAAATTAGGGGAAGCACAAAGGAAGCAGGGATAATGGGGTGGATTGTGAATCCTCACAAGAACAAATTACAATCATCCTCGATTATTATGATTAACAATAATAATAATTATCATAATGATATATATTAATAGAAGATAGATATATACATAGAGTTTGGCTTGGTTTTGTTTGGTTTAAATTGGATTGGATTTTGATTTGATTTGATTAGTCGAGGGGAAAGTGAAATGTCTGAATTGGTGGCCCGCACTGGTCGTCATCAACAACGCTACGTAGACGGCTATCGCCTCATCGCCGGGTATCATCCCTCCTTTTTATACTTACACATTTTTATTTTTATTTTTGTTAATGCGCAATAAAGATCTGGTTCGGTTAGGGTGTTTTATTATGCTTACAAATTCTGATCTTATTGTTTGTCTGCCTTGTTTGGAATTTGATGTTTGGGGGGGGGGGGGGGGGGGGGGTTCGTATCCGCATTTGTTTCGTTATGTTTCGAGTGTATGTTGTTTGCAGCTGTGGGAATTTATGAATTGTTCTAGGGATTTATTGTTGTTCACAACCTAATTTGTTAATGTGGCCTAGAAAGAGTAATTTATATGGTATCTGCGGTGGAGGACTGATATGTGGGAGTGTGGATTGTTTAGTAACATACTATCATGTCACGGGGATTGCATATTGGTTGCTTCTTCATTGAGTAATGATTGGGGTTGCGAGTATTGTATGTGATGCACTCATGGATTCCTTGTAGAGTACGTGCAGGCTGGGCACTACCTGTCTCAGTTGGCATTCTTAAAGTAGGGTGACTTGCGTTTGAGGGATTTGTGGATAGAAATTTAGAACTCGTCAGCTTTTTTGTAGTTTTGCATAGTACAAGTTCCTATAAATATCTTTTGTTGTTTCTACTTCTGGGATTAACAACTTGAAAGTTGGAGGTGAATCTGTTGGAAACTGAACAAAAATAGATTGACATGCCTCGATAAAATCATTATTTTTTAGAGGGAGAGGTGATAAATCTCAGTGTTCGTAAATTGTAATTTTAATTCTGAAACCAAACAATGAGTTTTATTCATGAATAATATTCTTTGTCAAACATTTTTAATATTTCTTGCTTTTTTTATCTGCTTTTGTTTATTTTGGGCCCACAAATATTTTATCCTATGTATATATATGCTACCTTTCTTAGCAAAGATACAATTGTGTATATTTGTATATATATTTATACATCGGCAAAATGTTTACTTATAGTGTATGTATCAGTTATTGAATGCCTAGTTCACTTAATGGACGCTATCCTTGATAAGTATGGGCGAGGTTGGAGTGTTAGGTCATCCATGGACCCGCAGTGCGGTAGGATAATCTGAAAAGAATATAGGAGGCATGGTAAGGGAGGTCAAGTAAGTAATAGGGGAAGAAACAAGGGTATTTTGGTTTTGTCTTCTATGCTAGACAAATTTTCCTTTGAACTTCAATTTACTATCTTGGAATTTTGTTGGTAGGATTGTGACTATTAAGAACTCTGGAGTTTAATCTGTTATGGGGAAAGGTGAATACTTATCTATTTCACTAGGGTTGAAGTAAAAGGGGCTGAAAGCCTAAAATGTTGCCCACTTTTGCTTGTGGTTCTTACAGCGGCGCCTAACCCCTAATTTTTACATTAACGTGGTAGTGGCTTTGTAGATTTTCAGAAGGCAGAATGCATTTGTTTGAGGTAGTGATATTGGAAAATTATGATTATAAAAGCTCCTTATGGAGTTGTATAGCGTTAAGTCTGAATTTCCCTTGGATACACAGGGAGTTTAGATATTTTATCCTAGGATGAAGTCTGTTACATTTTAGAAGAGAGAACCAAAGTAGTTTGTGCAACATTAAACTCTAACTCCATTTCAGGTTTTCTTATGGTTTAGATTAAATAGCAGTTATTAATTAAATATGAAACAGTATATGAGGCAGCATGTACAAAGAGTGTGAGCATTTAGGATGATAGTATCTGTGAGTTTCTAGAATGGTCATCACTCATATAGTTTGTTAGTATGTTTACCTTGTAGACTTTTAAAATTGGGAATTCTGCATTAGACTTGTTAACTGAGATGATACTTCAGTAACATCATTTGTTTTTTGGATGTGAATATTTGGCTAAAAGTTAAAAACACGTGCTCATCAGAATTTCCACTAAATTATTGTATATTTTACATTAATCTAACTATTACTGTTTAATGTTTATATATGGATTTTATACTTGCAAAAAGAATTGTAATATAAGCAGTGCTTCATTTCCCTTTTTTTTAAACCTGAGAAACTGTATGTCAAGAACCTTCATGGTTTGAACATTATTTATGTTTGCAGGTGCATTCCATTTAGGTATAAGTATTCTGAAACGGATGATGGTGAACCATCTGAAAAGAACATTGAAGTTCTAATGATTAGCTCGACCAGTGGACCTGGTCTTCTTTTTCCAAAGGTGCAAATTCCCAGGATCTGTTCTATTTTTCAAAATATCGTTTTATGAAGTTGCTAATTTATGCTTGATCTTTTACTATCAGTGATGTTCCCCTCCCTCCTCACTTTCTAGCAAACACTGAATTAATTAGTGAATGATTTAGATTTGCATGAATTTGGGTACAGGTTGGATTGGTTTGAAAGTGGAGAAGTAGTTATGAAATATAGGGTTAAACATAAGTGATTGCCAATCTTCGATATCATGGCCTGTTTTTACCTCTTATATTCTTTTATACGGGTTCATGTTGTGTTTCAACTCCATTATGTACTTTATCAATTTGATGCTAGTTTTCAATGGGGCACTCTCCGGAGGTTCTTGATTACTTAATTCTTTATGGAGCATATATATGCCTTGTATAATTACTATGCTTTATACATCATCAGCACACTGGGGGTTCACTTCTAATCATATGATTGCAGATGAGGGTGAAATTTAATATGTTGTTTTTCATTCAGTTAAACTGATATCATTGTTTAAATTGTACTATTTTAGTATTGTAAGTGACTCACATTCCTATCGTGTTTGATTGGATTAGTTATGATTTGTTAATTCCTATAATACCTCTTTTTTAAGTGATTGATTGATATGGAAGACTTGGAAGATTGCACGGGTGTACTTAGGGACTCTTTTGTAATGCACTCTGAATAGTATTCTCACTCATTTTTTCATATGGTCTTTTATTTTATAGAATTTACTTTGACTAAGATAATAGTGTAATAAATTTGACTTTTTCTTAAACTCCTTAACTGTTGCTACTTTCTAAAAGTGGGCGAGGTTTAGAAGTAACTGGGGATCATAAGATGATTAGTTTTTTTTACTATAAGAAACTGAAACCTCTGAGTTTTTTTTTAGTTGTTGCCTGTATAATAGACTGATAATGTAGTTCTGGGTGATTTCATGTTTTTGTTCACAGTGAAATTGGATAATGGAAATTGTAGCATATAAAAGAAGTGAATGCCTAAGAGTTTGCTACTATCTTTTACCTTATTTCCTCTGCCTTAAGATTGTTGATTTCCCTCTTGCATTCCTATTTCGTTTGTAAGTTTTAGAAGCTCCCTGTGTCCAGATGTGCTCTTCCTCCAATCATGTCTGAAACAGAGGAAGTGTCATACGTCCTGTCTATGTAGGCTACTGCCCTTCTATGTTTCCATCCTACCAAAGTTGAATGGCTTTTTAAGACCGCATTTGACATACATATTCACGTTGTGTTGTCACCTATTTTTCTCATTAAATTTCTTATTGTAAATGTGTAAAATACCTGTTTAATGGCTATTGAAGTTTGGGTTATTCTTCTGATTGAAAGGGTGGGTGGGAGAATGATGAAACTGTTAAGGAAGCAGCGGTACGTGAAGCTGTGGAAGAGGCTGGAGTTCGAGGAGATTTAAAGGTGAGTGTAAACATGTATGAGTGACTAAAGATGAGATGCGTCATGTGTATTATGTACAAATATATACTATGAGTTCACTTGTATGTCAGTCACATTTGTTCAATGTGTAATGGTATGCACATAAACTCTCATAAAACTCGCTTTGTTACATGCTTGTACTATTATAGGCAGTAGGTCGTAATGGAATTAATCTTAATTATTGCAATTTAATTGTTATTTTTTGCTCCAGCATTTTCTGGGGGAATACTATTTTAAAAGTAAAACACTTCAAGACGAGTTCAGTCCTGAAGGTTTGTGTAAAGCAGCTATGTACGCTTTGCTTGTGAAGGAGGAGCTTGATTCTTGGCCAGAAAAGAGCCTCCGTCAAAGACGTTGGTTAACAATTGCTGAAGCTGGTGAATGCTGTCGACATTCATGGATGAAAGAAGCCCTGGAAGAGGGTTTCAGGAAGTGGCTCAGTGATGGTATGATAAGCACTATGGAAGAAAACAACCACATTCTCACTTCTATTTCCTCTCCTAAGGAGGAGGAATGAAACCTTGATGCTTCTGAGAAGGCACATTTTGAAGCTGATTTTCCCCCCTTTTAATATATGCCCCCTTATTTGTAGTTGTCGAGGATTAGGAGGTCAACAGAGGTTTTAAATGCAGATAGTTTCATTGTTTTAGATATTTACACTAGAGTTAAATGGGAAGTGTTGTTTCCTTGCTTTCAAAAGTTGTAGGTAGGTTTCACTGGATGTGTGAATTTCTAATTGGATTTCAAATGCATATGGGGTATATTTTAATTACCTAATCTTATATGATCCATTCTTAATGTGTGGTCCATATGGATTTTGAACGCATGGGGTGTATTATATATCTAATTTAGTCTATTTAGATGTTAAAGATGTGTAAAATATGGTCCATAAGAAGTGGTTTTCCTTCAAAATTTTCAAAATACGTTAACGACAATATGATTCAAAAAATTATTAAATAAAATTGGGAAATTTAGCGTCCTCAAAGAATGAAATGTCAAAATATGTGTGAAATATTTTGCATCCTATTAACACTCCTGGTCCTGGAGAGAGGGAAGATGGTTTTTCGCCTGATTTACTCGCAACCCAGCTTGAGAAATGAGAACTATTACGAACAATTGAAAAGGACTAATGGAATTATGAGGTTCGGCAACTTTAATCAAAAATATTAAATGTTTTTGAATTACAGTATTATCTATTTGTTAGTAGGATAGATTATTAGTTGAAAGATGAGGATCATTAGAATTAGTCTGCGTGATTAAAATGAGTTAGTAGCGATACGATAAAGTATAAACCGAATATAGATCCTGCTTGCTTGTCCAAGTTTTTTGCTGAATTAAATTAATTTTGAATTTTAAATTAAAAATGCATGTTTGTATATAAAAAATAACTTAAAATTTAAATATTAAAGATTGAAATTAGTACGAGGTATGTTGTTGAATGATTTAATTTATTTTATAATTATTATATTTTCTATATTTTATAAGTCACTTGAAAAAATTACTAAAATGATTACTAATCTTTCACTTTTACTTTTTAACATAAGCAATAATAAGTTGTTCGCTAAAATTTTATGTTTTGTGTAAACAAATAAGCTCATTAAATAACTTAAGTTATGTTTCTTTCCCTCAGAAAACCTTGAATTATGTTGACAGGAGTAATACTGGTAAATATAGCAGGAAGTCGGCAGAGTTAAGTGTTAACTGCTGTTGGCTACCGTTTAGCTCTTTTTTCGTTAAAAGGAAATTAAAAAGTACTCCCTCCCGTCCCACTTATTTTTTTATATTACAAAATTTTTCTAAAATAGTTAGTGGATCCCACTATTTTCCCATTTTTTCTTCTGTTTCACACTACCTTTATTTCACTATCTCTTTTTTATATATTAAAATTTAATGGATTTTCACCACTTCAACCACTTTTCTTCCTCTTTCCACTATTTTATACATATTTCTTAATTTTCATGATCAAACTCAGTCTAAAGAATTGAGTGGAACAGAAGAAATTATATACAGATAAAAGAGTCAAGAGGTACTACTCATCACTGGGGGCCTGCACTGTACACAAGGCTTGATAGTAGAATAATTCCACATTTCCACTACATGACAAGCAGCTGGCGGCTGCTTCTTTCATTATTCTTGTTTTTCTGAACAAGTAGGTCTCAATAACTACATTCGTACACATTGCTGTCTCAGTGTCTCTTGTCTTTTAGAGCTGACACCTTAGTAAATAATTTTGAGATCTTTGCTCTTTTATAAGAAGCACTAAAATTGATTAAACTAAAAGAAGCACCACAGGTTGATTAGTTGAATTTTTTTAGAGTATTTGACTAATTTTTTTTCACATAAGCGGTTGTTTACTCTCTTTTTCCGTTTCTTGAAGCACTTGTGTAAAGAAAAACGAGTTACATCTATGCTCCATCCGTCTCCATTATCTCTATATTGTTTTATATTATTTGACATGTATAATAAGATTTTTATAAAATATAATTTCATAATTTATATTTGAATTTTTTATTTATAAATAAATATTTAAGTATTGTTGTTTTTATTCAGAAAAATATTATAAAATTTTAGAATATATACTGAATCCTCTGAACACTCGGTGCAAATATATAGCGGGATGAGGGAGTACATTTGCTATATTTTGGGAATGGTGGTGTTTAGGGAGGGCTTAAAAGTTCGGTTTCTGAATTATAAGTTAGAAACACTTATTCGTACCGTTTGTGTAAGAAGTCAAGAAGCACTTGTAAAAAACTAGAAATGCTAGCTTTTGTTCAGGACTTCTGCTTATTTGTCAAACACTTTAACCACTTATAAGTCTTAATTTACTTCTAACTTCTTATCCACTTCTTTATTTTAAGCAAAAAACACTCATTTTAATCTTACCCAAACGCCCACAATCACTTGCACAGTCCCCCACTTGTGGACTTTGATGTTATGATGGATGCCCTAACTTCAATGTATAAGGTAACGATCAACCAAATGTTCAAATTAACGGAGGACGTGTTTAGAAATTAGCGATTTAAAAAAAAATTAGAGGTTTGAGTTGATTCATATTTAACTATTTCAATTCGCTAATGACAGTGGTTGTTAGTTAGCAGATTGAGATAGAGGTTAGGGTCCGAGAAGTTAATTTTTAAAAAACTACTTCGAGGAGTTTTTTGGATTAGAAGTTTTTGTATATGTCACGAAAAGCTAAGGAAACAGTTATTTGCCAAACAATTTTACACAAAACCGCTAATTCAATTCGCTGGTTAAAACATATATTTTAATCATCTAGTCAAAACATCTAATTCAATCCGCTAACAGCTAACCGCTGATTCCCAAACAGGGTCTAAATCCAAAATTGATAAATTATGCGGTTTTATGTTATAAATAATTTGACTTTTTAACATATATTTGTCTAAGTGTTTTGATTAGATAATAAAAAGAATTATTTTTAATTCCTTTCGGTGAAATATAACAATCATTATATATTTTTATCAAAAAATAAATTAAAATTAATATTTTTGGCCATGTGCGTAGTCAAAACTATCAGAGATGTGGCTAAAAATGTCAAATCAGTTGTAAAGCAAATCAGGAGTAACAATTATTTAAAGGTCGAACATAAGACCTTCTTAAATTAAATATTACTATATATTCAACATAGACAAGTATAAATAATTACAAGTAAATTAGGTAGTATTAATTCAAATAGTATCTAATAATATGAATAATAAGTATGGCTTTTATAAATTATAAATGTAACTAGTCTAAAACCCGACAAAAGTATTATTTGATACATTCATGTGATTGGTGCAACGGTATTATTACATACGAATTTTTTAGTGTGTGCCCAGACAACCACTTTTTTGTTGAGGTGGGCTTTTATTAACCAAAAACTCATTAATAATCTCTTGTAAATACACAAAAAATATAACCATTAAAAATTCTTCACCTCAATAAAAAGTGATTGTTACGAGCACACACTGAAAAGAGCCTGTTACATATCACGGAGATATAATTCAGTTTTGATTTTGTGGGGTGAATGGTTCATGTACATATTAAATAAAAAAATCAAAGCAGATTCTAAAAGCAAAATTTTGAAGATTAAAGAAACATCAGCTCCCCGGTGAGTTGCTGAATGCTGACAATTAAATGACGACCCTCGAAACAAAACTTAGAACATTTAGTTACAATGATTAAAATACAGTAGGAGTAATTATAACCACTGATTTGTAAATATTTATTACAAACAAGCTGGGTAATAATAATCCTATATCTAGACTTTGGAACCATCAACATGAAAGACAGATTCATACCAAAAGTTGGAGGGCGAGAAATATCCGTTAATGTCTTGCAACGGCAATAGATCCGACCCGTTATGTTTATCTTCATCATCAACACACAATGTTGCAGTTGCAGCCTGCTCAGCTTCTTTGTGCACCTCCTTCTCCTCCTGCTCCCTCACTACTTGTTCTTGAGAATTATCAACATTAAAATGTTGTAGAAACGGTGGTGCAGGCAAGTCATCAGCGTCTCTGCCAGTGAGTTCCTGAACCAGAGCTCTGAACTGAGAAGCACTCGTGTTGACTTTCATAGGGTTTGAGATGTACACCACTTTCACCGGTTTTTTCTTGGGTTTGTGTATCGGTTTTGACGCCTTGTTCGGAAGATGAACGCCGGGTACTAGTTTGTTCATGCTTGTGTAAAGATCGAGCTTGGGATTTAATTATATGAATAGTTTGAGTTTGTGGGGAGAGTGAAAAAGCATATAGCAGCTGAATCTGGATTTAAGACAAATTATTTAAGCAGTCAAGGAGGCTGGACCTGGACAGCTGTAAGTTAATTACATTATGGATATAATGCCAGTCCCAGGCACATATTTGTCGCGTCTCAACACCCACATTTCAATCTCTTTAGAATATTGTTTATTTATCTAGTACAGCTGAGTATCCTAAATTTTTTTCACAAAAATTATGTGATAAACAAATTATTAATTTTAATTGAGTTATTTATGTGTATGAAATTTTATTATCATCAATTTGTTTGGAACCAATCAAATATTGCCAATTTGATTTTAAAAAAATCTAAATATGCAAACAATGTTTTCAAATCTTTGATGACGATATTTGATTGCTTGCACTCATATTAATAATAATAAGAGCCGTATATATACATATAAATTCACTCAATTATGATCAATCATTTATTTATACACCATTTAGAAAAAAATAAACAAAAAACTAAAATATGTAACATTTTTCATTTTTTATTTATTTTCAGTTCTCTTGTCTAGCTTAACTATTCATAAAAAGAATGACAAAAAATTAAGTAGGTTAATGGTTGTAACTTTTCAAGTTTAATTAATTATTATAATATATAGTCACGTGTCTTTTTCGATTATTGACTAGTTAAATAAATTATATTTTTTAATATTTATTCAAAAATTAATTATTTAATTGCTATAAAATCGAAAAAAAAAACATTTAATTTGGTACGTGGAGTATGATACGATCCAACGACAACGTAATTAACATTTGTGATAGTGTTAGTGGTAATTACCCGCCGACAGCGCGTGAGATAAGATTGTGAGTGAAGTTGTGGTGGGGAGTAAGAAATTGATTGGCTGACACGAGTTCCATCCATAACACTTTTACGACGTCCTGCTTACATGTCAAGATGACGCCGCGATTCCGTCTCTCACTTTTCAGCTGGCTTATTCGCAAGTATTAGCGGCCACAATTGCTTCTCAACTTGGTTGCTCTGGCGCCCAACAAAAATATACAAAAAAAAAAAGGAAAAAGGAAGATTACTTTAATTTTATAAATATTTTGTTCGACTTTCATAAATATGTAAAAATATAATTCAAAAGCGTTTTTGTTACTTTCTTTTTAAAATTTTGAAAAATCAGAACTTGTAATAATTAATTAAAGATAAGAAAAAGGTTCATGCATCTATCGAGTACTGTAAATCTTGGTTGTTTTCATATGTTAGCAGCCATAGGTGATAGGGTTTGGATTAGGACCGGATAGGATGTTTGGCAAGGACTCAAAGTTTACCACTCTCACTCGCTCCTCTATACAAAATATTGATGTTATTAAGAATGATTATCGTAACTAAATTCTTTGTACGTCTCCGATGTCTAGCCCATCAACTACAGTTTACATTATAAAAACATGGCTTGTATTTATTTTATTTTTTCTCCTTCTCTCTCTCAAAACCCTAGCCTCCCTAATCTCCGTTGAAGATTTTTGAAGGGGCTTCCATCGGTTTTCACCGGTGGAAAGCCCCAATTCCTTGTTTTCTGTGTTCTTGGTTTGAAATCTTATTTCCTATTCAATAAGTTCCCAATTTATTTGGGTTTTGTTTGTCTCTCCTTCTTGTGAGAGTTGGTTTGTTTTGTTTCGGTGTGTTTTGATGTTCTTCATGACCGAGATTATAGATCGGCATGATTTTCATGGGTTTGATTCAGATTTGAAGGTTATTATGGGATCGCATCTATGGTCGATTGTTCAGAACACTCAGGTGAAAACCAATCAGATGGAAACAAGTGTGTATATTCAAATCATCTTCAAATCGCTCGGTTGCCTCTCCAAGAAGGAAGGATTCAACAGCGATATTATTCAGCGTCTGTCCAATTTCGATTGTGTTTGTAGATGCCGTATGGCTTTTAATTAATGAATTGATTCCTTTTTATCAAAAAAAAAAAAAAAAAAACATGGCTTGTATTTCTTTACGCCAAAATCTTTAAGAAATACAACTTCTGTGGTGACTTGTGTACTGATTATTAAAATGTACCGGAATCATCAATCATCAATCATCAATATATATATATAAAGGAGGATGCGGGCGCCTCTAGAATCGATCGATTCAGCCTTCTTATTTTTCTTAAATTTCGGAGAGAAAATATAGTTATAATTTAAAAAATCATGTTTAAGAATTCTAAAAGTGATACAACTCTTTTCTTATCGAATTCTAAAGATGATACAATTCTTTTCTTATTTAGTATTTCCTATTGAATTCTAAAGATGAGACAATTATTTTCTTATTTAGTAATCCTAATAGAAATAGGATTATATTTATTCAAACTAACAAAATCATAGATAAAATACAATTTATATTTAAGATTTGTAAGGTAATACGTACAATTGTTATTATCGATTTAGTCTTATAATTTTCTTAAATTTCGAATAGAAAATAAAGAATTGTAAAGATAATAATCATTAAAAAAAACTGATAGCAACAAAAATTAGAACCATAAAAGAATAATAATTTTTAACTAATATATAGGCATCAAAAAATAAAAATAATTAACAAATAAAATAATATATAAAAAATAGGAATCATATATTAATTTTATGATAATGTAAATGGGTCTTGATTAGTATTGTGTTTGACGGGCACGGGAAGCGGCCCAAACTAATTTTTATCTAAATAATAATAAATTTTCTATTAGTATTATGTTTGACGGGAAAGTCACTAAATTGTTTTTTATAAAAGAATAATAATTTTTAATTAATAAATAGGAATCAAAAAATAAAAATAATTAACAAATAAAATAATATATAAAAAATAGGTATCATATATTGATTTTATGATAATGTAAATGGTTCTTGATTAGTATTTCGTTTGACGGGCACGGGAGGCGGCCCAAACTAATTTTTATCCAAATAATAATAAATTTTCTATTAGTATTATGTTTGACGGTAAAGTCGCTAAAATAATTTTTTATCTATGTTATAATATAATTTTTTTGTTACACAATTCAAAATAATCTTTAATTTTGTCATAATTAGAATAATTTTTATTAGTATTGTGTTTGACAGTAAAACGACTCAAACTAATATCTAAATTATAATGTTTTGTTATAAGTATTGTGTTAGACAAGAGAACGGCTCAAACTAATTTTGATCTAAATTATAATATTTAATTTATCATAAAAATAATAATTATGGATTAACATTGTCTTTGACGGGAGGGGGGTTCGAACTAATTTTATTATTAGTATTGTCAATTGTGTATGACAGGATGATCACTTAAACAAATTTTTATATCAATTATAATATTTTTTATTTGTGATATGTTTAATGGAAAGATGACTCAAAATAATTTTTATCCTATTGTAATTCTGATTCATATCAAAATTTATCACGCCGCCGCGAAGCGCGGCTTTTTTCACTATATAAATATAAAATAAAATAATGACGGTTTGATCTGTTTTTGTACCTAACACTTCAGGACTTTGATTATAAAATAAAGTATAAGTTTGATAAATACCTAATGTCTTCTTTCGAGGGGTGCCTCCGATTCAAAATAGAACAGAGTTCAACTCGATTTACAAAATCAATTCATTAAATTTAATTTATTGAGATAAAATTTTAAATAACTTATAATAGATTAATTAATTTAAAAGTGATTCAAAATTTCAATTATTTTAAAATTGAAAATTTCATTTAATTTACTCACTTGATATGAAATTGATCCATTTAATCTCAAATCTTTACCACTCGTTCCGCTTGATAAGATATTGTTTTTCATATGATTACCTTGTTCATGTCTTGTTCATGTATGAATGTACCTTTTTGAAATTTATATCTTCGTGCCTTTGTCACTACGGCACTCGTCGGAGAAGATAAGGTCTATGCGATGGTGGATGCTTATGATCCTCGAATAAAAGGCCGTTTGGGTGAATTTTAAAGTAATACTTATTGTTTAATGTAAAAAAGTGAAGTGAAAGTTAAAATCAAGCTAAGATTTATAAGTGATTAGAGTGTTTAGAAAATAAATAGAAGTCGTAAAACAAAAGTTAACATTCTTAACTTTTTTGTAAATATTTTTTGACTTTTTACACAAACGGTATGAATAAACTTGATCATATGAGTTATATAATATATTGATGTTTCGGTAATTTGTAGATTAAAATCAAGTTGCATATCAAAACACCCACCATCTCCATTAAAAAATAAAAAAAATTATCCAAAGATGAGAATTATTAAAATATAAGAACAATTTAAAAATCAACTCAAAATGGAAAGAAGGGAGAGGCTTCTATTTTATTATTAACCTTCAAAACATCTGCGAGACTATAAAACAATGCAAATGCAGACTCCTAATGATTACATGAACTCATGAAGGCTCAAGTCGATCTGCGTTAGTAGTTGATAAAAGAATTTATTAATTAATCGTGATATTCCCAGTCCACAACCAGCAGACCGAGACAGAGCCGAACTCTATACGCCCCCCCCCCCCCCAAATGGGTATTTAGTTCAGGCCCAGTTCAAATACCCGGCACCTGGGCTGGGCTACTATCCCGTACAGGCATACAAAGCCATACTAAATTAAATGAAATTATTTATATTTAGATTTTAATATACGTAAAAATGGTTTTATATGCCTGATGATTACTTGTATGATACATAAATTAGAAATTGCTGAAATTTATAAAATTATTTTCAAATATATTCTTAAATTTTATGTAATACTTACTTGATTTCATTCCGATTTATAATAAGATTCATATACATCAATCACTCAATTAATTATCTCGTTGTTTATGAATATTTTTGAAAATATGTTTAGATTTTATGACTCTGTATCTTAAATGCTTGAATTCAAATTCACATGCCATCTTCTCATATATAATATCATGGCTAATCAAACTTTATATTTTTTGATGATATTTAATTTTAACCACTATCCGTTTCGGTATAACATGTGATAATACATCCATTTACATCCAGTAATATATTTAATTCATAAAATATTTTAGATATTCGAAGAATAGATCATAATAATATGGGTGAATGTCCATTCGACTGTAATTCTAAAAATGATTGATCAGAATAACCAATACCGAAAAGGGGAGCAAAAATAACCACTTGCATGTGCATGTTCAGGATGCGTATCTCCTACACGTATCTCACTGATGCGTCTATAATGCAAATTCTTTTAAAATTGTAATATGCATACGCATAATAATAATGCGTGTCGATATACGCCTGGTAATAATGTGTGTCCGTGTATCAGGTATAAAGTGTTCACCACTGTAACTTACCTCACATATTACCCATTACTCAATTACTCTTTCTTCATCTTGTAAGCACTATTATTTACTCCTGCCAATCATATCATTTTCTTCGCTAAGACATCACCCAGATCGAACTACTAACCCGTGAATACCACTCACATAGTTTCACGATATTTACATCAATTGTCAAAAATATTTATGTAGAAAAAGTATTAAACAATTGTATATAAGTCAAGGAACGTGCATATGTTTAAACATCTATACCAGCTGATGGGAGAAGTTATTACTGGGTTTTTAAAACATACGCAAGTGAGATATGCGTATGTCTCTGGATAAACAGGTCACCTTGTGCGACAATTGATAATTCGGATTTTTACTCTTTAAAATAATGATATTTATGTCATTTTCTCTAATAATATCTCACTTCACTCATCCATAACAAGTTATTCTTGTCGCTAGTTCTCAAACCCTGACTTAAATACCACGTACCCCAAAATTCATTGCCAAAATATTTTCTTGTGATTATTTTAATTAGATGAATGATGTGGTCCTTGTTAACGTGAGAGCTTGAGTGGAATCAATCATACAATGCTACTTGAATTTAGGGGAAGAAATTGATTTATTTTTTTTAGGATATCTAAGCGTCTTTCTTAAATATTTGTCGACCGTTAAGTAAAATTGTCAAATCTGTTTAGAAAAAAAAAAGAAAAAGAAAATAAACGGAGCCCAGAAGAAGTAGCACAAAAGTTGGGGGAAAAGAATGACGAAAGGATTAGGTTAGATTAAAGGACACCAAAACGTCACGCATCTCTCGTCCCTCCCAGCCTCCCTTTATTTTATTTTTTTCTCTAATATTCTTTATTTTCTGGAGTTCTGAATTATACACTCGTTGAATATTTTTCTCCACCCAAATAAAAATTGTAAATCGTTGCAGATCTTCTTGTCCTGGTCAAATCCCTCAAGTCTTGAGTCAACGCAGAAGCTCACAACTTTCCGAGGTACCACTCTCCTAACTTAATCGCTGTCATAATTCATGTTTATGGTGAATCTGATAACTTATAGTACTACTGTATTTGTTCTGTTTCAAAGATTTTGAGTTATGTGAGAATTGATTAGGTGTTATATATGTATGTGTATGTATATGTCTTGTTATGTTGGGTTGTCCAGTAGACAAAGCTAAGGATTGTTTTGTGGTGTGATTTGTTTTTGGTGAAGCTTTTTGGGTTGGTTTTAGAATCTATTATTTAGTGATTGTTATGGTGATCTACGGGTAGTAAATTTGTGAATTGTGAAGTTTCGGAGAAAAGAAATGAATGACGAAGGTGTAAGTGGGAGGATATAGTTTATGAGTGAAGATCAGAGGGAGGGATGAGCTTTGTTAAGAATTTGAGGAAGGATAGATATGTGATCATTTGCAATCAGGTGGAAATCGAGGGGGGGGGGGGGATTGATGAAATTTATTATTAATTAACAAAATCGCAAACTTGAGCAAAGAGGAACAAGAGTGCTGAAAGCACAAATTTGTAAATTGTGGCTTGTGGTTTACGCAAACATCGCTTGAATTGTTAGGTTTAGACTTTAGCGGTACAAAATGCAACACATCCTATTTTACTTGTATATTGTATTGTAAGGCACCTGAGAAATAACGTAGATCTCATAGCGGATTCTATTTTTTCCCATTCTGGTATGTTTTTTTTTCAATTTTTGTTGTTTCAAATTTTTTTGAACCGTAACTTAAACGTTAGTACAATTCAACTTTCAAAGCACATGTTTGTTCTCGCCGACTGAATTAATCTCTTAGGAGTACATTAGCAGCACAATTACGTAGAGTACTTGCAGTAGTAGAGATTTTAGGGTACTAAGTGTTCCCTAATATATTTAGATTGTGATTGGTTATTAAATCGTATGAACCATCAATTGAAGCTTATGGAGATTAGAGATGTTTTCTACAATGCAGCTCTATGTACATCACCTGCCAGTTCACTTAAGTTGGCAACATTTTCTTACGCATATTGATTGTGCTCTTCACCTTTTTATTGCTTGCTATTTACTTTTGTGGAGTCTTGCCATAAAGATTACACACATGACTTTCCCCTTTTGACAATTGCTACATAATTATTGCAGGACATAATAGGTAAAAGAACCAACAAAGTTGGTATCTTTCCAAAAATGTCTGTTACTTTATAACGCGTTCCTTAATACCTTTGATTGAAGATGAACAGTATAGATTCATATTCACCAGTTTTGCAGAGAAACTTAGTCCTCTTTAAGAAATTTTCACTTATTGCACAGCAAGGCAGAATATTATGTGTATTAGAAAACTACACCTTTTTCTAGTTTTGGAAATGATGAATTTGTATAATGCTCTACAAGAGAAAGCAGTAGTCTTTAGTTCTGAATACAAGCAATCATTTATTGAAGCCTTGATAAGGAATAGGATAAGTTTATTGTAAATAGCACATCATAATACTAATATAGTACTATTAAGTAGATTACAAAAGTATTAAAGCTAATAAGAGATTGCAGGATAATATTTCTGATAGGGGCCAAGGGTCGTAGAGTACAATAAATACTTCGTTGTTTTTTATTGGTAGGAATGGAATGAAACTTAGTTTATTCTGTGGCGTATTATTCATTCTTAGTTCCTTCAACCCCACAATTCTGAACTAGAGTTTATTCCGTTCAATTTACAAGTAAAAGTAATATCAGTCGTAAATCATATCGTAGGAGTTCTACACCTGTATCAAATTCTTCGTGGTCGCCCCTGTTAACAAAACTCCATATTGATGTATTATTATGTCTGCTGTTTTCTCCCACGGCCAATGTTAGAAATGTCGTTCCTCTTCCTTCTCTACACTTAATCTACATTAGGTACTGCTTTCTTTTCTTTTTTTTGTTGACAGAAAGAAAGTTTAAAGTTTTCTTTCTATTCAATAATATTCAGTTCTATCTTTCCACTTTATTTTGACTTCTTGATTTTGATTGTGCTTTAGATTGACACTTAGAACTCCAAACTACAGCAGCCTCAGTAGCTTCCCTGTTAGGACATTTGGTAAGGTGTAGTCATATGTCATTGTAATTCTTGATATGAACTGTTTACTTTTGATATTACTAATCTTATTAGTCACTTAGTATTATGCCATCTCTGGTTTTCAGGGTTTATAGCTGCAAACAGTTGTGCAAATCTTTTTTCTATGTTGGCTTCTCAGCATGAAAATTGGGGAGAATCAAATATGCCAGATAGAAGCCCTAGGACTGACACCTCAACGGATGTGGATCCTGAAGATAAAAATCAAAGGGTGATCTATTTTAAGAAATCTCATATACGTGTGCTCATTTCAACTACATTTTCTTTGTCTCAAAGTTCTAGTGCCGTAGCTTCTGTTTTAAAGGGCAACTCTACGAGTTACTCAACTCTTTATTTATAAACAATATTATTAAATTGGCTCGCGGTTGCTTAAGATGCAAAAATATGTTTTCACTACAACAACTCTCCTCAAATTTCAATATCTATATATTTTTCTATCTATATTCTATTACGCACATTCAATTCATGTTTTACCAGAAATCTCCCAATACTAGAATCAACTCACAGGGACTCCAGAAAGCTATCAAAAATTGAATAGTCTCTTTAAGACGTTCGTTCCTCTGTTTTTTGGTTTTGAGTTAATCAGCTCTCATTTCTTCCAAAATGGCACAATCATCATTTTCACTTTAGAATTAAGCATAGTGTAAAAGGGTGTTTATGTCCCCGCCAAAACTAATCCCCACTTTAATAAATTTCAGGAAATAGAACAATGAGAAAAGGTGAAGAAAATGTAACAGAAAGGGAAGTAAAAGATCAGTAGTACAGAAAGGAGGGAAATGATGGGTAGAAATTGGAGGGAAACCAATACTTACTAATATCAAATTAAACAAGGAGAAAAATATGCTCCTCATTGTTGAGGCCCCTGAGGAGAGTTTTGGAACTCTTAAAGTATTAGAGAGGCACTAGGAGTGTGCTTGAGACCTTTTTGTTTCAAACTTTCTAAGAAAATAATAGTTTATACTTGACATAAAATTTTAATCCTTACGTCATATTAAAGTTCAGATTCCAAACTTTATTTGATATAAGTATTAAGTTTTATAAAAAATAATTGTGTTTAGATGCCACACTTTTAACACTTAAAAGTATGTGTCAAAAAGTCAAAAACAGTTAATATGGATGGAGGGATTAACATTACCTATCTCAAGACTTAAATAAGCCAGTGGAGTTATGATGGGGGGTTTTCATAATATGCTAAACCCCAACTGGTCAGGGCCATTTTATAAAGTGAATAATAGAACTGACTTTTTTTTTGTTTTCCTGCATACAGTTTGACAGAGATCAATCTGGCGCTGTTGTAATGTTTTCTGATTCCAGCGATAGATCAAAAGAAAAATCTTTGGACCAAAAGGTTGCATGGTTTAATATTACATATTAAGAAAAGGTACCAAACTTCATGCTAACTTGCTCTTCACTACAATTTCAGACTCTTCGGAGACTTGCTCAAAATCGTGAAGCTGCCAGAAAAAGCCGATTGAGGAAAAAAGTATGTTCTTTTCACGTAAATTTAGCTTTTTTCGCTTGGATCCTGGTTTCTGTTATGAGAGCTGTGACAACCGGCCTCATATTGCTCCAATCATGATATAACTGGGTCCAATGATTTGATAACAGGAGCATGCCCTTCATAATTTCACTTATTTTTTTAAATGCTTCTATGGCAGGCTTATGTACAACAGCTGGAGAGTAGCCGGCTAAAGTTGACACAGCTTGAACAAGAGGTCCAACAAGCACGGCCACAGGTTTCTTTCTCTGCCCATATGTTTTTTTCCCAGAATATTTTTAAATATTTTGAAGTATAGGGGGAGAGGCAGCTGAAAATTGAACACAAGATCTCTTCTAGCACTGGGAGTACCTTTGCAGCTTTTCTACCGCTTTTGCACCATTTAATTATTGTATCTTTTTATTTTTAAGACTATGGACTATGGTATGTAATGAAATGCATATAGAGGCTCATTACATTTTTTACTCAATTGTAGGGTGGTTCGACCTCTACTGCTGGAGATCAATCCCATGCAACAGGTACGAGAAAATGCATACATCAACGATACATTATCTTTGTTTTATGTTTTCTGATCTTGGATGCATCTCTCTCCTGTGTATATATCTGATTCTCCTTGCAAAACTTTTTACTTGGTTGCTCTTCTGATTTTTCTATATGGTTATCGTTATGTAGGGGCCCTGGCATTTGATGTGGAATATGCACGATGGTTGGAAGAACAAAACAGGCAAATAAATGAGCTGAGGGCTGCTGTAAGTTCACATGCAAGCGACACTGAACTTCAAACGGTTGTCGGCAATGTGACTGCACATTTTGATGAGGTATTTAAGCTTAAAGGTGCTGCAGCAAAAGCTGATGTCTTCCATATTTTATCGGGAATGTGGAAAACACCTGCAGAGCGCTGTTTTATGTGGATTGGTGGTTTTCGTTCATCTGAAATCTTAAAGGTTAGGTTTTAAAATCTCTCGTTATTTTCTTTAAAATTACAAAAAAAAGAAGAAGGTATTACGTATTATGCACATCACTGTTACACATTCCCATAGTTGCAATTAAGAACCCAACCAGTATATATAACCCATGATTCATGATCTGGGAAGCATGGGTGCGGGGATGCGCGGTGCGGGCATACTCGAATTCGGCAAATTTCAAAAAATGAGGATACGGGTGCGGCGGGATACGGCAAAAATAAAATATTAAAAATATATTTTTTATATATATAATATTAAAAAAATATAATATATATATAATAATTAGTAAAACTAAATTAACAAAATTATTAAAAAGTCAGCAAATAAAAAATAAAGAAATTAAAAGGAGACAACAACCAGATTAGCAGTTATTTGTTCATAATCCACGTAGATAGCCAGGCCCAAGCCAATACAACAAACAACCACTGCACCAACAGAGATATACAATACACACGGATATATACAGGCACACCACTCGGAGCAGATCGAGCCTTATGCGAAGAAGAAACATCCGCCGCTCGCCGGAAAGAAGGAGACTAGATCGGGGGCTTCAATTACGGCTGTTTAATATGCTGTGAATTTACCGATGTTGCCCCTCCCGCACCGCATTTCCCGCACCGCCGCGTATCGGTCAAGGATATTCGTCGCCACGCCACCTGGCGCACCCCCCTGCCGCACCGCTGCGCACCCCCGCACGGTGCGCGCACCCCCCCTGCGATTCTTCAGTAGTTTGCCGTATCCCTGCTTCACAGTTCATGATGGATAGATGGTACTAGATTTCTGACATTATCTAACCCTCATATTGAAATAAAGTGTCTTAAGCTGGTTAAAGCTTGAAACCTGTTTCCTTCCTGGTGTCTTTCATGTGAAATGTGCTGTTTCATTTTAGGGTCATATCTTTAGAGAAGAAAAACTCTTCTGGTGGACAAAATGACTCAAAATTGCTGGGCACATATATATTACATAGGCAATTGTTCAAATACAAACCACTAAAATAAAACTAAAATACAAACCAAGAGAAACTATACCCAAACGACAGCACCCACCCCATATATGTCATCACCCATCCCCTATATGTCATCACCCACCTAGGGCCCACCCTCGCCCCCACTCAATCCACCCCGGGCCTGCTAGAGCCTCGCCAGGCTCCGCACAGGCCCTGGACAGGCACACAACAGCCTTAAGAGCCAAAACTTGTCCCCACCATGGTCCCACTAGGCCCCACCCCGACCCTACTAGACCCCACTTAGACCCCGTCTAGGCCAATCTCGGGGCCCATCCCCGGTATCAAAACCTTACCATTCTACCTAATCGCATGAGTTTGTATTTAGTTTGTATTTTAGTAGTTTGGATTGGAGTATGACCTTATATATATATATATATAATTATATATATTCCACATGACAATGCATCGGTCAAGTATGGTTTAGAATATATGAGATCCAAAAGAGAAAAAGATACAATATGAGAGAGAGATGTATTCTATTTAGTACCTTGTAGAGAGAGAGTATTAATGGAAGACCCACATGTCGTGCAACATGTTCTGCTTATGTGTGACAATAGTTTATATGCAAAACATATTGCATGACATATATTTAATTAATTAATACTCTATATAAAACATTTTAGATGCTGGACATGTTGTGGGATCTTAGCCTAAGAACCCATAGCTTTATTTCTAGTATTAATTAGGGTTCTGCAGCAGAATTGCACATGCAAAAAATGTTGCGTTTATGTATTATATTTGGAAATTGTTTTTGAACACACACAACGATGCAAAAAACATATATTTGGATTTAGATGATGAAAATCTATATAAAATTTAGGGTTCTGCAAGACTGCAACTGAATCTTAGTGGTTCTATGGTTCTATTTTAAGAATGGGTTCTTATATACGTGTGTATATCTATATTATATTATTAAATCCAAACATGCAAAAGTTTGTTTGTTGGTTTGTAGTCCGGTACAATGCATTATAATATTGGATCACTTAAATCAAATTGATGAGAATCGTTAGATTTTTTTATATTTCACTCAGATGCTACTGCAACTCTAAGGTTCGAATCCCGCCAATAACATACTAAAATAATAATCTAAACTTATATAAAAACTTTTTAACTATCAAAATACGCCCCTGCATCGCACGGGTTATAGGCTAGTGTAATTGTATGTTTGTGTGTGTATAACTGTGTATATATGTGTGTGTGTGTGTGTGTGTGTGTACCATTCTTTCATAGAGATCCTATTATATAGAGTCTCGTAGAGAACCATTTGTAACTACTTGAAAATCTCATAAATAATTTTAAACTAATCGTACTTATGTATAAAATTTGATTCTACTGTAGAATACTGATCATATATAACATACACAAACAATTTAACACATACAACTGGAGCAAAAATTTTGATTTCTAAATTTGATTCTACCGTAGAACCACTTTGGACGAATATGATTAATTTTCAAAGATTTTTTTGGAGGAAAAATGACGTAAGTTTATTTTTTTAATTTACTAGTTATATATGTGATGAATAATGAGATTGATACATATATGTCGAGTGTATACATAGGTGTTCTCTACTAGATTCTATATAAGGTGGTTTGACAATGGAGTGTGACTCTATACATGTATATGTGTGTTTGTGTGTGTGTGTGTTCTATTAGTTCCTGAGTTGAATTATCTTTCAATTTATGGGTGTTTGAAAATACAAATTATCTTGCAAACCTGTCTCAGGATTGTATTTTATGTTATTTGTTTGAACACTCTTGATCTATTGTCTAAATAAAAATTGGTGTTGGTGCAGTTACTTACAAACCAGTTGGAGCCCCTAACTGAGCAACAGCTGGCAGGCATATATAACTTGCAGCAATCATCACAGCAGGCCGAAGATGCTCTTTCACAAGGAATGGAGGCATTGCAGCAATCACTGTCTGAGACTTTAGCCAATGGCTCCTCAAGCACATCAGGATCCTCTGGGAATGTTGCAAACTATATGGGCCAAATGGCAATGGCCATGGGAAAGTTGGGGACTCTTGAAAGTTTTCTACGCCAGGTAACTTTCTGTGCTTAACTTGATTATTGCCTCTAGTTTTCAAGTTCTTAAATTAATGCAAAACATAAGATAAATTATATTAATGACTTACGATAAATTGTTGCTTCCTTGTTCATCAACAGTCTTGTAACCTTGGACGTATGCTATCCATGTTTAAAATTTATATGCTATCCATGTTTTTGCCTTTTCCAATCCTTCAAATATCGTAAATTTTATTCTTAAGCTGATATCTTCATTTTACATTGATGTATAATGTCATATCTTGCCCAACAATTCTATTGAAAGACCAAGCAGGGAAAATTATGAGGTGCATTATTGTTGTTTTTAAAAGAGGTTCCTTTTCAGCACAAAGAAAAAAGTGAGGACAAGTCGGCCGACTAGGTCATTGCTAGTTAATTAGCATGTTTTACATATCTCTGACTACAATAATTCTTTGATTTAACTTGCACTGAGCTGCATACATGGATATAATGAAGAAAGATATGCACCTACTTTCAAATTTTGACATTGATGCTTATAGTTTCTTACTCTTTACCAGGCTGATAACTTGCGGCAACAAACTTTACAACAAATGCACCGCATCCTGACAACAAGACAATCAGCTCGAGCCTTGCTAGCAATACATGACTATTTTTCTCGGCTTCGAGCCCTAAGTTCGCTCTGGGTTGCAAGGCCACGCGAATAAGGTTTAAGGTCTACAAGGCACCTTGAAAGTTAACCCGGGGGAAAAGCTAAAAAAGAGAATTGAAGCCCAGGGGATGTGGAAAAATACTACCACAGACCTTGGTATTCGTTTCGAATCGGTGAAATATTTGCTGAATCTAAAAAGTTGAGGCAGTAATGTCCCAATAGTAGTAGATTGCTCAGAAAAGCATAGTGACCAAAGTTCAGTGACTGTTGTATTGCTAAAAATTTAACCAGTTTATTCATAAATTAAGAAAATAATGTTGTATGAAATAGGCTTGAGAATTGAGAATATGGTGTAAAATTTGTTTTATATATCTGATCTACCAATTTGTTTATGAAAGATATAGGAAAATTCAAATAGAATTTCTCGAGTCTCAACCTTAACCTGGTCTTGCTAGTTTATCGTATGAAAAATGATAGTTTTTTTCTTGAATATTCAAACTTGTATTTGACTTTCAATACACAAGTTCAGTTGATCATATGAAGCTATTATGCTTGAATATCAAACTTGTATTTCACTATTACCATAAAAGTACATGTATATTGATTTTTGAATTCTTAGTCCAGTTTTCATTGTTTATGTTTATCAGTTTGATTTTGTATGCTTGATTTTTTTTTATTTTTTTTTTCAAAATAAAAAAACTATCCAATCAACCCTAAATTATAATCGATTTGGGTGGAAATGTATTCGGTTCATCGGACTGCAAAATAAAAATTTGTACCCAGCTTGTAAAAGATGGTTAAATGCTCTCGACTAGTTGTCCATTCTAAAATAATAGTAATCATTTTCGACTTTTTACGCATAATCTGAGATGTATAATATATATTTAGACGTTATTTTCATTTTTTAAATTAAAATTTTAGTATCTATATTTTATTTAGATTTTTTTAAATATGTAAAAATAAGTTTTTTCACCTCAAATATATGTGCAAAGAGTCAAAATCAATATTATTTTAAAATTAATGAAGTATATATTTATATATCTTATTCTCAATCAAAAACTCAGGTTAATATATAAAATCTATAAGAATTAAAATATCTTCATCAATATAAGTATAGATTTTAAAATATATAAATGTTGATTTTAAAATAAAAATCTCAATCAAAAATTTGTTGTATTTATATTGCTTAATTGTTAATCCCCGGGAAGGGCCTGAATAAGCCTCACAGGCTCATACGTCACATAACATGTGATCCACTTGTATAAATGGGCTTAGCCCAATAAGCACACTGACGACCCACATCTAAAGTCTAGCTTCATCTAAGCGCATCTAATCAAATACAAAATATCTATCCACCCAAATTAATGGAACGCTGATCAACTTTCGTAACCCTAGAAATCAAAATCACAGCAATTTTTCACCAGGTTCGTCTCTCATCAAACTAATTCTTATAGATTGAGATTTTTTTATTGCAATTGCCCTTATTTTCGAATCATAATTGAACAGTTATGTATTCATATTGCGGCCTCGTATTCTAATTCATTTGTACCCGCTGTTACATTTATTCTGATGAATTGCATTGTATTTTATGGTTGTTTCAAATTGATAGGTCCTAAATAATGTATATTGGTAGGGTTTGTGATTATCGTATTCATGCATCACTTGAGCCCTTGTAAAATCGATTAATTCTGCTTTCGGATTGATATTATTAACTTGTTAGGTTTATTTTGGAATTAGGTGATTGTTAATATATGTTTGGATGCCTATATCGTGACCTCTCGAGATCCGGAGCTTTTCAATTAATAATGGATTTTTAGCGTCTTCTGGAAAATGTAATCTCTCTGTTAGTTGTTGCTCTGCGGATATCCTATACTGTATTTTAAGGATTTTGTGACATCAGGTCATCAGCTCACTCAGCTGCTCGTTTATTGGATTAAGAAGAGTGTATTATCACTTTCCTTTTTTAAGTTCTTTGGGAGCACAGATGAGCATGCCCAAAGTTGAGAATGATTAGCACCAGAAATTGTGATGTGTACATCAAATTTGTTGCTCTTCATTTATATATTTGGTGATTTCTTTAGACATTTACTGCCAACTAGTTTTACAGAAAAGCTCTATCTGATTTGCCATTTGATGGTTTAAAGTTCCAGGGAATCCTAAAAAGTTTTCATTTGGGTAAGAAGTCTGAGTTAAATTATGCCTATTATAAAATTATATTTTATCAACTAATATACACCTCCATCAAGATACGTGGATTTTGTTTCTGAAGATAAACTTTGCAGTACAAATTGAATTGGGTCTTCTTAATCCTCTTTATGGCATGTTAAATTTTCTTAATGCTCTCTCTGATACATTAGATTGCTGCCATTTTTCTAGTTGTGTATCCTCTATGCCTGCCATAATGAGATTAATGCTACCAGGTGTTAGATAATGGACTCAAATTTGCAATCTTCACCAGCAGACAGTGACTGTGCCAAGGCAGCATTTCGCAAGCCTTCGAATGATGTGGTTAATAGGAAGTACAGGCGCAGGTCTCCAGTTGATGGGTCATCTCCATCTGATGGTTAGTTTTTCCATGCAACTTTATCTTTTAAGTGTTTTGTCCAATAGTAACATCGAGAAAATCAGTAGAACCTGTAATATGCTTTCAAAGGTTCTGACGTGTTTTGTGTAGGTTTGTGTAATAATTGTCCTCCATCTTGTTCGTACTTCTGATGCATCACATTTTTTCCATCATTGTATTACCGATGTATCACATCTTTTTTATCAGGGTGCAGATACTTGAGATGCTATATATTTTTTTAATTTAGACTTGGCTTGTGAAATTTCTAGCTTACAACAGTAATATCCTTTATACTATACTGTTGTCAGGATTGCATTCCACACTCACACCTAAGATCACGCTTGGTCTTACAAAAGGCAAAATGTCATGTAAGAATAAAGCATGAGATCTAATAGCAGTAGAAAGAATGTCATTGATAGTGTTGAAGTCTTACATACATCAGTATGCACTATACATGTCTTAATTGAATCCTTGCAATCCGTACCTGACAAAGAGCTTATACGCATCCTGTATGTAAATGAATAGGTCGAAATCTTTAGGCCAATAGAAGATTGAAGCTAAATACAATGTGTCTGAATCTTATAGTTGGTATGCTATTTTTTTAACAAGGTACTAAGTGGTAATTCACAGTTAGCTAACTAAATATCAAGAACGTGAACCTTTTGATCTGTTAATTGTAATGAAGTGAGAGAACATGATACTGTGATTGCTTTGTTTATTTTTTTGGGTGATTAATGTGTCTCTACAATTTCAAACGAGCCTTTAGACTTAATGTATATTGACTTGGTTTTTTTGAGGATTAAGTGTATTTCTATATTTTATATTTTATAAATTGTGAATATGGTTTTACATGGTTTTCTACTCTCTGCTCAATATGTCAAGACTCAAGAGTATCTCTATGAATGCTTTTATTTTGTGTTAGGATATCTCTATGGCAGTTTGGATGATCTCGTTTATGGATTTATTGATGTGAATTATTTTATAAATGCAGGGAGTCCTAATGGTGCACGGGAGTCCAGCCCTGCCCTTCCCAAAGAAAATTCTGAAAAAACTTATGATGATCGTCGCAAACAGGATGATAGAAGAGACTTGAGTAGAGAGTATGGTAGGAGTCAGTATGGTCGGACAAATGATTCTCATAAATATTATGGCCGACATTCCTCGAGGAGTACAGATGGTTATCATCGATATGATGACTACAAACGTGAAAAGTGTGCGGAAGAAGATGATAGAAAATATCCAAGGTCATCTCGTTCTGGTAGAGATAGGGCTGGTGATCATTCTGATTATACAAGTAGAGATAGTCAGCAGAACAGATCGAGAGGTGATAGGCATGATTCTGACAAATACACTCGTGGAAAGACTGATTATTCTGGGCACAGAAGCAGGGAGAGATATGGAGGAAGCTCACCTGTTGAGTATCAGAAAGATAGGGGATCATCACCCGACAGAGTTGGATCCGGTGATAGGCAGACAAATTTAAGCAGTGGAGGGAAGTCTGCAGACCTTGATAAAAATAGAGGAACAAAACATGAACGTGATGATAGAAGAGACTATCAAAGGCGGCATAATTCAACTTCACGAAGGGATAACTCAGGACCCCAAGTACGAGAAACTTCTGGGGGTGAATATAAAGAATCAGATCGCCTGAAGCACTCTAAACAAGAAAAGCGGGAAGTGCTGGAGAGGTCCGAAGGTAGAGCTTCTTTTAGCAGTGAAAGTCTTGAGAAGAAACCGAAGTTATACGGCTTTGATGGAAGCAAGGACCAAGGCAAATATGGTATGGTCTTGTATTTTATGAATTTGGTCTTTTATTTTATGATTTTTTCTTATTACTATTTGTTATTGGCAGATCTTAGATGTTATTTACTGCCTATAATATGTATTCAATTTCTTTAGCAACTACTTCTAGATATTTTTTACTGCTTATAATATGTACTTGTATATCATTCATGCTTAATGTGTATGAAAATTGTTTCGTAATTTTACAATTGCAGGAAATGAAAAGGAGCTGTTAACTTCAGAGCAAGCTCAGACATGCATCAGTAAAGTTACTCCAGATCAGGGTGTTTTGAAAGATTCTGATATAGATGCTGCTAAAGTTGCTGCAATGAAGGCTGCTGAACTAGGTAATTTTCTCTTGTATGCTAGCTATTTACCTCATAACTGTCGATAAATAGTCAACTAATGTTGATGACTCATAGTTTAGTTTTAGAGGATTAAAGATGGACTCATCCACTCCTATTAGTATAGTTGTATTAAGAGAATGATTCTATTGCATGAAGTCGTTCTGGTTATCCTAAACCACTTGTTATTGCATTCATTCTGCTCAATTTGAAATTTTGATCGGAACTATTCACTGTTCTTGTCTTGGATATTGGTTCTTAATTAGCTGTTATTTTGTATATTTGTAATAATTAATGTATTTTTTTGTTGTGCCACTATTGCTCTTAAATCTGAATAAGATATAAATGTTTTCAACAGCAGCGTTAAGCTCTAGTGATCCACCAAAGTAACATCATATTGATCTTTAAGTGGTGAACTTGTTACATACATAGACAGCTAACTTGATTGTATCTGATGAATTTTCCTTAGTTAACAAGAATTTAGCTGTAACTGGGGGCCTGACCACTGACCAGAAGAAAAAGATGTTATGGGGAAGCAAGAAGAGCACGACAGTTGAAGAGGTAATATCTCTTAATTTAATTTAAGTTCATTATCTCTTTGCAGTTTTCTACACATTTGATAACTTGCTAAGCAGAGAGATTTGCTGGTACTATTAGCTGTAAAAGCTTCGTATAATCACCAAAAATTGTCCGAGTAAAAATCTTTAACCTTCCCTAAGTTTTGGTTCCATTTCAGATGTTTTAAGGTATATTATGATCTTTATTCTTGTTTTTATGCTTTGTACAATATCCGTCAAATACTTGCAGGCCACCCATCGATGGGATGCCTCCCAGTTCTTGGATCGTGAACGACAAGAGAAATTTAACAAACTCATGGTAAGCAATCTCATATATTATCGTGTTGATTCGCGAATCAGGAATACAAGTGATTACTAGTATATTGCTTCTTTTTATTATGGATCAGCAGATAGTGCTTTCTCATATTTGTCATTTTTCCGTCCTACTAACACACTTTTAGAGTCTGAGGTTACATTGGTACCTATGGCGGATTGTAGGGTGTAAAGGGCGAGCTCAAAGTGGAACAGAAACCCAACATCCAAGAAGGAGATGTGGTCCAATCAGAGAAGCAGAGTCAGTTACAGCTGGATTTGGAAAAGCAGTATACCGCCGGTTTACGTCGAAGAGATGGTCGTACAGTCGGACTGGGTCTGTAGCCATCTATGTTGAAGTATTCTCAACTTATGTAATGAACCGTAGTAGGGAAGTGTTGTACAAGCTTGAAGTGATGGGAGATCTCACAAGACCCGAGTCTACTTTTTCTTTCAACCTTTTTTCTATGAAAGCACCGGTGAAAGGTGATCATGAAATCTCTATTAAATGTTCAGTGTGCTGTAAGAATATATATCTTAAGTTAAAACCACCATCGACAGGCAGTCACAATGACACTGCAATATTTTGTACTTTATTTGGTGATTGCCATGGCATTAAAAGTATCGGGCATTTATTATTGAGATTATTATTTGCTAAAATAAATATTTCCGATACCTTATATGGATGTGTTATGGATGAAGGCTGGATCTGAGATTGAAATTTTTGGTGGTATCAAGTGAATTCTTGTTAAACACCAATATATTTTCAAATTTTTTGAGTATATATTTTTTATAATTTTGTAAAATTTAGAATACTAAAAAGTTGTCATATTTTTTAGAGGAAGACATATACCCATTGCTGTTGGTGTGTTCGGCTTGTCCGCATGCGACCAACCTGAACCTTTCGGCTTGTCCGCATGCAACTAACCTGAACCTGACAATGGTACTGTCATATTAACGCGTCATAGACTTGCATGTGAGAATAGTATAATAGAAAGGCTCGAAAAGATCGCCAGAAAAAAAAAAGGGGGAGGAAGTGGGAACCTACGTAAGATGGCGGCCCTTGAATCAAGGAAGGGACACAGGAATCTCATTTATCTTCGGTTCTGTTGCTTAGAAGTTACCAGAAGAGTACTAAATAATCTCATTATCTCTTTCTGCTTCAATTCACGAATCAAGATGATGTTAAGTTAAAGTATTTTTGGGTTTGTTTAGTGTGTGCGGTGTACTCATGCCCACATGTTAAGCGCATAATTTTATATGTTTGGGAGATTTTGTGCTCATGCGCACATGCTAAGCGCATAATTTTACATGTTTGGAAGATTTTGATTGATGTGGTTGTTGCATTTGCAGGGGGTACACCATTATTAAAGATACAACGGATTTTCTATGGTGTGCCCATGGGCACACAATAAGCACAAAATTTGTTGATTTTTCCTTGTTTTGATTGGCTTATACCCCTTTAATAATGATGACCCCCCCTGCCTTCATACCAACCACATAAATCAAAACACACCAAATTTATAAGTTTCCGTACTTAGCATGTGCTCATGGGCACACACTAGACAAACCCAAGATACAAAAGACAATCAAAATCTCTTAAACTTATAAAATTTCGCGCTTAGCATATACCTATGAAACTAGAAAAACCGAAGTACTTTCATAGTATTTTCTTACTGATGTCTCGTTTTGTGTGTGGGTAACAGCGGATATAGTATCAGATACAATGTTTATCTTCTTGATCATCAACTCTGTCTGCTGTGACATCACTGGTAACTAAATATATGCTCCTTTAGATTAAACACTGTTAACCGCTCCCATCACCCTCTGTCATCTTCTTGCTTTCTGAATCACACTCGAATCTTCTGGCCCAAATCTAGTATCGCAAAAACATTCATGTCAAGCTTCTATCTTTTTCTACAACAATACCACCTTAACCCGATTTGTGATTGCAACGCCGTAACCCTCTCTGAACCAAACAGCCCTTAGGAGTCGTTTGGTTCGCGGGTTTCTGGAATGAGGTATGGGGTTTGTCCATTCCAAACCCATACCTGGTGTTTGGTTGAGAAAAACAAAATCTGAAACCCATACCTTAAACCCCCAAGGTATGGATTTTTGATACCCAAGTGTGGAGGTGGGTATGAGATGGAGGTATGAGCTATATTCATTTTTTATTTTTTTCCCACTTTTTAAGTAATGAAATATTAATATTTGATACAAAATTAAATCAATGATGCAAAAATATATGACAATAATAATTTTATTAATATTTTTAATTAATATATATTAATAACTTATTTTTTTATAAAAATTGTATATATTGATTCCAGCACTTAACCAAACACATGATATCAGATATGATACCTCAAACCCATACCAGCTTAACCCGATTCCTCATTCCAACCCCATACCACTCCTCGAACCAAACGACCCCTTACAGAGTTCTCTTATACCCTAATAACTAATTATGGAAGATTCTAAAATCCTGCTGTCCCAGTTGTCCTATTACCAGGTAGTTGAGGTTATGGAAAGTGAGATGGGAAAAATTCTAGTGGCTTGGCTTTTTGGAGCACTGTTCTTAATGTTCATGTACTGTTTCAAAAGAAGTAGAGACAATGCATCTTTAGTGAGATTTCCCATGCTCTACATGGATGAGGTTGGCAAGGAGAACTATTTGCTTGATCTGCCTGACTTAGCCTTGGACTCCATTCTTATGAAGCTTTCACCAGCAAATTTGAGCAGAATGTCAAGGGTGAGTACTACTTTGAGGGGTATGTGCACAAGTGACCATTTATGGGAGAGGCACTTGAAGAGGAAATGGGGTGGACTCATTGGAAATCTTGCCTATAAAGAGTGGCAATGGAGCATTGCTTCAAGAAAGCACCAGATAACTATAGAATGTTCGAAGAAAGTTGGATTGGTTGCCTCTTTTTGGTCTAATAAGTCGGGTAACAGAGGTATGCTTAGCAGCACCTTACCTGTTGATTCAATCATGGCTTTGTATCTGTCGCTTGAGACCGGCAAGTTCTGGTTCCCAGCTCAAGTCTTTAATCGCGAGGTAATTGTCTTGCAACAATTTTAAATTACTGTTTTACTTGCTAATTACTATATAGGATTGGTAGATTGCACTGTTTAAAGTGATTACTTTGAGCTGTAGAATGGCCATGTCGGGTTTTTGCTGTCATGTTATGATGCTGAGCTTAGCTACAATCGTTTCTGGGGCAATTTCAGAGCAAGGTATTCTGGAATGTGTTGTTACTTGACAATTTTTGCTTACAAAGATCTCAAAAAATGACTAAGTTATCTTATTTACTACTCACAAGACTGGTAATTGTTCACAGTCGTAAGTGGACTGCAGTCAATGTTGGAATTGCCTTGCTTGCAGGTTCTCATCTGAAGGGAGACCGACATTGGAGCCTAATATAGACTGGACTCGGCTGAGAGCGCCAGCAGTAGAAGCAGGGCCGCACACTCTTCATCCCTCAGATTGTTTAGATTACTTAAAACCCGGGGATCACATTGAAATTCAGTGGAAAAGAACAAGACACATTCCTTATGGTAACTATACAATTTATGGTGATAATGCTTCTTGAGTACCCGTTATATCGTTAACAATACAGAATCAATATTTTATGAAAAAATGTATATATTTCAGGTTGGTGGTATGGTGTTGTTGGCCACTTAGAACCAGGGGAGAGGTGCAGAATATGCTGCGAGTGTCATAGGAGTGGTAAGATGATTATCTTACATATTTATTTACTTGCAAAGTGTTAAAATATGGATATGATGTTCATATATGCACAGAAATATATTTGATCATTAGAGAGTTTGTATGATTCTGGCATCTTAGTAAAAAACCCTTGTTTGATAGTTTTGTTCTTGCTGGTGCATCGATCACTATTTTAGCATAATGTCACTTGAACCGTCGTAGTTTCCATTTGGACCTTCTTTTGCACCTCTGAATTAACTAGTTTGCAACATTTGTATAGGTTAAGAAATACAAGTGGAAGCAAATTTTCATTACTAATGTATCTGCTTAATTATGACAGATAAGGTGGTACTGGAGTTCAACCAGTATGACCCCGGGTCACGGTGGAGAGAAACAATTATACGGAGGAGTAATCATCGTGAAATAGGCGATGGATTACATGGATTTTATGGAGGAATCAGAAAATTATACAACAAATATGAGATATCAATGTGGCAGCAGCAGCGGCAACCAGAAGCCATGTAATCCTAGTGCATGTACACGGCTTGTATACAGTTTTAACGTTGTTGAACTTTTTCTAAATATCCACCAGTAATGTAGTATATAATAGAACTGAATAGCAGCTTGTAAGATAGTTTGATAAGCTTGTGGCGTATGTTATTTTACTGTTACAGCTCTGTAAGATAGGTTATTAGAGAGTGTAATATATAAATTTGATAGTGGTCATGTTTTCCTTTTGCTAAATGCTGCATTCATGTTTTTTTTTGCGCTAATTGATTACATACGCACACGTGGGGAGTCGAATTCCCGACCTCCGGCACCTTGTTGGCGCTGCATTCATGTTTACTTGAACAGGTTGCAGGGTGTAATATCTGTTCACCAATTTTAACTCCTCAATTAAACCGTAACCGGCTTGATTACCGGGTCGGTCTTTGAACCGCACATCTTAGACATGGATCCGACAAGTGATTGGGCCTTTCCGGGTTGTACGAATTCGGCCTGCGCAGTACTGGACTCTACAGCAGGCTCCCATAAATTTGGTTCTCTATTAAATTTGTGGTTGTGCGTATAAATTAGATTTCTTTTATATTTATGTTTTTCGCCACGGCCCACGGGTAGTAAGTATCCCATGTTCAGCTTCAGCCCATAGTCAGTTAATGTTGCAGACTTGCAGGCCCAGACTAGAACTCTATGTGTGTGTGTAACAATTGTTTTGCTAAGTAGTTATCACAGTTTGAATCCATGTTGGGAGTCATGTGTGATTCTGGTCCAAATTAAAATCATTTTTAAGAGCTTTTTTCTATGTCTAAAGGTGTTATAATGCGTATGAAATTTGTGTATCATCTTTTTTTTTTTGAATAAAAAATTTGTGTATCATCTTATTCGATTTATACTCACTTTGCTACATGTGTCGAAGAAATACAAAGCTTTCCTTTGAAGTTTGTTCAACCGATTTGAATAAATTGGAAACTTTAGGCTAGAAAATAGGTAAATAAACTAATTAATCCTAGCTAAATAAGTTAAAAGAAATAGGAAAAATATTAGTTATCCTAAAAATTGTGTTTAATTTTTTTTTCAAAATCTAATTATAATGTATGATTAGTTCTATTAACACTAATAGTAATAAAATCCACTTTATACACATAAATCGTTTAATTGAAGGTAGTCACATCATTGTTAAAAAAAACTTAGGATATACTCCCTCTGTCAGTAAATACTTTTCTTATTTGCCTTTTATCACGCTTGCCAACGCACAATTTTGATTATTAATATCTTTAATTCTGTATTAGTATTAAATATAAAAATTTCACCGTATTAAAGTACTCGTAAATACGAATCCAGCAAAATCACTCATGACTATATATATATTTAGTCTTATAGATTAGATGTAAATAAGTAATTTGTCTCATATTATAAACAGTCCCTGCATATGAAATGGGAAAAGTTTAAATTCATAGCTCGCCGAACTGATTAAATATCCGATTAATCACAGATTAGTCCGATTAATCCCCGATCAATTCAATTAATCACCGATTAATCGTTATTCCGTGACTTCACCGATTAAGTCCGATTTCTAATTTTTACAACACACCGGCTAAAATACATGCAGAGAATGAAGGGTGCCAATTGTTCGTGCAGGAAGTGATAGGGTGGCTAAGCGACGGTCAAGGACTTGTTAAAGTGATGGGGGTTGTCTAAAGAGGAATCAAGGGTAATGATTGCAGAGTTGGACAATAAGGGAGAGTGGGGACACTTCAATCGCACGCCACGGACATGCATTTTGTAGGTGTATCTGTATATGCGTCACGCTGTTTTTTTCCTGCCTCTTTGGTTACCCCACCCTCAACCACGCCTGCACTCTCTGCCTCCTCTTCTTCTGTCCCTCCACTACAACTATGTTTCCACTTCTACTCATTTCTTCGCTATGTCTATGACTATTACAGTAGTAGTTTTCACTGTATAATATAACAGGATTGTGTAGGAATTGGATTCAGGAATAAATTAGATAATTTATCGATTTAGATTTATTTAGTAATTTATTTATAATTTTTTAATTAAACAGTGATTCAAGTTAAAACAGTTTGTTCGTGAGAAAAATGAAAACAGTTGTACTGTATATCAACAGAATAATAGTGTTTTCAGTGTTCTTAGGATAAAAGATGTTCTAGCGATCCTTTTTAATTAAACTAAAATATAATTGATAGCTTAAAAATTTTAGAACACTGCATAATAAGTACTGAATTCTAAAATTCTTACTCCCTCCATTTCAAAATAATAGTCGCTTTGACTTTGTACACGTATTTTGAGGTGCAAAAAAAACATACTTCCACATGTTATTTTTGAAATTTTCTTTCTCTGAATAAAAATAGATATGTTAGACTTTTATTCAGAAAAAGAATATTTCAAAAATAATGTGTAGAAGTATGGGTTTTTTACATCTCAAAATACGTGCACAAAGTCAAAGCGACTATTATTTTGGAATGGAGGGAGTATTTTGTCATTTCATTCACGTGATTTTAAAGTAAATACTCAATGGATGAGAATCAAATAGTCAAGTCTCTGGGAAAAAAAATTCCCACCTTGTGAAACGAAGAAAATATTTTATTGGTGATGGGAAAAAAAGGCTAACAGAAGACGCGCTGAATCTGTACTGGTTGTCCTGGTCCCTGGTGATAATTAGGAAAGAAAAAGCTTGAGTGTAAGCAGACAAAACCAAGCAAAAGCCCTGAGCTAACCGTCCTATATTCATTCCATTCCATTATTCCATGCCCAGAATCCCTCATTCTCTCTCATGAATCATATGTTACATAATCATCTTCATCTTCTGTGTCTTAATATGTTATACTTCTGCTAAGTTGCATCATGAATCCTTGTACTTTGGATCGCCTTGTTTTTTAAGAAATCTGACAAACCATTTACGAGCATTATTTATATATATATATGCTGCTCACATACCAGTATACAACACGATTACTTAGAATCATCGTTCCAATGGTCCCAAAGTAACTCCACTCATTTTTGCATATTATCGACGTTTGCAGACTTGCAGAACCAGTGAAGTTGTATTTTTGACTATGAGATACCCAGGACTGATTGAAATATCATTTACTTTTTCCCGTTGCATGTAACTCAAGATTTCGAAATCCATATTCCGTCACTTATGAATAACTTTAGTCCTGTCCCGTTTGAGTGCTAAACTCTAAAATATCTTACAGAACCGAATACTAATTTTGATCACAATTATAATCAATTCATTAAACCAAATAGAAGTTGCTAATTAACAGCAGTTTTTCCTAACAATATATGCAAAAATGACGAAAATAAAGCACGTACACTAGTGCATGCTCTAATTAATTAACCTACGTTGCCTCTTGAATCTATCCCCAAAATGAGAACTCGAGCGATGAACTAACGATCTCAGCTCTTCTTTCAGAAACTCAACCACCTCATTCGTCTCATCAATTTTATCTGTAGCAAGAATCAACACATTTCTTGTGCGGCCACCGAACGTGACCATTTCAGCCTTCAGCGGACTCAACCGCAACGATTTTAGGGTTTGGATTAGGTCGGCGATGAGATCGGCCCGGTCATCGCAGCAGAAAGAGGCCTTTATCACCAGCGATTGATGATTGTTGCTGTAGAAAAAATCAGCAACTACGATGACATCATCTGTGTCGGAAGGGAATGAGGATTCGAGCTGCATTACATGTGAAGACTGTTGTTTCAGCTCTCTCACTTGTTGAACCACTTTTGCCAGCAGTGACGCTTTGTCTGTCTGTGTAATAAGTCAAATAAACATAATATTCAGTGTATAATTCATAGAACCCTAGATAATAATTTCTATAAAACTAAAAAAAATAATTAAAAAAATTGTGACTTATAAGTTACTTATGATGAAAGAAGGGGTACTTTGGAGTTGCAGGCTGGGAGGAGAGTGCGGAGAGTGTCGAGATGAGAATTGATTCTTTGCCTGCGGCGTTTCTCAGCTTCTTTGTGATTATTAGAAGCGGCGGTACCTTTAGAAGTCTCGGATGAGCTACAAAGGCTGTGCATCGGCGGCAGGAAGGGGCCGAGGTCACTGTCTCCGATGATGCAGTTGTGAAAATCTGAGTCTTCCGGCCATGCTTCTGGTGCTAGCATCTTTAGTTGGTGTGTGAAGAAGCCTTTCTTGTGCTTGTAAAGTTTTCTTTTCCTAGTCTCTTTGTGGCACGTACTTCCACTTATACTTGCAAACCGAGACCATTCACTTTACATGAAAATAAAATTAATTAGTCACTGTATTTTTCAAGTATACAAATATTTTAAAAAAAAGTAGTGCTAGGTGCACATGATTGTGTACAGAAAATTTGTACATAATGATGTGGCAAGTGATGTGGTGGGTTTTAATTGAGGTGCTTGATGTAAATGCAGGGGGGCCATCTAATTAAAATCCACCACATGTCATTATGTACATGTTTTTGTACACAATTATGTGCATCAAGCATCTTCTTTTTAAAAAACTTTACTTATACTTGCAAACTGCGACCTTCACTTTTCTTGAAAATAAAGTTCATTATTTACTGTATTTTTCAAGTATACATATAATTAAAAAAAAGAAAAATATTCATATTACCGATAGTGGCAGCATTCCAGGCTCCAGATCGTCTCTTTACATTTTATGATTTGTTAAGTATTAATATAATCAAATATTTTATAATTAAGATGGTATTTCTCTTTAATCAGTATAAAAAATTGAGAATAGTAACTTTGTGCTTTCACGACTTTTACTCCTTTTCGAACATTTTAAGAACTTGCAAGTCCTAACTTGTTTTCACTTCTACTTCACTTTTTTATTTTGAACAAGAAATCATTTATTTTTAGGGATGGCAATCGGTCGGTTTGGTTCGGTTTTAACGAAAACCGAACCCGAACCGAATAGTGTTTTTCAAAATCGAACCCGAATCGAATCGAATCGAAAACCGAAGTTCAAAAACCAAACCCGAACCACCGGTTTTCGGTTCGGTTCAGTTTGAACCGAAACCAAAAATTATATTAAAAAAATACTTAAAAAATTTATCTAAAATATGGGTTCATAAACATTATTCAAAAATTAACATATCCTTAGATTATTACAAGCATATTAAAATATGCATGATTAAATTAGAAATTACAATAATTCATAATTAAAAAAGAAGCTCCATTATTTTTTTCAAGTATTAGTTGAGTATTATTAATTCAGCTTTCTAAAAAACCTTTTATTCATTCAGCTTATTAAAAATAAGTGTAGATTAATTCTTATACACAAGAAAATAAATATCATGTTTTAATATAGAATTGTATAGATTTAATGTTATTTATTTAGTTAAACAAAATTTCTGATAATACTTTTCCTTTTTAGAAATATTATTTAATACTAGATTATGTCTTATATTAAGAGAAAAGAAAAATATTTAGTATCTGTAAATAAGTTTATATCATATTTAATATTTGAATACGTAATGGAAAATGATTAGAAAAAGATAGCAATATAATAATTATTTTTTTACACATATCTTGTCATCTTGTGATAATGAACACGTTTGATGTTTATATAGATATTATATGTATATTATATAATGGTATATGATACATATATAATATCGGGTTCGGCCGGGTTTCGGATATTCGGGTCGGTATTGGTTCGGTTGACCTAAAAATCAAACCCGTACCAAATTCAATCGGTTTTTAAAAATGAAAACCAAACCCGTAACCAAACCCTAAACGCCAGGTTCGATAAAAACCATTCGGATCGGTACGGTCGGATATCCGTCGGTTCGGAAAATTCTGTCATCCCTATTTATTTTAAACTCACCCAAATGATCTAAGTTTTAATATATGCCAAATACTCCTTATATGAAATTTCGAATGTGGTGGAACAGATGCAGGATTTAGACAGCATGATAAAATCTGATAAATCATCATTAACCTCTCCAGAGTCCATATAAAATAAAGTGGAAAAAAAAAAAATACTCCCTCCGTCCCATCAGATTCTTTACAGTTTCTTTTTTGGGATGTCTCATCCAATTCTTTACATTTCAAAACTTACCAAAAATAGTAAATGGGTCCCACCACTTCCCAACTTTTCCTTTCTTTTCACACTACTTTTACTTCACTATCTCTCTTTTATACATCAAAAATTGATGGGTCCCGCCACTTCACCCACTTTTCTTTCTTTTTTCCACTAATTTATACATATTTCTTAACCTCCGTGTCCAAACCAAACGTAAAGAATTGGCTTTTAAAGAATTGGCCGGGACGGAGAGAGTATGTTAGTATGGAAAAGCCCAGTGATTTATGAATTTAATTTGTATGAGTGGATTACAAGACTATGAAAAAGCCCAGTGATCGATAAGTAGATTTGTGGTGGTATATGGATTAAGGCCCATTACAAATTATGTCTCCTCATGGGCGAAAAGATGTATGAGAGGGATGTTCAGGGGATGATGGGTTGTTTGTGATCTTATCTGGCTGATCAAACTCTAATCAAACAACTAGATTAGAGTCTTTGGTTTATGCTTGCCAAGTGCCAACTAGGTCTTAGGATGAAATCGTGTTTTTTTCCTCACACCAGAACAATTTATAATATAAAATAAAATTGACAAATTTATAAATATAAGATCCGGCCTCTATATTTATCAAAATATTTCCTATTTTACTATTAACCTCCCAGTAACCTCTTTTATCTTGAACCAGAAAAAATCTCGGAAAGTTTAATCCTTAAAAGGAACTTTCGATAGCACATGTATCATTATTTGTTCTTAAATTCAAGGTGGTTACAGGTTATTTATAAGCGCAAATCTTAAACATTTGTATAAATTTTTAATTTATTCGATAAATTTTTCCGTTTAGACAAATAATGCGACCGTGGATCAAAAATTCAAAATGATCCCAACGTCTGAACTAGAGCAGTAAGCTTCCATAAAAAGCGTTCAGTTAAAACCAAAGCAATTGCAATCGAATGAAATGCAAATAAGTTGCAAGGAGTGGCTGGTGACAACGTAAGTGACGCATGTTTGCGGAGTAGTCATTAAAATAATTACATGAAACACGATTTTAATCATTCCGAACACTGCGATCACATCAAATGCATTTCATACCCTCCTTGATTCCACTTCAGATCATTATTTTAAATAAATAATTAAAAAGATGGCTAAGAAGACAAAATGAATTATTACTAAAGACGATAGTGTGATTGTTAAATGTTTGTTTCGATTGAGATTGGTGTTCACTATGTTTATCCATAAACGTCTATATTGATTAGCACCTAATCTTTTCCCTGCAGTGGAGTTTCTTTCCGGAGTAAATTACAAATTACGTATTACCGGTTTGCTAATCCCGCAATCAGGACATCACAAGTGTAAACAAAATTGACTTAAGGTTGCTACGGACGATAAAAATCTAAAGTTGGTGTTGTTACTTTTTCTATAAAAAATGATCGAAATCATGCAGGTCTGTCGTTAAGTGTGAAAATGACAAAATTATGTAGGAGTATGATTCTTTCTTTCTAGTAGCTTACTTTTAGTTGTTAAAGTATCGTATTTCTTGAAATATTATAACGTTACATCTGCAGTGTGATTATGACTGAACAAGGCCAACCCGAAAACAGGGAATATTAGCTTTATTCGCTCTATATATTAAAAAAACACGATGATGATGATGAAAGGGAGAATAATTGTTTTATCCAACCGGTTGTCATATGATATGGAATGATGGAGTTTAGCCAAATCTGGGAGATTATATTATGTTATTAGCTGAATTTTGTAAAAAATAATTTCATAAAATATGCTTCCCTTTTTCTGCTTGCGTAATACAGTATATAATTTTTGAGATCTCTATTTACCCCATGCATAAATTTTCTCTCCTCTAACGGTAAATTACGTGACCGGATAAAAAGAGGTTTCGAATTCACTTTACTCAAATACAGTAGGCAATTGCAACTCACCCAAATATAATGAACTTAAGACCGGCTCCTGAGTTTTTTTGGGAGAAAGCAAATGAAAGCAAATGTGTTTTTACTTTCATCTTATTTTTGAAGTGAAACTTTTGAAATGAAAGTATATTATTATATTTGCATCCATTTCACTTGCTTTCTTTCTTTTTGAAAACTTGAGAGCACAAAGTGAAGTAAAAGTTATATTATTTTTACTTCATTTTCATTTGCTTTTCTCCATAATTATAACTCGAGAGCGGGGTGTTAGTATTTACCAACCTAATTGAACTAGAATTTTTTAGTGTTGCAATACCAAATACTTCTGGAATTTATACTTGTTAGATTGCAAAACATAGGCCTGTTCAATGTGGCCCATATTTTAATTGAAATGATTTGTGGTTAATCCAAAAACAAATCTCAAATAACTTGAAAAAAAATTGAGTTATTAAAAAAAACTCAGATAAATTTCATATAGTAGGTTTTTAGTAGTCGATCGAGTAGTTCGATTTCGATCAGTAAAACCACGCCATCAAGCAAGTACCAGGGAAGGATGATAATTCGAACTTGCGGTGTGTATCTGGGAAATTGCATGCCAGAAAATAACAGTAATGGATGAGCAACAGAAGAAACAAGGCACTATGGATCTGTCTAATCAGGTGGCATACACTGAGTCACTGATACACAAACTACTTTCTCAAATATCTTGTCGGAGCATATGCGATTCTCCTTTCTTCTGCTGTCGGATACTAGTACGAGTATCATTTTCAACGATCGGTCACTCATGGCAAGGAGCCAAGGACAATCTGTTTGTTCAAGTCAGTAATTTAATTATTCGGTGTTTGATTTCAGAGTTCAGACCGGTGTTATAAAAAAACAGAAATCAGAATTATTTGACAAAATCACAAAATATGAAATGATTATTAATTAAATTAATCAGATAATTAATTAATAATCATATATTTGATCAGTTTCAAGAAGCTACGGAGCTAATTGGTGATTAGCTCTAATTAAGAGCATCTCCAATCAGACTCTTTAAACAAACTCTTAACTCCAAATTTAAAGAGTAAGTCAAGAATTAGAGCTCTAATGAGCTCTTAGAAAGCTCTTTGAAAAATTAAAAGTCTACTATTTCTTTTCTTTTAAAGAGAATCTCGTAACTCTTAACTCAGTATAATATTAATTTTCCTCATATCTTCTCTCTCTTTAGTTAACTTTTAGATCTCATTTATATAAAGATAAATATAAAATGTGAATAGGAGCTAAGTATAAACAGTATTATCAGAGTTATCACGTTTTTTGATGTATTAACTTATTAAGAGTCGCATTTTATATTATTATTTAAGGAATAATTTAAGAGCACCGTTGGAGACACTCTAATAACCGACATTTAGCACAATAGTTCGGACTAATAAATTTTCACTTTTTAGAAAATACAAAACTTATCCCACTGCCATTACAATTCGAAGTTTTGAACTGCATACAAGTTGAAGGAGATGGTTGGTTTAGCAAATCCAAAGAAAATAACCCAGAATTGCCAGTTTTTGCCCTTTGCGTCGATTGCCAATAAGTTATAAATTGAATGCCCTTCTATTATTGAAGCACCACTTTATAGTGCCAATATTATTTTGTTGCCAACATAACTCCGTGTTTTGGGCAGAGATTCCAGAATGAATGCAAATATTTTAAAGTTGAGAGCGACTTTGTTTAAGAGGTTTAAAACAAAACAAAACAAAACATGCAAGCTTCACTTTCTTGGGGACAATGGAGAAGAAACAACAAAAGTAGTAGTAACATTTAGCTGCTATTAAACTTTCAAAATACAATATTGCTTCTTCTCCATACTTTCACATCCCTTTGCTCTACCAAGTCAGCTCCATATTCTATCTTCTTAGTTAGATGCCACCCAAAAATATACTACTAAAATAAACATCACTTAACCGGTTAACAGGGGTTAGTTTTCCAAAAGGTTACTTCTTTTTGGACTGCAGCAAGAACAGGGCTTCAATTTCACACCATCAGCAAGATGTAGTAAACCAGTGTGATCGGAAGTGCTATCAGCATTCCAAATATAACCCTGCACCAAATTAATTTTAGCGTTGAGTATCCAAGTTGCGGGTTTATAATACCTCATACTAATGTTGATTGCGGATAAATTCAGAAAACAATGTTCATCCAGCTTCAAGACTTACCCGGTGCTCAGGATGTCGGGATGAACATTGTACTCCTTAGCAAAGACAAACGGGACAATTCCTTGTGGAAGGGCTGCCTGGAAAAGATCAAGGACCAAATGTTTATGAAGCTACCGAACCAAGATACAGCAAGGGCATAATTGTATGCTCAACTAGACAAGTCTGTTCGAACACACAGCTTACCTGAACAATGGCAATATGCAGCAGAACTCCTCTCAAACCAACCACAATTGAGGAAGCAGCCATGACAGCAGGACCCATGAGGAATCTAACAGCCATAGCAAAGGTAGCCACTTTGTTTCCACAAGCAATAATTCTAGGCTGCAATGCCATAAACAAACCTGCAATAGATGCCATTACTATCAGATGTGTCGAATAACTATTGGAAGGGAAAACATCACTGGAACTGACCGACCACATACCAAGACTAAACATTGCCATTCCAAGACCAGCATCAGAAAGTATGGCTATTGACTTTGCAATTATAGCAGGCATTTCGACATCCCATCTGAAAAAATCAAAATTTGAACAATGTGATGCTAAAACTCTGTAGTTGGAGATGAATATTTTCTAGTATGTAATTCAAAAAAAATTCATACTTGTAGCAGACCAATGACCATGTGAGACCGAAAAGGCTGGAGTACGTGTTTGGATTCCGAATAAGTTTCCTCCACACCATGATCAAGATAAGTCTGGTCATGACACTAGTAGGTGGCATGGGCACAGGCTTGATTTCCCCATTGGCCAATGATTTAGGATTCAACTCAGCTGAACTTGAACCAAGCTTCGGTAGCATAGGGCCTTCCCTCTCAACTCCAATCTGGACTTGTCGGTTTTCAAAGCTAAACTCATCTCGACGGAATTCATCGTAATCTAATCAACACACGATTTATTAGATATATATGATGCGGTCATTGTACCAAGTGCATGATGATTAAATTCTTCAAAATCCACAGTTAAAGAAATCAATTCATAGAACTGATGCAGAGATATACTTGATCAATAAATAAATATCTAGAATGTGTAACTCTGTCACCAGAGAACAGAAACCATGGCACACCTATCATAAGTAAATTATATCACTTTGGCCATAATATCAACTGGATTGTTACTCGAAAACTTTGAACTTATGAAATTTGACCTAAAGGTCTGCTTTGGTTAATAATCTAGTATTCTCTTTATCCTCCTAATAATGCAATTCTACAGCTTAAAACACTTCCCAATATCTGTAATAAAACAGGCTTTTCCTCAAGATTAAACTCTCATATTTGTTGCAATATCGATCTCTCTACAACGTTCAACCTAACAATTCAGGTCTGCTTCCTTCATCTATAATTTTATTCGCACTCTACCATCTTAAAGTTTAGTTCAATGCAAGTCCACAAAGCAATCAACACAAAATATGAGCACACAAGTAGCCAATTAAATAGTGACAGGACAAAATTTAGGAACTTGAACATATAAAGAATTACAAATTCAACAAGTACAAGACCAAGATTCAAGAATATCCTCAGCCATAAGAATCTTAAACAATAATGACAGGGCAAGTACCTTTAGCATGAGCAGCTCCATTGAGATCATTGCCATACTCCCCTCCTCTAAACACATGAATCCCTCCTTCAGAAACCGGGGAAGCACTCGAACTCCAAACAAACATGTGAAGATCTTTTCCCCCATCTGCCCCATTAGCCTTCTTCTTGGCTCCCGGTCCCGAAACAGGCGAAAAAATCCCAGCACTAGGCGGTGCAGGGTACCCTGCATTCCCCTGGCCATAAGCCCCATTACCCTTAGTCTCATCGAAACCCAAATTCCCAAAATTTGATTGCCTTGGACTCGCATTAGTAGCATTCTTTCCATTCATCATTGAATAGATATCACTGTGATTAAAACTGGAGCCTCTAGGTGTTGGATTTCTTGAGGATTGAAGAGAATAAATCTCAGCATTGCTCAAATTGGATGGCCTTGGTGTGTAAGAAACACCAGAGTGATGCCCATGTGACCTCCTTGAGAAAATCTCTGATCTTGAGCTAGCTGATTTTCTCACAGTGACATGTATTTTCCCATCTTCCCCAACCTCAGCCTCAGTCTGCAATGGCTCTTTACCATCTAAAGATAAAACATCAGAATCAACTCGAAATGATATAATAGAGTTAGCATTATCAGGAAATTGCTCAGCAATGAGAAGCCTAGCTCCCCTATACTCAAACAAGAACAACATCAAAGTGTACCAAATAATACACTGTAAAACAACAATTTGCACCATTAGGCTCCCTGAGGCCTCACCATACATGCCCTTCAAAAGGGGGATCCCCATCACAAGAGTGTTGGGGAGTGTGGAGAGTGAGAACAAAGTGATGGACCATTCAAGAGAGCCTCTAGAGCTGGTTCTTGACCAAATGGCTAAAACCCCAAGAACTATGAGTTTCTGAAGAGTGTCTGCAGCTATGAACCTGAAGTTCATTGTGTAAGGATTGTTTGTAGAGATGAAATGAAAAGAGAGCAAAGGGACTGCAAAGAGAGCCACAAATCTGTTGATGCCTGAACACTGATCAGGTGTGAAGATTTTCCACCATTTCACTGAACCATAAGCTAATATCATGGCCACATAGAGTGGAACCACAGCTGTAAGAACATGGTAAAAATCTGTTAAAGTTATCATCTTTCTTGGTTCAACAAAGGGTTTATGTGGGTTTTAAGAAATTTTGAGAAATACCAAGATTGTAAAATGGGTTTTCAAACTGATTCCCCCAGAGAGAGATGAGAGGGAAGAAAACAAAGAGACGGGAGTATTTATTAAGAATAGATGGCAGACAAGAGAAATAAAAGGCTGAGTCTGTTCAAGAAAGCTTTTTAGTACTGTATAGACTAGTTGCAGTGCTAGTCTTCTTAAATCTTAATGATCATGACGATGGTAGTACTGTATATGTGTAAATATATGTGTATGTGTATGTATATGTGTAAGTATGGTAGAAGAGAGTATCTTGCAACAAAAGGAAAAAGGAACAAACAACACAGCATTGGGGAGAAAAATATAAACAAAAAGGAAGAGAAAAGTGGGAAAGTGAAAACAAACCAAACAGAGGTGCTCAACTGGTTTACTGGAGGAGAGTGGGCTTATAAGATTCTCTCCACTTTTTCTACTTCCATATATTGTCCAGAGTATGTTAATAAATCTTTTTTTCTTCATTCCCAATAAAGAAAAGTGGGTCAGTGTGAGCTTATGTTAATTACAGAACCGAGCAACATTCTACCGTTCATGTTTTGTTTTCTATAATCCTGGCAAGGGTCAGGTTCCGCGCAGCTTGATTAATACGGAGAACTGCTATAATACTCATATTGATTGAGCATGGTAGTCTTATCGAATCTTTCTTTACCAAGTCAGATAATTTATACCGTTCAATGTTCATTTAGCTAGGTATACGACTGACTCTAAAATTATAATACCTCAACTGGGGAAATTCTCAATTTTTTCTTTGACGACACAAAGAAGGTAAAAACAGTGCTTGTTGGTAGAAGCAGCAGCATGAGCGGCTTTTATTTCTGCAATTTATTCTCATGTCAGATGAAATAATTGAAAAAAGAAAAGAAAAGATTATGTACAGTAGATCTGGATGTGGACCGGGGTTTCATACTTTGTGATTTAATGTGAGAGATGGATGCAACCTAAGAATGGGTGCTGGGTGCTCGATGTTGTCTTGTTTACGGACACACTTTTGTCAGCTACCAGTAATAAAGTTTAAGACTTTTAGGTTGAGTTGCAGTAATGTGTATATGCATGTACAATTATTTGGACTGATGGTCATTGCCGAGTAGTATCAATAGATGGGTCAGATTCTTGTTGTTAGGTTTGAGCCCAATTCATAAAATTCTAAACTTATGGACGTCCCCGTTTATATTGTTTTATTTGATTTTTTATGATCAAATTCATCAATTTGACCCTTAATTAATAATTATTTTTATATGATTTTGAAAATTGAAAAAAATATATTTTAAAATAGAATAGGTGTAGATTTTAATAATATATTTTTCACAATATTTTCTAATTATTTTATATATGTAAATTTCAGTCAAAATTTGATCAATTTGACCATAAAAAGTTAAACAAGACATATAAAGTGGGATGGAGGGAGTGTATTTTTTTTCATATTTTTCTTTTCTTTTGAAATTATATCCCATTTTAAGGAACGGATTTTCGAGTATGTGATATTGGCACATTTTAACATTATTTTTTAGGTTTGTTGTGAATTTTCGTTTGTTTCAATTTAATCTAACTAATAATGATGACATCTTTCATGCACAAATATCTTCACTAATCGAATTCTTCATTTTATAAAAAAAAGTCATTGTTATTGTACGTGAACTTGCACTAAAAAGATCTTTTAAGGAAATGGATTTGTTGACATCGCTGTTATTTTTATTACAAAAATAAAGTTAATAATCAATTCAGTGAGATTCACGTATTTATATTCCCCATATCTCAGCACGTTTTTTACATTATGAGACCTATTTTGAGATTTCTATAATATAAAATTTTATAATATTTTTCCTTGAATAAAAATTTTATATTTAAATTTTTATTATAAAAATTAAATTAAATACTCCCTCCATCCCATTTTAAGTGTCCACTTTGCAAATTTCACAAATAGTATTAAGAAACATTTAATGTAATGTTTTGTTCATTATCTTTTCAATGCTAATCAGCTTAGTTTTCATACATATTAATTACGCACCTCATTAATTACTCTATATTGGACCTTTCATCACTTCAAATTACACTGTACATTCATAATCTCTCTCAGTATATTTATGAAGGGTTGTTGGTTGTATTTAATACTATATTGGAAATAGTATAAAGTTTACATGGGTCAAAGAAGATGACACATATTTTGGGAAATATTTTTTTAACAAAGTGGACACTTAAAATGGGATGGAGGGAGTAAATATTATGAAATTATATGTTATAAAAAAAACTCAAAATATGCGTAAACAACGAACGTAAATAACCAGGACGAGGACGGAGGGAGCAATAATTACCTCTGTTCTAAAAATCGGTGATTAATCACGATTAGTGACCGATTAATCTCTGTTCCGTAGGTCGCCGAACTGATTAAATTTCCGATTAATCACTAATTAATCTGATTAGTCCCCGATCAATTCAATTAATCACCGATTAATCCCTTTCCGTGACTTCATCGATTAAATCCGATTCCCACTTTTTACGACACTGGTAATTACTCGGCATAACGGAGCTCATATTTGACATTCAAGTTTTAAAGCGGCAGAAAGAAAACCTAAATTGAGGTCCCGCGGCTTGGAGGCCACTTTAAATTGTACTAAGTTGTTTGTTGATAAATAGGCAGGCAGCTTGTTGGTGATTAAATTTGACCTTATGGCTATCGTATCGACATATGACCCCCCCGGAGGTTATGCTTTTGAAGCTATAATGCTTCATAGCTAGTGCCTTCCAATGAGAACGCTCCACTCGTGAATAAAAAGTACACACATGCGTCTGCTTTGTTGGTGTCTGTGGGGGTCTATGTTTCCTGGTAGGTCTTGCTATTCTTCCTACTTCATGGCTTTACATTTTAATCCTCCACATAAATTTCTCCAACCTATTTTTTCTATTTATTAGAAAACTAGCCAGTATTTCGTTGCTTTTGCAAGACAATTACTGTCGCATTGGCTGTGCTATGCAATTTAGACAATATTGTAAGAAAATTTTCAATCTAACATATTTCTTATCAGGTAAATCCTATTAATGATGTAGTTGATGATCCCTTTAATATCGATTATTTTAGTCGATCTTGTTAGCTACGTTTATCATCAATAGGCCTCATATTACCAAGATGTCAAAATTGGATTGCATGATTATGACAAAACTGTATCATTTTAACAAATATATTTTCTACTAACGTTTGATAGTCGATTTTGTTATCCTTGTTGATCCGAGTCGAGCAATTACGAGCAATAGTACGCCATTTCATACCAAATTTCCTACAGATTTTATGATAGGAAATACCTTTTCTTAACGCAATCAATTTAGACAATTCCAGAAATTATTTAGCTAGATTTATCAGTATTGCTCTTAATATCAGCTTATAGTAACAAGGTAAAAACAGAAAAAGTACCTCCCTTCTGTTTTCATGAAACTTGAAAGTACCCAGCGGTTGTAGTCTACAATTAATTATTTGGGATAATTAATTTATACTTTGACCCATTTTTGATTCGCGTCCTTGAACTAAGTTTGTCAATTTATGCATCTTCAAACTTTGTAAATTTCCAATTCAGGTCCCTCCGTCAATTTTTGACTAACAGAAGTTAGTAATTAGGGTTTTGAATTTGGGGGTTTTCAACTCGTTAATGGATTGTTGAAATTGATGGTATGGGTAGTTTCGGGAGGTCAAACCGAAGAGATTCATGTAGGTTTCAATGGCGGAGGATTGCCGGAATGATGGCCGGAATCAATGGCCATTTTCCGGCCGGCGGAGACATTGCCACCATTCCGGCAATCCTCCATCATTGAAACCTACATTAATCTGTTCGGTTTGACCTCCCGAAATTTCCCATACCATCAATTTCATCAATCCATGAACGAATCGAAAACCCTCAAATTGAAAACCCTAATTGACTATTCCGTTAGTCAAAAATTGACGGAAGGACCTGAATTGGAAATTTACAAAGTTTGAGGATTCATAAATTGACAAACTTAGTTCAAGGACCCGAATCAAAAATGGGCCAAAGTTCATGGACGTATAAATTAATTATCCCTTAATTATTTATAGTTAACCTAAAATGTTTTACCCAGCAAAACAAATTTTTTAACCTAAATATATAAAATCAACCACTTAATTGAACGCCAAATATGCTGGTTGTTTGTTTGGTATTCACTGTACGCCATGGTGTTACAATCCGAGGAATTCTCAGTTGGGCTATATCAGTAGTTTGTTATAATGGGCCTTGCATTATTTTTGTCGCATCTCTATATGGTTAGAGCCTTAGAGGTCGCTGGAGGCCCAATGTATATATAACAGCTTTTCTCTTTTATACCGGGCATGAGCTTTAATTCATTTTCAACTTTAAAATCGAAACATGTTTATTTATCTAATAAATTAGAAACAAATTTAAGTTAAGTTGAGATATTTTTTCAAATGACTTAATTTTTAATTTTTTTCATAAGAATTACCCATATGACATAAATTATGTATAAACTATTATTATAATAATTTTAATAACTCATATATCATTAATAAAGTTTTTCTTTTGAGATCTAATTTAATAATGTTGCAGTAGGATATTGTCAATTATTCGTAGTTTTTAACTACTCTTCTGGTTTCGCAGGAGTCGAGCACCAACTATGAAGTGGTTGAAAAACGTGAGATAAGAAGCATCAGCGATTATGGTATTAATCTGGATCTGGAAAGTACTGAAATGAGCATAATTTTTAAGATAAAAGACGCACGAGTAACGAGTTGAAAACAAAAACTCAGTTATGATAATATATATATAGAGTACATTATTGAAATTAAGCGACGAAGAATGGAACCGAGTGTTGAAGATAAATCTTGACGGAGCTCGGTTATGTTCAAAATATGTAGGTTCACGTATGAGAGACGCTGGTAGAGGAGCATCCATCATCAACATTTCTAGTAAATTCGGAAATTCAAGGCATTGGAATTTGGAATTTCTACCATGTATAATTACATGTGTTCCATCCACATATCCGAATTTTATCTGCGTAAGCTAAACCACTATATCGCGAAATTCTTTGCTTATTAAGATCGAGTAAAACTTTTAGTCATTACGATTTGGAATTAGATCCGTTGCATGCGAGGCAGTTGTAATTCCAGCACATTAATGAAATTTAGCTCGAGTGGTCATTTTGTTCAACTACGAACTAGAGTGCAACTTTCAGACAACCTTAATAAGTATACGTAATTTCCAGAATCTAATAAGTAATTTTCAGAATCATTTACCTAACTCGCTACAAAGAGTAAGTAACGAGAACATTATAACCTAACCGTCCAACTAACTTTTACTGATTCTCTATACAAGCCAAATCAAGACTGATTCAGACATAGAAAAGATATCTGATATTCTGACGTTGTCCAATTGTTCAGCTCACAAATAAAACAGGTTAGCTGGGAAAGATACTTTCGGTACGAAATTTTCAACAATTTAAACAAACAATCTCGAAAGGCTCATTTACAACACAAACGGGAGTCACATGCTCATCTAATGCAGCAAGATTAATTATACCAATGTTCTGAGCATTAAACCAGATTAACAAACCGGTTTTGCACAATTTATAGCTAAATAACAAAAGTAGCTACCACCACCAACTGGGTAGGGATTGGTATTAAAGAATTTAAAGAAAGAGTAGCCAACAGCAGGCATTGATTGACCCACATCTCGTCTTGTTGGTTCGCCACACATCCTGCTTGTACATGGATCCCAATTCCCAATAGTCTGCTCTGAGTTTATAGCAAATATAAAGCGGCCAATTGAATGCAAATCAAAAGAATGTTAAAGTTCGTAATACCAGCTCATCTGTTAGCTTACGGTGCATGCAGAAATTGGGCCAAACACCGTGGTTTTCATCAACTGCTTGAGTTAGAAACAACTTATCGGTATGGTCTGTATAAGAAATTTATAAGTTAGTTTTCAGACTTCTAAATCATAATATAATAAGTTTCAACTCCTAACTTTTTTAATTAACATATTTTTATTTTAAAATTTGATTTTAAAAATATGTAAAGGACTGTTTTAAAAAATAATTTATAATAATTTGTTTTTATATTAATAATTTTTATATGCAATAAATTGTAAACATCGAAAAATTTATTCAAATACTTAAAATAAAAGTTACTTCTCACTTACAGTTAACTTCTCATTTATAAACAGTAAACACTTTTTTTAAATTACGTCAAACGGCCTCATTATTTGCATAACATTAGATCTTTTCGTTGAATTTAATCCGATTTTTCATGAGCTGTTTGATTGAAAATTTTCATAGCTTGCATCCGGATTAAAATTATTACTTGAGTATAAGTAGTATGTAAAATCGTGAGTATTTAATTAGAATTTTAAATTATTATTTCAGAATTTGCAGTATATGGACTGTTATTAAAATTAAATAAATCAAATAATGCCATTGATTATAAAAAAATATTAATATTTTTGAAAATAGTAATAGAAATATGTAATTAAATAATACTATTCACGTTATCTGAGTATAAAATAATTTTTTACTGTCAAATAATTATCGATTTCATGAATTTTAAACAAAATTCAGAAACGGGTCTTGCATAATATTTCAGCAATTAAACGGAACCGAACGGATTACTGGTTTCATAACATTCCTTTTGACTATATCAAGTGGAATCACCTTTACAAAGAAAACAACGGAAGCAAAGTTGTTAAGAAGTGTGGTTGCTGGCGAAGCGTGTACGCACGCACAGCATTCCCGTTTACTTGTGACGTCATCTATATTTGGTCAACGGACACCAGACTCTCTTGGTCAAACCATTTCCCTAAACGAGTAGGATTAGATAACGCACTTAAATTATTCCCATAAATTACGCGTGTGAATATAAATAACTATTCTTAATGGGTTTGTCTAGTGTGTGCCCAAGGGCACATGCTAAGCACTAACATTTATAAAATTGAAGGGATTTGATTGGTGTGGTTGTTGTAAATGCAAGGGGGGTCATCATTATTAAAGAGTGTAAGCCAATCAAAATCTCCCAAATTTATAAGTTTTAGTGCTTAGTGTGTGCCCTCGGGCACACCATAGAAAAACCGATTCTTAATTACTTTTACAAATATTTAGTGCACTCAACAACTTGAAAGTTGTTACACTACAAAATATTTATATCCGTATATTAAAATTAGAAGGATAAAATAGGAGAAAACACACAAAATCACTTTCGTTTTCTCTTCCTCTTCGTAAGCGTATCAGCGTATATAAATAGTCACTCATAAGTCACACACATACACACACCACTTAGCTTCTCATTTTTCATTATTTTCAAAACTTCAATTCTGAATCGAATTATGACGAGTCACGAGTATAAGGAGCCATGGAGCGATTTGAGCGAAAAAGTAGTGATGGTAACCGGCGCATCCTCCGGCCTCGGCCGAGAATGTTGCCTGGACTTGGCTAAAGCCGGCTGCAAAATCGTAGCCGCGGCGCGGCGAATTGAACGCCTCCGATCACTCTGCGATGAGATCAATGGATCAGGTTCCGACGTTCGAGCCGTGGCTATTGAGCTGGATGTGAGCGCCAAAAGTAGCGCTATTGAAGCGTCCGTCGGAAAGGCTTGGGACGCGTTTGGCCGGATTGATGCGTTGATCAATAATGCTGGCGTTAGAGGTACTAGTGATTTAATCGTTAATATAAAATTAACTGCGTTTTTGTTTTGTTAGGTTTATTTATTTCGTGTTTGATTGTAAATTAATCTATAACTGTTTTTTTGATGACATGATGTTGATACTTACTTGAAATTTAATAATTTAAGTTGTTAAAATGTGTGGCTAGTAGTGATTGCTGATTAGTAGGAGTATGTTTTAGATCATAAAGAAATTATGACAGGCGTGAAAAGAACATGACAACAATTTGATAAGTTTTGTAGTCGAGAATTAATTTACTTGTATAAGGTACAAATATTGATATAGCACAATGAAATTTTCTTTATTGATAATCAGCAAATTGATAGTAATGGTTTCTAGCACAATGCTTAGAAAGCATGTTTACACAGCTTAGTAAAAGTTTTAAGTAATAATTAGTCGTTTTGGAGTGCAATATCACTGATAGCTATGTGTATCAGTGGCCAAAGGAGTGTTGTTAAGTAGTGCTACTGAATATTACCTGGCAGGCTGGCAGAGATTGCGTTTTGTTACCTGGCAAATTGATTTAAATGTTAAACCATGAGCTATCGGAAAAAGACTAGAGTTATTTGTTTGTGCACACACAAAACATCTTTTTGGCATTACCAGGACATCTACATCTCATTTTTTCTAGTTTTAGATTGTTGTTTTTGCACTACTTGTTCTTTTTTAATACTTCCATTTTCTTCTCATCGCGTGAGATGATTTTCTCTCTCATTTGTTCTAGTTTTGGATTGTTGTTTTTGCAGTACTTGTTCTTTTTAATAGTTCTATTTTTTTTTTCACTGAGTGAGATGATTTTTTCTTCCATTTCAATGGTCTTTCAAGATTTCTGTAAAATGAAATTAAGATGCTACAGACCTATAATTTAACATCTATCTCCCTTTTGTTATACTTTAGCGTTTGGGCATGACTAGCTTGCTCTTTTCTTGACTTTTAATTTGTTTCTTCATAATATGATGAGGTTTCTTGCATCATAACTGGTCCTTTGAGATTCTTTTAAATGAAAATGAGATGCTATGAACCTACAATTAATATATATACTAAAAATAATGATTGTAATGTATGGCGTTTTATTTCCACATATATAATAATGACATGGCAAATTATGTAGAGGAAGAACATTAAAAAACTATGATCAGCAGAATTAGGACTAGTCTTCTTCCATAGACCTATCTGTAGAATTTTGCAGTGGGCACGGCAACCATTTGATGCTTAGGATATTGCACATAATATATGCTTGATTTCCCTCTTTGAGCTTTCTGATTTTGCCCTTGGTAAAAATATTATCCCTTTAGAAGGTATCAAAATTCCTCTGTAAGCAAATCATGAGAGAAGGAAATTTTGGCAATAATAAGAATGACAGATGTTGTTTTTATATTATAAAGATAATGTAGTGATTGTGCTGGTGGTCGGTGGACAACTGGACATAAACTGCTTAATTACCGAGGATATGTCAAGCACAATAGTTCCCTTTTACATTTGTACTGTGCCAGCATAGCCCTGAATTCGGCTATTGGAGAAGTTGAATTAAAGATTTACACAAGTTCATTGTATTAATGTGTTATCTCTGTCATTCTGATCTTTAGGTAGTGTACATGGTCCGTTGGATTTGACTGAGGAAGAGTGGGATGATATATGTAACACAAATGTAAAGGGAACCTGGTTGGTTTCCAAGCATGTCTGCATCCGCATGCGCGACTCAAAAAAGGGTGGATCAGTCATCAATATATCGTCTATTGCAGGCCTTAACCGTGGACAGCTACCTGGAAGTCTTGCCTATGCTTCTTCCAAGACGGCCGTTAACACTGTCACAAAGGTATACAATTTGGGAATTTTAGTGATTTTTGGAGATCAGTTGAATGTTTATCTTTTCAAGTAGTGTTTTATACGTTTTAAGTTTTCCAAAGCCCTCCAGACGTACCTTCCATATTGACCTTTTTTATCATTTTTAGAAAATATTGTCCAAGTTGCATGGAATCTTTTTCTTTTGTTTTTAGTTACTTCCTCTGTTGTGTAAAGCCAAACCGAGGAAGAAGGTTGATTACTAAATTGCATTTGGTATGTAGGACGATATTATTTCTGTTTCTTATGCATCATAATGTTGACAGATGTTCGCTCTTGAACTGGGGATTCACGAAATCAGAGTTAACTCAATCAATCCTGGACTTTTCAAATCAGAGATTACCCAGAAACTGATGCAGAAAGACTGGCTCAACAATGTGGCCCTGAGAACAGTTCCCTTAAGGAAATGGAACACATCAGACCCAGCTCTAACATCGCTGATACGATACTTGATACATGACTTGTCCAAGTATGTTTCTGGCAATAATTTCATTGTTGATGCAGGGGCTACATTGCCAGGTGTGCCCATATTTTCTTCTTTGTGAGTCAAGTGTAGCAGAAAATGTTTTGCACGGTTGGAATCAAATATAGTCAGCCGGACGGTCAAGAGTACTTGTTTTTATTTACTTTTATGGTCCGTTTGGGAAGCATGATTTCATTTGAAATTCTGAATTTGTACAAAAAACTTGTTTGAGAATATGGATTTGGATTTCATTCAACTTCCATGACATTCAAATATTAATATAAACATGAGAATTTGAAATGACAACTCAAATTCTGTCATTTGAAATCCAACATTTTAAATGAAATGCACGTTTTCGAACGCCTTCTTAGTTTATTGTTACTGTTATTTAAATGTGGAGCATGGAGTTTAAAAACTTCTAGGGAAATCTCCAGTTCTCTTTTGTTCTTGTCTGTAACAGTTTCGAAACTGATCTGATACACACATAGTGCCCCTTAATATTTATATTTAAATCTTCATTGCACCTTTTCTTTTCTTTTGCTGGTTAATGGAATTCTGTATTGATGATGACAAATAGCTAACAGAGCAAGATGTTCAATTCAGGTCTAGTACTGTAGAGGAGGACCTACTATGGCCCATTGGGCCGACCGCCAGGGTTGATCTATTCCATTATTGAACCCTGCATTTGAATTAGTGATGATGACAACCGATTGTCATGGAGCTCTTATCTAACACACAGCTCCATTACTATCAGATCGGAAAAGGAAAGTCTCGATCCGTGGAAAATTATAACGAATACTTAAAAAAACGAAGTTTTAATCCAGACCCTTGAGATAGAGATCCGACGGCCCTAGAAGTGTGTGTTAAATAACCTGTCCCTGTCAGGGACTAGGACCCTTAAGTTGAAATGTTATACTCCCTCCGTCCCTTCCATTTCTTTACACTTTTCTTTTTGGGATGTCCCATCCATTTCTTTACATTTCAAAACTTACCTAAAATAGTCAAAATTTACCCAAAATAGTCAATGAGTCTCATCACTTCCTCACTTTTCTTTCCTTTTCACACTACTTTTACTCCACTATCTTCTTTTTATACATTAAAAATCAATGAGTCCCACCACTTCACCCACTTTTTTTCTCTTTTCCACTACTTTATACATATTTCTTAACTTCCGTGCCCAACCTAAACGATAAGAAATGGGAGAGATGGAGGGAGTATGTCGCAGTGGTTTTGTCGGGCTTCAACAGTTTGTTACTCATGTAAAGTTCTGTTAGGTGATTAGGTCACCTGATTCTAGTTGGCTGCGACTCCATCATTGACTTAAATGTTGCACCCCTCAGGCCCTCATCTTCTACAAGGAAAGTTGAAGGCTTGGAGGATAGGTATTCATCTCTTCCTCAGAAACAAAGACAGGGTAAGGAGGATTAAGTATCCGCATATGTGTGACAGTAACATATTTACTAATTACAAAAGATAAACCGCCTCCAAGTATATAAAATTTTTAGCAAAAGAAAAGATCCAGAGGGTTATTAAATTTTAACAGAGTAGCCGCTTTGTGATTAGAATAGTCAAAATCTAAGACATGCCAGAGTTTTGTGTATATGATCAGGAACTCAGCATATTACTTTCTGCATTACTGCATATATTGTACAGTACTTTATATTAAAGACATGTATCTGCGCCTCTGCGGCATGTATGTCTAAAGAACTTTAAGTCTGGTCTATATGAAAATATCACTGGGATTGTTACTTGTTCTCACGTGATAATATAGTACAGTAGTACACAGATTACAAAGTGAGATAAAGCTCTTCTCGCGGATTGAAGAGAATTATAGAAGGCTGGAATAAACTGGACTCTGTGTTTAGATAAAAACAGTAAATCCATATTGAACTTCATCTTAACTGGGTTCTTCCCGCTATCTTATCTTTTATTTTGGCCGCGCATACAATGATACGAGGTGAAAACTTTTATTGTTGCGCTCTTCACTTTAAAAGGCAGGCTCTTTTTAACGTTCTCGAGTCCTTCAAGTATGACAGTCAAACTAACATTGGCTCAAGAGGACGCTGGATGTATCTAAGCTTTTAAGGTACTTCTGATTCCTTGAGCTCTGAGCTCAAGTCAAGGACAACTATTACACTATGTAACTTTAAGTTAGCAAAAGATGCGCATGTTTTGCGAGGATCTCTACGTTACATAATGCCAATGACACCTAGTAGATATTCTAAGTGCAATAATTTTAGTCAAGCTCTTTTGTTTTTTATTTTTTGAGAATTAAGATGGTTAAATAAGAGATGGAGCCTGGAGGGATACGCTTTGTGTCTTTGGCATAAGAGCATCTCCAACAAACTTCTCAAACAAGCTCTTAAATCAAAAAGTAGAGAGCATTAACAAAATTGTAGCTCTAATGGACTCTTAGAGCTCTTCAAAACCTTTATGTTGTGTTTGGTTGGGGTGAATGATTCCGGAAGGAATGGAATGAAAAATGAACTATTTTATGGACAATTTCCAAGAAATTTATTCATTCATCCATTCATTTCCTTACATCATGTGCTATATTTCACACCTTCAATTTGAGATGGAATGCTCCATTCTCCCTCATCCTCAATTTCTTCTCAAATCTCATCATAACAATTTTGCACTTCCTTATTTTTTTTTCAAAATTTTCTTCCTATCCCTATTAATTTCAAGTATTTTTACTCATTTCATTTCATTCCATTCCATTCCATTCTCCCCAACCAAACACAACATAAGAGTTTCTTCTCTCTCTTTTCTTTTAAGAGTCTATCACCGACTCTTAAGTTATATTTTATCGTAAAGTAATACAAAGATTCACTTTCTCTCTCCACTTTTGTATTGTACTCTTATTTAATAAAAGTAATTTAATAGTAAAATATTATTTAGAGAGTGAAGATAAAGAGTGTTGTTGGAGATGAATGTACATTAAATTGTTAAGAGTCAATCTTTTATATTGGGGCCGTTTAGCTGGGTTTAAAGGAAATGACTTATTGATTAATGTAAAGAATTGGATTATAAGTGAGAAGTTAGGTTAGGTTTATAAGTTATTAAAAGTGTTTGGATACATAACCTTTTTGTTACAAAAAAGCCGTGGATTTGAAAAAAATTCCATTTCTAAGCTTCTACTTCCAGTTTTTTCTAGCCCAAAAGAAGCACTTCTTTGCTTCAGCCAAACGGACCGGAAAATTTTTAAGCCTGCTTTTTTTTGTAAATAAGCCGAGAAGTGGTGTGTCCAAACACCCGCATTATATTTGAAGAGTGGTTTAAGAAACTATCAGAGATCGCTATCATGTATCCACGCGCAACAGTAGTAAATCTGTAGGATTGTGATATAGGAAATGCTAGAGAAGTAGTTGGACATTGAAATCCATGAAAACAGGGAGGACAGTCTGGAGACACAAAAAACAAGCAGAGTCTCCATCTATTGATAGGATCGTAGGCTAATTGATTTGAAAAGAAAACAAGTCCCAACTTGAGATTCACGTTTGTCTGTAAATGCAGGCAGGTATACCTCTTGTCACCCTCTTCCCCACCCTTTTCTACTCCACCTTCCTTTTTGGTTTTTAGTGACTCTCGTTTCATGCTTTACATTTTTACTCCTGTTTCTTATGCTGTGTGATATATGCACACTAATTTTATTCTCATCATTTACCTTTGTGGAGATTATAATTTTTGTATAGTAAGTTTATTTTTTTAAAATTTAAAAGATCGTAATTTCATGTAATTATATTGCAATTATATTTTTTATCTTTAAACTATAATATCCTCTCACAATATATTATAATTATGTGAAAATGAATGTTGAAATATAATTTTATTAAATTATAATTCTTTATATTTCAGAGGATCAATCAAACAATATTATGAAAACTGTAATCATTTGAAACATTGCTGATCCTAACAAAATATTCAATATATTCTGGTGCTGATGAACTTATCGTAATATTACCCTTCTATCTCATCTCTTCAAAGAGTGAGCTTAACGGGACCTGCTCAAATTAATTGAAAAAATTAATATGTATCTTTGTAGTAAATATGAAAAAAATGGTTGAGGCATTTCAGAATTAAAGTAATACCATTTGGATGCCATTTGTAGAAGTTTTATCGGAAGAAATTCATATGCATAAGAACATAAATCCATATGCACAAGGACATAAACATTATAAAAAGTACATTTTGTATTTTGATATTCTGAAGTATATCGATATAAATTTCTTGGATGATATAATAATATGTATTGAACAATATTAATTTTAATACGTATTTTCTAGTGGGTGCCGATGCACACACTAACAACTATTTTTGAGTAGGTTGAGTATTTCTATTGGCTAAAACTCATTAATAATCATGCTCTGTATTAAGATCGTAGATATATCTTAAAATGACAGCAGTCATTAAAGATCATAATGTGGCAACATCTCTGCATAATGATCGTAGATATATTGATAAATTTTTTTGAAGAAAAGATATTTTGATACATGATCATTAAATTTTAATATATATAATTGAGTACTTTAATATATCATAATAACAAAATTATAAACGTGTTTTACTTTTTTGAGTTAAAAAGAATTGGAGCAAGTCTGGGGTACTTCATATGTAAGTCTTAAATCCTGATCCTTGGGAAAATATTTGAAGTTTTTCGAGTGAGACCGGATCCTAACGTGTGACCTAACTATAACTTATGACAAACCGGAAATAATATACTGCACCAAAACAATTTCACTTAAACAAGATATATATACTTAAAATGCATCAAAAATTTGTGGCCATACAATGAAATATACTCCCTCCGTCCCAGTGATTAGTATACGTATAGGAAGTGGCACGGAGGTTAAGAAAAAATGTAATTTGGTCATGAAAAGTAAGAAAAATGGGTGAAGTGGTGGGACCCATTAATATTTAATGTGTAAAATGAGTGTGGTGTTAGTAAAATGGTGGAACTTACTAATATTTAATGTATAAAGGTTTATTATTTTTGGTATGTATACAATTGATGGGACGTACCAAAAAGGAAACTGTATACAATCCAGTAGGACGGAGGGAGTATAGAGGAGCCACCAGATCCAACCTAGTAGAATTTTTATGGTTTCTGAAAAAGATAAGCTAGTATGAAATTATAACTTCAGGTGAAACAAATCTTTGGCATGCAGCTGCGGAAAAAAGTGGTGATATGAGCAAAAATCCAATCTTTCACAGGAACTAGCTAGCTAGAGTAGTTTGTTAGAGTTAAAACGAGGTGTTTATATCAAAATATCAACATAGAGAGTAAAGAAGCTGAATTGTACAAGATCATCTTATCTATTGTGTAAAGGATTGGCGCCTGTGTTGATTCTCCTCTCGTCCGCATCATATATATCATCGCCATCTTTGTAACATGGATTCCCTTCCACAAACAACACGCCATTAATATCTACGTGATTATCACCATCAGCAGCAGGGGAAGAAGTCATCTTTGAATCTGCCTGTGCTTCGACTTTAAATCTTTTGTCATCCTCATGTCGACAACATGTAGCTATCTGTATTTGTAAAAGCATGAGAAGAAGAAGAAGTGAGAAGCAGGCCCATGTTCTTCCCTTTCCCATTTGTTTCTCGCAAACATAAAAACAAGTCATGTATAGCATGGGACTTGAAGTGTGAGTTTCTGAAAGATGAAAAGAAAGAACTTTTTGGCTTGTTTGGCTTTTGGCTTCTGCTTTGTTTTTACATAGACACGCAGCTTTACATTTGTAAAACTCTTTGAGTAATATATACTGATCCAGTGTCCCTGGCTGAAAGTAGAGTGAAAGTGAAAGAGAATGGTGAGTGAGAGTCAAGGAGCAAAGATTTTCGGTGCTTTGCTGTTGAAATATGGCAGCTTCACTTTCCTCTATTCTGATTCAGACAGAATAGATTTTGGGTGAGGTAAAAAGATTCTACTATCAAATCACCTTGTGTCTGTTCCATTCTGAACAGTAGTGGAAGTAAAGTAAACAAGTTGAGTCTTTGCAACTTTTATACCCAAGTCATGACTTAAGTTGATAATGAGTTGGTAAATGGTGGTGGTTAATCTAAAGAAAATCATGGCATTAGCAAGTGAAAAGAATGTTCGTGGGATGTGAATTCCTATAAGAATGATATTGTCCAATCCATGTTGATTGTTTTTAATGAAAAAAGGTACAGTGGTTGCAACATACACTCACACAAGACTCCATCATAACGAATGATGGTCTATACCTGCCTCGTGTTCACAGTTCACCTCTGCTTCTTTTGGTCAAGGCCACCCCAGTAGCATTATTAAAATATTAGTTTCTTGCACAATTTTGTCTCCTCTGTCATCACTCATAAAGCTTTGAGGTCCACACTCATCAACGCCTGATCAATAATGTGGTCTATGACCACCGGCATCTATCAATTTTACTTCTTTTCCGATAGGTCGAGGGTTCAAATATTGTGGGTGTTTGGTAGTGTAGCTTACGAGCTTAAAACACACAAAAGCCAATTTCCGTTTTTTATATCTCCGTTTGGCAAATGTTGCTAAGGGCTTAAAAGAACGAAAATAAATCCCGAAAAAAAATAGGAATTTTAGTTTTTTTTTAGATTCAACTTCTGACTTCTTTCTAACAGGAAACCTAGCTTCTTTTTCTTTTAATGTAGGGTTTAAAATTTTGTACTTAGTAAAATATTTCATGTATTAACAATAAAAGGTTTTTTATAATTATAATTTATTTTTAAAAAACAGATTATTATATTACAAAATTACCAAACTAAACCAACTTATAAGTTAAGTTATCCAAACACTTGAAAAACTTATAAGTCACGCTATCCAAACACTTATGTTAGCTTATAAGTCCAGACCAATTTCTCACTTCTAATCCACTTCTTTACTTTAAGCAATAAGTCACTTATTTTAAGCTCAGCCAAACGGCCCCATTATCAAATAAAAAATGGACGGGTATTGTGTTAATTTATTTGTGGACAAGTGTGATGATTGATGAGGTTTGTAATAATTTTAATGCCTGTATGCAATTTCTTCCATCGATAATTCACCTATGTTATTAGACAATATTGTTCTGCATTTGTGTTGTGAAAGTTGGATGTTGGTGATTCTTTGAATAGTAGTAATATGTGACGAATCGGGACAGCATATCAATTCAATTCAATTCTGATTAGTTTAATTTCATGTCACAAGATCTCGTTGCATTTACTTTGGTAAATTTTGAATCTTTTCATCCGTGTTTATATTCTTCAATCTTCATGTTTACATAATCTTCTGAAGAACTAGTTTTGGGAAGAAATGTGAATTCTTCATGCTCCATAGTCCATGCATTCAAACTTTTGTAGCTACTCCGAACGTGATGCGCATTCATGTTTATGTTTACACCTTACCGAATTCTTATGGGCTGGGCAAATAAATATCACTATTCACGGCCCATTCAATTGAATGGAATGTAACAAAGGATGGAATTAAATGTATATAATTTTTGTTTTCCAAATTATTAATTTTAAATTATTTGAATTAGAAATAATGATCATGTCATTTATTTTTATAGTTTTATCGTAAAATATTTAAAATTATTTATGTTTAATCACTATTTCTGTACATTTTCTTTTTCGTATCTTTTTTTCCCATTCCATCCTGTAAGCACACTACTGGGATAGTGGGATAGGATGTACAGAGTTTTACTATTTGCACCAACATAATTTCTTTATGTGAATGATTGTTAATTATGATTTAAACTTTTTATTTGAAAAATTACATCAAAAGATAAAGACATGTTTGTCATATAAACTCGTTTTTTGCTTGCTTTCTTATCACTAAATTCCCTCTTCATCTTATTATTTTTGTAGTGAAAATTTTGAATTGAAATTTTAATAAACATATTTATTTGTTTTCAAAAAATATTGGAGAGCACAATAATGAATGCATTTTCTTTCTAATTTACTTCTCTGTATAAACTTGAAATATGGTGGGCCAATAACACACAGACTGCATGGGTAACGCAAGCTCCTCTTTAAAACTCTTTCGTCACTGATGGATTGTGAAAACAATTGTAACTTTGCAAGGATATACCGAACTCTTAAAAAGTTAAAATTAAAGGTAAATCTCGACACTTCATACTTGTCAATGAATTTGTTTCTTGAAAGTTTACCGATTAATTCCACGAAAATTCTTTAAGTTACATCAGGGTAATTCTATTTTATTGAGCCTAGTATTTAATTAAGATATATCCAAATATTATCATTATAGAAAATGACAGTGATTATATATTTATGAGTCATGGAACGGAATGAGAACCTAAACCCTATGTATTGGGGTTTGAATTAGAATTTTATGATATTATCTCCTCTATTTGTATGTTCTTTTTGTTTTTTAAGACGTCAAATTGACTAATATTTAATCAACTATTAAAAATAATTTATTTATTATTTTAGAAAATAGAATGTTACATGTTAAAATAGATGAGATTTACTTTTTGATAATATTTTTATAAAAAATTTAATTATATAATCTATATGAATTTTAGTCAAAATATAATTAATTTGACTAGTCAAAAGTCAACGGACATGTACTAGGGGAGGGAGTAAATGGAACCAATCCCACTTAAAAACCTAAGCTCCTGTTTCCGGTTTCCAGGTCAATTCTCATACATTTTATTGTCATTATCATTCTCATTCACGATCCAAACCGTCATGTAACTTATAAGTACTTATAAGTGTCTTTTGAGTTATGAGCCGTACAGCTTTTAAGTTAACGATAACACTAGTATCAGTCATTCATGTTTTTATATGACAAAATAGTTATTTTCAATTTTATAAATTATTTTAAAAATAGTTACAAACACTGCATTATTTGTCACAAAAATGCTTTGTTACTTATAAAGAAAGAAATCGGTTTTTAAATTATGAATTCAGCCAATCACTTACTCTCTTTACTCTATGTACTGAATGTTACTCCCTCCGTCGACCTGAGTTATATACATTAGGGTACGGGGGCGCGACGCGGCACGGACTTTAATGCTCCCGTAAAGTATAGTTCTATAACTTATTTTTATGATTTTTCTTTTCTGTATAAAAGTTTGAATGTTATATTTTTATTCAGAAAAAGAAAATTTTAAAAATAAGTTATAGAACTATATTTTATAAGAGCATTGAAGTGCGTGTCGAGCAGTGAAAAAGAAACGTATAGAATTAAATGGGACAGAGGGAGTAACTTTAAAAAAAACAATATCGGATGAGTATACATTAGTAATTTTTCTAAACACATAATTAAAGTAGTGTGCAGAAATATGAAAATTTAACGGATAAGGATAAGATAACTCAAATCCCTCAACCACTCTCATTTAATTATTTATAGACTTGTTATAATACATTATTTTTATATATAAAAGACAATTTCTCTAAATACCTATTTCAGTGCAGTTTCGTGGGCACTGCGACACCCAAATTCTCGGGCATTCAGAAATTATAGCACAGCCGTAACAGAGGAACTGAGCATATAAATATTAAACCAAAAGTTCAAAATTCTAGTAATTTATAAATGCAGTTGAGTAAAAGTAACGTGCATGTCATTGTTGCCCTCTTTGTTTGACAAGAACAAGGTGAAGTAGAGCCAGATGTTTAACATCCACATGAATTCCCAAACATGTGTCACAGTCTGTAACGAAATTGATAATATCTTCTGCAGGTAGATTAACGTTACGTACCAAACCCCTTGCTGCATTTTTTTACACCTGTTCATTTTATTGGTACCAGGCTCTTTTGACTGCTTGAGTTTATAGAATTCAGAGTCCTAATTCAGGTTGTACTCCTGTTGTACAGTTGTACTCTTTGCCTCTCCGTTCATGTTACAGATTGATTTTTTAAATGTTACTTATTCGGCTACAAATAGATTTTACCATTTATTTAAATTTTTTCTTAATATCTTGGTGATTATTTGGTAAAGAAGTTGAAATTCTCGTATGTAATAAAATTGTTTAGTTGACATTAATTAAAAAAATATAATTTTTATGAACTCGAATACCCATCAATTTCCGGTTTCTTTGTTATATAAGAACCAAACATAAATTTTAACTTCTCGTTATTACAATTTTTATGATAATTTCAAATTATTAACCAAACAAGCATTTATTCTTACAAGAGAATGCTGGTCTTCAAAAATTTATCTTTAAAAAAGATTAGCTGGAGTGACAATTAATGTATGATTTTAGAAAATAATTAATAAAGTATTTATTTTATATATTAAATACATGAACAAATTTATCATAATTTAAAAATGAAATATTCATATCATAAATACATGAATTTAAAAATATATCATAAAATTCTAGAATATGTGTTAAAGTAACTAAACTAATTATTAAACAAAGTAAAAATAAATTATATTAACTTAAACAATCAAGTTATTATCATGAAATTTTTAAGTAAATAATTAAAATTTATAATCATTTTATTTTTTTATTCTACATAATTATATATTACATATTTGTATATATCTCAACAAGTGTGCGACTGCCTAGATCTCTCCCGATCAATCATTTAATTTTTTGAGCATCCGTTATTTACTATATCGGTCAAATCCAAAATAAAGCAAAGAAAAGCCGAGGTTGCGCTGATGTAAGAGATGAGATCGGTGAGTCACCCAGTAGAATAACTCTTTCTCCGACCCGTTTGCTAATAAAACGGATAAAGCATAACCGTTGATTTGCATTTTGCATCCATCAGGACCATCACACAGCATAAATACACGCGTATATATCACCGTATATGTACAAAGAAATTTTAATACAAAGTACACCCGGTCCCACCTCACCGAGCCCACAATTTTTAAACTGTCTAGCGAGCAATATCCTTTACCGGTTAGAGTCTAGTACTAGTAGTATCATCTTGACATCTATCATTTCTTACCGCGGGAAAAACAATTAAAAAAAGTAATAAAAATTCTTATTATCCATCATCTCTTCATTATATATTTTTATTTGAAAAATGCTACGGATAAAAAAATATCAAATTTTTGTTGACAAATTTTAGTTGGTTCCACTCACACTAATAATAATATGAACTCTTGTATGCAAAAATATATGACATTATAATCGATCATTTATCCGTCATGTTATGTGAAAAAAATTAAAATAAATTTTGAAATACAGAACATTACTGATTTAATTTACTACTTTAAACCGACAATCTAGTAAATCATTAAAATAAGTAACAAATTTATTACCGTTTAGAAAGTTTTTTGCTCATTAATTATTAATACCACCACTTACAACATAAAATTAAATCATGACATTTCTGAACAAGACAATATGTTAATCGGACAACACATATTTGATTCGATTCGATTAAAAATTAAATTTATACAAAACTTATTAGACCAAATCGAGCTTTATATTTGTTCAAACTCAAGTTCAAATTGAATTATACTCATTCGATTCTTTAAAAATACGAATCTTTAAAATTGCACTAGGATAATAATAACTACACAATTATTTTATTCTTAACTAAGTCATAACTGTTGTTTATAACTTTTTGGATTTGGCTAACACAATTCAATTTGAACATGTTTTGACTTAAACAAATTCTAAAAAAATAATAATGATCAATTCAAACTCAACTCAAGATTTTTGGGAATTCGAACTCAACTTTGTTCACGAGCTCTAATTGGAACATGACACATGACATCAATAAACTTGAAATAAGTGAAAATATTGATATTGGCTTCTAAATCCTAACTATAATCTATACTAATGTGATTTAACAGTTGGATAAATAAAAGAGCAGTCCAAATTTAAATTTTATGACTAAGTTTTTTTTAGAAAGTGAGAGCGAAATTGCTCGATATCTTTGATTGTTTGAAAGTCTTACGAAGATCTAGATGCTTGACATTGGTCTTGGATATCATTAAAATGGTATTATATGTAGACATGTTTGACATTGGGCTTGAAGGTCACATGAGAGTCATCGATAGGCATTTTGAGTACGAGTATGAAACATAAACGAAAGACGGGAGACATAACGAAGGAAATGAGACAAACTATGGAACGAAGACTTGGAAGAAAACAACAATGAAGGAGGTGATGTGATTGCACTGGGAGCAGATAATAGGTACAAGGAAATTTTTTGATGTTATATTCAGTTTCAGTTTTTTTATTAAGATTTATGATATACTTTTAATTATTAAATTATATCAACACAATTTCGTGCCATCTTATTTTTCAATTGATATATTAGATTATGAAGTTGTTAAGGATTGTTAGACTTGACAGCTTTTTTATTTATGTGAAATTAGCGACTCGGTCAACTTTTATTTAAATTAAGTCCTTTGAAATTGCAATGAAGTTTTCATCTTCAATTGTAATATGTGATTGTAAGAAAAATAAATTTTACATGTTATTGATAATTTATATATAGCATCATGTTTTTAAAATCAACTTTTAATATGATATATACAGTGAATCATTATTATATTAAAAAGTCGATAACTCATTGATTATATATCATTATAAGTTCGTTACCCATCTTATATATATATATATTCGTATTCATATGATTTGAAATATGTATATGTTGCTTAAACAAATCGGACATCTAATGAATATCTACGAGATTTTGTTAATGACGTTTTATGTCATAATATATATACTCCCTCCGTCCCACCAGGTTCTTTACGTTACTTTTTGGCACGTATTTTAACGCTCATATAAAGTATACTTACATCATATATTTATTTTAAAAAAAATCCTGAAAAAAAGTTTGACGTTTAAATTTTTATTAAAAAAAAAATTAAAAAAAACATTATTGAACTATACTTTATAAGAGCCTCAAAATGCGTGCGAACAGTGAACGTCAACATCCTGGTGGGATGGAGGGAGTGTATATATTTTTATAAAATATGTATGCATGACGTGTACCATAGTTCAGAAAAATAATTGACAAACAAATTACATATATTGAACGTCCAGTAGATGTAGATATATGTACAATTAATATTAGGATATACCTATCCGATACGATCCTCTCGTGTTTAAGAAGTCTGAATAAAATACGTATACATGATACATATTATAGTTCACAAATATAAATTACCAACAAATTACGTATACTCAACGTGTAATAGATGTATATGTGATTAATGTTAGCATATATTTATCCGATACGATCCTCGCGTACTCTTGATATGATTTAGATATGATTTTCTGATAAGATATTATAATTTTTAAGTAAATGTATTAATTTATCTTATCTTATTTATCATAAATAAGTCATTTTTCTGAAATACGTAAATGTGTGTTTTTTCCTTTTGAAAATAAATATTTATTTTTACAAACAAGAAAATACAGTGCATAAATATAATTTATTTAAATAAATTCTTCCATTTATTAACAATCCTGATAAACAGCACTATTAGTCATTTCCAATGGACCGTCGGAAAATTGATGCACAGTTTAGGAAAATTGCAGTTATCTGTTTCTCATGCCAAATCTTTATAGTCAAGACCGTATCTCATATCGCATATACTTCCATATATAATATTCTTGGAAATACATATACATTTATTTTTGAGTATCGAATACTTTAATTCTCATAAAACCCATTCTCTGTAGGTTTAGATTTCGTTTGAGATATACACACATATATTCTTCGTGCAGAATAAAATAACTTTTCTAATATACATGAAATAGCATCATATCTGGATAATTCTTTCGATTTCACATTGATTTTGTTTGCTTTCAATTCTTTTCGTCATCCTCTATTAATTGTAATTCACAACTAAACAAAAGCCTCTGGCGTTATCAGTTTTCTTCACCCTTTTAATCGATATATAGATCAACTACCAACCTTTTATCTCTGCAATTCAATTCATATCAGCTTCATAAATTCTTGATCATAAAGGTCAAATTTTGATTTCTGGGTATTGTCAAGAATTGAATTCTAGGACCTGGGTTGTGCTCCGAGTTGCGAGTCAACTCGAGGTATGGCAGGTTTAAAGAATTTAGATAAATGGAGGGAGTTTTTTAGAAGTAGTTGTAATTCTGATATATTTGATATAATTGAACACGCTATCTATGTTGCTGCTTCTGATTGTCCAAAAGAGTTTAAGTTGAGGAGAGATCGGATTGCTGAGACTTTGTTTTCTTCTAAATTGATTAAATGTGTTGGTTGTGATCATGTTGAGCTGGGTGTGAAATTAGAGGGTGTTGATGATGAGGAGGAGTTTAAGAATGATGGTGGTTTTGAATTTGAGGGTGGGAGGAGTAAGGAGAGCAAGGTGGATAGTTGTAAAGATGATCATGATGATGATGATCAGCATGCTGGTCAGATGAATGATCAGATGGTTAGTCAGCTTAGTTATGACGATGCCGAGGCGTTAACTGATGAGTTGGAAAAGGAGTTACAGATTCATGGAGAGGTTTTGAGGATTAAAGAGATTTTGGAGAACAGTGAAGATGAGGTTTGTTCCCTATCTTGATTGTAATAAGTCTCCTGTTTCATTTGTTTCAAGAATTATCTGTTTTTGTGTTTTGTTATGTAGCTCTATTCAGATTGTTGATATGATTATGAATGATGATTTGATTGCTTGTATTTAATTGATTAGTTTGAGACTTTGAGTTGAATTGTTCATGTTAGATTAGGTTTTTGACGAATGTTTTCTTGTTTTAACAGCCAATTTCGTTGGTTATTGATTCATTAAGGCGGCTTGAATTGATGGCGTTGTCTGTGGAAACTCTGAAGGTATGAATAATGGTTTTTGTTGCTTGTTATTGATAATTGTCAAGCCATATGTTTTATATGTTAGTTGTAAATTGTTAGACATGTTCCTTGTTATCAATCATGGCTTACTGAGTAACCCTTATTCAGGCCACTGAGATTGGAAAAACTGTTAATGTTCTCCGAAAGCATGGCTCAAAGGACATCCGTCAACTAGCTCGCACACTCATTGAGTATGCATATCTTTGTCGCTTGTGTATAATTGTAATTGTGAAATACTATACTATATATGTGGTGTAGGATGCCAAATTAAGCTTGATGTCATTGAAATTTTGCAGCAATCATATAGCTAGTTCCGTACTTTTCGCTACGTTTACCGTATATCCTTAATTTCAGTTTTTGTGACGCCCACGAGATGTTTTTTTTATCAGTATAGGGGGTAAAGGAAGCTAACTCATTTGGACTAGTTTATTTGTATATAAAAGGGAACTGTTTCAAGTAACTTTTAACGGTTTCTATTATTGCTAAACAAGAGGAAGATTTTGGCTGCGGGCTTACCAAATCTTCCCCGCGCAGATATCTCCTAAAGTTTGTTTTCTGTTTTCAGTTTTTCTGTGCGGATCAACGAATCTAACTGTCATCACGATTGATATATATTTATTATTCTTAATATCTAATTCAATCCATTTTGTTATTTTGTTAATGTGTGTTACTAGAATCATTCTCTTAGCTGTTTAGTGTATCATTCTTGTCAACTAATTACATGAATCACAGGGTCTGGAAGGTTCTGGTGGATGAGTGGGTAAATACCACAGCAACAGAAGCAGGTAGCATATACATAAGTCTTGTTAAAGAATAACAACGTTCCTAGATTTTGTGATTGATTATGAGTGTAAATTCTGATAAGTTTGATAAAATATATTAGGTGCCCCTGAAGGTGCTACCCCAGAATCTGTTAACCCCTCCACTGTTGTTGATGAAGAGAATGGGCTGCCTTCACCTCCATTGGATGATTTAACATTTTTGGCTACTCAGCCAGCTACAATGGAGTTTTCTCGGGTATGAGTATAATGTTGTCTTTTGGAATCTTCATTGATTTTACAGTATAGTTTTCTGGTCCTGAGTTATTAACGCTTTTTTCTCTTCTAATCATTTCTGCTCCTGAAGTTCTTTGATGGCTTGGAAGATGAAGAGAGTAAGTTATATAATTCCTTCTAAGCAACTCACATTGCTTTTAGTATATGGTTTCTTATCGCACAGTTCCAATTTTATCTAACAACCCATAAATTCTTATTGGTCACCATCCAGATCCTGCACATTGTGGCAAACTCGACGAGAACAAAGAGACTGGTAGGAAACAGGTGCAGAACAACAGAATTGTGAAGCACAGGCAATGCCTTCCTGTTGAGTCCATCACTCCGCCAAAGGACAAAAAAATTGAAAGCAGGAAACTAGATGCTTCACTAAATAAACAAGTTGCTTCTTTGAAACCAAAGCTGCCAGTTGCAGACACTAGAGCTTCAAGACCTGTAAAACAAAGTGCGAATCAGAGGGTTCACACCGAGACAAAGTTGCAGCAGAAACCAGAAAAAGTTGCAATTCAGAGGCCACCTGCGTCTCAACAAAATGTAGGTTTTGTAGTAACAGATTTTTTTTTTGGAATTTGCTTGAAATTTGTTCTGATGATCATTCTATTTGATTACCAGATACCAAGGCATTCAAATGAGGCTTCTGTTCAAGAAAAACTTGAAGCTACTAAGAGGAAGCTCCAGGAACGATACCAACAAGCTGAGAATGGTTTGTTCCTATATCTATTCTTTTTAAACTCTGGTCCACCTATGAATATTGAGCCGTTGCAACCTTGAAGCTTGATACAATTTCTCTAGGCTTACTTATATCCTGACCATTTGCAATAAAGCTGAAAGAACACTCTTTAGATCCTTCTTTTAAACTCTAAAATTGTCTTCCAAGTGAAAAATTTTGTGAGAGAAAGATTGCTTAAACAATTATATTAATATTGTAGCAAGTGTAGAAGATTTGAGTTGAATCTGATTACGTCCTTTCAACAATTTTCTTGTCAGCTAAGAGGCAGCGGACAATCCAGGTTATGGAATTGCATGATCTTCCCAAGCAGGATCTTGGCCATAAAAATTCCCACGGCAAGCCTGGCAACAACCATAAAAGGCATTGGGCTAATGGGCGTCGCTAGTTCTTCTAATTTTGTGAGCGTGATTTCAGCGACCAACCAAAGTTTCATCCAAACTGCATTGTAAGTAGTGCAGGCAAATAAGCTTAAGTTGTTCCTGAGACTGTTGAGGCAAACATTTAGGAACTCCTATTGTTAAAAATAGGAGACATTTTTAGGTCGATAGTTACGATCAACAGGGGAAAGACCAGTGTACATTGTATCCTATCTGGTGTTTTTTTTCCTTCATGTTATAACTTTAACCTTTTCTCTCGACTTGTATTAAGGTAAGTCCTCAAATTTGGTACCTTTACCTTTAATTTGATGAAATTTACCACCAAATTCTCTTGGTCTACATGTTTAGTTGCATTGCTCCAGCTTCCCCTCAGGCCCTCACTTATCTTTTTTTTTTTTTTTTTTTTGATAATTCTCACTTATCTTTTGGCAATAATGCAAAAGTTGAAAATTATGTGGGGGTAGGAACCAGGAACACTTCAACAAGGGAGGAGGTGGAAAATAGTTTGGTACAACTTTGACTTGTAAACCCCACACTTTCTTCCTCTCCTCAATGTCCTCATAATAATAATAATTTATTACAAAACAATTAGAAAAAGGTTGAACACACAAATCTTTGCTTACCGACCAATAAATCAAACTACATTTTTTCAACTAATTTTTGAGGTGATTAACATGTGTACAGCTCGTTTTAATTTTGGAGACGTACGCAACTCGGTTTGTATTTAATTTTTGAGTACTGTATATATTAATGTGAATATTTTTAGTTACATAGAAAGTCATATATAGAACCGGTGAAAATATCTCGTAGGGAGTAGTCAAATATTTAAATAAAATAAATAAAAATATTAAATTAGTTTGTAACGAAAATGTGGTTGAATTTACCGACTAGAAGGGCAGAAAGTCAATTTGAACGAGCTTTACCCTGCAAAGATGGACTAGTACTACTCTAGATATTTTCTACTCCTTTTTTACGTGGAAAACATGTTTAATTCTACAAAATTGGATTTGGTCTTAGTAGGTAAATTCCTTGACTTTTTATAGCCGCGTTGACCAGTCTTTTCTTCGAGTCACAAATGCCAACAATACTATAGTCCTCAGTGCCGTCCTTTATTCATTCCCGTCAATTTTATTTACACATCCAACAGGTATTCTCGTGTTACAAGGTATATTTTGTATCATAAACATAAGTCAGGTCACTGGTCAGACGTGACTCCTTATTTGGCGTGTTACCGACTTGAGGTCATAAAAATTAAACAAATATAGTGAGAATTTGATATAAATTTTATTTCCATCCTTCTCTCAAAGATCCAACAATTTATCTCCTGTGTTTTCATTGTATTTTTGATTAAGTTGATATTTCAAGTCATAATTAATATTATAATTGACATAAGAACATGCTCTCTGAAAAGTTACCCAAAAATAGTGGTCTAAATTATATAAAATATTGATTATATAAAATTTTTCGAACACATTTACCTCGGATGGAATTAGTTATACCATAAAAATAATATATTATTTTATATGCTAATAAATATAGAATTTTACGACAACGCTATTGATCTGTCAAAATATAATCATTATAAAATATTTTTTGCAGGAAAAATGTTTCATCAAAGTGTCCATTTTTTTAAAATATATTATCTATATTTTCTAGTTAGTTACATACTACCTAGACTTTTTTCTAGCTTAAAATAATTTATATAAATACACTCATACTTGTACAACCAACAATAAATTTTTTATTAAGAGCGATGATATCCATTGAAGTATCCAAATCAGAATTAGGTGTAAAGTCGAAGCTCCAATACAAAATGTCAGTTTCCATCCCATATACTAGTGGTCTAGCAACTACTCATGGATTCCCCACTTGTATATTTCTCATTTCACAACATACCATTTCATATCAATTCAAAAACAAAATAAAAACTAAATTTATACACAGTCAGTATCAATATACAAAAGGAGTTTAAACAAATAAAACCAAGCCACATAGTACAGCTCAACTTATAGTTTAAGAATCATCGATTTTAATAAAAAATTATTTAAGCGAGAGTGCGTAGCACCACTAGATACACAAATTCGAAGTGGGCCAAGGCTATGATTGGACTGGACTTGCTGTCAGGGAAAGGTACTTTGTATGTGGTGGATAGCCCACTCTAGTTGAGTGGAATCAAAATGCAGATATCAGAAATTAGGCCTCTTTTTTGTTTTTAACACTGGAAAATAGAAAATGATTGTTTCTGACTGTACTGGAAAGTTAAAATTACAGAACACACCGTCCTCAAACAGCCACCCTTAAATTTACTTTCGGCCCCTCCACCACTTAGGCACTTTGTGAACCTAGAAATAGGGCAATAAAATTCGAAGATTGGAACTAATCAATTAATCCATCAATTCATAATTTTAAAAGTAATTATCAGAACTAATTGGGAAGTTTTAGTCAGATTAGATTATAATCAATTAATCGATAAAAGTTAATTTAAAAATTTATGGGGAGCTAATCGGAGTAATAAATAAGAATATAGGATAGGATAAGTCTTGCAAGTTTACGTCGAGTTTTAATTTGTTTTATCTGGAAAAATGTTAACAAGGTAGCCCATGGAATCGCTGAAATCCCTTACCTTTTTTTAAAAACGCTAAAATCCCTTACTTAGTTAATTCTTTTAATTTGTTCACGCCTCATCCTATGTGCTTGTTGGAGGCTCTTTCTGATGATCTCCTGTTTTGAATGAAGTATCAGTAGTTCAAAAAAAAAGGAATATAGGATAGGAATAATAGGATACTTGCCCAGTCTCACGGTTATTTTTATACAATTTCTAATTTATGCAATTTCAAATCCATTAGCACATATGTGCTTTACTGCTTTTGTATAAATAAAGAAGTGAAGCCATAAACAAAGTATGTTGGGCCCAAATGATGTTACCGGCCTTTTTAAATTTCAAATCCATATTCTCACACTCACCCAGAACGAAAGATAATGGGCCTGTGCCAACTCAAGTTACTCAATTATAAGGCATACTTGTATATATATTAGATTAGATAAACTCAGCTTAGGCTTAAGTTGACTTCGAAATTTAAAAAAAAAACGTAGTTATTTCGCTTTTTATACTCAAAAGTAACATTTTAATAACAAATAATTAAATGGCTTTCAAGTAAAAAATGACTTTTCTTAACATAAACTAAACTACGGTTGTGAGCCTGAACCCTAGGATTTAAGGACGGGTTTAAAATCATTTGCAGTTTTAGACTGAATAATACTTGTCAATGTAATAAGTAAGAAAAATTGGTTTGAAGAGACGAATTATCCAAACTGACGAATTAATCTGAATATTTTGGTATTATAACAATTTAAGTTGTATGCTTATAATAGTATATTATTAGATTATTCTAAAGCATAAATCATTAGTTTAATTTTACGGGTTGTGTATATTTTGCATAATTATATTTCAAGAGTTTGAAGCGACTACAAGAGAAGTTTTTCCACAGAGCCTAGCAAAAGCTGGATAAGGGTATACAATTCGAAGATCAAGGCGCTTGCCTAATGAACACTAATTGGTTAACGCATGCTTAAAATTTACTTTAAACTTGAGCTTAACGTTTAATTATGTAGAGGCTAGAGACAATAATATTGACCAGTGAAGCTTATTAAAATCATGTAGGTTTCTTTAGCATCGATCACCATCCAGCTTACAGAGTACAAACCAGTCTCATTTACACTACATCTCAGCACTGCCTATAAATCGCATGAATCATTTTACATGACAAATCACTAGGTCACCAAGTATGCTTCTAGCAGGCAGCTTCAACATGAATTACTACTTAAAACTCGCATATACCATGACAAAACATGTACTAATTACTATTACACATGCAGAATCACAACAAATTAGGCATAACAACCCAAATTTTGTAACAAATCACTCTTACCTTGGTCGGCTTGAAGAATGTGAATGGGATATAATCCGCAATACCAAACTCAGCCTAGTCTTTCAGCGCCAATACACATGACAAAGGAATCCGAAGAACCGAGCATAGCACATTTGTTAAACTTAATCACTTGTGTGCTCAGCACCTTCTTCTTCCTCCTCATAATCGTATTCCTCATCAGCAGTAGCATCCTGATACTGTTGGTACTCCGAGACTAGATCATTCATATTGCTTTCGGCTTCTGTGAACTCCATCTCATCCATTCCTTCACCAGTGTACCAATGCAAGAAAGCCTTCCTTCTAAACATAGCAGTGAATTGTTCACTTACCCTCCTGAACATTTCCTGAATAGAGGTTGAATTCCCAATGAAGGTCGACGCCATTGAAAGCCCCTTTGGGGGAATGTCACACACACTGGACTTCACATTGTTGGGGATCCATTCCACAAAGTAAGAGGAATTCTTGTTCTGTACATTAATCATCTGCTCGTCGACTTCTTTAGTGCTCATTTTGCCCCTAAACATGGCTGAGGCAGTGAGGTAGCGACCATGTCGGGGGTCAGCAGCACACATCATATTCTTGGAATCCCACATCTGTTGGGTCAGCTCAGGTACAGTAAGGGCACGGTATTGCTGTGAACCACGGGATGTAAGAGGAGCAAAACCGACCATGAAGAAATGTAGACGGGGAAAAGGGATCAGGTTCACAGCAAGCTTGCGGAGGTCAGAGTTCAGCTGACCAGGGAAACGGAGGCAGCAGGTGACTCCACTCATTGTTGCAGAAATCAAGTGGTTCAGATCACCAACTGTCAGAGGATAACTTGATCAGATCAAAATAAAGGATTAACTTATCCGCTATGATAAAGTATTCAACCAAAGTAGTAATCGTTTTTAGTAAGAAATTCATCACAAATGATTATCAAATTAACTATCAGATCAAAAGTATGGAAGAGCAGATAATAAGTGAACTTCATTCCTGCCGACAACTTGTTTACTTTAACAAATAGTTAGCTGAAACAGAAACTATCTAGTATCATACTCACAACTAGGCGTGGTAAGCTTGAGAGTTCTGAAGCAGATGTCATATAGAGCTTCATTATCCAGAACCATGCATTCATCAGCATTCTCTACAAGCTGATGGACTGAAAGAGTTGCGTTATAAGGCTCAACAACTGTATCAGACACCTTCGGCGATGGAAACACAGAAAAGGTAAGCATCATCCTGTCAGGATATTCTTCCCTTATTTTCGAGATCAGCAGAGTCCCCATCCCAGATCCCGTTCCTCCACCAAGAGAGTGGCAGACCTGGAAACCTGCAAAATGGGGGAAAAAGTATCTATTACAAACCAGCTAACTTTCAACAAAAAATACAAAGTTCCATAAACGTTTTAGAAAAATTCCTGTAACCAATTATTGACAACTTTAATTTGAAGTACATTAGATTAATTGTTACTTCACTCATTCTACTTGTACATATAAATTCCTATAACAATTAGAGATCCTTTGTTAACTAAAATCGGAAGTACACAGCTAGTGACTGAAAAAACCAAAGTAAAATTACTAAATGATGAAAGTTGTATGCACCTTGAAGGCAGTCACAATTCTCAGCTTCCTTCCTCACAACATCAAGAACCGAGTCAATAAGTTCAGCACCCTCAGTGTAGTGACCTTTTGCCCAATTATTTCCAGCACCCGATTGGCCAAACACAAAGTTGTCAGGACGGAAGATCTGGCCATAGGGACCAGTTCTAACACTGTCCATAGTGCCAGGCTCCAGATCCATTAGAACAGCACGAGGTACATACCTCCCACAAGAAGCCTCATTGTAATACACATTTACGCGTTCCAATTGCAGATCAGATTTTCCAACATACTTTCCAGTAGGATCAATACCGTGCTCATCGCACACAACTTCCCAAAACTTGGATCCGATTTGGTTACCACACTGGCCACCCTGTATGTGAAGGATTTCTCTCATTCTGTACCTGATATTTAACAATAGAAATATCAAATATAATCAAAAACTATATAAAAGCATTTTCATGACACCATTTATAGCTAATTGTACTGAAATATAATCATGCAAAATAGATGTCAACTCAAATTCAATGAAAAGTTCTGTTTAAACATTTTGTTCCAATAACAACTCAAATTTTAGTCACTAGAATGAACGTGTAACAGATCCATTTTCGCTCGATAACATGCGTGATCTGACAGAAATGTATCGTTTAAACACTGTAATAAATCATCGTGATCTGTAACTAGATTGAAGATCAACACATAATGCAATAGAATGAAATGCAGAACACAATCAACTAGCAAAAGATAGATTAAAAATGACAAGATTCGAACCTTTTGTTTATGATCCCCGAGACTTTGATCACAGTGTTAGAAGTGGAAGAGCGTTGAGTGTGAAGACAGGGGAGTGGTTGTTGCGAAGATCTGTATACGGGGAGAGTCGAAGAGATGTAATAAATAAGTGAGACTTGGATGCTGTCTTAATTTCCCTCCTGTTTCTAGGTGGTCGATGGATCTAATCATCTAATAATCAACGGCCCTGATGCGGTTTGAGGTTGAGTGATCAAGTGAGCCCGAGTTTAAAATTATACGTCGATCTCACTCAACTCATAAGTGCATATAATATTTTGGTTAGTTTATTCAAGTATCTGTTTTTTGTCGATTTTGGTACATTATTGGTGTATATACGGGTATGGTCCCGATCACATGTATGTTTGGGATAGATCATAGAACATATAGTTTTATAGTCGTCGGATAAATATAACATTTTTTAATATGTTTGACGCTTTTTACTTCAGCATTTTCTAACATCCGCTCGGATAAAGTACTCATTTCGATTGTATAGCTAAAACAAATCGCTAAACAAACAAATAATCATTTTACTTGTCAATGATTAAAAAACGCTAATCATATTCATAAAAATGTTATATTTCACTATCGGATGTCATCCAACGATCATGAAACTCGTATAAAAAAGTCTCACCGTACCAGGACCATTTTTTTGTGGTCGAGTTGATTGGACTATATATGCAGTCTCTCCATTAGGTCACAATTTCTTCAAGCATCTTAAAATGAACCATATGCTAACCACCAGATTGGTTTCGAGATGCAAAATCAATAGTTATATCGAATATGTTTTATTTGATTTTGTCAGGTATTCGTATTCTTACGGGAGACAGATGTCTGGGTGTACATCTGGTCAGTTTGACTGAAGTGTCCATTAACTGAAATCCCATGTTCTGGACTGGAGTATGTACCCCAGGCTGTTTGTTATGGAGCAAGCATCAAGGTGGGTGGGGAAGGTGGGAAAATTACAAATACAATGCGTCTTCTATGCAATTTTAGATGAGCAGGTCACATGAGAGCCAAAAGTGCCGCCATGTGACTTGCCAACTACTTTCATCTTTTTGAGAACAAAATTAAAGCACAAGCAAATAAGCAATCGACATTTGCTCTTCACTTTAAATGTTTAAGCAATCGACATTTGCTCTTGATTTAATTCATCTAATCATGTTTACTTTCTCAGTATCCGAGTACAACATGCTTTACAAATCACATTCTAAAGGAAGAATTATTTCTAATTAAGCAGATAAAGTTTTATAATCAAACAATGTTTTTTATAAGATCTCTACCATTTTTCAGTTTCCTACCAACAAATTAATTTTTGTCCAATCAACAATAATAACTGAATAAATAATCTAGTAAAAGTCAAGGTCCTTAATTTCTGTGGGGAATGGAGGAAAGGACAGTATAAATGCAACTCTACAAATACTCCTATGTTGCTAATAAAAACATCCATTTGTTGCAAACTTGAGAAATCATGATCAAACCAGAAACTTCATTGTATAATATGAATTTCATCCAACAAATAATTCTCATCAATTATTATTGACGATAAAATATTTAAAAAATTGAAAGGGAACACAGTCACTAAATTAATTGTTTGCTGCAGGCAAGAGAGACTTGGCCGGGGGAAGAAACGCAACAGCGCCTCTTTCAGGATTAGAGTATTTCCTGTAAATCACTCGGAGCTTATTTTCGGCAGCTGCTGAGTGGAGACCAACAAGTAGTTTTGCACAATCCCTGTTACAAGGAAAATTTATATGAAAATCAATGCAGCATAGATACAACAAACAACGAGGCCTAGCATATGGAAAGATAATATATATACGGATTTGGAATTTACATTAGCTGAGCCTCTGAAAAACCAGTGTGCAACTTAAGTGTGTCATTCCAAACTGGAGTCTTGTTCAGAGTGCGACGTGCCGCATAAACAGCGGAGGCTGCAACCATCGATGGGAGGTACATCACAGTTGCATAATTCATCATACCCAACTCAGCCAGAAAATAAGTCATGTTGTTCACCTGTTCAACAGTTTCACAAAAAGTTAGTAACATGATCCTTTTTTTCAGTGACAGTAAAACACATAATATCAGTAAATTCACTCACATCAGGCTCATTAGGAAGAGAGGCTTTGATGAACCGAACAAGGAAAACATAAGGAGTAGGAACAGTCAAGCTCCACTCCAGCCTACCAAGCACTTTTTTCTCCATAGCCAACACTTGCTGATTAGTATAAGCCCTGTCTGAGATGCACACAAAGTCATTGACCTCAGGTGCCCAAATTTCTTCATATTTGGAGGCCAGAAGCATAGCACTGATTCCCAACAACTGCAGTTCCCTCCTCGCCACCATCTTTGTGGCCAGATATCGATCAACAATGTTGACTGTGAGATAGAGAGTCTCTGGACTTAGCTCAAACTTGTGTTGAACCTCAATCAGCCAGTCCACTAGTATTGCCCTCATTTTCTGATTTATTTCTGGTTGGGAGTCCATGTAATCAGATACCTGGCTCTCAGTCTACACCAATACATATAAACTAATCATTAGGATTGCACAACTAGAACCATCAGGTTTGCTCAGACAGAACAAAAGTTAATACGATAAGGATAAACAAAGTACCTCAGCTTCCTTGTAGAACTTGTACATATCCTCAACATACTCAACTGCTGCCAATTCGTTAGTGGCATCTGCAGCATCAATATCAACAATCTGCTCCTTCGGTTTTTTGTTTATGCCACAAGCAGCCTGTAATGTAGAAATATATTAGAAACATCAGAGATCGTAAGAACAGTGAACAACTAAGTGAATATGAACCGCTATTATATGGACAAAAGTCACATACCTTGCTTCGAGCAGTAAGAGTTGATGTAAGAGTTTGGCCATTCTTCATTGATGAAGAAGCCTCGATGGCCTTTTTCCTGTTAGGCCTCTCTTTTTTCACCTGTTCTGTTTCGGATGAACTAATCTCAATAACATCTTCAGGCTTGGACTCAACTACAACTTTCTTCTTTTGGGCTGCCTTAGGAGGCAATGGTAATGCAGCTTGTTTACCCCCTATTCCTGCCAAAACCCCATCCCCTGGAATAGCCATTTGTTTCTGCAAATCAAACACGACAAGAATTAAGTGACGTAAAGTCTTAAGAACAAAACAACTCACACACACACATGTAAGGGAACTTTAGGGGAGGATTCACACCTTATTGTTTTCAGCAGCTGCAGCTTGTGCATTGGCCAGCAATTGAGCACAGAAACTTCTATCACAACAAATAAAAACCAAAATAAAAAAAAGACAATCTAAGACGTATAATAATCCATTAAGCATCACAAAAACACATATACAAATGTACTGATTATTATTGACTTTAATGTATATCGATAACGAGAGAAGAGCAAGAAAGGGGGAGACCTTGTGATAGGGCGAGAAACTTGAGGAAGTGGCTTGACAGCGTCGATACCTCCTCGAGCAGTAACAAGATTACCGATATCACCAAGGGCCCGACGATTTCTCCCCTCAGCAGCCATCTTCTTCTGCTTACCTCCTCCTCCAGCAACAGGTGCTGCCTCTTCTGCTATAAATCATCAAACCACTCAATTTTTTAATCGAAAACAATTACTGGATTATGAATCTTGAAACCCCCAATCAAAGAAAACCAGATTTGTAGAACAAAGAAACAGATCAATATACAAGCCCTTAAACAGACATCATATGTGAAACAACAGACTCGCAAACACAAAGACCTTAATTTTGTTGAACAATCAAACACATCCAGATATATATACACATATAGATTAATTTGTAACATCGAAAAAGAACAAATTTAATATCAAAAGAAAGATGGTGAGGGGAGAGAGGGAGAAAGAGAGAGGGGGAGAGAGAGAGAGAGAGAGAGAGAGAGAGAGAGAGAGAGAGAGAGATGTACCTCGATGATTCTGTTGAACAACGGGTCTTGTCGAAGCCATTCTTATTGATTGAATTGAAGTGGGTATCTCTCAAACCTCTCTCTACCCCCTCGCTTCTCTCTGAATTACAAAATCAATGAGGATCGAAATGAACAAGAAGCCCTCCCCCTTTTTGAACCCTCAAAACCAAGGCCGCACCCTAACGGTCATATTTTCATATCCTAATAGCCGTAGATTGTAGCCCTAGTTTCAACGGCTTCGATTGATTTCTAATCTCCTCGCCTATTCTTGCCACGTGTTTAGTTAAAGTTACCGTTGGCCCTCCCTCAATTTTTTTTTCTTTCTTCTCAAATTTACAGCCATTAAATAGCAAGATATTTGTTCGTTAATAAATTAGGGAAGATTTGAAATATTGACAAAATAATGTTTCTTTTCCCTATAAAATTTATAAAGACAATACTTTGAATTTGGGGGTGAGATTTTCTTTAGCTTATCCGTTTGTTTTTTTTTTTTGAAAATATCCGTTTGTTTTTGTAGCGTGTAAAAAGATTGTGGTATGCATTTGTTTGATAAGAATTCGAAATACCCATATCGAGATTCATTTTCCCAAGTACAACTGTAAATTGTAATAGAATAGTGCGCTGGTTGTCTAAGAAATTTAATAATCGTACTTTTTGATAAAAGAGGCTAAATGTTAGGCATTCCTCCTGAGTTCTCACCCAATATTTTTATATTTAACATATATTATAAAACTTTGATTAGATACATCAAATTCTTGTAATTATTTCCTTTCAAAAAAAAAAATCTTGTAATTATTTTGAAATTTATACAAATATCACAGATTTTGAAGAATTTTTTCATTCAAAGCGGATACACTTACGGGGTTGTATTTAATCCAGTTTATTACACATTTATTAATTTATATATTTTAATGATTTTTATAAATATAAAATACATGAATAATATTAAAGAATCCATAAATTTATTAATTTCAAAAAATCTAATCAAATATTAATGATTCCAAATCAATGTCACCAGATTTAAATATAATTTAACTAATTGAATCCATCAAAATTCATAAAATAATTCAAAATCTTAATTAAATACTTCACAATTGTAATGCATTTCTTTTTTCTTTTTTTTTGAAAACAATTGTAATGCATTTCTTAAAATGCGAATAAAATATATCTGAATTTCACAAAGGAACGAAACTTAATTACCTAAATTTAACAATCTTTCAAAATTTCCATAAAAAAAAAAAACAATCTTTTAAAATTCATATTTGAGAGAGTATATTCCATTAAAAACTTTTCTTAAAAAATTATTAGTGAGATGTAAGTATATATAATCATATCAAAAATAATTATGGTTAACGGTAATTTTGCACAGATTATCACAAGAACTACGATATTTAAAACCAATACAAAGTTTCACAAATTTAAATAAATTTATCTCAAAATCTCATAATTTAACAGAACTTTGATAAACCAACAAAATCCACTAAATCATACAATCTCTTTGTTTAAAAAATTTACACTCTTCGAAGGTTGGACTTTGAAGAACTATATATTTCACAATTATCTTATTTCATAAAAGCTAATCATAAGATTTTATGAAATCCTACCATTTCTTTCTTCTATTTCCACATTTCAAATCACTTAAAATATATCAATGTACGAAATTTTAGCGACCAAAAAATGACAACCACCAAGCAGCAAGTAAACGCATCACTTGTGCGTTTTCTTCAGAGCAAGTATGAAAAAGATGAGACCTCTCCACATCTTTGGCCTTTGTTGCTCCCCATTCTCATTCCAATTTATAGAATAGTAAAACAGAGGAAGCTAATGATACAAAAAGCTAGACGCCACACCAAATCTTCTATAGATTCATATAATGCAATCAGCGAGAACAATAAGCATTGAAAGATTTTAAACAAACAGCAAAATAAAAAATAAAAAAATGTTACAACCAATGACAAGGCAAAACAAAAAAACTATGCCTAAAAAGGATGTAACCATATTAGTTGAATGGCTTGTCCATCCCCCTGCAAACACTAACTAAATCACACTTAAAACCCCCTTTGTTATACTCTCAGCATTAGTTCAAATCTATAGATCAGTTGGTTAGATGTACAGGGATGCTATATCGTCAGGCCCAGTAAGCACAACCTGTGAAATTTAGTCAATTGTTCTTATTAGATTGCGATCATCTTTTATATTCACTTTAAATAAAAGCCTCATTCTTGTCTGATAAAATCATAAGAAAAGTGTGTGTGTTTTCAACCATAACAAGTCTCTTTCAAGAATATAGTTAGCAAGATAAATAAAGAAGTTGCATACATTACAGTCGAGAGCATATCTTCTGGCAAGGACAATGGCTGCATTTCTATCTCGCTCTGAATCAAATACCAACACAAAGGATTGACCTTTCCTTGCTTGCCAAAACAAAGATTTGGCTGCTAAATTTCCACCGCCTCTAAATCCACACAGCTGTATACATTTCAGGGTACAGAAAACTAATTACTGTTTGCACTTGCAAAGTTATATATTACCAATTCATATAAACAAAGTCATGGCTCAGAGATAATTTTTGAATTCTTGCATGGAATATTAACAGTGCTATGCATATAGGACTAAAGATCGGTAACAGTCGTAACGCGTACCTGCATAGATGTCGAATATGAGTCTCTAGCTTTTGTAATCCATCCTCTACAAAGTTTTACTCTCATCTTCCCCACATGAAACAAATGAACGGAATGTGACGAGTAATTCCTACCATTCATTTGGGAAATGACAACCTGAAAAACAATATATTTGAACTGAGTTAACCATGTATCTCTTAATTTTTTATATGTTTTAAATAGTGCTATAAAATTTCTAGTATGACTAATTACTAATTTATTACTCAGGAGATATGAATATGCTCACATTATATTTATCAAAGTGACCTTGTCAAATTGGTCCAGTTTATCCAAGTTTGGTTCATGATTAGTTATTAGGGCCATGATCAAAGAGATGCAAGTGATTTAAATTATGCATCCAATAGTTCCAGTAATTCTTTTCAACAGTGAATTATATTAATACTCATCTCATCTGTAGCCTGCAGGACTGTATAGTGGGTGTGTGCTTAATTAACCAAAAAAAACAGCATAACAAACTATTGCAGTTACTAAAGAATGCTGTTAGAATCAAGATGTCATACGCTGAATTCGGTATTGGATTTCCGTGAAAGCGTCTCAACATAAGTTCCCACTCCAGCAGCTGTCGGGAAAAAAACTAATTAAAACCTTCAAGGCATTTCAACTTCATTTATGATTAGCATCAATTTAGGATAAACAAGAAGGAAATCATTAATCAAAGCACCGGAGTTTGACAAAAGGCAACCTAAAGAGAACTATTGCAAGTGTTAGGTATCAGCCCATTACAATGGTAGCATGGGCTTGGGTGATCCTAAACATATATGGATAATAATAGTATGTTTAGACAATTATTATAAAAAGTATGTTTTGGTGACAAAATATAGTAAGGATTGTTGGGTATTAACCCAGTATGAATAGGATTCTGATTTTTGTTAGAAATCAAATTACATTAGGATTATGATTAGGTATTTTATAATTAGATTCTGATTTGTCTAAGTTTGAGATGGCTATATATACATAGTCATATTTTGTTTCTTATGTGTGCTCAAGATATAGACTTAGGTATCGCTCGCGAGCGGATGCTTGAGTGCTGTGAGTCTTTAGTATCTAAGTTTGGTTGATTGTATTATTGATAACGGTTTTGATTAATAATAAAAGTTGGGAATTGGGTTTCCACGTCACATTTTTTTTGTGTGTGCGCTTTGTGTTAGAAGTCGAATCTCATAATTTTATCCCTAACAGCAAGTCAATACAATAATATGCATATCAACTTATTGTACCATCATAACAACCTGGATCTACTGGACCAGCAGTCGTAACTGCAGCTTTGTGGCCATTTGAGGTAATGTCAACCTGCAATATTCGGCCAACATCGAAAGGCTCCGGAGCATAACTTGATTTATTGGCACCTATTAAAATGATAATCATATTGGTTATACTAGATAATCAGGTCATGGAACTTGTATCAAACTAGCATTTTATTGTTTAATAACTTAAGATGAAACCAAACTTTAAGATGATATGACGATAGATCACAAACAGAAATATCAAACATCACTTGCAAGATTACAATGAAACATCTGGTTGTTAATACAATACTACTGACTAAGTGTACTAGTTTCTAGTTGCATTTAGCAAATATAATTCTATATATAGAGAGAGATGGATATTATTTTTATCTTTTGAGTATATTAGTAGCTTATGTTCTGCATATTAGCATGTGGCATGCACTGCTGGGTCCTTTAAATTAGGCAGCAGTTGCATGTCCGTTGTTTTTATTGTTTTTCCCAGGGCCAGATCTCTTTAGCAGTAGGGAAAAGATGATAAAACCATCAACTATCTATAACTCCAGAATACATTTCTATTTCACTGCTAAAAGAATAAGGCTTCGAGCAAATCGCACTGATGAAATAAAAAACACCGCCAAAATGAGCAAAAGAACTAAAGAAAGACACCATAGTTGTAGACTTTACCTCTAAAGTCTAAAAATGTTAAAAAGAATTCATGAGTTAAGACAAAAAGGATTCATGATGTGTAATCACACCAACTGTAAGTAAAAGACAGAAAGATAAGTTGATGTATGATTTAAAACCCGGCCTTTGTTAACATGCAAAAGATAGAGGATCACCTGAAATAAATTCCCTTCGGTTACTTTCGGATGACAAACGATACCACTGAATTGAGCATCTCGAGAGCTCCAGAGCTTCCCCTGAGCGAGGTTGGACTCGTATAATGGATCCTAATGTTTCAGACCCAGTTAACTCATACATACTCAACTTGTTTGCCTCAGCCCACTTACTCATTGTCAGCTGAAAAGAATGAGGGCAGAAGACTATAATGAAGCATTAAGGAAAACAATTAAGAAAGATAATACAAGAGGTAATTATTCAGATTCTCTCGTGAATAATAATAATTCTTTTCGTCAAGTTTATATTGTGGCAATGCAAAGGTATCAGATCTTCAAATTTTCGCAACCCATGTATACTTATTGCAGATCACTAATACTTGAAGTGTAGGTATTGAAAAATAAACACAGAAAAGAATCTACCTGTTTTTGAAGCTTAAGAGAAAATGTATATTTCTCTTGAATTTGAAGTCTAAGTGCTCGAAGCTCAAGTTCCATGTCCATCACCTATCAAACATGCAGCAATTCACTTCACAAGATAATTTTGTTCATTGAACAACAATAACAGAAAAGGGGTACCAGATAAAAACCATTTTATACATCAGAATAGAATAACATAAAAAAAAACTATTGAAGAGGTTTTAGCTATACATAAAATGGCTAAAACACATAACATATTAACCCCTTGAGCCACTGGATCTGGAGATTATTAAATTCTGTTTACGTATGCTCCAGATGATTATCGAATTTCTTAAGAGAGAAATTTAACAACCAGTATAACCATTGGTAGAGCACCATATATCAGAAAAGTGGATGAAACACCCAAAATGCATATAGACTTCCACTGATAAAGAGTAATTCACAGGATATTAACACACCTTACTGGGTTGATGCAATAATCTAATTCTTCTAGCCTGCTGAACCTCCTCCATTAGTTCCTTCAGTTCCTAGCAGCATTTTAAGTTTAGTCCAAAAAGAAACCAACCTTCACTTCCATGAGATGATATACCATATTATACTTGCAACGATTATGGATATTCAAATAGAGATTTTTAAATTATTTTTTTTCAATTTCTATCTCAGTATCTAGATACAGTTCATTACACTATGTGTACCTGTTTCTCTGACGTTTGTGATATCCTTTCTTGTTCATCAAGGGCTTCTCCGATTCTCTGAACTACTGCTCTAGCACTCTCAATTTCAGCACAAGCAAAGGATCTTTCTTGGTTGACCAACTTTTTGGCATCCTCTGAAGCCTGCAAGAGAGCATGGATTGTAATTATGTATACACCTAGCAAATACTATAATACATTTACAACATCAGATTATTTTCCTCTTTTCCTTTGCCATTAGATATTAACAAGCAAAGGATTGTTCATGATAGTCAGACATGTTTGATAAAACAATAACGGTGTCTAGAGATAGAGAAACAAAGAATGATGCAGTAATTCCACCACACCCACAAACAAGTTGATCAAAACACTTCTTACAAGAAGTCAGTATATTGGCGTGTACAAAATTTTAACAAATTATTTCAGAAGTATCAGTTGCAAAAATCTTGTTGTACAGTATTCTCCAAAGTAAGACCTCTAGTATAAACAATACAGACACCGGCATGTACTACATCTACAAAAGTGTGAGCACGAACAAAGAAACAAAGACTTGTCGTCATATTGACCACAGAAGCCAATGTCAAAGAAACTAGAAACACGAATTTATAACAAATTAAAACATGGCAACCTATTATATTTTTTTCAAAACAATATTATGGAAGCATGTGTTGCAGATCATATCTGCTTATTTAGAGTACTGCCACCTAATCAGTTAAATTCCTAGAATAACACCACTGAGTATAGTAGAGCTTGGATTGGTGCAGTAGATGACCTGTTTGAGATAGCTTGCTAGCTTTTTGACTTCATACTTCTCTTGAATCAGCTCACCTTCCTTTTGAGTCAGCTTTACTGCTAATGCTTCCACCTGCAGAGTATGGCCAAATAATATTTCACTTACAATTTGTGTGAACTAGAATAAGTCATAGATGAAACTTCCAGAAAAGACACATGTTAATGACATGACCCAAATCCTCTAAAAGGCGAAGAAATAGATCTTTAAATGAAAAATGGAGGTAGAAACCATGGACTTGTCACGTTTTAAGTGTAAAAAAAAAACAAATAACCATGTACCCCCTCAAGACACTCTCATATGATACTTGGGTCCAAGTGTGACAAAAATTATGACAAACAGGTTATTTTAGGATAAAGTTCATGAAGTTCTAACAATATATATGCAACCAAATCTATAGACTGCCGCGCGGGGGGGGGTAAGAAAAACTAACCATGGAAATGGCTTTTTCCATATCTTCCTTGTTTTCACCTGTCATCTGCCCTTTTAGGTATTCTAGTGCATCCCTAAGTTTCTTTAGAAGAACATGTCCATCCAAAGACACCACATCTCTGAGTTTCGTCTGCATTTTGGAAGACTTGCTTATTTGACCATCCCAGTTTAGTAGAATGGTTGAGTTTGCATATAAAACGTGAAAGATATTTGATTATATTTGATTATTTTGTATTATCTGGAATCGGATATTAGAGTATATTTAGTTAGATAGTAAGTTAGAAAGACACTATACTCCAAAATTAGCAAGAAAAACTGAACCTCATTGGACAATTTAGAAGCAGCAGTCAAATTCTTATCAAATTTGCTGGCAAGGTCTCGAACAGAAAGACGTTTATGCTGCTCTGACAACAAAGAAGTTTCCTGCACAACCACCTCCTTTAAAGATGGGCCTTCCGTATTAACTTTCACCTCCTCCAAGACTTGATTATCAGGACCTAGCTTGTATTCAGGAAAATGATCTGAAGCAAAGCTCACGTCTGCAGACACGGGCATTTGCCCCTCATATCCAAGCTCTGGACTGACCTTTGTCATTGGTCTAGATTTTATGTTCTGCTAATCAATCGATGACAAAAACACAGTAAAGAAAATCAGTGGAATGTGTTAGTCATCATAGATCACAAAACTAATAAGGCCAGTATAAAGAAGATATGAGCAATGTAATTGTATAAGTTTCTAACCCTAATAAAGTAAAAGCATTCATTATATCAAGATTATAAGCTATGCAGAGAATCACACGCGTAAGTGAAACAATATTATAAGCTACGCAAAGGAATGAGAATTCCACGACGCAAGAGAAACTATAGCTGAGATATTAGGAGTCAGTATCTGTAACCAGATGCAGTGAAAAAGTACTTGGTGTGCAAAGATGAACTAAGATGGTCAAAAGAGATCAAAGGCAAGTATTGCTTCCATTAACACAGGAAAGATCTTGCGTCTAAATGTGTTTAACTGGTCGATATCATTAATGCCAAATGTTGACTAACTTAAAATACTCCTCTAAACCATTGCTAAGGTCATTGACATAACTTTTATGAGCTAATGAAGCACCAATTCTCCAATCAGAACAGTAGATCAATATATTAAGTTAAACTATCAATAAATCTTACATGAATAAATACCAATAACCAAAAATGCGTTGAAAGATTAAACTGATTTCTAAAATTGCGAAAAATCATATCAGAAATGATGAGAATGATGCATAATCTTATCGTACTTGTGATGTTGACAGAGCTGAAGATGGAGAATGAGAGAAATTTTGTGATCAAATTGAGGCCAGATATAAGGGACGGAATTGATTGTAATTTGTAAGTGGCTATTGGGAAAACAGTCATTTTCATCTAGTCCATTCCAACAAACTTAGCCCTCATCACCTTCTAAAGTATAATAATATACATTCAACACGGGTTATATTAAATCACATAAAGAATACATACATATAGAAAGATCCAATATATATATACACATTTACCTAATTAGAACTTAAATCAAGCACATTCAAGGTCAGAACTTGATATACCCTGAGAAGATAAAGAAAATGAAAAGTAAACCCTTGAGAGTTGATAGAAAAGAGAAAGGTTTAAGTAAGAAAATGAGAAGGCAAAGTGAAACTTACAGTAAAGAATCAAGTGAAGGCAGGAGCTTGGAACAATGCTACTAGGAATTATAACAAGAAGATAGCAGATGCATGTTTCTTTCACATCTGCAACAGAGAGAGTGTGTGTGGGGGAGAGAGAGAGAGAGAGAGATGGAGGGAGGTGGTGAGAGAGAGATGGAGAGAGAGAGAAAGATGGAGGGAAAGAGATGGAGACAAGGTGGGAAGAAGAGGAAGAAGAATCTGAGAGAGAGAGATGACTACAGACTACTTTTGTAAAAGAAAAGGAGAAGAGAGCTTGAGTAGAGCCATCTTTCTCTCTCTATGTTCTGTAAAGATATATGTTGTGTGTAAAATGTATATAAATATCACAGGTATCTGAGTCTAGTCTAGTGTATATAGGATTCCATGGGAGACACATTAGGCGCTTGTGGAGGGGTGTGATTATGGTTCCGTTAAAAGGGTGGTACAACTAATTACTACTTGCTACAACGAGTAGTCCATAGACTGAGTCACTGAGAGAAGAAAGAAATAAAAGGCTGCAACATGTTACACGCGCCGACCCCACTCTCCACAATTTATGAGAGAATATATGTTACCGGTCTATCTATCACATATTCACATGACTTCTTGACATGGACACGGTATTGCTGTACTGTATACAGTATACGTATCTGAGTACTGATTTTATATAATGCTATTTTATGTACCTACTATTGTTTATTTGATCTGATTAATAATAATGTTATATTTACCCTTAAAAAAAATTTATATTAGATTTTTTTGAGAGCATCGAACTGTTTAATTAAAAATAATAAACCAAATTCTACTAATAATGTTTATATATTATATAGATTTTTTTGAATTTGTAATATAGTTTATTTTGATGATACTGATTATGTTAATTCGCAATATATTAAATATGATATATTATTATTTCAAATTATTATAAATAAAATATAACATTTTACTATAATAATTGAGGCCAACTATAACTAATATCATTAAATGAGCCGGCTATATATTTACAGAAATAATTTCAATCACAGTAGCGAATAAAATTTATATTATACATGATTTTAAGTTATAGTATGATTTATCAAACTTCAATTAGAATTTTTGGAAATGCTCTTAGACCATCTCCAACCCATGACACCATTTTGGTGTGAAAAACACACCAATTTGGTGTGAAAACTACACCAAACCAAAATTTCACTCCAACCCATCAACACCATATCCTACACCAAAAAGAATCTTTTACACATTAAATGGAATATTCTCTCTTTTTAAGTTATTTATATCAATATTGAATTTGTACTTAAATTTTAACATGTTCAATAAACAAGGACCTAAAATAATTATAAATTCATTAATAAATTCAAGAGGACAATTTAATTATATGAATTCCCGTGCTCTTCCCATATGTGCTCGATCAAGGCGTTGCGAAGTTCAAAATGAGCTTCCTTATCTATTTATTTTTAATCATTGTGTATTTTATTTTTAATCAAATCTATTTAAAAAACATATCTTCTATATAAGAATATAAATTTATTGATATTTGGAAATAAATAAAAAACTTGAGTAAAATAGTAAAAAAAGAAAATTTAAAACAATTATGATTAAAAAATAAATAATATAAAATAAAACAACTTTAATGGGACATAGATGGAATAATTTTGTTTTCATTAACATATGTGAGGGTATAGTAGGTATTTTGGAAAACTCCAAATTTGGTGTAAAAGTTGCACCAAATCAATACTTGACACCAAATTTGGTGTCAACTTTACACCAAATTGGTGTTGGGTTGGAGTGAATTTGACACCAAATTTGACACCAAAATGGTGTTTTGGTGTTGGTTGGAGTTGCCCTTAAGAGCATATTCAATCATGTTATGCTGGATATAATCATGTAATATCCAACTGTGTAAAGTTCTTAAATAAAATAATTAATATCTTGTAAATAAAAAGTAAAGAGATTATATAAGAATATAAGTTTTTTTTTAATGCAAATTCATTCATGTCCACTTTATCCTATAATATATGGGTAGGTTTAGGTTTATAATTTAGCGTATAATGTGGGTAGGTCTATAAAATTACGTTTTATTTTAACATATGTAGTTATAGTTTATACTAGTGGAGTAATGGATAAGTATATGCGGGATTGATTAGTTGCATGTTAACAACTTTGGAGGCTTCCTAACTTTACATCATTGTCAAGCCAAGAATGTTTAAAGCCTAAGCATAATATATCAGCATCTAATCCACCCAATCGCCTCATGCCACGTCTAATCATCTAAACCAATATACATGGTGGGGGTACAATTCATGGTTGCAAACTTGCAATTACATAACGGCATGTCGATTGATTACAAAAGCTTTGTATACAAGTATAAACAGACTCCTTGCTTAGAAAAATTACTAAAAAGATAAGCGGTAAGTACTATAATTAGATTTAGGTGGGGAGCATATGGTAGGTAAATTTAATCATGAATTAAGGAGTTAGGCGCATAATTAAAGACCTAGGTTCTACAGCTGTGAAGCCTTTTAGTATCTCCAAATGGGCCTCACTCCCTTTGGACCTGTTTTAGCGCAGGGTCCAGTTCTTTTATTTTTATTTATATATCAGAAGAATATGTCCCACAACTTGCACAGTGTTTTTTTGGTTGTGGACTCGCATAATCCTTATTTCTCGGTGACAAAGAAAGGGTACTGGTCTTACTGGAGGATCGTAACTCGTAAGGGCCGTTGACCACTACCCTCCAACACTATATCTCTTCATTTTTAAATAATTAATATTTAATTTTTTGACACAAAAAGCATATTGATTAAATAATTAAGATTATTATTTTAAATTATTATGAATAAAAATATTAAATTTATATTTGGATTAAAGAAACTGAAAATAATAATTTTAGTCTATATGTTAAAAAGTCAAATATTAATATTTAAAAATAAAGAGAGTATAATGTATTTTCTTCTTTTAATAACATATATTTAAGCCTCAGTTAGGGTATTACGTGAATATCAAAATGCTAATAATTATTATAAATTTGGGCTTTTTTATTCATAACCACGTTTTCAATCTTATTTTCAAAAATACTACTTTCTCCAATCTTATTTTCTAAAATACTACTTTCTCTAAAATATTTTAAAAATACTGTGGTTGCATATGCAACCATATATGCAACTGAATTCCTGATTTATATATCGATTCCAAAGATGAGGTAGAAAATGATATTGAAAATTAGAACTTGAAATCAGGAATTCAGTTGCATATATGGTTGCATATGCAACCACCGTATTTTTGGAAAATATTTTTAAAAAGATAGTATTTTTGAAAATATTTTAGAGAAGTACTTTTGGAAAAATAAGATTGGTGAAAGTAGTATTTTTGAAAATAAGATTGAAAAAACAGTATACAAGATAATTCCCCTATAAATTTTAAAGGGAAAACATAATACAATTATTACTTTTATTTGACTGTTATTATTGAAAATTAAAATTCGATAAATGAATTTACAAAAAAAAAAATCGATAAATGAGAGGGGCATGTACAGAGGCCTAATAAAGCAGAGTCGGTAACAACTCACGTTACAACACATGAAAAAACATCGAAATTCACGTTAAGAATGTTTATAACGCAATAGTGATTATACTCCTACTAGCTAGTCTAGCTAAGTTGCCAAGTTAAAGGTTGAGATAGTCTTTGAGATAATGCAAGTGAAGCAGCATCCTTGCTTGAACAAGTCTGTCTGAATCACTTCACACATGGGAGTAGGGACCAACTTTATTCTGCAATTTCTTACATTGTCTTCCCCCCTCTCATAATGTGTCATGTAGATAAAAGTTAACATTGATTATTGCTCATCCTTCCCCACCATGTTCAACACTTACCATTCTTACATGTACCCACAAAGGGAGCCCCTTCCTATTTCATAAATAATATTTATGTCTTAAGCTTCTTACAATTTTCTTACTTGCATCAATGGAGGAGGTCCCTCACTAAAGTGGAAGCTAGCTAATTTATTAATTTAATAACAAAAACGGAGAGCCAGTGTTTTGGTAGAATTTAGAAATAGGACATACCAGTCCCAACACCCATCTCATAATATAATTTACGGATTTTCTAAGGGTCTATGACCGATTTTCTAATGTGCGTTTATGTCTTTTTGTAGATACTTATTGACTCCGATTTCATTAGTACTGATGATATCATGTACAAAATTTTTTATTATTTGAAATCTTTCACCTGAATAAAAAATAGTTTCCCGTGCATCTACGCGGATACTAAAAACACCCTATAATTTATCAGTTGCAAATTTGATTGACAGAACAGCAAATATTTCACAAAAGCTGCCATTTCATTATATTGTTGCCCCAGTAACAGCCTAAGGCTGAAACGGGGTTCTCTCACACCAAAGGCAAACTTGTAACTGTAAAGAAATAATGGTCCCGACCCGACATAGATTTATGTATCGCCTTTAAACAATTGAATGAATCTTTGAAAATTGTGGTTGCTTATTCATGAGACTTCACATTTTGGTGCGGCCTGTATGGTCTATATCCAAACCATACATGATGTGCCAATAGGCCCATAACCAACTATCCCTGTTAGACTAAGACTACCTCCTGCATTGCATGAGACTGTGACCTTCTCATGCTGCATTACAAACTTCTGGTTTGCAGGTGCAATAATTAAGAAGAAAAAATATCAGTAAAATGTATACATCCGTGCTCTGAAAAATATCGAGAGAAAAATATAGGAATATATGTTCAAATGACCTCTTTCCTTTGTGTGTGACCTTAAAAAACGATAGGAGTTGATTCAAAAATGATTTTCAATATATTGTGTGTACTATATGATAACTTCGAATCTATACATTTAAGCTAATACAAATCTGTCTTTGATCGGTTGAGAGAGCCTCTCATATAGCGTAAATATTACTTATCTCAACTTCCTGATAGGTAGTGCATTTTCGAAGAGTTTTTCTACCTCAGCTGCTTCCATTTGTAGGCCACTCAAAATCTCCTCCTCTTCTTTAGTCAGCCCATTGAGTGCGTTTTGTTCATCTTCTAGGAACACTTTGAACCCTTCGGCCAACCTACGGAACAGACTCACTTCTGTGTCCTTCACTTTCTCCACCTCCTGTTCTATCTCCTCAACCTCTTTTATAATCGTCCTTTCCCCTGCTTCTGCTGTCTTCTCCAGTCTATCAATAAGGGGAGGTTCAGGCCCGCATGTATTGTCAGTTCTGATAAAGGTGTTGAAGTCCCTACCCACGCTTTTAGCAGCCCTTTCTAGTTCAGGTACAATACTTTCGGGCAAAACTGCACTTCTTGTGTACACAAATGCGCCACCATATCCATCCCATGCATCATTCTTTCCTCTGTAATATACAAATAGATAGTCTTCTGGTGTACCCTCTAGCTTTGAAGACAAAATATACCTGATAATTTACTGTCATCAGCGCTATAACAGTATATAGTGGTCAGCGTTCAAAATAAATACAAACATTGGAAATGCTGACCATTTAAGACCGGTTAACACTAAATTATTCAGCAAGTTCTTTCGACAAATCATTCTTTTCAGAGAATGCTATGTTACTATGTATCTCCAGTCTTTGACTAACAAATTGAATATAAAGATGACCCTGATTCTGCCATAGAGGAGCTTGACATGTATATGGAAAAAAATCATGATATATGTTCTATATACACCACAACAACTGTGTATCTTATATTCTCTCTAATGTATGAAATATCAGAATGTATATTATGAACTAACCACTACTGACCAAGAAAAAGTATATAAAAGTTTGGTTTCTTGATAAAAGAGGGAAAGGAACATTTTTGCCCATGATAATAGGTAATCCATCCATTCCAAAGATCCCTCAGGTTTGTATACTGTAAACAGAAATTATGTGTATCGGAAGGAGATGGATGCTTTATAATTATTAAACAGTCAAAAACATTAAAAATATATGCTTTTTGATTAAAAAAAGCATTTTCCAAGAATTGTGAATGAACAGGAAGAGATTGTTCTTTGACTAAAAATTGTTTCCTTTGACCTATATTTATGCAACCAAAATAAAACAAATATAAGCCTAATGTTCTTATATAGTGGAATAGACCAGCTAAAAATTAGAATCACTATATCACAGAGCTACTCAGCTACAATCAGGTTGGACTTGTGTTTTCAGTAATCAGACCTGGGTTCAAAATGTTGGACAGTGGACACAACACCTGACATAATTAAGTTGCGAGCATGGGTACGGTGGCATTTTTACATTAATAAACAGGTATATTAAACAGAACTTTGTAGCAGAATTTAAAAATAACACTCGGATAAAACATAAATATCAAGATGAGTTTGCAAAATGGGTGTCCTTATTTCCCTCTCGTCGTCTTCTTCATTTCCTCTCATGTATATCTTTTTGCATCTATTTTATTATTTCCATATCTGGCTGACTGGGTCTTTAAGTTGGTCAAAGTGTCCACATATGAGTCAAAGGACACTCGACACAGAATACGTTCATGACAGAGTGTCCAACACGGAACGACGCCCGGAATTTCTGAACCAAAGTGTTGGAGTGACATAGTTCAGAGCTAGAGTTGGCTGTAAACTCTAACTATAGAAGTGTACATAACTAGATTGTACCTAATTGGTTGGCAAGCCTATACATTCATCAGAAAAAGTTTATACTTTGTACATAAAATACAAACAATCCAACATTTAACGCTTCAATATCCAAACCATCTTCCTAAAGGATCCGGTACCAGGGCTCTCCAGTTTTGCCCTCATACCCGTATTGACCGGACATGACATGAATGTGGGTGTGGGATCTGAGTCAGACTCTTCAAAAGAAAACCGGACACTTTAACCTAAAGCAAGCTAGTTCAAAATGACAACTTGAAAAAATTTAGGTGTCATTTCCTTTATGTTAAGATTAAATGCCGGATCCCTGCACCCCGAATGCAATTTCAAATTTATATACATGACTCCTAATTCTTTTTAAACTGCATACTCAACCACTTGGATTCACATCCGAGTCCGACACCTGTACCCCAATTCCGGGTAACATAGCCCAGAGGTTTTATATCACGAAAATCTGATATAATATACTTGGTACCTATTAATTCAGCTGATACTATCTATCTAAGAGATTGCATTCAGAAATGACTTGTCATGATCAAGCATATATATCTATCACATGCTAAGGAAAAAGCAGCAAAAGTACCAGTCATCTTCGTAATGGAGATACTCATTGTCATGATTGTAGAGGATTCCCGGCTGGGATGGATCTTGTACAAATTTCTGTACAGCTGATCGATTAAAAAAACCACCATCTGGAGTTCCTATGCGCCATGACAAATTTCCTACAAGTTTGTTGCCTTCTGTGTAGAACTCGTGCAATTGGCAATCAAAAGCATCAAATGTTGGATTTAGACCACTAGTAATAAACCACTTCCCAGTGAAATCATTGATGTTGAAGCTTTTTACAAGCACATCAGCTGCCGGGACAGGAAATTCACCCACGTCAGATTTACGTGGCACACATTTCTTTCTCGATACAGCACACTCATTGAACTGATCTACGACACTGTTTTCAAACAGATCCCCACACTTTATCTGCACAGACAAAAGAGATGTATTTTACATATATGAAGAGTAGAATATATCATTTGTTGTCTGTGAGGCAGAGAGATATGTTGGGAAATAACCTGGCATTCGGTCTCATCAGGTCTATTGTTGCATGTTTGGAGACAAGCAACATTGGCTGCACATGATGGGTTTGCAATGCATTTGGCAAGCTCCACCCTGAGAAAATTGAAAAGTTATCATTGGCACGCATGAAGCACATTGAGACATTTTTTTAAGTTGAACATATGTGTGCAAGACATCCCATAAATAAGTTGGTGAAATAGAATGACTTTAAGTTTATTGATGCACACTGCAGACTAGAATAAATGAAACAAATCGATTTATCCTCTTAAACTGTCTCTTTATCAATTGATTTGTTTCTTAAAAAACTAACTTACGGATGGAACATGCGTAGAGAAGTTAGAGGTGAAAATACATTAGAGATGAGAAGGAAGAAAAACTAGAGGATAGTTCTTTATCATAAGATTTGTGCCGAATATGAGGAGAAATGAATGAGTAATCACTCGCTAACTAGAAGAAAGGAGTTTAAGTTTGATATTTTTAACAGGGGACGAAATAGGGGAACGTGACCTAGGTTGTAGCCCCCAGCTAACACCTCAAAATTGATAGATTTTTTTAATAAAAATTTTAGCACTGTATAATGTAGAATTACAAAGAAAATACATTAGCAAATTGTTAAATTTATTTATTCTTTACTTCCTTAGAATCCTGGTTCTGCCAATAAAATAAGCGAAAATTGGATAAATTTCCCCAACAGTATTCTAAATTTATTTATTTCCCACCATGGAATTTTTTTTTTATTAAGTTTAAATTTATTTAAAAATAGCGACACTTCCTCGCCACATACCCCAATTAAAGAACTGATCAGGAAAGCAACATCAGAGTTCCCACCAAAAAGCACAGATAGAAAATTTTTACAGAACAAGATCCTCTTTCTTTTTTTCAATTGGAATTCCTCTAATAACCAAAGGAGCCTCCCAATAATTACTTACAATAACAAGTAAATCTTGAACTATAGACCGTAGATAGCAAGGCCTGTCACTTTAAACTTTAAAAAACTTTAAATAAACTAAATTATTATGCAGACAGAGGATTCAATTAAGCCACGTCAAGAACTCCAGCAATGTAAGATGACATGGCATAAGAAAGTTATTATCATCTAATTTGCATAGGCATGTGTAGAATATAGATCAAATGTTTGTGACACTTTGACCTAGCTAAAGATAAACCATGGAAACTGAATTTTCTATACACAGCCATTAAGCAGAATTCAAAAGATAAATAAATAAAAAATGAAAAGTCTGATCAAGCAAGGCTGCAAGCTCCAGATTTTAAGAAAATCTTAGGTGCAGTACCTGCACTCCTTAAGTAAGCAAGTACAAGTTTTGAGAGCGTCAACAGCATCTGCATTTGGTATTATCACGAATGTACAAGCCAATACAAGAGCTACTGCTGCAAACTGGCTCCACTGCTTCTGAGCAATCAATTTGACCGTTGTTTCCAGGTTGAATGGGTCCTTACTCTACCAATGAAAAGAAGGAAATCAATAGTCTCATCACAATATACGCAAGAAGGCACCTGCACTAGCATGGACGACGAATAATATATCAAAAGAACTACCTTCATAACTGCTTCGATATTACACAAGGAAAAAATCTTTGCCCTTCCATTCGACAAAATATCAGGGAACCTAGAGTCCAACCCGCAATATACCCTAAGATTCCTTATAACCTGCGTAGGTGTGGATCTTTTGCAATTCGACCACAATTTCACCATAACTAAACCACCATTATTAAAATCCGTCCTTCGACCTGCAAACCTTCCATTGGTGGTGAATTGGGTTGTGGAATACAAGCTGTTGCATTCACTGGATATAAAAGTTGAGTGTAGACAAAAGGCCATACTTCAGTGTGAATTCTGCAGCACACAGGTTCAAAAAGGGTCATAATTTATAAAGAACCAAAATGCCTCATTTCTCGAACCTTAAATAAAACTACTCATGCTATCTATAGCTTAAATGACTAATAATATTCTCAAACAACAAACAACAACCATCCAATAGAAACTGAACCCTTATTGACAGTAATGGTGATATTTAGAACTACATATATGATACTCAATTACTCATATCTTCAAGTATATAAAACTGTAAATCAACTCAGCAGAACACATAGAGCAATGAAAGAACATAGCAAAAGAAACCTGAAGAAGCAAAAGAGTGAGTATCATCGATGGCTAAAAGAAAAGGTGGGTAGTTGAGGAAAAATGCAAACCTTGAGGATGAGGAGGGAGAGAAGCATGTCATCAAAATATGGAGGGTGTGATGGGGAAAGGGAGAGAAATGAGATAAGACATTGTGTGATTACAAGATACTGTTAGGTGTCAAACCCCGCCACATATGTAATGAAAATACCCTCGAGTCTTTTACTAAAATATTAACCAAAAATATCCATACACTTTTGTTTGCGCAGAAACATACAGGGGATTTTTGTGCGAGTCTCGATTCAGATCTTCCTTTTTTTTCGATAAGCCAAGATAACATTAAAAAGCCTAACGGCACTTACAGCAAAAGAGAAACACCTAAAATAATAAAGCCAGATTTTTTATTTTTTGAGATGATTCTGGAATTAGTTTAAATTTTATTCAGTTGTGATTACTTACCGTTCCTTAAAATCTGATGATATTTAAAAATTAATAATTTTTTATTTTAAAGATGATAAGTTTTATGATATTTTTTATTGTGTTTTATAATTTTAAAAACCTATACATAGCTATAAGATTTTAAAAAATTGCCCTTAAATCTAAAACTTTTCTGAATTACGCACGACTTCATATCAAATCAAATCAAATTCACGTAAATTCATAAAAATCTCAAACGACTATCATGGAGAGGTTTCAGAAAAATAAGATCGAAATTTCTTAGAAAAGTCAGAATTTTGTAAACTCCGACAAAGAAACTCACAAACTTTGAAAATTATCAGATTTTTAATTATTTTGAATAATCTTAAAAGAACACTATCAGAATTTGAAATATAATTTAATTTTTTTATTGAATATCGGTAAATTTCAACAATAATTTAAGATCATAATTAAATATCTCAATATTCTAATACATATTTTTAAATTCGAAATGAATATACTTAAATTTGACGAATGAAAAAGATTAAAAATCTCAATTAATGATTGCAACTTTTTATTGGTTTTATTATATGGATATTGAATTTTTTTTGGATTTATTCGTGATAAATATTAAAATTTTGAACATTATGCTATTGAAATTAAATTTTAAAATATTTATTAAAATCTCTAAAATTTTATTTAAAATTTTAAAATGTAAATATTATCTAATGATTTCTTATAGATATTTTGATATTAAAGAGAGTGTATTTAGTTTAGATTTTTAAAATGCAAGAAATAAATATTTATTTACATGTACCGGCTGTAAGCCTTGTACTGTAGTCAAGGATTTATTCGGTTGGGCCATGTTAAATATCTCAAAGCCCAAAGATGTACCATTCTTACACCAAGTACCTTATCTGAACTAGATTTCAGGCAGAGAATCGAATAAATGGTGTACGACAAATAAAAGGTTAGACAACCACAAATTCCAGCTCTCGAATTAATCACACTTTACTAATATTAGCATTAAAGTATAAAACTAAATGAGAATCCCACACGAAAAGTAACAAAAAAGAATAATCAACTACCCAAAAAGATTTTTCGTCAATAAAAAAGAAAAAAGGAAGAGTACCCAAAAAGACCAATCAGTCAATCACAAGAAAATAATTTGTGTAGATATAAACAGTATCCACCTCGAACTACCCAGCCCCAAATCTCCTTCTCGTATCTCTTTCCGGAGAGAGATTGAGGGAGAGAGATTTGGACACAATCAAGGAGATTAAGTCGAAATGAGGGAAGTTGAAGAGTGTTCCAACTGGTTGTCCAATTGGGAACAACAACTCCCATCTCCAGATGAGCTTATGCCCTTAAATCAATCCTTAATCACCCCTAATCTCCTTGTTGCCTTTAATCTCACCCCAAATCCAAGCCCAAACACAAATTCCAACGCCCCTTTTTTCTCTAACCCTCAAACCCTCAAGAACCCATCAACGCCTTCGCTTCAAACACCTTCGTCGCACCCTGACTCGGCCACTGATTTCGAGTCGTCCGAGTTGGGTGGGGGTAACTCGGGGGATGAGCCTGCTAGGACCCTTAAGAGGCCTCGTCTCGTGTGGACTCCCCAGCTTCATAAGAGATTTGTGGATGCTGTGGCCCATTTGGGGATCAAGAATGCTGTTCCCAAGACAATTATGCAACTCATGAGTGTTGATGGACTCACTCGCGAAAATGTCGCTAGTCATTTGCAGAAGTATAGGTTGTATTTGAAGAGAATGCAGGGAGGGCATTCTGGTGGGAGTGGGAGTGGTTTGGACTCGGCTACTGATCATTTGTTTGCGAGCTCCCCTGTGCCTGCGCATTTTTTGCACCCGGTTAGGCCTAATTCGGACCAATTCTTGCCTTTTGTGCCTGTTGTTGCGTTGCAGCAGCAGCAGCACCATCATAATCAGATGGCTGTGGTTTCGGGGCAGTATAGGCAAATGGGGCAATTTGAGCATCCCTACAATGTGGCTAGGCAAGCACATCAGCAACAGCAGGTTCATATGATGGGGACACCTGTGCATAAGCTAGTGCCAACTTCTTATATTGAAGACTTGGAATCTGCAACAGCTACAGTCGCCAATGGGAGGAAAGCTCTCACTTTGTTTCCAACCGGGGATGATTGAATTCACAAATGGGGTATATGTATTATATTGTTACCTTCTGTACTTTTAATATATTATCAGTTCAACCCGTGGAACTTATTTCTGTGTTTGCAGTGATTACTCAGAATATGAGTTTAGAACTATTTTGTTGCTGTGGTTGTTTCCGGTACTTGAGAATGCACTTCTTCATTTTTAATTATGTTTGTGGGGGGGAAGGTTTGAGCCGTTGGTGTATACTATGTTATTCAATATCATGAGCCTCTACATGTAAATTATTACAGCAATAATGTTGGTGAATTAATGGGAATGCAGATTTCTCTGGTATTTGTTCTATTATATGGTAGCATTTTATATCTTTTTGGTGAATCATCGGGCCAGACTACCAACACCGGCTGCCAATTTCTTCCACCACGCCCCCCCCCCCCCCCCCAACAACAACAACAAGAAGAAGAAGAAAAAATTATTTTGAGAATGAATCTGAATATCTTGTTAACTTTCGTGGTGTAGGGTAAGATTCTTCATTATAGTACAGTTGCCACACAGCCATGATATATTCCTTCAGAAACAAATCTCTCTTGTGGGAGCTTATTTTTTTTCTTTGCGTCAATTACTTAAACTCTTGCTCGTTATTTCTTCTATGCCTCTTTACCGAGAAAGAGCGGACTCTTTAAAAATGGGTTCGTATGCGTGCCCGACTTGGCTGAGTGCGTATCCGACATATTATGTGGCATATGTGATGATTGTATATGCAAATGGGGCATACTTATTACTATATTGTTACCTTCTGTATATCAGTTCAGCCTATGGAACTTATTTTTGTGTTTGCAGTGATTGCTCGGAATATGAGTTTAGAATTATTTTATTGATTTCTAATTAAGTTTGTTTTGTTTTTGTTTTTTTTTTTGTGTGTGTGTGTCTGTGTGTGTGTGTGGGGGGGGGGGGGGGGTGGGGGGAATATTGAGCTGTTGGTGTATACGTTATGCAATATCATGAGCCTCTGCATGTGTATATTAGTCTTGTTCTTTTTCGTACAATTTTAGATCTTTTTCGTGAACAATCGCGCCTGACTAGCAACATTGATGCCCAATTTCTTCGACCACTTTTTTTGAGAGCTAATATTAGTATTTTGTTAACTTTCGTGTTGTAGGCTAGAATTCTTCATTATAATACAGTTGCCGGTGAAAGAGATCTCTCATGTAGGAGCTTAACTCTTTCTTTGCATCGAATACAAAGAACTCCTGCTTGTTTATTTCTTCTATTGTCTCTTTACCTAGGAAACACGGACTCCTCAAAATGGGTGCCTGTGTCCAACTCGGCCGAGTATGTGTCCGACTCACCATGTGGCGTGTCGACACGCATATGACAATGGACTCGCCTTTGACACGGGGGCGACACGGCCATGGACTCAGCCCACCTTAAAGAAAGACCTAATGACATGCTTTATACCTAATTTCACAGCCTCCTTAACATATATTTTCTCTTAATCTAATTTCACGACCTCTTTCTCATATCTTTTCTCTCATCTGCTTCTGTACACACCCATATATTTTACATATACATACACCCTGGCTATGCTTTTCCATATCCCAGGTCTGTGCTTTTCATACATATATACATACATACATATTATTATTATTATTATTTTGCTGAGGCTCTTTATTCAGGACTGTTTGATAATTGGTGAATCCCCGTGTCCCCCATGTAGCCGTATTTGAGTCATGCTTCCTAGCTCTATACAATTCTAATAAGCAGGAGCAGCTCATATTCTTCTATTAAACACAATGTTCTTTCAATGTGTTTAAATTCAGTTGGCTTCAGTAATTTTTTGTTCCCAATAATAATCTATTATGTTTCACCACCAAAGCCCTGCTTGGTGAAGCAGAGCTACTCCATATTAATCTGATCATTGTATCAACCTAGGCCATTACTTGACTGAGCTTAATTTGCCGGTATCTAGACCACTGATACCGCAACTTCTATTTTATTCCTTCTCCATGTCAGTACTTAAAAAAAGAAACTCTTTAAGTGCACCATAGAAGTCACTATGGATCTTCTGTATTTCTATGGTTCCAGTAGATATGTATATTCCACATTTCCTTTATGTATCATACTTCTTTATACCACCTATTATTGATCTCTTATTAGCCAGATTACAGTATTATTTGCTTTCTGTTGTACCTATGTAGCGCTTATATAATGCTTGAGAAGTCCCAGGTCTCACATATGTGAACACGATTCTGGAGTGCATCCTATTCTAAATAGTAGGAGGCTCTCTTGTAAATTAGCCTTTCAGATGCGCTACTCAGCTGGGGCATGATGAGCATTGGGCAAAGATTTATGGTCAACATTTAGTTGGTTATTGATGTTGAAGGTTCATGTAAAAGAACACCTTTTCAGCATTTCTCTCATTGTTTATACGTGTGTCGGAAAGGCGATGCTGAGACTGATTCTCATTAACCTATGAATTGTGCTTTTGATTAAAAATTGTTATCAAGATTATTTTTAAAATCTTAGCATGTCTTGCATCTTGTGCTGATTTATCGGATGTGTCAGTGACAGGGTAGTATATGTCTTCTTAGTTTGCAAACCTCTCCGGGTATGGTAATTCTTTGTGCAATTTGGTTGGAAGGAATTGTCGAACTTTCAATGATGCCTGTCAACAGAGTTTGTGCTAGAGCAAAGTTTGGATGGCTTATTAAGTGTAGGGTTTATCTTTGTCAAATGTGTAGGAAGTGTGTCTAGTTTTTGTTTGGTCCCTCCGCATTTTGTGAGGGCTTTCACAAATCTTAATAAGGCACACAAGAATATCAGTTGAGCTTTCACGAAAAAACAAAACTAGTTAGGCATCTACAGCAACATACTACAGGTGAGATTTATATGATCCACTTCGCCTCTCTGCTAATCCCTCATTGTTTCATCTATATTCTTATTCCTCATGCATCTGGGACAGTATCAATGTCGTTGCTCATGATTTTACCTTCCATTTGGATTTGGTATGAAAATGAGATGTCAGCATGCACATAACCCAAAAAATTTATATTTGATTCGATTATATGTCACTGGAATTCAAGCACAAAGCTTTAGAATTTGAACTTTTTTAATGAAACTCAATTTTTTAAAAATACATTATTTGAAATGAATTTTGCAGCACAACCAGGTGGAATTCAACGTTTACATGCTTTTAATTTATTAACTTTTTATCTTCCTAAGAAATTTGTGTAGATTAGTAACATAATTTTAGCGAGAATGAATTTATTTTATGGTGTAAAGCCGACTACTAAATCTTACACATAGTTTATTCATTATGTAACTGTAAGGGTAAGCAAACAACCGGTTCGGTTAAATTAACAAACAAAAATAACCAAAAACCAAAATCCAGACTTTCTTTGTATATTTCTAAAGCTATTTAACATTATAAATCAAATCAAACAGCAAATATTCGGTAATTTTAGTTCAATTTTAGTTCAGTTCAATGTTTAACAAAACTATACTTGACATCGTTTATCTGATGAGTTTCGGAAAAAATTGTTCCCATGGACCAATCGATGCAAAGGGATCAATATAACCACAATATGGAACCATTTGAAGGATTCATGTATAATCATGGAACTAAACCGAGATTCCATGAACAGATTATTCAATCAAAGTGAAGCTGAAAGCTTAAGTTTCATTTGAACCTAACTCGGAAAGAAAAAGCATAAATATATATATGATTATATTGTACACATAAGCGAAAGTTAAACTACAAGCCAAATAACTATCAAAAGAACAAGAACTATATAGGAAAATATGGGTTTAATAAAATTAATCATCTAAAGAAGTTAAAGTTACAAGATCAATAAAGCTTGGAAGAACTAACAAAAAACTCAGCTGAGGGATAGATCATAGAAGTAAGAGAGCAGCCAATTAAACTTGGAAAAAAAACCCAACAGAGTTAAAAGTGTAACAGATGAAGAAAAATTTTGGGTAGAGGATGCCAGAGGAAATAAAATTAGGGTTATCACAAGTAAACTTAGGAAGATGTATCAGGATAAATTATAAGTGATAAGTATTTAAGTAACTGAGGTACTGTTTGGGGTTGCTGTTGCAGACAGCAACAGCAGCTTTTTGCTGAAAAGCAGGTGAAAAACTGTTTGGTAAATCGAAAAGCAGTTTTTCCGAACAGCAGCTTTTAGCTGAAAAGCTGCTGTTAGTAAAAGTAGGTCCTCCTATGCTTTTGGAAAAAGCTGCTTTTCAGCTTTTGCAGAATGCAGTTATAGATTTCATTATAAAATCTCACCAAAAACATTATTTTTTTTATATTATAACTCAAAATAAGTAAATATCAAAAAATTACCAAACAGTTATCTGATTTCTACCACAGCACTTATTTTACCAGCACTTTTTCTGACAGCACAGCAATTTTTAACAGCACTCCCAAACAGACCCTGAAGTTCACAACAGGTACTATATATGCTAAAACTTCGAACTTGCCTTATTCTAAAGAAAACAAAACATGAAAAAAATGAACCGCAAATGATCTATCAGTATAGGTAATTAGACAAAATAGAGAAGTAACAAGTACTACTCTTAAGAAAACAATAATATTTGAAATGTCACTAATAATGTTGGAAAAGAACAAAAAGTAAACCAACAAAACATATAATGTGACTGATAATCCTCTTCTCCGGTGTTCAAAAAGAGAAAAGCTAAATGAAAGAATATAATATTGACAGCATTGAAGGGCAACCTTCAATTGTATTCAGTAGTTGGTGTAATCAAAACATAGGGGCTGCTGATAGATAGGTGCCTGCACCAAAAAAATACATTAATTCATTAACAGTAACAAACACCTAATGAACCATATCCAACACAGCGTGAGCAAGGAAAACCAAGAAAAGCCTGACATATGATTGTTGAAGCCTCAAAGCATATAGAAAGAAGTGCCAATAACTAAAAATTACAACTTTAACAATCCGGATCATTTTGCACAATAAAGCATACTTGCTAAAATTAGTAAGTTTATAATGCATCAAATGGTATAACATGTACACATGTTTTACTTATTATAATAAATGGATGCAGAGGCAGAGAATGCGTCAAACATATAAAGTTCAAGTTTACATTTGAAGGTGATTAAAATGCTTGACAACAAATTTAAAAAATATACAGAAATAGTCTAGCTAATATCTGTATAGTAACTCTCATATATCAACCCTTTTGGATAAAATTCTTATACATATCACTTTAGTCGATGCTAACAAATCAATACTAAAGTACCACATGAATCTCAACAACTCAAAAAAGATTTCAATTTATCTATACTTTCTCGGGAATTACTCAGTGGTTTAGCCGTAAACCAGTTGTGAAGTAATATATGTTAATTGATAAAGGAAAAAACTACCTGCAAGACAGCATTCCTGAGCTGATCATACGATTGTGGATACATCATAGCCGGAGAAGGCACCTGCACATAAACAGCATCCATTGATGACTGATATGGTCTGCTAGCATAATAAGGGATCTGGACAAAGCTACTGTAACAGTAACTGGGCGAAGCTTGAGTGTCTGGCATATGTCCGAACTGTGGCAGAGCTGTATCATAATGTAGATATGGTGGAGACTGAAAATTCTGCATATGCATTTGTGTCGAGCCAAAGTTTTGACTATCAGGAAGATTCCTGTTATATCTGCATAAACAAACAGATTCAAAGCTGTTGATCAATTTGCACATTTTTCCAGTACAGATTGAATACAAAAAACCACCAACTCCACTTTTACTGGTATTATTATTTACAACCAAAAACTTTTAGCATCAAACCAAATGTGCTCAACCTTCTTGGCAATGTTTTTCTATAAGAAGACAAATATTATTGAACATTCTATATACACAAGAACTACATACTTAAGTTAATGTACTTGTATTATATTTGAAACCTTCATGTGAGCTCCCCCCACTAGGAGCACTTATATAGCTACACAGAGTGATACACACACAAGTCTAACATTATTGTTCCAAGTAGAAAGCTTAAGTAGAAGGACACATGAATGGTATTTTAGGGAATTATGTTAATGCTAGACAGAGACATGGTGAAATGTGTTTGAGGGAAACAGAAGACAACTGGGAATGACTATTGGCAAAATCAGAAGCATTTCCTTCGGGGGATCAAAAAGATAGACCTACAAACAGATTCTGCATGACCATAAAGATTTGAAATCAAGAATTCAATTAATATCCTATCACTGAAGAAATTACTGTAATGTGTACCTCTGGTAGCTGCGATCATAATCTGGATCTATGAGATCCTTCTCCCTGTCCCTGAGAATGGCTACTCGGGATGATGTACCACCTTCCCTATTAGTTACATTCCGCTCCATATCCATGACATCATTCCTTGAACCTTCATTTTCTATCCCAGTAGAGTAGACATTATTCTGATGCTTCAGAGATACAGATTCAGGGGAGCTAGAAGAACCACTGAATATACGAGCTCGTGCTCTGTCATACTCCTCCTTTCTCACCTCCACGGATTTAATGGAATTATGCTTTCTCAACCCACCAATATTGTCACTTGAGGAGGCACTTGTGGGCCTTGATTGTATGACAATTTTTTTCTGCGCAGTGCTGTCATTTTCAGACTGTTTGATAGGTACATCTGACAAACAAACACGAGGATATATGCTTTCGGCTGTTTTCTTGACCACTATTCGCATTCCCTGGCCATCCAAGAAGTTATCCTGAACCATGGTGAGCAGACCATAGTGCTGAGCGACACGATGTGCAGCAAGACGAAGATAAGAAGTCGGGAAATGTTGGAATTCAAACTCTAGTTGATCAGAATTCCGCAAAAACTTCTGAATATCGAGCTCCATTCGCAGAACTATAAAATCAATCACACAGTCAATATATCTACAGACATTAAAAGGCTGTAAAATAATAGATAATTAGCTCCTCTCAATAACACATCAATCAAAACAATAAGCTCCAAACAGCACAAACGCAACATGCACGTCAAATGATGGTTGACATTACAAGGCCTTTACAATGGAAACAATCAAGTGAAAATCAACATGCAATGATACATTAAAACTGTTATAAATCCATGTTGGTCTAGATAATGATTCTAATTTTAGTTGTATGGGCAACTATGTTTATTTCAAGAACCAAATTTTAACAATAGTAAACATGCAATGAGCAACTAAGTTATGTCCGCCAATAAGTGTGCTCTCGGACAAAAGACTTGAATATATGGGGATAATAAGCTCTCCCAACTCCATCTGTGCAGTTTCATTGGGAAAATCTTAATTCAAAACAAAGCATGCTAATTCCAGGTACAGTGTCCTCACAAAAGATAATTAACCACAGCAACTATAATACAAGGATATATAATCTTTACATCTTGCACCATATCTAGTGCCACCCATATTATACATCCTATAACACTAAGATATGCGAGTGACAACTGACACCAAAATAAATTCACATATTTTCAAAAGTTAAATATCACATAATCAACAAGCTTTAAGAAAAACCCAAGCACATATATCAATGTATTAATTCACATATTTCCAAAAATTAAATAACAAATAATCAACAAGTTTTAAGGAAAACGCAACAACATGTATCAATGTACACATGGTACGCTACTGATTTTAGCTCAGTGTAAAAGAAATACTGTAATAAAGTGAAGCAGCCAAGCAGCAGCACCAAACATTTAAGCTCAGACACCTTCCCATCAACATTATATCATAATCGATCACACTAATGGGTTGTTTAAAAAAGAAGCAAGTGAGCAGAAGCACACCATCTAATGTAATGTAACACAAAGAATTGAACCCGCTACATAATGAATGGCAAAAAAAATAAATGAGGGATTGTTTATTGTTATCCTAAGTTCAATTACATTATCTCAAAAACCTAAAAAAGAATAATAGTAACGAAATTTTTCAACAGCTTAACCGTCAAGGATATAGTCTCCAGCAACCACCAGATCAAACAGTAAAAAGCAATCAAGAACAATGTCCCTAATTACATGAGAGAGAGAGAGAGAGAGGGGAAGAGAGGGGGGGGGGGGGGGTGTTTAAAAAGCGATCAAGAACAATGTCCCTAATCACATGAGAGAGAGAGGGGGGAGAGGGAGAGAGGGAGAGAGAGAGACTCAGTGAGAGAGAGAGAGAGACTCAGAGAGAGGGGGGGGGGGGGGGGTAAAAGATAAAAGAGGAGACAGAAAGGGCACTAACTAGTAAGACGATGGCGAGGGTTTTGAAGAGCTTCAAGCAAGAAAGGGTCCACATGTGCATCCACGCTGCCTGAGTTTGTAGACTCCATTGTCTGGTACACACGAGGCGAGCAAGAAGGTTTAAGAGACGAGGGGAAGGAATAAACCCCCTCCCTCCTCCTTATCTCTTCCCACGCTAAACCTTACGCCCCTTTCTCATTCCTATTTATACCCCCTGTTTCTTTATTTTCTTTCCAGGGCCGATAATATCGTCCAATACGATTCAAACCGGAAACGCTCACGAGATTACAAATTAGGCCCCCACTTGGACAGGACCGTTTAAGATAATTTAGGATACAGCTCATTAACAAAAACCCATTACAAAAGACCAAATGCAAGGGCCTCTAAGATCTTGGGCTACTTGCTATCGGCCCAATTCTAAACACTTCACTGGAACACCACTGGTATAATCTGCTGATCCAGCTGTTTATTCTTATAAAATAGCTTGGTGGTTTTCAGGGAAATAATAATTATAAAAATTATAGTAAGGCATGTAATATTACGTGTATCAGTGTATCGTTAAATGCACAAAACTTTCTAAATATTGAATATATTTTGTCGTCTTCTTTTGCATGTTTTTTCTATTAAATTTACGTATTTTAAAAAAATTGTTAGTTAGGCAATAAATTGTTTATTCTGAATTAAATTGTGTTGTGTGTATTTACACTCTAAAAATATTTTTCAAAAAACAGAAAGAAACAAGTATTTTTCGAAATAAATTTTCTTTTATAAAAGAAACACGTAAAATGGGACCAACTAAGGATTATGCTTAGCTCCTTGTATACTGATTCATATTAACAAACTGACGATATTAAACTTTGATTTAGTTTAAAACAGCTCAAGTCAATTGGTAGCAGACGAGGTATCCTCAATTCTATCTAGTAGTCTAATAAAAGTCGCGTTACTAAAGAAAGAAGAGGAAATCACGAGTGAAGATCCTAAACAACCGGCCGAAGGTGAGTGACATGAAGGCACGTCTGGGCATCTGGACGGCAAAAGAGGATAATCAACATGCTTCCTTGTAAAAGGAGGATCAGAAAGCGTCATTAGTAGCCAGAACACACAGACACAAAGCGAGGACTTAGGAGTATTACAATATCCATGTTTATATACATCTGCCATGTGTCCAAATTCTGTTCTGCACGTTTATTGAATTTATGTAGTCAACATAAACTATGAAAGTGAGCGGGGGAATATGCCCGTACGTACGTCGGTTTGGTGTTTGTATACTCCATGACATTTCTCTTTTTGCTCAATAGGTCAACTTCATGACATTTCTCTTTTTGCTTAATCAAGTAATTTAAAGTCAAGCCAAATTTCGATGAATAAATGTACCCCAAATCATTCCTATTGAAATCTTGCCCATATTTTAGCACAGAAGCATAACAATTTTTAATACCCCATCCGTTTTAAATTACATGTTCACTTTCAAAATATCACATAGTTTAAAAAAAATGGATTTTGAGAGAAAAAAAGATGTATTAAGTCATTAATTGAACCTAATATGTGGTATATGGTTGATTTTGGAAATATAAATTTGCATTGAATGTTTAAGTGGACAATTTGAAACAATTTTTTTTTCCTAAAGTGGACATATATTTTGAAACGGAGGGAGTATTGATTTTGGAATATATATATATATTATATAGGGTTTGAACTTTGATGAGCTTAAAATTATCTTTTGATAATTATTTAAATTTTGATACATATTTTAATATAAAATAAATGTCATGTTTACAAATGGAGGGGGCTGCATTCTATTATTAGGAGAACACCATCGAACTTTCATATACAATCTGCGTTCGATTTTGAATAAATTCCCTAAAATCGATTTTTAATTCCTTTTCTGTGTATGTGAGTATATCATTTCAGATATTGGATTATAAATAAAATAATTTAAGTTCCCATTTAAATGCTATTAAAATTTCAAAGTAAATTATAACACTTTTATAATATCTTCGATATAAAAAAAAGGTTATGTAATTCATGATAAAGTTTACATACCGTGTGTTATTGAATATTTGTTTTTTTTTTAAAACATATTATAAGGTCTGTGGACATATAGTTTAAAATTTTCAATCTTCAATTTATAATTCTTTTGTAAGTATTTTTTTAATTGTGTGAATAAAACTTTTTAAAGTTCCAGCCAAAAAGTTAAAATGACGGACACAAAGAACCAAAGCTAATAATAACATGGAACCAAATTGTCTCTATTTTCTTAAAACAGTAACAAGAGGATGAATTGAACTCTTGTAAGAAGATGCAGATCATCTGAATTTCAGAGACATGAAAACGGTATTGTTGGAATCATGTAATTACAAATTTTTCTACACAAAACAGACTCAATAACACAGATAATTCTATATTGCAGGCTGTGCAGAGTTGATGTGTGAGTATATAATAGTACAATATATTTTATCATAACATTCAAAGCAATATACCTATGATTTATACAAATATTGAAGCTTTTTTTTTTTTTTGACAAAATATATATTGAAGCTTTTGATCGACTAAAATTGGTAAAAATAACTGTTTGCCTAATGCCTCACAACTATGAGCTCATCGTTTTATTTTCTGTTGTTGCTTCTCATGCTGTTTAACTAACAATTCTGCGTACAGAAGCTCATTCCAAGCATCCGGCACGCCAGGGAGGCACCAGTGACTGCAGTCCTGGAATTTTAACGGCGATTGACTCTCCTCTTCTGACAATTTTTGCTTTCTGTATACCGAGGGATGAGCATCTTTCCGATAATCTGTCAGTCTTGTAATATTCAAAAAAGATACTTTAGTTTTCATATTTCTCAGTACTTTCTCCAGAACTCTCATCTTGGGCGGGTATGCATCTAGATATGTCTCATTCTTAATCGGCTCAGTTTCATGGTCACATTGTCCACCTGAATTCCACTGGCCTCCACTGAAAACATGATGCAATTTGTTAAAAAGGTGAAACCATAAATATGATTAAAATGAAAAAAATAAACTCTTGCCTGAAATGTGAGGCTGAATATCCCCTGAAGAATACCAGAGTCTTTAAAGGATTAACATTGGCATCTACCCATCTTGCCCATGTTGTTACAGCTTTTCTAAAGGCCTCGATAACATTTAGTTCATGATAAATGTGAGTCCCTTCTTGATAATAGTCTCTCCTGCAACATTCAAGAACTTGTTTAGTTTTAACAATTTTCAGCTAAGAAGAATATGGTATACCAGAATACTTAAAATTAAATTTACCCTTCAGAAGTCTTTGGATGAGTCCACCAATGTCCAGTATTAAAAATTAAAATATCTGCACTTTTGTAGTTATCAGCAGAAGTTCCAATTTTGTCGAGTCTCAGTGTTTCCTTGTTTGATCCATTTTTCTCTGGCTCCTCCCATTCTTGAACTAGGAATGGAGATACGAAGAACTCCACAGTACAATTATAATCCTGACAAGATTAATAAAATTGAACACCGACAATACCTTTGAGCACAAATTATGGCGAAATGAATTTATTGATAAATAATAAGCTCATATACTAATCAGTAATTATATATTCACGCATACGAACACCATGTGACAGATGATTCTATTTTATCATGAAGAGTGGATTTTAAGAAAACAGACCTTAAAGATAAAAGAATAAAATGCGGCTGATCGAAAATGGTGTTGGCCGGATGCTTCGTAAACTTTGCTTTGATCCTTGACAGAGTTTCTCAGAATGCAAATTAAAGACTCCCACATGTTCCTATTCAGAGAATCTCCGACAAAGACCAATCTCTTGCCTCTCAGCAATTCTAACATATGACCCCCATCCAATCTGTAAGCAAGCAAAACAACTCAATAACTTATAATATAAAAAGCGCAATTGATGGATCAATTACAAAACAAGTAAACACTGAAAATATACGGATAACTGACCTTGGTAAGGTGCAATGCTGTGGCTTCCATTTCATCTGCTGAAAGCCTTTATCAGGTCTACCATTACGAAAACAATTGAATTGTTCATCAATAAGTGAACAAGAACCAGGTTTGTACAACGGATATGAATCATCTCTCACCCACTCCCCGTGAAACAGATCACAATTCATTAATTTTCCCACCAACTTCTCTCTTTCCACATTTACAGGCACATGAGAACTTGAATCCTTCTCTTCTTTCTTGGGCAAGGAAGTATTTGCATTTGTAACCAAACCAGTGTCTGCAATTCTCTTATCTCCATTCCCACTAAGATTTTGTACCGAAGAATTGGGCACAGAATTTACAGTCTGATTCACCACCACCGGAGGACTTGGAGCCAGAACAGCAGTCTGATTTGTCTTCAAGACTTCAACTTTATTCCCCAAGTCATGATCTTGAGTCTGATTAATAACCACCTGAGACTTGGGAGTTTCAATTCTGGTCTTATTTGAACTAAAGTTTCCAACTTTATCAAGGCCCAAGTCTTTATTTTGAGTCTGGTTTCTGTTGTAGGATGCATTGGCATTTGGCAGTGTAGAGTTTGGAAAAAAGTAAGAAAAAACAGGAGACAGCTTAGACGATAAATTAAAAGAAGAAGAAAAAGATGAAGAGTTAGTTGTTGAGATAGTATTGATGGTGCTGTAGATATTTGAAACCCAAGGTGTAGAAGATTGAGGAGAAGGATTAAAGGCCAAGAAAACAGTGAAGACGACGAAACCAAACATGAAACCATAGATAAAGGTGATAATGCGTTTCTTTCTTTGGTAAGATAAGAGGGATTTTATGTCTGTGATTATAGGTGGATGCTTTGTTGAATCTGCCATAGGAGAGAGATGCAACTAGGGTCTCTGCAGATTTATTTTGTTTTAGCACTGACTTGAAGTAATATGTACAGGGATATACATGGATGGAACTACTTTATATATAATGAGAGAGAGAGGGAGAGAGATGTAATAGGTGGTTGGAACTTGGAAGAAGTCTTTTAAAAGGAAGAGACTAGAGAGAAGCGGTGGGTGATTAGCTTTTACTGAGTGAAAAACAGAAGAAGATGTTTGTCATATGGAATGTCGTGTGATCATATACTACCTTTCAACTTGCAAACTAATACAATACAAATGGAGTCACAATATATAGTAACATCAGCTTATATCCTGATACTGAAGTGCTAAAATCATATGACAGACATTGAGGAAAAGGAAAAGTGCCTGCCTCTCAACAATTTTCCTTATCAAAATCATGGCTTAATGGTTATGATGAGTTTAGTTATTATTTTCCTTGTCCCTTCACTTTTTCTTTAGTTTTATCTTTTCATTCTGGGCAAGTAGACATTATTGACTAGTTAGTCAAAATTTGTAATATACAAGTTTATACCTACATTAGATACCCAAAATAAATATTAGATGACAGTGGATAAAGCTGAAAATAAATATATACATGTTACTTTTGAGTTTGGACAAAACAGACATGCAAGCTTGTAAGTGCCAAGACCCAAAATCTTCTGATCCCTCTGGGACAATGATAAACAAAACATACTAACATAGTACTAACTTAAAATTTGAAACCTTGCCATGTTTAATCATAACACAAAATTCAATCAATACAAGCTGGTTCACCAATCTCAGGACAACCACATTCTTATCAGATATAAACAATATATGATTATTTTCAAATTTTTTCTCCACGAGGTCTCCCTCTTTTTCCTCTTTACAGGCATGTGGTCTCAAATATATTTCTGATCAACGTGAGTTGAGTTGATTGAAGTTCTGATACATAATAGAGATCCAACAAATGTATATATAAATTGGTTGAGAATTGAGATCCACCAGAATGCATATGCAAATTGGTTGCTGGAGATGGCACCACTGGAAGTCTGAAAACTACACAAGAACACAGCTGATTATAGTTTTCCGGCAGCTGCATCACATAAGTAAATTGCAATTGGCAAAAGCTAGACAAGACTCAAGAGAGAACCTAATTGATAAAAATGAAATTCTCTATACCTCAATAATATGCAAGCCACAACTTAACTCACTTCTTTTTCCTAACAAGTCTCTAATTTCATTGATCCACTTCATATGAAGAACAAAAGAAAGCTAGATTTCACAATATCTAAAGTTAAATTAAAATTAATCAAATCCACAAACCAAACCAAATGTCATCCCTCAAACAAGAAACAGAGGGCAAAAAAATCACATCAATCAAATTTTACACCAACTATTTCTTGGCAACTTCTTCTTCTTGTTCTCCTTCATCATAATACACCTCCTCCTCATCGCCATCTTCATCATCATAATACTCTTCATTTTCCTCCTCATTCCCATTCTCACTCAATCCCTCCCCCTGCTGCCCCATCAGCCTCTCCTGAATCCGATCCCGAATCGCGGTCCCCATCTTATGACACCCCTCCTCAAAAATCTCCAGGAACCCCGCCACCCACCTATCCGCATTCTCCACCCACTCATTCCTATGCATCTCCGCCGTCTTGGCCACCGTTTTGACTTTCTCCCCCACTCTCTCCTGCTGCTCCTTGACTTTCTCTTGTATCTTCTGCAAACTCATATTCACCCTCAATCTCTTCTCCTTGACATAACTAACCCCAAGATCCTTCCGAGAATACCCCCGATCCAGATTCCGAATCACATACTGATTATAATCCTTCACAATCCTCATTATAATATCCGACGTGGAAATCCCATCCGTCCTCTGCGTCTCCTTGAACTTCCCTATCGATTTCACGAAATCGTACACGTCATTAGCCGCCCCGCTCGCGTCAGCATACGGGAGCGAATCATGCGCAACGTAATCAATCCGATGCTTATCGAGAAACTCCTCGGAGAGGACCCACGGAGCGTCGGGGACCACTTCGTCCACCCATTTGCAATGACGCAGAGACTCGTAGCGCTCTGACTCGGTCATCACCGTCTTGCCTTTGAATTTGTGCGTGATCTCGTCGTTGCAGCACCCCACGATCAAGTGAGTGTTGGGAAACGATTTCTTGGCCTGTTCGAGCGACCTTGCATGGCCGAAATGGAAGAGATCGTAGATCCCGTCGGCGTAGACGCGGACCGGGCGGTCCGTCGGCGGAGGATTGGGCGGAGGATAGCCGTTGGGTTGAGTTTTCGAGGGCTCCATTGCCACAACTTGCTCTCCCATCGTTTATCTCAATAACCATATCATTCCTCTGTTATTATGTGCGCCTTTTATATACGTGATATTACAGCAACAATGTGAAAATATTTAAGATGTGTTTCATAAATTTCTATTATTTAATGTAACATGGATTCTTATAGAGTGCTTTGAGGATGTTTTTGATTGGTTCACGGGGCTTTTGGATTCGGTGTGAGAATCCGATCCGATCTATAGTAGTCTGCTTTGTTGCTAAATCGAATTTCCTTTCCTGGCGAAAAAAATAGTCGTTTGGTTGGCCGAATTGTGAAATGAATGGTGGAATGAGAGGTGGGCATGAGATACATGGAAATTAATTTCATTTCAGATTTTTTGTTGCTGGCTAAATATTTAAATATTAATATTTAATAGAAGAATAATCATTGATATAAAAGTGTATAATAAAAACAATTTTATAAATATTTTTAACTAATATAAATTAATAGCTTAACTTTTTTCAAAATTCAATATATTGATTTCAACGCTCAACCAAAACACATAATAAAAGGTGTCATACCACCAAAACACATACTACCTCCGTCCCATTTTATGTGAACGGGTTTGACTTTCACGGAGATTAAGAAAAAAATAGTAAATGTAGTTGAAAAGTGGTTAAAGTGATGGGACCCATCAATATTTAATAATAGATTTGAGATAGTGGGTAAAAGTAGTGGGTGTATGGAAATAATAGGAGAGAAAAACTCAGATTGTATTGCTTAAAATGTATGTACAGAAACAGTATTTACAAGCATTAAAAGTTGGCCACTACTTGCAGCATAACAGGCTATATATAGACATCAAGTCTAACTGAATTTCCCGCTCAAATATTTCTCTAAGAGTTGACTGAAATGTCCTTCTAATCTTGATATCCTCCCCTCAAGCTGAACTTGGATGATTCAAGACAAGTCCCAGCTTGGAACAAAGAAATCGAACTTGAGAAGCACTAAGGGCTTTAGTCAGTACATCAGCTAGTTGCAGAGAAGAAGGCACATGAATGAGCTGTAGAAAACCATTGTCAACATAGTCTCGAATGAAATGACAGTCCACCCTAAGATGCTTTGTTCTCTCCTGATACACCTGGTTTTCAGCTATATACTGAGCTGCAGTATTATCACAACAAAGTTCCACAGGCAATGAAACTGTAATGTGTAAATCAGAGAGCAAACCATGAAGCCAAATGAGCTCACTAGTAGCATAACTCATGCTGCGGTATTCAGCTTCACATGTGCTTTTAGAAGTAGTTTTCTGCTTCTTAGTTTTCCAGGAGATCAAAGAATTTCCCAGAAACATGGCATAACCAGACAAGGATTTTGCAGTGGAAATACAAGATCCCCAGTCTGCATCACAGTAACCCTTGAGCACAAATTCATTTTGTGCAGGATAAAATAGTCCAACATTAATAGAACCTTTCAAATATTGAAGGACATGCATGGCAGCCTGGAAATGTGAAACAGCAGGATTATTAAGAAATTGACTCAGTTGTTGAACTGTATATGATATGTCAGGTCTAGTCATATTCAGATACAACAACTTGCCCACAATTCTTCTGTAAAATTCCACATCCTCAAATAAGGGTGTGTCCTTAACTCCAAGATGAACCCCATGTTTGAAAGGAACAGTCACACTTTTGCAATCTTCCATATTGCAATCCTTGAGTAAGTCTAAGATATACTTCCTTTGATTAAGTAGAATACCAGAATCAGTTCTTGAAACTTCAATCCCAAGAAAATATGCAAGCTCTCCCAAATCCTTGATAGTAAATGCCTTATGCAGTGAAGTCTTAACAGCTTGAATATGACAAATTTGATTTCCAGTAAGCAGCAAATCATCCACATAGGCAAGTACTGCAGTAAAATCACCAGTAATGGAATTAGACTTGATAAACAAGGAATAGTCTTGCTTGGACTGAGTGAATCCTAACTCCAATAAATGCTTAGTAAGCTCAACATTCCACTGTCTTGCTGCTTGTCTGAGACCATAAAGAGATCTCTTAAGTCTACAAACCAGACCAGGAAGACAGTTATAACCAGGAGGAGGCTGCATATATAGTTCTTCATCCACAAAACCATGCAAAAAAGCATTGTTGATATCAAGCTGGTGCAAAGCCCATTGTTTTGCAGAAGCCAAAGCAATAAGAACCCTTACAGTAGTAAATCTAGCCACAGGACTAAAAGTACATTTATAGTCCTTGCCTTTGATTTGCTTGTCACCTCTGGCCACCAGTCTGGCCTTGCATTTATTTAGAGTACCATCAGGATTAAACTTTGCCTTATACACCCACTTACAACCAATAGCAGTTTTCCTGGGAGGTAAAGGAACCAGTTCCCAAGTCTGATTCTGTTCCAAAGCCTGCAATTCAGAGTCCATGGCTGCAATCCACTTTGGATCATTCTGAGCCTGATAGTAAGAAGTAGGCTCATGGACAGATAACACTTTGTCCAAAGTAACCAAATAAGCAGAACCAAAAGGAAGAAGTTCAGTCTCAGTAAACACATTAAATGCCTGAGAATGTGTTGGAACAGACTTCTTAGGTGCAGCAACCACAAAATCATCAAATCTCTTAGGCAGAGTGGACACCCTTGCAGATTTTCTAACCAAGGTCTGTGATGTGTCAGAATAATCTGAAACATCAGGATTATTAAGATGAAAATCTGCAGAACTTGTAGCCTGAAAATCATCTGTCACAGTCTGAGAAGACACATTATGCTGATTTAATTGCTGAGTAGAAGGGACCAATATAGTCTCAAGATCAACAGAAAAATCAGGTTGCATATTTGAAGTAGAAGCATGATCAGATACTGATTGTTTAAAAGGAAAAATGTTTTCCTTAAACACCACATCCCTACTAACAAATGTTTTATGATTATCCAAATCATAAAGTTTGTATCCTTTTTGACCATAAGGATATCCAATGAAAACACATTTTAAGGACCTGGAAGCAAACTTGTCAGAAGTTTTAAAGGCTGCATAACACAAACAACCAATTGTCCTTAATACAGAATAATCAGGAGGTGAATTCATGAGAATCTGATATGGAGATTTCCATGATAAAACTGAGGATGGCATCAAATTTATAAGATAAGTTGAAGCCATAATGCAATCCCCCCAAAACTTGAGAGGCAAATTTGCATGAATCCTCAAAGCTCTGGCAGTATCAAGCAAGTGCCTATGCTTTCTTTCAACACGACCATTCTGTTGAGGATTACCAGGAACACTTCTTTGATGAATAATTCCCAGAGAAGCAAACAAGGATACACAAAACTCCTGTACTATTTCAGTACCATTTAGGGATGGGCACGGGGCACTTCGGGGGCGAGGAGTGCTATCCCCGACCCCGATCCCCGAATTGAATACCCATCCCCGACCCCGTCCCGAACCCCGAACGGGGATTATTTTCCTCCCCGATCCCCGCCCCGAACAGGGAACGGGGATCCCCGCGGGGATTTTGGGAATTTTAGTTTTTAATAAAAAAATTATAACTTTATAATATATAATATACTTTTTAATAAACAAACAAACTAGTAACTCCTAATATACTAATAAAATATTATTATTTTATGTTTTCAATATCAAATCATATTAAAATTGATTTATAATATAAATAAATGACAATTTAAAATATATTATATTACGATATATTTATAATCAATCAATAAAAATAAAGATCATTTTCTAATTTTTATTATATTATAAAAGTTATCTATTTTTAATAATATATTTAGTATAATATATATAAATATATTATTATTTATATATATACACAATCGGGGTCGGGGATCGGGGCGGGGAGACATCAATCCCCGCCCCCGCCCGCCCCGATCCCCGAATTTTTTCTAAAACTTTTCCCGATCCCCGCCCCGCCCCCGAAAAATTCCCCGAATCCCCGACCCGAACGGGGCGGGGATCGGATCGGGGTCGAGCGGGGCGGGGTGAATGCCCATCCCTAGTACCATTGTCACTCCTTACAGTTTTGACATCCACACCAAATTGTTTCTTGACATAAGAAAGAAATGCAGAAATAATCTGAGGGACTTGAGTTTTAGAGTGCAACAAGGTAGTCCAAGTATTTCTAGAATGATCATCTAGAACAGTAAGGAAGTAAGAAGCACCAGATAAGGATGGAGTTTTATAAGGACCCCATAAATCAATGTGAATCAGGTCAAAACAACAAGAAGCCAAAGAATTTGACTCATGGAAAGGCAACTTATGATGTTTTGCAAGCATACAAGAATCACAATGAAATTCAGACAGAGATTTTGCAGAAGTTTTATCAGACAAATGCTTAAACTTCTGAACAGACATGTGACCAAGTCTGGTATGAAATAGTTCAAGAGAAATATCATGTTGTTCAACATGAAGAGCATTGTTAAACAAACCAGACTGAGGTGTAATCATGAATTTATACAGCCCTCCATGTCTAGTTCCAGAAAGTTTAACAACAAGAGAATTCTTGTCTTTAAAGAAACAACAAGAAGGTTGAAAATCAGCAACCAAATCATGTTGATCTAAGAGTCTAGCAACAGACAACAGATTATGTTTAAACTCTGGAATATAGAAAACTTTAGATAAAGTGATCTCAGAGTTTAGAAACACAGTACCAACAGTTTTAACCTGCTTAATAGTACCATCAGGTAAAGCAATATGCAAAGGTATAGCAAGCTGCTCAGTACTGAGAAACACATCCAGAGAAATTGCCATGTGATCACTTGCTCCTGTATCAATCACCCAAATACAACCATCTGAAGTGCTGCTGACAGAGTTAACTTGTGATTCAGACACAGTATCTACAAAATTCACATTAGAATCTGTGAATTTGTCTTGCCAGAATTGCCTGTATTTCCTTTATACCATTCAGGATACCCTACCAGTTTGAAACATTGATCCTTCAAATGTCCTTTCATCTTACAATGCTCACAAAACCGATCAAGTTTATTTTTCTTAAGATCCTTCACATCTTTCTTAGAGGAAAACCTAGAATTCTGTGAATTGTTGTTACTGTTGACTACAGACATTAAGGCACTCATCTCTATAGATTGAGACATAGCTAAAGCATTTTGCCTTTCAATCTGCTGTAGCATATGATAGACTCTATTCACAGAAGGCAATGGATCCATACTCAGAATATTGACCTTAGCTTGATCATAAGATTTGTTCAATCCAGCAATGAATTGAATCAATTGTTTCAGTTGATCTCCTTCAACAATTTTCTTAAGAAATCCACAAGAACACTTAAGCAAAGCACCACAAGAACATTCAGGAATAGGATCTAAAACATGTAATTGATCCCAAACCTTCTTCAATTTGTTGTAATATTGAACAATAGAATCATCATTCTGTTTGACTGACATAAGATTCTTATGCAGATCATACAATTGAGGAGCGTTAGAGTGTCCGTACCTTTCAGCAAGTTCAAGCCACAATTCTCGAGCTGAAGCTGTAAAAATGAAGCTCTCTGCAATTGACTTATCAATTGAATTAATCAACCAACTGCACACCATATAATCATTTCTGATCCACTGTTGCAGTTCCTCAGAATCATCAGCCGGACGAACAAGAGATCCGTTCGTGAAACCGAGTTTGTTCTTGGCTCCAAGTGCGTTAGTTACACTGCGATGCCAGTTAACATAGTTGTTTCCATTGAACAAAACATGACCTAATTGTGCGTTAGAATGATCATTTGATGATAGAAAATACGGATCGTTGTAAACAAGAGCAGCGTTTACAGGAGTTGACTGTGAATTTGTTGTCATGACTCGATGGAGAAAAGCTTGAAAACAGAGTTTTAATGGCGGAAATGATAGAGTGAAGAGGAAGCACCTGCGTGCTCTGATACCATATGGAAATAATAGGAGAGAAAAACTCATATTGTATTGCTTAAAATGTATGTACAGAAACAGTATTTACAAGCATTAAAAGTTGGCCACTACTTGCAGCATAACAGGCTATATATAGACATCAAGTCTAACTGAATTTCCCGCTCAAATATTTCTCTAAGAGTTGACTGAAATGTCCTTCTAATCTTGATAGGGTGTAATAGTGTTTATTTAATGATAAGAGAGTATAAAATATAGAGTTAGTGGGTGTAATAGTGAAAAGTAGTGTTCAAAGATAGTAAGTATTCTAGGTTATTTTTTTTGGGACGTCCAAAAAAAGAAATGAGGTCAGATAAAATGGGACGGAGGGAGTAATAAAAAGTATCATACCTTAAATCCATAACACCTGAACCCCATTCTTGATTACAACTCCATACAACTCCCTTAACCAAACGACACTATAGCTAGTTCCAGCGGTTATTTGATTTTAATATCATCAGAATATACTTGCTCTTGAGAAATTCTTAACTAAAAACGTATTTGATAATACTAAAAACAAAATTCGTAGATAATATATAAAAAATTCATCATTTAAATGATATAATATAAAAATTAGGCATCCCAAAAATGTTTTCAATTTTTATTCCCAAATCTTACTTGGTAAAATTTGATTGATTTTACACAAATTAATAATAAGATTTCATATATGAACATAAATCACGTGGTTAAAATCAGCAAATTATTTGCCACGTCATTTGAAAAGAAAAAATTGTGATAAGATTTGGGGTTCATTTATTATCATATTAAATAATATATTCTACTAAGAGTCATGTTTCCTGACAACCATGTGGTAGAGAGTGGTTATCTAACAATCTGTACGAGGGCCGTTAAATCTATATTTTATGAGTTCAGATTCAATCTTGTTTTTTAATGAATCCGCTATAAATATTTGCGGAACGGGAGTTCACCTTTCTGCGGATAATATCTGTGGCTCGAAACTTTGCTGGTCCGCGGATATTAATACCGAGTCCATCAAAAAATAAGATTGAATCTAAGTCTTTAAATATAAATTCAATGCCCCGTACAGTGTGTTAGATAATCCTTCCTCACAAACGGTTGTCACTTGTCAGGAAACATGATCCTTCTATTAATAACAACTTAAAATAATAATAAAATATTACTTTTAGTTTTAGGAAAATTTCATCGAAACATAATCTCTTTAGAACTGCTTAAGGTGTTAGTAAATTACATTCAAGTATAATTATTTCTTGATTTCAAAAAAAAGTATAATTATTTCTTATAAAAATTTGTATGAGATACAAGTTTAAATATGCAAGAATTAAAATTGTATCAAACTTAAATATATTTTTTGACATCTTTATATGCTCATCAGTCAAATATTATGCCCGAACGAGTATTTCTTCTCTGATCCCATTTCATATATCATTTTAATTTTTATATATAATTTAAATTGATTGAAAATACTTGTGCTCGATATTTTTCAATATTTTTAAATATAAATGATAAGCTTCTATTAATAGAAAAATTAAAAATATTAAGTAAAAGTATAGCCCCACTCAACTTTAATTAGTTAAAATGACATGAAAAATTAGTCTATATTATATACGATTGGGCTCCTAATAACAATTTGACAGGGTGAGAGAGAAAGAATATTTTGAAAGAGAGAAAAACAAGTATTTTATAGGTGAAAAATTAAATTTGAAATATATTTCTTAACATTTAAAAAAATCACTTGGCAAACATTATCATACTTTTTATCTTTTATCATATAATGTCTTAATGAATTTCTTGGCTTCAAATTTTTAAATATAATAAAACATATATTTTGAGATGTATAATATACATTTGAAATTGTTGATTTCTTTCTTGAAATTTCATTTATCAAAATTTGTTGCATTCATTTTCGTAGATTAGTAAATCTTCTTTTTATATAAATATATATTATCAGTATAAGTTGTATTTATTTAGACAATATTTTAACATGTTTCATGTGAAACCTGTGCCATAAAATACTTAATGTCATAATATATGGTATAATATTTTCATTAATAACATGCATGCAATAAAAGAAACAAATATATAGTCATTTAATTGCTTTGATATAAGTTTTCTTGCTGCATTTACATATTTATGTATATAAATATATTGATATACATGAGGAGACATGCACAACTATTGATCAACAATTTTATCTCAACATTGTTAAATATATATTCATGATGACAAAAGTACTTTGTGTAATCATGTTAAGCATGCTATTGATCAACCTCCAGCATTCTTTATCCTCGGCGACAATAACAGGTAATATATATGATATTCTTCATCAATTTAATATAGTAATGTATGATATTATTATATACAATCAACTGACGAGTTCTAATGAGGAATCATTTATCATTATGTATATGTGTTGTTTAAATCAAAAGTATAATGTAATCGAAACAACATATTTGATGCAGTGACGACAGAAGAAAAAAGACCAATAAAATGTGTTTCGTATATAGCCCTATGCGACAAGGACTGCGATCTAAGTTGTTGCAAGAGCATGTGCGAAAATGACTATTACAGTTTACATCCTGTCGGCACCTGTGAGCATATACCTAACAATCCCGATGTTATTTGTGTTTGTACTCACGATTGTCGCAAATGATGAATTATAATGAAAAAATTTGTTTATCTTGTTTGATATATACATATATATAGTCACATTTTATAACTCGTGTTTCTTATTGTGTCATTTCTTATATGATAACTGAAATTATAAATATTGTGTGCTTGTTACATTTCAAGAGAAAAAGGTTCACTTCTAATTTGCACAAAATTCCCCGTTTACTTGGCAAGGAGTTCCCACAATGAATCCGAGTAGATCTCCTCTTCCTATAGTTCTGAATTCTGATATTTGGATTTCCCAGAACATGGAACACATGCTATGTCTTTGATTTGTATAACGACAGTAGAGCATGCCTGCAACGCTTTATCAAGGACAGTACTATGAGCCTGGGAAATCAAGTGTTCACGTCGCTTTTATTTTTAATTTAAAAGATGCCCAGAGTTTAAAATTGCTTATATTTACGGGTGAAATATGCCCGCACACATGGATACACACTAACAATTACTTTTTGTTGAGATGAAAAGTTTTTACTTGTCATGGTTTTGTGCATTTACAGGGCTATGATTATTAATGAGATTTTGACCAATAAAACCCTCAACCCCAACAAAAAGTGGTTGTTAATGTGTGCTCATAGACATACACTAGAAAATTCATTTATTTATTATCTTTGCAATAAATAAATGATTTATAATAGAAAAAAGTCAAAAACAACCTTGAAACCATAAATTCGTAGGAAATGTTTCTTAAATTATTTTATTTTTGTAATTTTATATAATAAAAGATGATATATTTTATCAAATCTATTTTTATTATTATAACTAACAAATTATTTATGACACTTTTTACCATTCACTTGTAATTTTAGACCACTCTAAATCATAAATCATTATTTTACCAGACAACAGATTATTACTCTCCAAAACAGTGAGCATGCATGACATATCATAAATCAATATACTTATATAAAGGAGAAGCGAGAGGCGTGTAAGTGGCGCCTCTCACATCGCTCTGTTTTATTTTTCTAATTTTTTGGAATTTTTGGATGAAAAATATCAAAAATTAGAACTACCTTTTTTAGTTTCAAATATTTTAGAAGCAAGTTTCAGATTCTGATTTTGTTTCAGATTATTTATAGAATATAGTAGCTTGCTGATTTTGTTTAAGATTATTTATGGAATATAGCAGCTTGAAAATTTTAATTTAATTTTGTTTCAGATTATTTAATTATGAGAAAGAGTAGCACACAAGTCTTTCGGCACCTATCAATATACTTATATAAATGAGAAGCGAGGGGCGTGTAGGTGGCGCCTCTCACATCGCTCTGTTTTATTTTTCTAATTTTTTGGAATATATAAAGGAGAAGCGAGGGGCGTGTAGGCGGCGCCTCTCACATTTTTCTAATTTTTTGGAATTTTTGGATGAAAAATATCAAAAATTAGAAATATTTTTTTTAGTTTCGGATATATTAGAAGCAAGTTTCAGATTCTAATTTTGTTTCAGATTATTTATAGAATATAGTAGCTTGCTGATTTTGTTTCAGATTATTTATGAAATATAGCAGCTTGGAAGTTTTAATTTAATTTTGTTTCAAATTATTTAATTATGGGAAAGAGTAGCACACAAGTCTTTCGGCACCTATAAATACCCCTATAGGTTGTAGGATTTTGGATCATCTAAACACAACCTACTCTCTCTAATTACCACAACCCTACCTCTCTCTGGTGATAGGTATCTTGCTCGATTTCTAACTCGGTGGTGCCGTTCTTTTGCAACGATAAGTGAAGGCTGTTTATACGGTATTAAAAAAAATAAAGGTTGTTGCAAGCAAAGGTAGTTATAGACCGCTATGTGGGAGTCGATAAATCCAAACACGAAAGAAAAATACAGTTTTTTTGCTCGATTTCTAACTCGGTGGTGCCGTTCTTCTGTAACGATAAGTGAAGGTTGTTTTTACGATATTAAAAAAAATAAATGTTGTTGCAAGCAAAGGTAGTTATAGACTGTTATGTGGGAGTCGACAAATCCAAACACGGGGAAAAAGATATAGTCTTGACATGATATTGATGGATGATATCAATAAATTAACTATTAGTGATGTATGTCTGTTGGTTATTCTTTTATAATATTTGTTTTGTTCATCGGACATATTTGTTGTTGTTAATTTTTATATGATATATTTTGTACACATGAAAATATTATTAATGCATTATCTGTTTGCTCCGTTCAAGCAACTTTTAAGTGAAGACTGTTCATACAGTATTATTGTTACAAGTAATGGTAATTATAGATCGCTATCTAACGGATTTAAGTTAGATGTTTTTGTGCACAATCAATCCAAAAAATTGGAGTAAGGTGACAATGTAATAACATGATTACTTTAAAAACACACAAATAAAATTATGATTCGTCGTGTTTTAAATTGTTAATTACGTGCATAAATTTATTTTCATTTTTTTCACCATGAATTATAGTCCAATTTTACAATTTTATATATTAGTATTGATATTACATCAAAATTTCTATAATATAAAATTTATTTTATCCCATAAATATTAATTTTTAATCATTAATATATTTTTTATAGACAGCCACAAAATTATTACATTCTACAAATATCAATATTGAATCATTAATAAAAAATTTATTATAAGCCGCCGCAACACGCGGGTTATCAACTGGTTAATATTTTAAATTTACCCGACAACTCGTAGTTCTCCAAAGTAGCGGGCATGCATGACATTTTGGAAAGCATTTAGATATGGTGCAGTCTGCACATGTACAAGATTTATATGGTGCATATGTACAAGCAGCAGGCATGTATGACATTTTCCATAACAGGTAAAGTGCTAAATGCAAATCGGTTTTACTTTGTGCACACAAGTAATTTACGTTCATATCCTTTGAGGCATTAAACGGATGACACCCTAATAAATACAGTATTTCACTAAACTCTATATTAAGGGTATAAAGCCTTAATGAATTTCACTGTACTCTATGCTCAAGATGCACACCTGAACTGCGGACTCTCAACTGAAAATACACGCTAAATCATCATCAGTACACTAACTGATTACTGATGTCCATGACTCGTACGAAACGTGATATATTATCTAAAACAATTATTGTATATATTATGTCTAAATCAAATATATGGTGAAATATATTATTAATTTATTTTTGAGAATTAAATTAAAATTTTAATATAATACTCCCTCCGTCCCAGTCAATAGTATACATTGGGGGACGAGGTCGCGACACCGACTTTAATGCTTCAATATAGTATAGTTGTGTAAATTATTTTTAAGATTTTCTTTTTTTTATTAAAGTATAACATTTATACTTTAATAAAAAAAAAATTCTAAAAATAAGTTGTAGAACTATGTTTTATTAGAGTCTTAAAAAGCGTGTTAAGCAGTGAAAAAGAAACGTATACAATTGACTGGGACAGAGGGAGTAGCATTTTATGAAATGAAAGTGGAATAATATTTAATAATTTTTCATAAAACAAAATAAATTTTGTTTAATTTACATTAATATATATATATATATATATATATATTTGTGTTTTATTTATAAATTGAATGACTTTTTTTTACATATATCAAAAACACAGATAAAATATTTAATATTAAACATACAATAAAAAGCTAATAATAATAATGAATTATTTATTGTGTAATTTTTTCAAAATAAATATTTTTAGATATTGAGCTAACAAATTATAAAAAAAAGTAAATCTATAAAAATTAAAAATAAAATATATTATTATTATTTATTATGTTATTTTTAGAGATAACTTATAAATTATATTTTATCATAATATGTTAAATCAGTATCTTCACGATAACAGAATATGATTTTTTTATACATAAAATATGTATAAAAAAATGCTTATATATATATATATATATATATATATATATATAACCCTATTATTTATAATTTATAAAAGCCCTATAAAACCAGGTTATGAAAAAGCCCTATTATTTATTATGTTATCATTTTAAAGTAAAATATTTTTGATATTGAAATAACACGAGTTATAAATTAAAAGTTAAATTCTAAACAAATAAAAATAGAATAAAATATTAATTATCATGTTATTTCTTGTAGATAAATATTATGGGCAATAACTTATAATTTTTAATAAAAAAAAATATAAGTTCTTTTATAAGATAATATGACAACATTATATTTTCAAGATTCTGAAATATAGAAATAAGAAAAAATAAAAAGAATATATCTTATATTAACACACATAAAGCCAGGTAAAACAAATAAGTTGATTGAGCGAGAAAAATAATAAATATGTTAGATTTAACTTTTACATCTAGTCAAATTAGAATAAATTACACATATATATATATATAAATATATGAATATGAAAAATCTTACGACAAAAATATGAGTCTGAATGTATTATTGATATAATTCACCTGATAAAATTAACGTAATGTAGGTTTAGGTTATTAAATGACTACACATATATTAAATGATTACACACAGAATTAGACAGCACGCGTGTTTACATGGAAATGCACAGAAAAACAACAAGGACAATAGCGTAATCTCTCCGAATTGCATCCAGCAATTTTGCAATCATGTTTTTTTATAGCAAATAAAGATTTAGATATAGTGCATAGGTACAAGAAGCCAAGAAGGTACAAATGTATTACTCTGTTTCTCCAATTTTAATTACTTAGTAAAAAAAATCTCACAATAATGTACTACTTTTTATCCAATACAAATTTTATACTAGTTCTAATGTTGACAGTTTTAATCCAAATAATTTTCACAATTATCATGCAAATGACTATGAAATTTTGACACGCATATACACCCACACAAAATTCAACAAGCAAAACTACTAAAATGGAACGGAGGGATTTTTCTCATTCCTCCCTGAAACTGAACCAAGTTTTGACTTCTATTGTAAATACTTAACATAAATATTTAAATCTAAGCAGCAGAGTGAACTCTTGCAGCTGAAATATCTCAGCAGACAGCAGCACATATCTTTGCATGAACCAGGAAAGACCAAACAGTTCTCTAATTCCAGCAGTTTTCTAACCAAACAGTTCTCTAATTCCAGCAGTGAAGTGGAAATGCATAAACTATACAACAAATCACAAAGGAAATCAAACGGACTTTACCTACAAAAATTAGCTGAGAAACCTAAAAATTTCCTTACATCTAATCATTCAATTTCACAATAGAAATCAAGCTCTATAACAGGCTTAACTAAACCTACAGAAAACTTCTCACACTAACCTGACTTCCACTGAATGCAAATCGAACCAGGTCCGTCCAGGACCAACAATAAGCAGCCACTCTCCAGTCCGACAATACATATGATTCCAATCTTCGATCCAATCTAGTTATAGAACTTTGTGCAGCCATATTTGCACCTGTTTCTTGGAGTTTCTTTTATATGAAGACACTGCCGAAGATCATTTTCACATAAAAACTGGAAGGAAATTTGTATATTCACCATCAATCTAAAATTCACAGTAGACTACAGTGGAAACAAAATAAAAAACTTGTAGAAAAAGAAACAGATCCCAATCAACATCAAAAAGACACCAATTTTACATAATCTCAAACACTATCACTGATATATTCCAACATAAGCTGAGCAAATCCTAGCTTGTACCTATGTTATGACGCACGGCTGTAGAATTCTGTGAAGTCTAGCCGGAACATGAGGAACTTCAAATCAATGTGTTGTTGGACTGGCAACTGTGAAATAAATCCCTGAAATAGTGATGAATATTCCTTAGAGATTGTATCTATTTCTTGTCCGCTATGTGTAAGAAATTCGCTAGCACGTTGAGTAATGGCCTTCCGGCCTTCACCAAGCCATGACCCAGGAGCTGAGGTTTTATTACTTGACTGCCTGTTTGTCTTGTCCCGAGAAGGCAAAGATGACTCCACAGTTCTGCAAATTTAAGGCAAAAAATAACAATAAGGGACAAATAATCTTAAAAGTGCCAGAATCTAAGAAAAACAAAATTGTTGCGATAAATCATTACCTTGCTTGCAATTCATTGACTCCTTCATATAGACGATCTGCATGACTACGGAATCGCAATACAAGATCAAGCAACACAAAGAGAGTCTTGTAAAGAGACTGTGACCTTTCTCCTAGGAGAGACTTCTCAACAATTGAATGAAGATACTTCTCATGAGCAGCAAGCAGATCATCAAGATCTTTAGCTGACTCCATTTCACTAGAGAAATTAGACCATGAAACCTCCAAAACTTCGAACATGATATAATATTGCAAATTTGTTATAAAATGATTCATCTCATCCCAGAGCACTTGGCACCTCCTTGATGCCAAAATAAGCTGCAACTTAACAGCTTCTGGCAATTTAGTAAAAGCTATAGAATTTGGTTTCATTGTCTTCCAAACACCAATGAGCGCATGCTCCACCCGTCTAAGCTTCCATAGGAAATTGAAGATTCTAAAATACTTCGTCATGACCGACTCAGTAAATAGAGTATTTAAAGGCACTCTTGCATCATATTCCAGGGAGAAGACATCCCACCCTCTATCTCCTATGTTGTGTGGCATCATTTTGACCCTCAATCTATCCAGTATGTCAGGATCATCATACTGTGCACTGGAGGACCGTATTGCGCTCTCCAACAACCCTGCAAGCTTGAATGAGCTGATGGTATTAGCAGGCTCTGAAAGCTCAGGCCCGACAATATCCATCAAATACTGAACAAAATCACCTTGCCCGAGCAATAGATACCGCTTAATTGCAAGGCAATGTTCCTTGAACTTATACTGCCTGTACACAACGTCCATCAAATGCTTGTCTATTCTCCTTGCTGCTTCAGTAACCAAAGATTCTAGTGCATCAGTTTCACCATAACCGAGGCCACCTCTCCTAGTGGTTGTCCCGGTGACAGCAGCAGCTTCTGTTGCGGCATCAGCCCAACTACGATCTTCGCAACAAACTCGAAGAAAATTGATCGACTTCCCAGTTCGTAGAATTCTATGAGCAAGAGACTGTGAGATGAAAGAAGGAAGCATTGCAGAACGAAGCTGATAACCTTCCCTCCACAGTGATTCTGCTTTTACAGGCTGGCCCAAGACAAAGAACTCCATAAAAATATCTTCGAGTTCCCCTTCTAACACCCAGCTCCTCACCATCTCAAAAAGAGGAGAACACACCCGACGAAGCAACCGTTTCATAAAATCATGAACAATAGGGTCACCGTGTTGAGCATGCATGTGAATCGCCCCGGCCATTGCACCACCCTTTAGAACCTTACAGTTGTCAACCAAAAGAGCCATTAGTCTCATTTTCACCATTGGTTCAGCAAACCACACAGAAAGTCTTCTAAGCGAAAGATAGTTCCCAGAACTAACACTCTCCGTAATAGAAGGAATAGGATTCATTGATTGAGCTTCAAGCACAGCCAGCAACTTATAATACTCTGTCAGCTCATCCTGCAAGGCTGCACAAAATGCCTGCCCAACCGTTCCAACATCCTCAGCCGCCAAACTTTGAACAGTCTCCGAAACATACCCCTTAACCTTCCTAAACAACCACCCAAGCTCACAAACTTTCCTAACCATAATCCTAGTAGCTCTCGGAACCCTAACTGATTCCGCCAAAACATACCCATCAACACTCTTATCAAACTTCACATACTTCCCATCAATCCCCTGTGAAGCATACAACACATCCCTCACCAAAACCTCCTCCGAAACCTCATTCTCCTCCTTCAACAAATTCCCGAACTCCCTAAACACCATTTCCCGCATATTACTCGGATCCTTGGAAACCAACAAAACCCCACCATCCCAACCCTTTTCTCCCCTCTCCCCATTCCTCGAACCCTTCGAATCATCCCAAGCTCCCAACTTCCCCCCATTCTTAAAATTCCCATTCACCCCTCTAGACCCCCCATCACCCTCAAACAAAACCGGCAACAAAAACCCATTAGAAACCCTAGAATCAGATCTATTCCTCCCCCCTTTTCGATCATCCGCAATAGTTTTAAGCAAATAAAGCACAGCCCACTTATTATTTACACTCCCTGGACCACTCTTCGCCGCGAATTTAGAATACAGATCCGCAAAAGTTAGGGCTTGCGAAGACTTACCTTGGGTTGCGAGCTGACGCTTAATAGAATCCGCCATTGCAGCTTCATCTACAGCAATTGACGGCGTCATTCGACTCGACAATATTCTAACTGCATACTTGAGCGATTGCTGAACTGTATTATTATTAATACAGTTATTATTAATAGGGTTCGAACTGTGAGTTGAGGGTGAGTTGAGTAAGCGATTCACGAGTTCTTTGACGAGATCTAGAACCTTCTGATCTTCTTGCTCCATCTGCGGTTAATTGTATTGATGATTTAGAGGAGAGATGTGAGTATTGGTGATGATTGTAGATACAGTGGAGTGCGGAGAAGAGGGGGGTTTGTGAGCACCAACTGTTTGAGACTTTGAGGTTTTGTTTTTCTCTCTTTTGATTTTATTATATGGCGCGGAAATGAAATGGGGATTTTTAGTGAACCTTTGGTATTAAATATCAATAAATATTGGCTTACACCCTTAAACACTACTTAAACACTACCTTATTTTTAGGAGTTATAATGACCCACTACTTTATCACTTTTATATTGTTTTATAATTAATTTTTAAGACTTTTAGTTTAATCAGGAAAACATAGGTCAGTGTCTCCTCATTCTTTCTCACGTACTGCTTTCTTCCGATCATCTCTTCCAGGTATCTTCTACTGATTTTCACTTTCTAATAAAAAATTAAATACACATATTATACAGCCAGTTAACATTAAAGCTATTTCATCTTTTCTCTATTTTGATTTTAATCAGTCTTTTTGTGTTTTTTTGTATAGGATAATGGATTTCGAGTTTGAGAATCAATGTATTGAACAAGAAGAAAACGAAGAATACGAGGAATTAGAGTCATCGTCAGTGCAAGAGAAAAATAATGATGGCGAAACTACTGAACAACTCTCACCTCCGGAGGTAAATACGATTTTTAATTCTGAAACTGAAGTATGTGAATATTATAGACGGTATGGTCTACAGAATGGGTTTGGAATTATGATCAGAAACACGAGAAAAATTGATGGGGTTAATACATATCTAACAGTTGCTTGTCATCGTTATGGTGAACCAAATCAAAAAGTGGTAGATAGCTTAAAACCCAAACCAGTTGTGAAAACAAATTGTAAAGCAAGACTTTGCGCAAAAAGGATGGATGATGATAATAAATGGTATGTGACTCAATTTGATAATAAGCACAATCATGATTTGAGTCCAAGCAAAGCACATCGCTTTCGATGTAATAGAAAATTGACTAAACATGCAAAGAGAAGTCTTACTTTATATGATGAAGCTGGTATTCCGATGAATAAGAGTTACAATGCTCTTGTGGTTGAACATGGAGGTCACGAGAATATGCCTTTTAGTAAAAAAGATTGTGAGAATTATATGAGAGAAATAAGAAAACTGAGGTTGGCTGAGGGTGATGCTGTTGCGCTACAAAATTATTTTAACATAGCCTAGTCTATAGATTCCCATTTTTATTACTCAATAGATCTTGATGATGAAAATAGGATAAAAAATTTATTTTGGGCTGATGCACGATGTAGAGCAGCATATAAAGAATTTGGAGATGTCGTGACATTTGATACGACATACTTGACCAACAAATATGATATGCCATTCGCGCCTTTTGTAGGAGTTAATCATCATGGTCAGTCAATTTTACTTGGTTGTGGTTTGGTTTCAAATGAAGACACGGTAACATTTGTGTGGCTATTTCGAACTTGGCTCACTTGCATGTTTGGTAATCCTCCTAATGCTATAATAACTGATCAGGATAGAGCAATGCAAAATGCAATTGAGCAAGTGTTTCCAAAGGCACGTCATAGATGGTGTTTATGGCACATTATGAAAAAGATTCCCGAAAAATTGAAAGGGTGTAAGGAATACGATTCCATAAAGTTTCAACTACAAAATGTTGTTTATGATTCCATTGATATTGATACTTTTGAAATTGGATGGAGTTCCATGATTTCAAAATACAATTTGGAAAACAATGATTGGCTTAATGGATTGTATGAGGGAAGACATAGATGGATCCCATGTTTTGTGAAAGATTGTTTTTTGGCACTTCAATTTTTTATTTTACTTAATTTTTTTTTACAGGAATCATATAGTTAAGATTTATTATACTATTTTTTATTTCATTTTTCAAATTAATTTTTTTAAGTAAAACAGAAAAATTGGAATGTCAAAATATTTTTTACTGAAATTAGAGTGTCAAAATATGTTTACAGTATCAAAATATTAACTTGAAAAAATTAATATGATAAAAGGTCCGTTGATAAAACAAAACTGTAACAACTGCAAATTTTCAAGTACATAAATTAGTTATTTAATTTTATGCGATTACAATTTATTATTTAAATAATTCGAAATATATGGTATTGGTACGTAAAACATTCAAGACGGGTATAAGGTTAATTTATATTGACTAGCAAATTATATTTATTTACGTATCACGAGGATTTAAATATTGGTTACGTAAATAAATTGGTAGAAGTATAGTGATCCGAAATATTATAAATATTACAGGTTAGCTATAATAAATATTTCGTTATTTTTAATTAATAAATTTTGGAATATTTAGAAAATAATTAGAATAATCATTAAATTAACTATTCTAGTATTTTATAGTTCCGAATAATATTTTTATGAAAATCGTTAAATGAGTCGGGACTAAAATATTCATTAAATAAACGAAATAAATTAAGCGATTGCGAGACGTTTAATTGCGGGCAAATAATGATAATAATAAAACAAAATAAACAAACTAACCGACTAGGTAAGCCGGTGGTATTTGCACATTGAATCAAGAAAACTGGGTACTTGAGAAACCAGTTGTGTAGCCTCCAAGTAAGGTTTAACTAGGGTTAGGTTAAGCTCATCATAGTTAAAAGCTAGTATAAATACTAAAGAGAGTGTACACATTATTTCTTTTACAAGAGAAATAGAAAGGGAGCAGATTTTAAGCAGCAGAGAAAATTTGCAAAGAGAACTCAGGGAAGGTGCCAATCAATCTTTAATTATTGAGGTAAATTCTTTTCTATAATTAAATAAGATGAATATTATCTTATTAATAGTAGAATTTATAGCAGACTTTAGTACCTTCTTCATAAATTGCATAGTATTATTCATATACAGTTAAGCTTTTCTTTGAAAAGCCGGTAGACTTTTTCCCAAACATAAGTTAGGGTGAATATTCTTGGGTCTTTATTATAAATCGAAAAACTAACTGATTTTGGTTATCTTGCGTGTAAAGGAGAGGAGCTATCGACAGTAAAAAAAAAAAAAAAAAAGAGTAGATTGGTCACTTCGCAAACTGAAATTATTTAATCAATAAAAATAATAAGAAATCTGAGATTATTTAAAAGTTGGATTTGAAATAAAGACTTTTAATAAGTGAATGGTGTAAGATTCTGATTTAGGTAATATTTGGGGGACACTATTAAAGTAATAATTTTGGGAGAAGAGTCTAGTTGGATTTAAAATATGGTAATTGGAATTAATTCGAAAATCTAACGAGATAATATTTGGGTTTAACTTATTAATAAAATTGTCGATTATTTAGTGAATAATCAGATTTGACAAGTAGAGGATTTTTGTATCAAGTAAATGAATAATTAATTTAAGTGAATAATATATTTTGAATTATTAAGATAATATGGATTTTTTTTGGAATTATTAAGCTAAAGATATCATACTGCGGAAGAGCAAGTTTATTGCTTATTAGAGGGATTTTGGTTTAGTGAACAAAAGGAAAATCCTTTTAATAGAGTAAAAATGTTAAGCAAAGCTGGTGGGACTAATCGATAAAATCAAGAATCTAGAATCTTGTTAAAGCCTAACAAAAATCACTGGTTAGTGGTTAAAATGAATTAGGTGGTAAAAGAGGTTGGGGTTAGAATGAAATAATTAATCATGCAATTATATATATGATAATATTTAATTGAATTTTTAAAAGGATATAGTTATCCGATCAAATTCCTGATATTTATCGGATATAAATAATAATAAAATTATCTTGAGATTCTTATATTCTGTGAATGAGAATACTAAAGGTACTAATTTACATGGCTTAGAATATATATTCTCTGGAAGAGACGGAGCCAATTGTATATTAAATTTGAAAAATGATTGAAGCTAAGGACGACAGGCAAGTTCACTATCCCTCTCTTGACGTGAAGTTTTTCGTGCCTATTTGATAATTGTGTGAAAAATGTTGATTGTGAAGATATTACATTTCATACTATTGTGAATCGAGAAGATATCTACGTTTCATTTGAAGACTCTAAAAATATTGTTCATACATTACTTCTTCTAATTCGAGCACTCCCATTGTACGGGAATGAGCTGTTCTTAATAACGATAATATTTGGAATCTTCGAAACTTGAAGTGAACACATTGCAGCGATGATCTCACCACAATTAACTTACTCCTTTTTGGAGATCATCTTATTCTTTGGAATTTAATTCTTTTAATTATCCTTCACTTCTACCTTCGGGTAATCTTTGTTGAAAGGGTGCATTGTTCGCACTTCTTTGGCAGAGATAAGTAATGATGATTGAGAAGTGTTTGTTTGGGAGAATTTTCTTGTATTCGGAGGAATCTTTTCAAGCTGGTCAACACGAATTTATTAAATTCGTGGTAGAGTTGAAATTGACTATCTGGTAAGGCAGATAGTAGGGTTCCAGTGTTAAACCCTGATGCTAGCAAAGAGAGTGTTGGTGTGTCTTCAGTGGTTACGATCAGACCACTAGGACTACACAGGAGAACGGTATTCACGAAATGGTGCTGATCGAGCCATGTAGTGTTACCGAAAGGTGGAAGACCAGCGTTTTCTTTACTTGAACTTGTGTTGTCATTTGACGGTAGCTGTTTTGTTGCTTTGACTTGAATTGTTTTCTATGCCTTATGTGCATATTCTGTTGATTGTTGTTTTGTTCTATGTGGACTTGCTGAGCAATTTGATTGCTCATTCTTGCATCTATTTTATTCCTTTTTGAGCAGTAAATAGTGAGTATGGCACAACTCAAGGGAACCACCCGGAAATTGGTTTTTGGCAAAGGCAGGAAAAAGGCGCATCACCCAAGCTGAGACTGCTAGACAACTTGGTAGTACGAGCTATAGTTATTATAATGGTTTGAAATCAGACTTCCCTTTATGTAATAAAGTTAGGCTCGGTAGTAATGTTGTAAGATGATCGACTCTGGACTTGTGGGGAAAGAGTTGGATTGTGTAATATTAATATGAATGCAAGTGTTGTTTTGAGCCAGATGTTCAGTGGCGGACCAGATCTGCGGGATGCGGATCTGGGGGCGTCACAAGTTTGGTATCAGAGCTGTAGTTATATCCTTAGGATTCGAAAAACCCTAGGAATATAATGAGCGAGAATGACACGAAGATTAAGATAGGTATCCTTGAAGAACCTATCTCCATATGTTAGAGAACATATGTACCGAATAAATTTTTAGGTAAAGGTTAGTAGACCCTACAAATTTAAACGTTTATAGTTACGAGCAATCGTAGTAGTAAATATCAATAATGGTATTTGTTGTATTATGTAGATGTCAGGTTATGATGACGATTCTGATACATTGATGGAGATTGAGATAAGAGATAGTGAGTATGAGAACTCTTTTATATAAATATTAGAACCACCAACACCTGAGATCATTAACAAATATCTGAGGAGACCGAGGATAGAGCATCTTCTGAATTCACTGAGAATGATAAGATGGAGATCCTCCCCTCTTTACCTGAGTTGAATTCTGTTCCTACTTTGACCACTTCTTTTTCAGTTACCACTTCTAGTCCACCTGCATCCGAGAGTGGAGACCTTCCATTTTAGACTTTCTTCGACATTTTGAGCTTACACCTCTTCCAAATAACCATGTTACCACACATACTTCTGATCGTTGTGATTTTGGAACTTTCATGCTCTCTTTGATTTGAGTAGGCACACCCGTGTTTACACCATATCTGAACCTCGAGTTCGAGTTACACCCTTGTTACTACCATTACAGAGACTTGTGTACCCTTTACTTTCATATCCACTATTTCAGTTTCTGCACTCTTTGTCAGATTAGTGGATCTTTCTATGCACCAGTTTCCGTACCATCAGGTGGCGACTATGTACCACTTTCTTTGGTCCATCAGTACCAGTTGTTGAAATAGTCTACTTATGACTCTAGATGTGGGATTCCAGGATCTTATGATCCTATGTCTGTTTTTGCGGATTCAGATTTTCTTGCCCGAGAGTTCAGTGTGAAAATTGTATCAGATTTTTGTTCCTGTATTTGAGGGACTCCATACTGATACCCTCCATCATCTTAGAATATGTAAATTTTACACTTGATAAATATAGTCTTTTCTGAGTTCCAACATAGGGTCTCAGAAATATTTGGTTGATAAATTTGTTGTATAGTTTGATTTTTGGGAGTTTACACACGTAGTCCGTGTGTATCTCAGTTATAGTATATGATGTATTTTGAGAATATTAGACATTATATAATATCGGACTTGAGGATCGTGCCCATCTTTTTTATGCAGAGGCTATAGTTTCGATCCATAGATCATTCGGAAAATAGAGATGTGTATAGATGATATTTTGTGTAGTGATGTCCAGATGTAACAGGATGATAACCAGATGTACTATCTATATTATGACCTGTAACCTTAAAGCTTCGGATATTATTACCATCTTGGGAAGGATGATCAATCTTTATGTCATATGCTTGTCTCTTTCGTTGTCTCTACCTTCCCTATGCTTCTTGCACTTGTCAACTACTTTTGACCTGTCTCATTTCTGTCAGCTATCTTGCATTTGCTACATCAATGATCCAATGTGAAGTCTTCAACCTTTAAACTTTTTAGAGGTTTTCAAGAAGAGAAATGTTTCAGTTTCTAAAGTTTAGAGTTTTCAAAAGAAAAGGTGCAAAAGTTTTCAAAAATATGCAACTTTGGTACAAGTGCCTTTTTAACCAAAGTGTGGAACCTGTTTTCAAAAGTTTTATACTGTGTATTTTATAAAATTGCACCTTGTTGTACCTTTGGATAAACCTTGTATTTTGTATAATGATGAGACCTATTAAACTGTTTCGTCTACTCTTTTATATAAAGATGGATTTAAACCTGAATGACGACCCTATTGATGAATCAATACCAGATGCTTCAACTAGATTTCAGCCCAGTCCCAATCTTGTTCAATTACTTGTTGATCTTCTTCAATAACATACCAAGAAATTTCAAAACAATTCTGAAAGAAGTTCTTCGAGTCAATTTATCAGACCTACCCTTTCATTCAAATCTTTCAAATTTTTACAACCCCTATTGTTAAAAGGCACTGTAGATCCCGTTGAGGCCAAGATATGGCTAAGAGAAGTGGAGAAAAACTTTTGAAATAGTTCATGTAGAAAAGGATAAGAAAACTAACTTTGATACTTATGTGCTTAAGGTAGAGGCTAATTATTGTGGGAAGCTAAGAGATTTCAAGAAGAGTCTAGTGTGATTTCATGAACTATGTTTACAAAGTTATTCCTAGAGAAGTATGTTCTTAAACACCTAGAGAGTCAAATGGAGCTCAAATTTCTAGAGCTTAAGCAAGAAAATATGTTAGTAACTGAACACGAAGCTAAGTTTATCGAACTTTTGAAATTTATTCCACATCAAGTAACTACGGACGAAAAGAAAGCTAGACGTTTTTCAGTCGAGCTTAAAGCCCTTGATTCAGAATAGAGTTGTTCTCGAAATTACTAATTATGCGACGTTAGTGCATAAAGTTTGTATCGTTAAGTCAAGTAGCGAGTTGTTTAACAAAGAGAAAGTCGATAGGAAGAGGAAACTCTCGCAGAATAATCAAGATTTTGAAAAAAAAAAAACCTTGGAATCATAGCGTGAAGAAGCCTTTTGTAGAGATGTCGAGAGCAGAGAATATAGGTAATATAGAAGAAAATCAAAGGTTTAGATCTTCGCAGACTGCGCACGTGTTATAAAGGAGACCCTTGTTGCTTGAGTATAAGATCTATGGAATACAGCATTTATGAATAATATTACGTTTCACACTGTTTCGGCTCAAGTCGACCTCAAACCTCATTTTGAAAACTGAGAAGTTTATAGTGTATTTTGAGTCCTTCCTTTGTCTAGAAGTGACTACTCCTAATAATCAATATTTCTTTGACGATACAATTTTTTTTTTTTATGATTCATGATTTAATATTCGAGAAATGGAATACACATATACCACAATGATGATCTCAATCTAATAAATCTAAGAGATCATTATTCCATATTTGATCCTATTTTCGATTCTATCCACTGAAAATCCTTGATTTGTGATTAAAGGATGCATTGCTCGCATTCCTTGGAAGAAATGTGTTAAGAAACAAGTATGGTAGATCAAGTTTGTCAAAACTGTGAAATAACGATTCAAAAGCAAATCTTTGATATAAATCTTATTTCCTTGAAATTTCTTCAGTCTGATTGGGATGAACAACCCTAATTATAGGGGACACAAGGTATACCTATCTGTGTGATAGGAGTTGGATGGGACGCCATCACTTGTGTGTGTTGTGATTACAAGAAGGTTAACAACCTTTAGTAGTGTCTTGATTTGGACACGCAACACTTAGTTCATTTGATGAAATTGGTCTCCCAATCATCCTTTTTGTTTTAAATGAAAGCTATTCTGAAAAATCATTGATTGGTGATTTCCATTGTGAAAGACTTCTATATATATCCAAGAAAGTTTTAAAATTCTTATTTCCTTTGAGTTCTCTTCAAAATGCTCAGAATTCAAATTCTTTGATTTTGTTCTTTTCAAAAATACAGTTCTCTTTTAAAGGTGTTTCAAGAAGTTCTTGTATGGAGACATCAAATTTAGACCCTCAGATTTGAGGATTGTTGCATTAATTATCGAAAGTTGGATAAGGTGACCCTTTACCTAAGATTGATAATTTGTTTAATCAGTTGAAGAGAGCATCCTACTTTTTAAGATGGACTTGAGATCTGGATACCATTAGTTAAAGAATCAGGTTTGAGAATGTACCTAAGACGGTCTTTAGGACCCGACATGAACATTATGAGTTCTTAGAGATGCCTTTCGGATTGATTAATGCACCTAAAACCATTATGTATCTTATGAAATGAGTATTTAAGGAATATTTGGATAAGTGTACTATTATTACATCAATGATATTTTGATTTATTCTAAGACAAAAGAAGAGTATGTTAAGTATCTTTGAATAACTTGGAAGATTTTGAGGAAAGAAAAGTTATCTGCAAAATTTTTGAAATGAGAATTTTGATAGAGCAAGCGCAGTTTTAGGGCATATTGTTTATAAGGAAGAAATGTCGGTAGACCCCTTAAAGATTGAGACCCTATCAAATTATGATAGACCGATAACCTGAACAGAAATGAGAAGTATTCTTGGATTAGCAGGATATTGTAGATGATTCGTACAAGATTTCTCTAAGATTGCAATTCCTTTGACCAAGTTGACTAGGAAAGAAGAGAAATTTGAATGGACGCCTAAGTGCGAAGAGAGTTTTCTGGAATTAAAGAAACGACTTACTATTCCCCTGTGTTAACTTTACCAAATAAGACAGGAAAGTTTGTGATTTATAGTGATGTATCTCAAAATGAACTAGGATGTGTTATTATGCAACATAGAAAAATGATAGCAGATGCTTATAGGAAACTTAAGGACTACGAATTGAGATATCCTACACATGACCTAGAATTATCTGCGATGGTATTTGCTTTAAATATTTGGCGACATTACTTGTATGGTGAAAAGTGTGTGGATATTTACTTATTTACTCAGAAAGAGTTAAGTATGAGACAAAGGAGATGGTTAAAGTTGATAAAGGACTATGATTGTACAATTAACTATCACCCAGGGAAAGCGAATGTAGTTGCTGATGAATTAAGTGGAACTGAAAGAGTTAATGTTATGTCTTTTCCAAAGGAATTGATTAAGGTGAAAAGCTAGGATTGGAGATTAAGAATTCAGAGCACTAGGAGGGAAGGATTTATGAGATGTTAGCACAACCGGATTTACTAGAAAGAATCAAAAAGAACAAGAGTTAATGATTGATGAAAGACGTTAAGAACTAACTGGTGGTGAGTGCTTAAGTGTTAAAGATGAAAAAAAAAAGAACGTGGAGATTTGCTAATAGGGTTTGGATTCCTAACATGACAAATCTTAAAAGAAATATTCTAGGTGAAGCACACGAATCAAGATATTCTATTCACCCGGGAAGCACCAAGATGTATCAGGATTTAAAGAATTATTGGTGACCTAACATGAAAATAAAAATAACTGATTGGGTAAGTAAATGTCTGACATGTCAGAAGGTGAAAGCAGGAAACCATAGACCTAGTGGATTATTACAACCGTTAGAGATCCAAGAATGAAAATGGGAACACATCACCATGGATTTTATAGTTGGATTACCAAAGACTCGAGCTAATCATGACGCTATTTGGGTAATTATAGAATGATGGACGATATCTACGCATTTTCTTTCTATTAGTGAGAAATGTACCCTTGAGAGATTAGTAAAGGTGTATATAAACAAAGTTGTGCTTGTATCAAATGTTTCGGATAGAGATGCGAGGATTACATCGAGATTTTGGCAAGCATTTCAGGAATATTTTGGAACTAAGCTGAACCTAAGTACTGTGTATCACCCTTAGACTGATGGACAAAGTGAAAGGACGAATCAGACTATAAAAAAATATGTTAAGAGCTTGTTCTTTCAATTTTAAAGGAGGTTGGGAGGATCATTGATGTTTAATAGAGTTTGCTTATAACAATAGATATCATTCTAATAGTGGGATGACATCTTACGAGGCATTATATGGTAGAAAGTGTAGATCACCTATTCGTTGGGATAAAGTTGGTGAGAAGAAAATTTTAGGACCAAAGCTAGTTCAACACACTAAGCAATCAACTGAAAAGATACGTAAGAAGATAGTTGCAGCTGAAGGTAAACAAAAGAAATATGCAGATTTAGAAAGAAAAGAGAAAGCCTTTGACGTAGGAGAAAAAGTACTTTTGAAAGTGTCATATTGGAAAGGAATAGTTAGATGTGGGGAGAGAAGTAAGTTGAATACGAGGTATATAGGACCATTAACGATTCTAAGGAAATTGGAAGTATTTCTTATTAATTGGCTTTACCTCCAGGCTTACAACACATTCATGACGTTTTTCATATATCCTTGCTAAAAGATTACAAGACTGATAACCGTCATGTTTTGAGTTATGAGCCAATAAATAAAACGGACTTTACATACGAAGAAAAATAAGTAGAGATGGTAGATTCGAAGTTTCAAGAGCTGAGAAACAAGAAAGTAAAATTAGTTAAAGTGATTTGGCGAAATCAAGCTATAGAAGAAGACACATGGGAACTGGAAGAGGCAATGAAAGAATAGTATCCAGAATTGTTTCAGCATCAAATCTGATTCCGAGGTCGGAATCCTTTAAAGGAGGGAAGAATGTAACAACTGCAAATTTTCAAGTACATAAATTAGTTATTTAATTTTATGCGATTACAATTTATTATTTAAATAATTCGAAATATATGGTATTGGTACGTAAAACATTCAAGACGGGTATAAGGTTAATTTATATTGACTAGCAAATTATATTTATTTACGTATCACGAGGATTTAAATATTGGTTACGTAAATAAATTGGTAGAAGTATAGTGATCCGAAATATTATAAATATTACAGGTTAGCTATAATAAATATTTCGTTATTTTTAATTAATAAATTTTGGAATATTTAGAAAATAATTAGAATAATCATTAAATTAACTATTCTAGTATTTTATAGTTCCGAATAATATTTTTATGAAAATCGTTAAATGAGTCGGGACTAAAATATTCATTAAATAAACGAAATAAATTAAGCGATTGCGAGACGTTTAATTGCGGGCAAATAATGATAATAATAAAACAAAATAAACAAACTAACCGACTAGGTAAGCCGGTGGTATTTGCACATTGAATCAAGAAAACTGGGTACTTGAGAAACCAGTTGTGTAGCCTCCAAGTAAGGTTTAACTAGGGTTAGGTTAAGCTCATCATAGTTAAAAGCTAGTATAAATACTAAAGAGAGTGTACACATTATTTCTTTTACAAGAGAAATAGAAAGGGAGCAGATTTTAAGCAGCAGAGAAAATTTGCAAAGAGAACTCAGGGAAGGTGCCAATCAATCTTTAATTATTGAGGTAAATTCTTTTCTATAATTAAATAAGATGAATATTATCTTATTAATAGTAGAATTTATAGCAGACTTTAGTACCTTCTTCATAAATTGCATAGTATTATTCATATACAGTTAAGCTTTTCTTTGAAAAGCCGGTAGACTTTTTCCCAAACATAAGTTAGGGTGAATATTCTTGGGTCTTTATTATAAATCGAAAAACTAACTGATTTTGGTTATCTTGCGTGTAAAGGAGAGGAGCTATCGACAGTAAAAAAAAAAAAAAAAAAGAGTAGATTGGTCACTTCGCAAACTGAAATTATTTAATCAATAAAAATAATAAGAAATCTGAGATTATTTAAAAGTTGGATTTGAAATAAAGACTTTTAATAAGTGAATGGTGTAAGATTCTGATTTAGGTAATATTTGGGGGACACTATTAAAGTAATAATTTTGGGAGAAGAGTCTAGTTGGATTTAAAATATGGTAATTGGAATTAATTCGAAAATCTAACGAGATAATATTTGGGTTTAACTTATTAATAAAATTGTCGATTATTTAGTGAATAATCAGATTTGACAAGTAGAGGATTTTTGTATCAAGTAAATGAATAATTAATTTAAGTGAATAATATATTTTGAATTATTAAGATAATATGGATTTTTTTTGGAATTATTAAGCTAAAGATATCATACTGCGGAAGAGCAAGTTTATTGCTTATTAGAGGGATTTTGGTTTAGTGAACAAAAGGAAAATCCTTTTAATAGAGTAAAAATGTTAAGCAAAGCTGGTGGGACTAATCGATAAAATCAAGAATCTAGAATCTTGTTAAAGCCTAACAAAAATCACTGGTTAGTGGTTAAAATGAATTAGGTGGTAAAAGAGGTTGGGGTTAGAATGAAATAATTAATCATGCAATTATATATATGATAATATTTAATTGAATTTTTAAAAGGATATAGTTATCCGATCAAATTCCTGATATTTATCGGATATAAATAATAATAAAATTATCTTGAGATTCTTATATTCTGTGAATGAGAATACTAAAGGTACTAATTTACATGGCTTAGAATATATATTCTCTGGAAGAGACGGAGCCAATTGTATATTAAATTTGAAAAATGATTGAAGCTAAGGACGACAGGCAAGTTCACTATCCCTCTCTTGACGTGAAGTTTTTCGTGCCTATTTGATAATTGTGTGAAAAATGTTGATTGTGAAGATATTACATTTCATACTATTGTGAATCGAGAAGATATCTACGTTTCATTTGAAGACTCTAAAAATATTGTTCATACATTACTTCTTCTAATTCGAGCACTCCCATTGTACGGGAATGAGCTGTTCTTAATAACGATAATATTTGGAATCTTCGAAACTTGAAGTGAACACATTGCAGCGATGATCTCACCACAATTAACTTACTCCTTTTTGGAGATCATCTTATTCTTTGGAATTTAATTCTTTTAATTATCCTTCACTTCTACCTTCGGGTAATCTTTGTTGAAAGGGTGCATTGTTCGCACTTCTTTGGCAGAGATAAGTAATGATGATTGAGAAGTGTTTGTTTGGGAGAATTTTCTTGTATTCGGAGGAATCTTTTCAAGCTGGTCAACACGAATTTATTAAATTCGTGGTAGAGTTGAAATTGACTATCTGGTAAGGCAGATAGTAGGGTTCCAGTGTTAAACCCTGATGCTAGCAAAGAGAGTGTTGGTGTGTCTTCAGTGGTTACGATCAGACCACTAGGACTACACAGGAGAACGGTATTCACGAAATGGTGCTGATCGAGCCATGTAGTGTTACCGAAAGGTGGAAGACCAGCGTTTTCTTTACTTGAACTTGTGTTGTCATTTGACGGTAGCTGTTTTGTTGCTTTGACTTGAATTGTTTTCTATGCCTTATGTGCATATTCTGTTGATTGTTGTTTTGTTCTATGTGGACTTGCTGAGCAATTTGATTGCTCATTCTTGCATCTATTTTATTCCTTTTTGAGCAGTAAATAGTGAGTATGGCACAACTCAAGGGAACCACCCGGAAATTGGTTTTTGGCAAAGGCAGGAAAAAGGCGCATCACCCAAGCTGAGACTGCTAGACAACTTGGTAGTACGAGCTATAGTTATTATAATGGTTTGAAATCAGACTTCCCTTTATGTAATAAAGTTAGGCTCGGTAGTAATGTTGTAAGATGATCGACTCTGGACTTGTGGGGAAAGAGTTGGATTGTGTAATATTAATATGTAATGCAAGTGTTGTTTTGAGCCAGATGTTCAGTGGCGGACCAGATCTGCGGGATGCGGATCTGGGGGCGTCACAAAAACAAAAGGAAGGAAAGAAGGGTTGGTTAGGGAAGCGCCTAAAAACGGGGTAGTGTTTAGGTAGTGTATAAGGGTGTAAGCCAATATTTATTGATTAAATATTAGTGCATTAGACTATTTCCAACAGAACCCTCTATAATCGTCGCCCGAATTAGATCCGTACCACATCATATAAAATGTAAAATTTTAGTTATAATTTAAAAACAGTATATTATTAATATTTTATTGTTAAAATATAATATATTAATTTATTGTGATAATAAATGATGTACATTTTTTCAGATTCGACAGATATAATCATCCATGAGATATTTGATAAAATTACAGATTTTCATGATCAGATAATTAAAAAATGCTTGTCAAATAGAATTAAAATCACACTAATAAAAAAGTATTTTAATCATCACATCTAGAAACTCCAAATCCTACTTTGATTACAAATTAAACGAAAGAATTGTAAATAATTAATGTTTCCAAAATATTTTCTCAAATATAGTTAATGATTTTATTCACATTAATAATAAAATATTGAGGTATGGAGTATTACTCTTAAACAAATCTTCTAGTAGAACTTTTCAAATATATAATAAAATAATTTTTGATAAATTAATATTATAACTGAAAAGAAATATATTCATATTTTTTGTTTATTATCTCCAAAAAAGTGAGTATTTTAGTATTAACAGTAAAACAAGAAATGATTTCATTTGATTTAATATCATGTAAATTATACGCTACAAACAATATAACTAATTTATACTTTTTTTAAGTATATCAAGATTATAACTAAAAAATATGATGTTTTTCCGTTCAAGGTAAAAGTTAAAATGCTAGTTTTGATTTTTATTTTCTGAGTAATGGTTAGTTTTGAGAATTATAAGAATAAAATATTTACATTCTCTTATATTCATTTTGCACTGATTATCTCGCAGTAAATGTTAAATCAAGTATAACAAAAGTAACAGAAAACATTCTAGCTGCTCGTTGCGGCGGCCTGTAAAAATTATATTAATAATTTAATATTAATATATATAAGATAAAATAATTTTGTGCATGTCTATAAAAACTATATTAACATTTCAAAATTCTAGAAAATAATGGAAAGGAGTAGAGATGTTCAAAAAAACCGAAATCTGAAATCCGATCTGATCCGATCTGGAAAAAAATCTGAAAAATCCGATCCGAAAAAAACCTTATCTGGCCCGGCCCGGCCCGAGGGCCTAAAACAGGCCTAATATTTTCAAAAAAACCCGGATAAAATCCGGATTTTTGAAAAATCCGGGCTTTTTATAACTAAACCGGGCCTAGTATTTTTGGAAAAGCCCGGCCCGGCCCGATTTTTAAAAAAGCCCGACCCGATCTGGTTTGAAAAAAATCCGGATTTTTTTGGCCCGGTATGGATCTGGCCCGAACAGATCTTTTGTGCATCTCTAGAAAGGAGTGATGTGAGAGGTGCCACCTACACGCACCTCGCTTCTCCACCATATTTTCATGTATACAAATTAAATCATATAAAAATTAACAACAATAAACATGTTCGACGAACAAAACAAATATTATAAAAGAATAATCAAAAAACATACATCACTAATAATTAATTTGTTAATATCACACAGACAATATCATGCCAAGACTATATTTTTTTCCCTGTTTCAATTTGTCGACTCCCACATAGCGATCTATAACTACCTTTGCTTGCAACAATCTTTATTTTTTAATACTATATAAACCGCCTTCACTTATCATTGCACAAAAACGGCAGGTGGTTAAAAATCAAGTAATAGAACTATCACCAGAGAGAGATAGAGTTGTGATATTGAGAGAGGAGGTTGTATTTAGATGATCTAAAACCTTACAATCTATAGGGGTATTTATAGGTGCGGAGAGACTTGTGTGCTACTCTTTCCCATAATTAAATAATCTGAAACAAAATCAGATTAAAACTTTTAAACTACTATATTCCATAAATAATCTGAAACAAAATCAGATTCTGAAACTTGCTTCTAATATACCCGAAACTAAAAAAGGTAGTTTGTGCTACTCTTTCGGCTTTCCCACAATTAAATAATCTGAAACAAAATCAGATTAAAACTTTCAAACTACTATATTCCATTAATAATCTGAAAGAAAATCACATTCTGAAACTTGCTTCGAATATACCCGAAACTAATAAAAGTAGTTCTAATTTTTGATATTTTTCATCCAAAAATTCCAGAAAATTAGAAAAATAGAACGTAGTGACGTGAGAGGCGCCACCTACACGCCTCTCGCTTCTCCTTTATATAAGTATATTGATGATTTATTTTAAGTCACTGTTTGCTAAAAATGGATTTCCGCATGAAAGGAAAATCATTACTGCACATTGCTACATTATTTGATGATGGGCCAATCCAATAATCATGAATAAGATAACTCACATTCTTTTTGTGGGCCAAAACTGGTATCATTTGAATACCGGTAGTGGGCCGTAAAAATGATGGAGAAGAATGGAGATGTTATGAAAAGCAATAAAGCAGTACATCAGTGCAAAACCCTTTTTGTCTTTTTAGACATTTTTTTTGCTAAGCCTTTTTTTTTTTCCCGGCATTCTAACATCAGTGCAAAACTCGAAACCTGATGAATTGGGGATTGGGAGGGGGACGGAAAAAAAAACGGTTTTTCTATGTTGTGCCTATGAGCTGGATTTGGAGAATTTTGATTGGCTTACACTCTTCAATAATGATAGGCCCCCCTGCATTTACAACAACCACAGCAATCAAAACCCTTTAAAACTATAAATTTTTGTGCTTAGTATGTGCTCATGCCACGCCAAAGAATACTCCTACCAAAGAATCTTGATAAAATCATTGCTCCTCGAAAGATGACATATCTTAATTTGTGATAGTACCCACTTTCTCAGGTCTTTTATCCGGATCTGTTATACTCCCTCAGTTCCTTATCACATTTGGTTGTGTGCCGGTCAAATTGATCAAAATTTGATTAAAATTTATTAATATTTTATCAATTAAAAAAATAAAAAAAAATATGCAATTGGAAATAACTTTTAATCCACTTTAAGATGAAATTTTCAGTTTTTAAAAATAATAAAAGAATGACTTATAATCTTTGGTCAAAAAATAGTTAATTTGACCAACAAAAATATAAACGTGACAACTAAAAAAGGACGGAGACTAATATATACATTTGTCGTACAAATAATGTGACAAGAAAGTAACGGATCGAGAGGAGACTTCTTGTAAAAGAATGATACGATTCTTTCTTACACACACTCTATCATCACTCACAAACTCCCTTATCATTTTCTCATATATGGATTCTCATTTGTACACCGAAGATGCTTGATGATCACGGTCCCCGGTCGAGCATTATTTTTTGCAAGACTCCTTTCCAGTTTTTTCCATCACTTCCCGGCCTCAAGACAGTATAGTCAAAGGTCAACGCAAGGAGATGATTTTGGCTTTATCAATTTGTTAAATGAATATTTGGTTTATTCTGGTTTTTATAGTCTCTCAACGTTTAGTGCACAAACATTGAAAAATGCATGCATTTTGCAGATCATACACCATATAATCAAAACCATAAGGTTTTTTCTTTATAGAATGATTGGTGTGTTGTTGGGGTCATGTCTATATGTGAATCTCCACTAATCTAATTACAATATTTTTAACGAGGAATATTATGCACACAAACAATTAGTAATCTTTATCGGAGATTTTTGTCTGTCATGAAAGGAGACTCGGTCATACATTATATTCCTCGCAAGTCAAGACTCATAGCGTACCATATGGTGCTTGAATGAAGACTAGAGTTAAGCAAACCGATCATAACGCGTCAAGTTGTTGAGCCAAAAAAAAACAAACTAGCAACAACGAGCTTTATAATCTCCCGTCTTCAATTATAGTTTGCCTTCTCGCGTTACTAAGACGAAATCAAGATTTCTAAGGAAGTAAGAGTTTAATGGGGGTGATTCAAACATGACTTGCGATCTGTTTGGGATATTAGTAAGGGTAATTAATTATTTTTGGCAGAAATCAGATAACATTTGATGATATTTTTGTTCTTTGTACATTTTAAATTATACCATTAAAATATAATATTTTTTGTTGAAATTTGATAATAAAATTTGTAACCGTTTCTCAAAAAACTGAAAAGTTGCTTTTTTTCAAAAAGACGGGATCTGTTTTTTATAAAAACAGATTTTTAGGCAAAAAATGTTATTCACAAAAACTATTTTTAAATTTATCAACTACTACTATTTTTTTAACAAAAAAGTTAAAAACGTTTTTGTTATATCCAACAACGATGATAGACAGAGCCTCAGCATTTGAAATCAAAGCGCATGAATAACATAACTGGATACTCATACATTACGGGGGGGTCCATTTGTCAGTTGAGCAAAGGAAACTATAAATTAGGGTGCTGATTTATGCACACCCTAAAATTATTTATGCACACCTTCTATCATTTTTGGACTAACTTGCCCTCAATTCTTTTAATAGTGTTGTGTTCTTCTATTTACTCAATTTAATATCTTTTTTAATATTTATAGTTTCAAGTCTTATAATTACTATCCCTTTCTTCTATTGTCCTCCCGTTTCATCGCCAAGTTAAAATCCTAGCATCCATGGAAAGTCCCGAAGAAGAAAACTTTCAGTCTCATACTATTGATGGAGAATTGCTGGATTAAATCAACTAATTGATCTGATCAAATCAAATAATGTTGAGAATCTTTCAGAATTTCTCACACACTTCTCTGATTCAGGACCTTCTAGCAACTCTAATAACGAAGGTATTGTGTGTTTTTCCTTCCTTTTGAATTGTGTTTGATTTAAATCTAATTTGTATGATTTTACTAACTATAACTTGTAAGTTACTAGCTTGATGATATATGATTTCGAACTGAAAATGTGCAATATTTAGCAGGTTACAATACGATGTCTGGGCAGGAAGATAATGCACCATATTTTGGAGAAAATGAATTTATGTCTATATCAACAACGCGTTACTCAGAACGTGAAAAGCTCCTATCTTGCATACGTGAAGTTGCTTCGCCGCTTGGATTCGCAATAGTCATCAAAAAGTCAAAAAAAGATCGTTATGTAAGAGTTGGTTGTGATAGAGGAGGTGAACAACGTATAAATAAACTTCCCGTAAAACGACGAGATGTTACAGTTAAAAGAGCAAATGGAACTCGATCAATTCAATGTCCATTTGAAATTTAGGGAAGATGTAAAAGTGATGGGTTTTGGGAGATTGAAATTAAAAATCTGAAACATAATCATGATCCTTCAAGTGACATGTCAGGGCATCCAACTCATCGATGATTTTCAGAGAATAAATTTATTCGCATTCGAGAGATGACAATGTCTGGAATTTCTCCGAGGCAAATAGAAAAACACAACACTGTTAAAGAATTGAGGGCAAGTTAGTCCAAAAATGATAAAGGGTGTGCATAAATAACTTTAGGTTGTGCATAAATCAGCACCCATAAATTAACATTGTACAGTTGTACAAAGTGACGAGCCTAAAGAGTTGTAGACTACTCCATTTGGGGTTATATGAAAGCTTTGGATCCTAAATTCAAATCGGATTTCAGAAAGCCCCACCTCTCAGGAAAAAAACAACATTTGTTTCTCCTTGCAGACAATGTTCAGTTCTACATAGAATCAAAGTGTTCTTGCCATTATTCATCTTCAGTGTCCAAAACTTATTTCTTTCCATTTACAGTCAACTCCGGATACAAAGCATTGACGCAAACATCAGTACTGTAATGAGAATTTTGACACACCGTAAGAGCAAGTCCAATGGTGAGCTAAAAATAGGTGTAGCTATTGCTATAATATAGCACCAAAAACTGGTTTTTGGTGCTAAAATAATATCTCATCTCCAATGGTTGGTGCTATATCTTGTGCCAAATTCATATATGTGCATTCATGTACTTGAATAGGTTGAGATATAAATCTATTTTTTATTCATTTCCCTCCACTTTTTTACTTTTTGATGAGGTGGCAATTATAGCTATTGCTATAGTTTGTGCTAAATATAGCACCAACTATAGCAATATGCTATTTTAGCATCAAGTTTAGCACACCATTGGAGTTGAAATTTTTTGATTTTGAGCTATAATATAGATATAGCACAAGATATAGCTCACCATTGGACTTGCTCTAACCATAACTTGCCTGCCATTTGTGTTCCGTTCGTCTCAAACTAATTAAAGAAATATTATTTTAAATTTGTATAATGTAATTTGTTTTAACTTTTAAGGGTAAAAACAATGTGATGTTTCTCAAATTTTTACACAAAATTTGAATGTCTTTGAATGAAACAGAAAAAATATAACTTTTACTCCCCCGAAGAAGTCCTCATCTTTTATTTTTTTTTCTCAAAAAAATTTGTCCACATTAATTTAACATTTTAATTTCTATGTTATACTCCCGGGTATGAATTTGTATGAATTACTTTGACGAGTACGATTTTTAATAATGGATGTTTGACTTAATTTCAATCACATGAGTTTTTTGGGTGGGTGTTAAATGAATTTGAGGTTGTAATAAATTTAAATAGATGTTTTAAAGAAAAGGTTATGTTTTCTGGACATTAAAAAGGAGAAGTAATTCATATATAATGAGACAGAACAAGTATATATTGGTTTTTTAAAAAAGATAATTTTGGTAGATGTATTTTCCCTTATTATACTTGAATAAAAATAGATTTTGATAGAAGACGAGAAAAGTGGAACGAAAAGATTGGTACTATAATTTTCAGTTAATATTTTGAATTATACAAATAGATTTGAAATTTCATCTTACACTGAATGTCATCTATCTTCCTCCAACTCTCCGGACTCCTAGTCGAAGTGTCATTTCAAATCGAGATCTGAAAATGGGGAGTACGATCGACCCATAACACAATTAAAATAGAGGAATATTTACAAAGGTGCGTCTGAGTAAATAAATGAAGGAGAGGAGAGGGCGCTCGTGCTCCTTTGCCCTCTGCAGCTGCACTAAATAGTCACACTACAAATTTATGACTCGTCATTGTCCACTCAAGCCTCGCATAATAATGACACACCTAAAAGTTTGAATTTTTGGTCCACATCAACTCTCCTCTTTATTACACTCGGTCACTCACGCACAAATTCTCAAGTTGTCTTTGTTTCTTTAAGTTGAATTTTACTCCTTTCGATTGTGACGGTAAAAGTTGGGAATCAAGAATTATGAGTGTATTTTTATATATTTTGACCATATAATTATTATTTTCATAATTTCTTTTTAATTTTAATAATAAACATAAATTTTTATTCAAAATAAATATATAACAGTCTTAATTATACAATCAAACGACTTAAAAATATATGCCAAAAAACAAACGATTTATATGTCAAAATAGAGAGATTAACTGATTAAGTAGTAAATATGTTCATTAAACATTAATCAGATGATTACAAACTATTCGGATATATATGATTAAAAATCAGTTATTTTTAATTATTTGATATTTATTGTATAATTTATTATTAAAAAATTACAATAATTAATCAAATTTTAAAAAATGAGTCTAAAAAAATCTTGAAGATTAATCAGTCGGGACTTTTAGAACCATGCTGCTCAGACCTGTACATGTTGCAGCTGGAATTTTGAATTTGCTGAATGACAGTAAAAGTGTACTTGCAAGATAAAAACACCACCCAGAACAAAAACATGCTGTACCACCTGTAAATTGTACAGTGGTGCATCACAATTCAGTAATTCACAACGTCAGTACATTTTCTTTAATTATAATCACTGCACTTCTTTTGTTTGCTGATATATGCATTTAATGATAAATGTTGGCAGATAAACTGTCTGTAAATTTTTCTACATCATTGTGTGGGTTCAAAAATAAGTGTTCAAAAATAATTTCAAAATGTATTGCATAATTTTTGAGGGGTCATAGAGGATAAAGTAGCTGTTTGAAACTAATATACACACTGTTACCTCTCAAACAGTTAAAATTAACGGCAGAGTTGGACGGAATATTGATTAGAGGTTACAACTTACACGGAAATGTTAAGTATAAGGTGAATATTGTCACGTTTTAAAGTTCAGGTACTAAATTGCGTTTGGAGCAAACTTATGGATTACAAATTATAATTAACTCTTAATTTGCTTTAACGGTGCGAAAGAAACAAAATCTACATCCGAAAATCACATATCGGAAGAGTATGAGAACTAATCTTAAAGCTAATTCACTTCCGTAAAATATTCGAATCACGAAAAATAAGTACTAGTAGCACTTCTAAGTTCTAACACCGTTCCGTCTAAACAGATGCATTTTGATTCGATTTTGAAATCAGCGGTTAACGGTAAAGAAGTAAACGTCAACAAATTGACTGTAAGTAGCACAGCAATTTAAAGATTTCAAAGTAGCGTGCTGGTTGGGGAAAACGTCATACATCCCCGTCTCATCACAGACCGTAACACAGTGAGGACTGAGGAGAGGGTAATTTGAAAAATTATTTATAGTGATTTATTATGATCAATGCCTGTTTTAAATTGTTTGTTCCTATAATCTGATAGATTAATCGTTTGAGGGATAAAAATGATATTAGTTAAAAATATTTAGCAGAAATATGATTTATCCAAAAAAATACATCATGCCAACTCTTGATTTTAAGTCAATTTTTGAATTATTTTTAATTTTAAATCCCGTTATAACTTATTACATAATAAATTATATTTTTCAGTTTGGAACTTAAAATTCAGTCCATGAGACCTACCAAATAGGATCCAGAGCTGCACAATTTTTCGGTTTAAATTGGACCGGATCAGATCTACCATCAAATATTTTCGATCCGCGCTCCGGTTTTTGAATTAAAAAAAAAATGTTTTCAATTTCATTCAATCCAAATCTTAAAAGATTGGGTCGGATTACGTGTATAGTACAATTTTTATTATTTCATCTTTTGATTACATATTTTAAATTTGGAGATAAAAATTAGAATGTATCAAATTTATTTATAAAAAATTTGAGGATTTATGAAATATTTAATAGTAAACGATAGTCTAGGTTAAATGAATAAATTTTACAAATATTGTGTTATTATAAATCAAACTATACTTGTAATTTATTTTTATTTTAAAGAAATTATAGAATATGTAGTCATCGATATATTTAAATTACTAATAATTTACATATCTTAAAAAAATATTAAAAAATATTTTTTGAAATATAAATAAATATTAACATCATATAATTAATTTAAAATGATCCAATCGTGATCTTGTCCAAGGATGGTTCCAAAAAAAAGTCTTTATTGTTGATTATAACATCGGTCCCGAATTCAAACAAATTCCAACCTCCCATATGTTCCGATTTTAAAACCTTGATTCATGCAGCCCTACATACGAGGACTCTTTTAAATTCTTGTCTTCCTCCTCAGGGAAACACACCCCTAACTTCACTTAAAGCTACACCTTTTCTTTAGTTTTTACTACTTTTACATCACTCATTTTGAATACATCATACTTCAGTGACCATCCAAGAAAAAACAAATTTGTACATTTGTTTATTACTATTTACTTATTTCTTTATTTCCTGGGACAAATAAAAGATATAAAGTTGAATATAATTCGCAGGTAAGGTACAGAGAGATTGATGAAAAGGTTGTGACTTGTGAATGTAAGTCTTTCTTTTTTACACTTCATGTACTTCGGAGCTTGTTATTGTTTGAGTTTTCTTGATATATTTTCCCCCAAAGTTTTGATTTTTATCTTTCTTATTGAGGTATACAATATGATCAACGAGGTTTTGCTTTCTTTGTTACATTTTTTGTAACTTTCTTGATTGATGAGGTTTTGATTGAATGGAATTATGAATTTTTTTCATCAATGAGTTTTTGGATTTTCTTGTATCTTTGATGTTTAAGGGTCATCATTCTAATGATTATATGGCTAGATGAGTCAAAATATCAACTGGGATCTTCTGGTTTTATTGTACTTTTAAGTAATAATGGGATTTGTGTGATTATTGATCTTGAGGATGATCGATGATGTAAGGTGGGTTCCTCTTGCAGTTGTTGTAATGCTTGCTTGCCATTTTGGTCGATTTTAAATGCAAGTTTGATGCTAAATTCATGTTCAGTTTCATACCAGAAATTGGCAGTTCTATTGATATAATGATATTGTGAAGAAGGCTTGTTTTTTCCTTCTCTGTTAGTCATCACTCTGTGTTTTCAACTTCAAATGGATTACATATATGGATTAGTCTTGTTTATATCTTGCTTTCGAAGATTCTTGTGTGGTTAAATTAGCAAAAAATAAAATAAAATTATTGGGGGTCTCTGTTGAAGAGAGACTTGATTGATTGGTATGATATAGTCCCACAAGTTCTTGTAGAACTCTTTGAAAATGAAGAATATTTAGGATTAGGTTAAGGATAATAGGAGGGCTACCAGATAACAATCATTGTACTTGATTCTCACTTTCTGGATGCTTCTTTGGTATATTTTGTATATTCTTATTTAATCCTCTACCTTTTCTATTTTATGTTTTATCCCTTTTGTGGTAAGTAAGCTGTCTAATATTAATAATTGATTTTGTAATGATATTTAACTAGATCATTGACTTAAAATGCTCATCTTGAATGCACAAGTCCGGTTATTCATAGATTTCAGCTCTAGGGTTTATGCTATAAGTGTTACATCAATATCAAAATATTATGTAGAAGAAAATTATTCTTATTGTGCATCTTTATAGATGGTTGGTCAGAGAATCTTTCGGGTCCTGGTAGAATACATCAACTAATCTCACCCAATAAAGATAAAGATTTTAAATTAAGTCTGGTAAGATGGTCTTGATGTTCTCAGTTTGCAAACAATAACATAATAACGTCATGTCTTCATCAATTTACTGGCGTCAAGTTTATGATATCTGTCCCTATATAAAGAACATAGGTCAGACACAAGATATAGAGGTTGTGCTCTTCTGTTGCCTAAACAATCAAGTTGAATGATCTGATTGTCTGTATGTTGTTTGGCAGGCCAGCTCCAAGAAGCCGTAGTGGCTAAGTATCAATCTTGTGTGGTTCTGATCAAAATCACTAAGTATTTCTGAATCCTGTATTTACAAATGGCTCCGGACGGTGGTGTTTGCAAACAAGTTGTAGAGTCTCACCCAAAACATGTGAAATATGATGCTGGAATGGGAAAGATGGAAAAAAATAGCACTCTTACAAAGAGTGCCATTGGGCTTGGTGAAAAGCACAGAATTCCTTCAACCAATGGAGTGCATGAGCTGCTTGAATGTCCCGTCTGCGCAAGTTTAATGTACCCTCCTATTTACCAGGTATGTTCTTATTCCAGGTTTTTAATCACTCAGACACATGAACAAATATGGATTGAACTTGTTTATGTTTAATCATGAATGCCACATTAATTTATATATACTAACCTAGAATACTTCTTTGTGCCTGGTTTGATTATATATCTAAAATCAGCTTAATCTTTGACTGTCATTTTTGGTAAACTTCTTTTATGTAGTTATTATTAGTTCAAGTTTTTTCATGTATAATAAATGGAGGGTAAAAGAGGCTTGATCACTAATGTTCCCCTTTAAGCTGTCAGAATGATCTTTACCTCATAAGTTCAACAACTTTGCTTCATCTGAAAATAAAACGAGGGCAGCTATATTTTTTAGTACCCGCTTTGGTTTGTGCTCTTCATTCCCTACTATCTGTTCTACTGGAGTTTGGTGTAACTGTGAAGTGAAGTTTTTACTGATTGGAAGACGTGATAAAATAAATTTAATTATGTAGACTATATATCGCGGAGAGAGACTAAATACATCTTCTCACTTTGCGAGAGGCAGAAATTTTTATAATAATTTGCTTTTTACATCGACGTCCATTTTGGCTAATAAATCAGAGGAGTCTGATAAAGTATGATAGTAGTACAAAAGGTTTAACTATTCCTTGCTAATTAAAGTCTTACCGTGATTTGTTGCTAATAATGTTAGAATAGTAAGACTTCTACATGTCTACATCTAACTAGAGTGATTGTCTAAGAAATTTTAATGAGCTGCCTAATTTGTATCTGCCAGTGCCAGGCGATTGGCGAATATGTTTTCATAATCCTTGTTAAAATTTAAATCATATCAATATTAGCATTGCAATAAATAATGTGTGTGTAACTCCGACTTATTTTGTATTTTGAGTACCTGTCCTGGACACTCTACAGACATACATGGTCATGGTGACACTTCTTTTGGGATAAAAAAGAAAAAAAATAAATCGAGTCTTGACACATAATGGACTTATATCATGTTGAACACTAAAGTGATACAGCTGAGTCTGGTAACATAGAGTATACTGCTTTCTTCATGTCAAAGATGCAGTCTTGACACACAATTTGTATCTGTCATAGGGCTTCATGTCAAAGATGCAGTCTTAACACACAATTTGTATTTGTCATAGGGTGGTTGGAGTCAAGGAACTAGCGGCTGTGTTTGAAATTAATGTATTAATTTAAATGATTACCCGCCGTAAAAGTGCTTCGTGTCTACGTAATGTGTTCTTCCGATACCGATCAACGTTAGTGTTTTAGTTAATTTCTATCTCTGGACATGGTTTCCGATCACAATTTCAAAACCTGAATTTTACAGCTCACAACTATCTCTCTGTTGTATGTGTGAGGAACCCGATTTTGGTTCATAGTCATAAGTCAATACCATCGTCACCATTAAGAATTGTGCTTATTAGGCTGCTGGACATATAAATACAGCAATTTAAAGTTCTACTTGCTCTCTGTTTTAAAAAATTCCTCCAGTGCCCAAATGGCCATACTTTATGCTCAGACTGCAAGAGCAGAGTGCATAATTGCTGCCCAACTTGCCGCCTTGAACTTGGAAACATAAGGTGTCTGGCTCTGGAGAAAGTAGCTGAGTCATTGGAGCTGCCCTGCAGATACCAAAGTCTTGGCTGCCATGATATTTTTCTATACTATAGCAAGCTAAAGCACGAGCAACACTGCCGGTTCCGTCCTTATAATTGTCCATATGCTGGGTCTGAATGTTCCATAACAGGCGATATTCCAACCCTTGTTGCTCATCTCAAGGATGATCACAATGTTGACATGCATGATGGATGTACATTCAACCATCGTTATGTCAAAGCAAACCCGCACGAAGTTGAAAATGCCACATGGATGCTTACTGTAAGTTTGCTTTTGATCAGTTTAAGATAGATATAATCTTGCTTTCTAGTTTAATGAATATAGTTATATATACAATTATCCAAACCTGACATGTTATAATGCCAAATAGGTCTTCAACTGCTACGGAAGACAGTTCTGCTTGCATTTTGAAGCTTTTCAGCTGGGTTCAGCACCTGTGTACACATCATTCTTAAGATTTATGGGTGAGGACAGTGAGGAGAAAAAGTTCAGTTACTCTTTAGAAGTTGGTGGATATGGGCGGAAGTTAACTTGGCAAGGTGTGCCTAGGAGTATCCGTGATAGTCACAGGAAAGTTCGGGACAGCCTAGACGGGCTTATTATTCCTAGAAATTTAGCCCTCTTCTTTTCAGGCGGGAACAGGGAAGAGCTTAAATTGAGAGTCACTGGTCGCATATGGAAAGAACAGTAGAACGTCTTTAGGGTCTCGATGGTGGTTGGTTGTATAGTCTGTGAAATCTCTTCAAGGCTTTTAAGCCGCAATGTAGCAACTCTACATCGGATGTGATACTGCTATCAGAGGGAATGGAATATTTATATTGAAATTATTCAGTTTGTCTGGGGTAAACCATCCCTCTTAGTGATTTTACCTTGTTCTATGTTCAATGTTACTATAACAGTATTGCAAGGCTTTGATTCTGTGTTTACTTGATCTCGTCTCTCTGCTCAACTACAAATTTACTTGTAGGACAAATGTAGACGTTATACTTGTGGTTCTGAATTTCAAGCATCGCCGAACTTGTGATCTTGCAAAAATTTATTTTCAGTCAAAAGCAGCCACGTTTCTTCTACGTTTTCTTTCCTTTAAAATTAGAAATTATTTCAGGTGGTCTACGTTTTCTTTTCTTTAAAATTAGATTTTTTTTTATAGTTTTTTATATTTATAATTCTCAATTTCAGCCCAAACACACATAAGTATTTATACTTTTTTGTGTGATTGTTTGTAATCTAAATTTCATCATTCCTTGCATTTTATAATCCTAACCTCTTTTTCTATTAAAAATTACCGTTAATGTCAATTATTTGTATTTTTACGACCCTGTCTGTGTTACTCTATTTTTCAGATTTAGGTTATTTATTTTTAGAAAAAATTGAAAATTATATATATTTTATTTCAAGTTCACCAAAATACACGCCAGATGAACACTTTTCATATTTTTCAGAAATACTTTTTACTTCAATTATTGTTCAGCTTGGACGAACTTGAAGAGAAAAATATACAATTTCAATTTTTTATAGATAAAGACAGAAAAAATCATAAAAATATAAATAGACAGTAACATTAACGATAATTTTCAATGGAAAAGCGGGGTGTATTACAATATATACAAGGGATTATATAATTTAAATTGCAAACTGTCACACGGGCCAAAATTTAAGGTTACAAAGCTAAAATTAAAAATTACAAACTGTAATTAACTTCACTTTTTATTATGAAAATCTGCGGCATATAGAATACAGTCGCCGGAGTCTTAGGCACCAAATAAGCAAAACATTACAATGGCTTTGGGGCAAAATTAAAGATTTGGGATGATTTAGAGATTTGCTCACAAGAATCCGCTAATATAAGTGTTTGGTAGTTAGCGGATTGAAATAGAGCTTTGAACCCAAAAAGCTAATTTTGAAAAAACTACTTTGAGGAGTTTTTTTGAGTTAGAGGTTTTAGTTTGTCAGAAAAAGCTAATCAATCAGCTATTAACCAAACAGTTTTATGAGAAACAGCTAATTCAATCCGCTAGTCAAAACATCTATTTCAATCCACTAGTCAAAACATCTATTTCAATCCGCTAACAGCTAATCCCCAAACAGGGCCTAAAAACTCGCTTTAGTAGTAAGTGCATATTGAACTTGAATATAAAGTCAAAAATGGGGTTGCTTTAAGCAACAATAAGCATACTCTTAAACGAAAATAAGGTCACCGCAAACAATTTCATAGTCCACAATTGACATCCATATTACATAATGCCTGGCAAAACAAAATTAATGAACTGCTGTAGATGATAAGCAGATATCGGAAGTGCTATGTGTACTCGGCATCTATTGCTGCGAGATATTCCTTGTAACTTTGGAAACTGGATGAGGCACACTCACAAGTCACAAGTTTCTATCAGAAAAAGGTGGCATAATACAAAGTAAACCATCTGATTTTCTATCAGGGCAAGGTAGCATAATACAAAGTAAAACAACTCAAGGATCAATACCCGAAGATGTAACACATTCTAACAATTTATATGAACTATCTTTATCAGTTGGTTCTCTTCATTCTTCTATCGTTTTCATATCGGACCTGCATGTTCAAGCTATTGAGCATAAAAATTCCATACAAGTATCAAATATTCTGTCTATCCCCTACATGACAAAAACTAAAATCCTTAAATATAGATGAGACATGTAAAAGTAATAGTTAGATTTTGAGAAATATGACAAACAGTGAGCCTAAACAACAACATTTATCTTTTGAGATATTAAAGATGCGTGAAGCTCTCAGAATTCTAAACAAATAAACATAGTGTCCATCATTTGAAATATCATGCTCCTAAAATAATCTACATTCTAAAATGTAATTGCAAGACCCTGAATCAATCTTGTCATTTCATGCGGACCAACGGATTAAAATATACACTCACCACTCAAAATCTGACTTGATAATGATTTCTAACTAATGGTGTGATCAATTTGATTTAATACATTGTTTATTTTTGGGTGCTCGAGAGAAGGGTATACAAACCCAAAACAAAAACAAAAACAAAAACAGAAGAATGTCTATTTGCTAAATAAAGCAGAAGAATATTCATTTCTGAAAAGGCTCTAGAACTTACATTGCATCATCCACGTCTTGTTCGGGGCTTGCAGCGGAATTCAGCTAACAGTGCTATGTGATCAGAGGACCACTCAGGAGAAGGAAGTGCTGTATCCTTTCTCAAGCTATCCTCATCCAAAAGCTCTAACAAAGACTCTACTGTCAATGAGTCCGCTGAAGGCCAAAAAAATAAATCATCAATTTAGTTCACATATTTATACAAATAATATATTCATATAGTTAAGAAATGCACCCTTCCACAAAATCAATGTACAACTAGGATTTCTTATGATCTGTGTAAGAAACTGGTAAAAGCTGCAGCAACTTTAAGTTAATTTATAGAGTGAAGCAGATGCCATTGGCAAGTAAAATTACGGAGAGGTATGGAGGGAGGGAGGGAGAGAGAGGGAGGGAGGGTATACCTGAGTAAAATATGTAATCAAGGGTGCCAATAAAATCCCTAGTGCAATTTGTGAACAAAGGCTCATTTGTGTTAGGATCCATCCTCCTTCTTTGCTGCTCAAAGCCGAGACCAGCACCAATTCTTGCAAAAGACGAGTATGCACTGACCTGGAAAAAAACGTTAATCATTATAAAGCATAAAACACAAATTATATAAGCAACAGAAGTATGTAAAATTTTCAAAAATATATACTGCGATAAAACTATGTATAACGACATAAACTCGGTCAAACAACAAACTTTTCAAGCACTAAGCAGGAAACAACAGATACCAATGGCAGCTGATGCAAGAGCTTGTTGGCAGGGCGCAAAATTCCGAGAGGGTCCACAGCCAGCTCTGGATGCATAGGATCTACTTTTCCCAATGCCAAAAGTGCATGAGGAGCACTGCCATAAACAGTTACAAATATTTTAAACAGTTACATTACGATGCTTAATATTGTCTAGCCTCTATACTACATGACTACGTTACCCGGACTCTTCATTTTGCCTCGAGTATCCGTGTCGGACACTCGACACTCGGACATGGGTATGGACACTCCGACACTTATTTTAGGCCAAAAACATGTGAAATTTTCAAAATATTGCCGAGTCCGACACTCGGACACGTATCCAGTTTGGACACTTTCAGCCGAGTCCGGGTAACATAGCTACATGATACAGATAGGGAAAATTTAAAGTGACAGTTTAATTATTTTCAAGCACATAACACACCTTCCGGGCACTGAATTGAAATCCCCACATACCAACATCGGGATGTCAGCACTGGCAGCTATTTTTTCCAACCCTTTTAAGAGAGTGTGGACCTGATAATGCACAGGAGCAAGAAAAAAATGGTTATGAAAAACTCAACAAACTAATAAACACAGGTACAGGATTCAACCAAAACCTGCCAAATCTTGACATCCTTCAAATCCTGGTGGATATTCACATGCGTATTGGCCTACAAGTTATACACATAAAAGACATATAAGGATTAGCACACAGCAGACAGAAACATAGTAAAAAGTAATAACTTAACAAAATTACATAAATATGCGTATTATATACCCAGATCTCCTATATAAAACAAAATTACAATGCGATTAAAAGCTTTCACATAGTTCTATCATACACCAGGGTCACTAGGAATATAGTAGATTAGTAGGCACAGATGGCACCAAGGAGGCTTGAGCGTTAGGGCTTGCAAGAACTTCTTTTATTTCATTATACCCAAAAGCTTTTGACAAGAACCTCATAACATTTTCTCATAATTAATATTATTTTGGAACTATGAAACTAATGATTTCTGTATCTAAAACAAATAATCAGTTTCGTTAAGAGAAAAACTCTTATTAGTAGCATGCAACCTGCTGAAATAGACACTTGTATATCAATAAGCACAGTAAGCACAGTAAACTAGTGAAGACCAATATGCTAGGGCAAGCTAAAGATGATGAAGAAATGCCTAAGAAACATCTAGAACCAATGACATTTTTAATAACATCTTATTGACCCAACTATCATTCTATATAGGGCTCTGAGCAGAAACCTAGAATGAAACCAAAACCAGTTAGAAACGGTGAAAACCAAACTATATAATACCGAACCGGAATAATATTAAAAAACCAAACAGATTTAAATGGTTCTGTTCTGGTTATAGGTCATAACCGAACCATAAAAACATTACAATATTATAAATTACACACACACATATAGTATTTTAATGGAATTTTTACAATAATACAGATTTTAGGTCAAATACAATAAAACTGGATGCGGGAGCAATCTGACTGAGTGTCAAATACAAATGGTCAAATAGAAGAAACCAAAATTTGGAATATTGGACTGTTCAACAGATGCAATCGAAATAAACTCCAGTAAACATCAATGTTGGATGGTTGTCATTTATCTGAAGTGTACGGGATGGAAGGAGGTGAGTAGTAAGGATCTGAAACCTAAAAAAAGGAACCAACATATGTATCGGACTCAACGAAGACAAAAGGTAGGCAATATCTACTTACCACACAGACAAGCTGACGTTTCCCAGGATTATCAACTCCCTGATTACTGAACTTGGCTTCAAGAACCACTATCAGTGCAACATTGTCCTATAATATACGTTTGCTTTTAATTAACATGAACAAAGCAAATAAATGGGCAAAGCAAACAGATTTTTTTAACCAGCATACCTTGACCAAACGGTTTAAAGCAGATCTCCTCTGAGCATTCGGAACCAAAGCATCGATCAAAGATTGTGCAGCTTTATTAAACTCAACCTAAGGCATAAACAATTTAGGTTATGTATTCCATCGATATCAAAGGAGATGTGAAGTCTTCCATACCTCATATTTTTTGACATGTGAAAATCTATCTCTGCGGAAAAAAGTAGCACAGCCATCAATGGTATTCCCATTGCCACTAAAAACCTGCATTTAATACATAAAATGTGGTTCAATGAATTTGTTAGTGATAAAAGGGCAAATTGCAAAGATTTATTAATACACAACCTCGGCCGTTTTTTTTTTGAACAGCGCTTGGTATCCATGTTTGTCCAACTCTGGGAGAAAAAATTCATCAAAATGGTCACTTTGAACCTGAGGAGTAAGGTGACAAAAAAAATATATTAGTCAAAATTCACTAGGAACACATAACGTCATACGCAGTTATAAGTCTTGAACACTGTGTTAAACATTTTGTTACATATACAGAGAGATTAAACAACTATTTTATAGAACAAAATAAAGAATGACCAATAACTCAGATTCCACATGTAAATACAAATTACTTCTTATCCAACATAATAACTTAGAATAAGTTATATTGAGAATTCGGTTTCAAAATTAATTACAAAAATAGCCTGATATCAATTACTTACCTCTTGAAGGCAAACGATATCTGCACGGTAACCAACTATTTCTCTTAACAAATTCTGCCTACGGTATGGCCATGAAAGAGCCCAAGAAGGGCAGTAACTGTATAACTCATTTGTAGCATATGCATCAGCTAAAATGTTGTATGACAGCACAGTAAAAGTTCCTGAAGATGATAAACGACCATCTAAGTCAAGATGACCTGTCACATCAACTCCACTGACCGAAATCAAGCGACGTGGAGTGGGAGATGGAGCTGGGATAACACGAGATGTTAATAAAGTGTTGACATGCCCTGCTGGTAATTTTGTTTCTGCATCTACAACAACACACTCAAACTTAAGTACATGGCCGATATCATCAGCTGTTGGTGTATAGGTTTTAGCATATCCAACTTCAAACCAGGTTTCCCCACCATTCCTTTGTGCAACTGCAGCAGGATATAGAGGAGTCGTACCATTTGACAGGCTGGAATTAGATTGTGAAATAGCTAACCCGCCAGATCCAGTGCTATTAAAGCGTCCAAATAGTTCTTCCTCTTCATTTCCATTTTCATTAACAGCACTAGCGGCACGTTCATGTAGAACACGATGATGTTGCCACGCATCGGAAAAACATTTAGAAGAACAATGATAACTCTTGCCAACAGGAATCTTAGCCTTGACACATCCCATGCACTGCAAAGTTGCTTGCTCAGACGGATGTACACTGCAGATGGCAACTTTCTTATCACTTTGTATTCGGTACCTGCAGCGGAGATATTCAAAGGATTGATTATGAATTATTTGGAGTTGGAAATCGAGTTTCAAGTGGCTTTGGCAGTTATATATGATACAATATGTATTATTCTGGATTTTGTAACATGATAAAGTGATAAGAGGGTTCAAGAAGATAGTAGTTATACTGAACCATACTCAAAATCACACTGTTTTGGTACATAAAACATTAAAACGTATGTTTATCTTCCTGAAATTATAGATTACCTAGGTATCAAATTTAAAGCAGTGTATGACTGTAAACTCTCATAATGGTTAAGCGGGGGAACGTATACTAGAGATCGAGTGATTGGAGTTAGACTTGGTAAAACGATTACGTATCCAAAAAATGGTAAATTGTGTAGCAAAATAATAATCTCAGCATCAAATTCCTAACATGACAACTGTTTCTCAAAAGAAATAATTAGATACAGAGCAACTGAATCTTAAGAAATCATGAAAATCTCACAAAACTAATACTTTTTTGTAACAGCGATTTTGAATATTTTCATAGCCAGAGAGTTTGCAGGTACTTTTAAGTAAATATTTGTTGGGAGGGCCAAGTAGAATTTTTTCCGTAATCTTCGTAAAATTAACTAGATATTTTTCGGGCATAGAGAAACTAATGTCCTACATGTTTCCATCCTGTTGTGGGTCCATGACCTGTATCAGTATTTCGTCTTTAGGTTTTTTCCAAATCATAACTTACACCACATGTATCCAAAGCTAGCATTTGTCCGCCTTCCAAATAAGCTCATACGTCAATAACAGAAACAATCTATACACAATACGAATACACGACTTTGGCATGATCACCATATATTGCAAACGTAACACACAAAATGAGCACCAGTGACCATTAAAAGGCATCCAAGTGCAAGTACAAGACCCTAGAGCAATGCTCGCTGGCAGGGATCACAATCCAAGAATTTGTAAATCAATCATTAATCATTTAATTTAACATTTCCAGAAATTTAAATCCTCATATCGCATAACTTGCAAAGGCAGTATTACCATAATCAATATCAAAACAAACACCTTAAATTTACATCTCAATTTACACATATACACGTATTCAATTAATAATTAAATTAACCCAAGTCCAAATCACATCAGTCAAATAAACCGATAATAACGAAAACCAAAAGCAACAGAATGACCGAATACAATTCGGCGAGAGAACAACTAACCACTTATATCTCAAGAAATGACCATCAACAGGACCAAATTCATTAACATCATCCGTGCTAACCGACTTATCGGGACGCCTAAGCAACACATACGGAGTAAGCTCACAACCAACAATCGGAATATCGGACGGAAGGTGAACTCTCAACACAGTCAGCATACTTCAACCTCAACTTCAACTCCACAATCACCAAATCTTTCAAACCCTAACACAACTAAAATCTCAATCAAATCGCCTCCACTTCGTTGACGGACACCTGGCAGATCCGCCATCACCTGGAATTAACACTCGCCAGCCTTGTTCACCACTTGAATTAATCACAGATTTGACAAATGTGTGTGAGCAGATTCAGCTGTGACGTCAGCGAACGAGAGAGAGAGAGAGAGAGATTGAAGATTGGAGAGAGATATGTGTGTGTGTAGGTTGAGTGATGAATCAAGAGAGATCGCGGATTAAAGTTGATTGGGCTTTAGGGTTTTACACACAACTGCTGCGAGTGATGGGAGACGCCAATATACAGCGCTTGTGTTGTGTGTAATGTGTATCTATATATTCGAGATTTTAAATCTCATTTACGCACACAGAGGCCACTAAACCTTTTTTTTTAATTGAAAAATTGAGTTGTGTGTTTCCTATTTTACAAATTTAATAGAAATTATATTTCGGGATATTTACTGCAAATCATGATTACTTGTATTCATTTGTAGCATTATGTCTCTGTGTTCTTGTGTTGTTTTTTTATTTTACTTTAGGAAAGAACTTGTTGTAATGGATTACGAGCAAGTTATACACAGATTTTGGAAGTATGTCATAGCACCAAATTTATTTACAAATTGAATCTCAAATATTATTGTTATTATTTAATTGACTATAATATTTGTAAGAAAATTTAAACACTTAATTTGGGTTTTCCAGCATTATTTACCGGTCCACTTTATATGCTTGCATTTTTCATGTTTAGGAGGGTTTCTGCTATACTGATATTACATATTGATATCACTTTTCAGAGACTTAATTAACCATTTCAAAGATATAAGAATATAATTATAAAAAAATTGGTATCCCTGACTTATATGTGCTTATCATTTTTCATATTTAGGAGGGTTTAGAGCAAGTCCAACAATGTCTTAAATGGATGTCCTAAGTTAAAATATAAGGCAAATGGATGAAATGTGTACTCCAACAATGTCCTAGTGGTGCCTTAAACCACTAGGACATCCAACAAGTGCCTCATTTTTGGGGCACTTCTAAGCATGTCCTAAACTAATTTTCTCATTAAAATATTAACTTCCCACCATTTCAATGCATCTCTCTCCTCTTACTTTTTCACTTCCCTCCAATTTTAATTCAAATAAATTATTAGTTTAATAATAAGGGCACACAAATAAGGCATGTTGTTGGAGTTCATGTATCAAAAAGATGTCCTAAATTGCTAGGACACTATTTTTTATTATATTTATAGGGCACTTGTTAGGACACTGTTGGACTTGCTCTTATGCAATATTGATATGATTCACATCGAACCCTGACAGAGACAATGGATAACAACAGCCTGACCTTGTATATAGGAATTTGCATTGGATTTGAGTAAATTTTACAACTTTTTTGTTGTCAAGATTTTACAACGTTATTTGTTTAATATTTCCACATCAATCCAAATTGAATTAGCCATATTCATCTTTTGTTTTCTGGTTCTCTGTATTATTCGCCTTGTTTCCAATTTTTCTATCAAGCTTTTCAAGGAAGGTGAAAAACAATGCTACAATGCTACAGGCACAAAACACTTGGCCTCTGAAGAGATTCCAACCTGTTTTAAATTTAAGATCAGAAAGGGGTTGGTTTATAATGTCAAGGGTCCTCTGCTTGAACAAAGTTTCCTTCCTCGGAATTTAGGATTGAAACCAAAACAACTTTCATGCCAATCGCCAAATTATTCAATATTTCATGCCAATCGCCGAATTATTCTATATTCCATGCCTATATCACATGAGAAATCTGACAGGCACATTTTACTAACAGTTACCTTGGCCATAGAGAATGCAAAATTAAACAGATTCCTGTACTAATAGTCTAATATGCATAGAACTATTCTTAGCATTTATAAAGCTTATTGCAAGCCTAGTAAAAAAGATCATAATGGTAGAACATTAACAATTACAGCAACATGATTTCCTCTTTTAATACCTGGTACATAATTGCATATGGTGAATAAACAAACCCAGAAACACTAAAATAAACAGATTCACTGGTCCGCATCCAAATAGCTTTAATAGTGCAAAATGGCAAAAAACATGTCTTCAATATTAAGATTGCAAAATATAACATTTTGTCTAAACAAACAGCTATCAAAGACTTAATAAGTTCCATGAATCATTAAACGAAGCGACTAGATATGATCCAGAAAACAAAACAACTTAATATCCTCCTTTGAGATCATTAACCACATCATAAGGAATAGGAGTGACCGTCTCCAATGTAGCTCCTTCAACCATGAAACCAGGCTTCGGACCCTCAGGCTGCCTCTTGGTACTAATAACTTCACCTCTGGCCTTGGCCTCAGCCTTCAACTGATCATTCTTCTTCTTCCTTAGCTTGACTTCCTCGGTGCATCTGGAAGGCATAACATGCTCAATACGGACATGAATCCTCTTTCGGATGATCCTGTTTCCTACCTGTAATTCAAACACCAAGTAGTTTAACATAACAAAACCAGACAAGCAACTATAAACACACATAATATCAATTATAGTTCCTAAACCTGATTTGCAGCCAAACAAATCCGACAAGCAAATTTATGTATTAAAATTAATGCAGTAACAGTACAAAGGAACAAGAGATACTGCCAACACATCTAATAAGCTAAACATAGACAATTATTGTGAAAGAAAACGAACATAATCTACTCAGCTTAAGTACAAACTACAAACCAACTTGAGGTGCATACACAGATTATTATGAAGACACTAAAATTTCGATAAACAGTGAAGAGCTAATGACACTGCCAGCTGTAGTAATTGTTTACAAGAGTTTAACAAAACACTACATGGCACACAAAGCCGCGTTTATCTACAGAGCAATACTCTTGCAAAATAAGATCAGTGAACATTCCACAACTCGCAATCTCAATTCAATTCAATTGCAAAACACGACTTTATTACTTAAAAGGATCTCAGATATCGAAGACAATTCGTAAAATCTCATATTCCATTCCCCCTAACAAAATCTATCAACAAAACAAAATCGCAACATTCAACTAAATACATACAATTATCAACCAAAAAACACAACAAAACAAAATGATACTCGACAAACAAGACACAACACTAGAAACGAAAATGAACATAATAGAGCGAAAAATGAGGACCTGTTTGTTGATTTCAACACCAATAGCACGCTTGGTGACATTCCAGACCTGACCAGTGCGGCCATGGTAGAACTTGTGGGGCATACCCTTGTGGATAGCACCATTGACCTTAATATCGACGTAATCGCCGATGTGGTAAGTCCTGAGGTACGTGGATAGATGGATCGTACCCTTCTTCCTGAATGCCCGAGAGAACGAGTCTCGGGTCCTCGACCTCAGTCCATGTCCAGCCGGCATTTTTTATCTCTCTCTTAGTCTCTCTCCCTCTATCTCTCTGGTGTGGGCGGAGGATGAAGATTGTGTACACCCAGCTATTTGTATCTAATCGTATACTTTATATAGTGAACCCTAGTTTTTTAGGGTTTTTCTATTGGGCCTTTTCGAAGTTGAACAGTCTTGGACAGTTTAAGGTTTTAGCCCAGCCCAAATTCCCAAATGTTTTGTTAAAACATAAGCCCACATCAGAAATTATATATGCGTATATTTTCTGGGAACATCAGAGATTATATAATACTCATTTGATGGTATTAACTGTAATTTTGATGGGTTGATAAAAATTTTGAAATTTAAAAATTATATTAATAAAATTTTAGATATTTGAGAATTATATTTTAAAGTAAATTGTATTATATTACTGATTATTATATATATTTTATAATTATACTATATATATAATTAGGTCACTCATCAATTTTATCGATCAAAAATAAAATATGAATAATTAATTTTTAAATTTAAGTAATACTGATTTAAAATTATTTAATTATTACAAAACAGCTTTTAAAAAATAAAAGATTTGATTTTACGTGAAATGGGAGAACCAAATTAGTAACAAGAAACGCATGTATCACGTACAATAATTTTTTTTTTTAATTCAAAAACTTTCCTTTGAGAGTACAGTCTTCGTTAGGAAGTTAATTTAATTCTTATGTTATTTACATTTTATTTTTGTAAACAATAAGAATAAAAATTTCATAACAATACGTTTTATGCGGCTATGCCACAGAGCTCTTAAACATAATGCAACAAACAGAGACAATTGCTCAAAATACTAGAAGTCTGAACAGACCATCATCATCCATTACATTCGAAATCAAATTTTAATACAGCTGTCCACCATATGCAAGACAGTTTTCTGAATATTTCACCACACACAAAAGAAATATCATAATCCGGAAATTATTCAACTTCCTCAATCTTGATGCCTGTATGGCTTGGAATCATAGAATTGAAAAAAGCTCCGAGGTCACTCTTTCTAGAGTTGTACTCAGCAGCTTCAGCACTCCTATTAGCATTAACCCACTGAATAGCCTCCTTGATAGCATTCTCCGCCTTCTTCTTAGTTGCTGAGTTAAGATTGCCTGCAGCTCTAATGGCACTCCTCATGTTATATGCATAATCTTCGTATGCATTCATTGCCTTGATATTTTTCATAAACAACTCATCTTCAGCTCTGTAAGTCTCAGCATCTCGTGTCATCCTCTCAATCTCATTTGCTGCAAGTCTTCCCTTGTCGTTGGTTATTGTTGCATTCGTCTTCACCCCATTAATCTTACACTCCGCGGTAACATGTAACACCCCATTTAGATCAATGTCAAACGTAACACTAGCTTTAACTTCATCCCTCAGGCCAGAAGGTATGCCATTGAGTCTTAGTTCACCCAGTAAGTTGTTATCTTTGGAACACGGTCTCTCACCCTCGTACACTTTAAACAAGATGGATTTCTGGTAATCACAAGAATTATTGTAATGGCTTTGTTTGCTGGTAGGAATTGTTGTGTTTCTTGGAATTATGATACTCATCACTTCACCCTCCATGTCAACTCCAAGTGAAAGAGGACTAACATCAAGCAGCACTATATCTCTGATAATATTTTCAGTTGCACCACTTAGTACAGCAGCTTGTATAGCAGCACCACAAGCAACAGCCTCATCTGGATTAATACTCTTGCAGAGTTCGTTCCCATCAAAAAATTCTTGCAATAGCTGCTGCACTTTGGGAATTCTAGTAGATCCACCCACAAGAACAACATCATGGACCCTGCTCTTCTCCATCCCCCCATCTTCGAGACACTTCTCCACAATATCCAAACAACTTCTAAACATATCCATGTTTAAATCCTCAAATTTTGCACGGCTGATTTTTCCAGTGTAATCAATTCCCTCGTACAAAGAATCTATATCAATAGTTGTCATGGCATTACAAGAAAGAATCCTCTTTGCCCTCTCACAATGATTTCTCAGTCTTCTTAAAGCTTTAGCATTGACGCTAATGTCTTTATTGTGCTTCATTTTAATTTCCTCAACAAAATGGTTTACCATACGATTGTCAAAGTCTTCTCCTCCAAGGTGAGTGTCCCCTGCTGTAGCCAGTACTTCAAATATATCCTTTTTGATCTTAAGTAAAGAAACATCAAAAGTACCGCCACCCAGATCAAAAATGAGCACGATTTTCTCCCCAGTCAAAGTATTTGTAAGCTTTTGATCAAGACCATAAGCTACGGCAGCAGCTGTAGGCTCAACAAGGATACGCAACACATTGAGGCCAGCTATTGTTCCTGCATCTTTTGTAGCCTGGCGCTGCGAGTCATTGAAGTGTGCAGGAACAGTGACAACAGCATCTTTTATTTTCTTTCCCAAAAAATTTTCAGCGATTTCCTTCATCTTAATAAGAACCATTGAAGACAGCTCCTCAGGAGAAAACAGTTTCTCCACACCTTTGTAATTTACAACTATCATTGGTTTGTTGTCCTTATCAATCACCTTAAATGGCCAGACCTTCAGGTCACTTTGTACGGTTGAATCTGTGAATTTCCTTCCTATTAACCTCTTAGCATCTGTTTACATGAAAAGTGAAAACAATAAAAATCTATCAAGAAAGTAGACATTTTGTTCCAAGTCGCAAAATACATTGGGGCCGTTTGGCCAAGCTTAAAAAAAATGATTTTTTGCTTAAAGTAAAGAAGTGGAGTAGAAATGTGAAGTAAATAAGCTAATAAAGTGTTTGGAAAAGAAGCAGAAGCTGTAAGAGAGAAGTTAGCATTCTCAGTTTCTTAAAAATACTTCTGCTTCTTTACACAAACGGGTCAAGAAAAGCAGAAGCCAGAAGTAGAAGCTGTTTCCGTTTCCCAAACAGGCCCATTGTTTATTTCTAAGACCGGTCTCAATTGTTCTTTTAAATTTCTAACTCCTCCCGCAAATTAATTCAAACAAAGCCTTTATATTAGATAATCTTCATTTCATGTAAATGTTGGCCCTTAGGAAAATATGTGTTCTTAAACCTTTTTCTTTAATCTTCTCGCAGTGTATAACAAGCACTCAGCGGATATATATATAAGTAACTCAGGAGTTTAATAGTTCAAAATTTATTATTTATAATTTGAATTTTAATATTATTTTACTAACATTTTAGTATTAACAGATTGAAATTTGATTATTTTATATTAACCTACTGATATATTTTCTCGTAAAAATTTATATAGTTCAAAATTTAATATTTATAATTTAAACTTTTATTATTATTTTATTAACCATTTAGTATTAATAAATTGAAATTTAATTATTTTATATTAACCTATTGATATATTTTCTTTTAAAAATTTAGCTCTTATGATATTCCTTTTATAAATTATATTTAAAAGAATTATGGTGGAGTTTTTATCTTGTTGTACATCACATGTGTTTGTAAAGTAAACCGTATAAAATTGTATAATGATGTAAGACTAAGAGAATTGCATGTGTGGCATACTTGTAGTTATAAAAAAAAAAACACAACCAAAATTTTGCGCAGGCCGACTTATTATGCTATACTCCCTCCATCCCAAATTAGATGAGCTCGTTGGGCACGTACTTTAAGGTCCATTGACCACATAACTATATTATTTATTTTAAAAATTTTATTTTTGCAAATAAAAATTTAAATATAAAATTTTCGTTTACAAAAGAAAAATTAAAAAAGTAAATTTCGGAACTACAGGATCAATGCCCTTGAAGTTACGTGCCCAAAGTCAACTAGGAGCAGTACTCCGTAGTATAGAAGAAAAACATTACTAAAGTCAAATACTCCCTCCATCTCTAATTCTTGTTTTGACTATTGAAAATTCATATTGATTAAATATAATCACAACTTACACATATTGTCCAATGTAAAAAAATTAAAAAATTTATTTTATCAGAAAATAATCAAAATATATTGAATTCTCTTTCAAAATCCATTTTTCAGATTTTTTTAAATAATTAATTTTTTTTTACTAATAATCAAATTTGGTCAAATTGATCACCTAATAGTCAACAAAAGATACATAAATAAAATCAAGACAATAACAAAATTTCTAAAGAGGATAGCCTACCAAAGATGGTGTTTTCCGGATTGAGGGCAACCTGATTTCTAGCCGCATCGCCAATAAAACGCTCTGTATCAGTAAAAGCAACACAAGATGATGTAGTTCTTAGGGATGGGCATCGGGTCAGTTCGGGTCGGGGATTGTTATATCCGGCCCCGATCCCCGAATTCAATCCCAATACCCATCCCCGGCCCGATCCCCATCGGGGATTATTTTTTGATCCCCATACCCGGCCCGATCGGGATTCGGGGATACCCGCGGTGATTCGGGGATTTTTAATTTAAATCAAAATTTATATTTAAATATTTGAATTCATAATCATTATTAGTTTTTAGTATGTCTAATTAATACCTAATTTTTAAATTTAAACAAATCTTCAATGATTTAATTATTATAACACGATAGAATTAAATATTAAAATTTATTTCAATAAACAAGTAATGTGAAAATCCATGACTGAAGTTGCACATAAAGGGGTATATAAACATATTAATATATATATATATATATATATATATATAGGGTCGTTCTCCTTGAGTAACCCACTGATTTGGTAACCTAGGAACTAGGTTAAGAGTATTTAACTAAAAAATTAACACGGCGCATGGATAGGAGACAAGACACGTACAACAACCCCCACTAATACCCACTAACAAGACACGAACCACGACAGTTCCACACCAGGATACTCATAATGCTAGGCGGGTCTGGGATCCAGAACCCGCCACCTTCAAGTTTTTTGACTCCGTTGTATGTCGTGGTATGGGCAAGCTACGAGCAGTTAGATTTCTGAAAGAAATCATTCAAAAGTATAAGCCCAGTTTAGTGTTCTTATCAGAAACGTTAGTTAAGAAGAATAAAATTGAAGCTCTCTGTAAATCCATCCACTTTGCTGGATCTTTTACTGTTGATGCTCAGGGTCATGGGGGAGGTTTAGCACTTTTATGGAAGAATATAGGGGCGGTAGAAATAAAAGGTACTTGTAATCACTACATTGACTTTGAGGTCTTGTGCGAACAGATTGGTAAATGGAGGTACACAGGGTTTTATGGATGTCCGGAAAGGGAAAGACGTCAAGAATCATGGAATCTTCTTCGTACTCTTGCCACAGAATCAGATTTACCTTGGTGTGTTTTAGGGGACTTCAATGATATGTTGTTTGATTTTGAGAAGCAGGGAGGTAGGCCACAGCCGAGAAGTCTACTAGAGGGTTTTACAAATACGGTTATAGAATGTGGGCTTGAAGATCTTGGATTTAATGGGTGTGAATTTACATGGGAAAGGTCTCGCGGAACAGCAATATGGATACAAGAACGATTGGACAGGGGTCTTGCAAATCAGAGATGGAGACAGTTATTCCCGAATGCAGAGGTTTTAGTTCTGGAAGTGTCAACTTCGGACCATTTGCCATTAATGCTACAGCTACATTCGCAGGTTTATGTCCCAAAATCTAGAAGGTTTCGGTTCGAAAATGCCTGGATTCGAGAGCCGGAATGTAAGAATTTAATTCAAAATTGCTGGAATAAAGATGGGCTTGGGAACATTATGGACAAAATCGAGTACTGCTGTCTAAAGCTCGATGAATGGGGAGGTGGAACAATAAAAGAGCTGAGAAAAAAAATTAATAACTGTAGATGGGCCATGAGAAGGTTCCGATCACGTCGAGATGTCTATGGTGTGCAGAAGTATAATGATGCCAGGGGTGAGTTCTTAAATTTGCTCGAAAGACAGGAGATATATTGGAAACAGAGATCAAAACAATTTTGGTTACGGGAAGGAGACCAAAATACACGGTTTTTTCACAGATTTGCGACAGGGAGAAGAAAGAACAATCAGTTATCAGGATTGCAGGACGGGTCTGGTAATTGGGTAGAGGATGCTAAAGGCATGCAAGAGATAATTACAGAATATTTCTCTGACTTGTTTAAATCTTCAATGACAGCAGGTTCTTTATCAAAAAATGAGAAGGTGAACACGGTTACAGAAGAACAAAATGTACAGTTGCTGGAGAGTATCTCGAATGAGGAAGTCAAGGATGCCGTCTTTTCAATGCATGCTGAGAAAGCTCCTGGATATGACGGATTAAATCCGGCTTTCTATCAAACCTATTGGAGTGTAGTTGAAGAGGATGTGGTGGGGTTCTGTAAACATTTTTTTGCAACAGGTGAGCTGCAACCGGAGTTTAATCGTACCTTAGTATGTTTGATTCCAAAGGTAAAGAAACCGAAACAGATGAGTGAATTACGCCCCATATCCCTCTGTAATGTCTTGTTCAGAATCCTTTCCAAAGTGCTAGCAAACAGGGTGAAAACATGCTTGCCACGGCTGATTTCGGCTAATCAGAGTGCCTTCATAGAAGGACGGTTGTTAACAGACAATGCCTTGATTGCATTCGAAGTAAATCACTATATCAAACGTCGAACTCAAGGGAGGAAGGGTGTGGCTGGGTTAAAAATCGATATATCCAAGGCATATGATAGGCTTGAATGGAATTTCATTGAAGGTATGTTGATAAAGTTTGGGTTCTCTGAGCAATGGACTAGCAGAATTATGAAGTGTATTAAATCTGTTTCGTACAGTTTTATACAACAAGGAGAGGTCTTTGGGGATATTCGGCCTCAAAGAGGGATTAGACAAGGGGATCCCTTATCTCCTTATATTTACATACTTTGTGCGGAGGGTCTTAGTTCTATAATCAAGAGAAATGAGGAGGTGGGTTTGCTTCATGGGTGTAGTATTGCAAGGAAGGCACCAACTGTATCTCACTTGTTGTTTGCGGATGACTGCTATTTCTTCTTCAGGGCAGTTGAAACAGAAGCGAGGGTGATGAAGAGAATTATTCAGAGATATGAGAATCTATCGGGACAAGCTGTAAATTTTAGCAAGTCTATCATCACTTTTAGTCCGAACACATCCCTAGAAGATAGAAATTTAATTTGTGGGGTGTTGGAAGTGAAGGAAAGTAGGTCACCAGGGAAATATCTTGGACTTCCGATGTCAATAGGGAAGAAAAAGAATGAAGTGTTCAAATTCTTAAGTGATCGTGTTAGTCAGAAGTTACAAGGGTGGAAAAATACGAATATGTCAAAGGCGGGTAAATGTGTTCTGTTAAAAACGGCAGCACAAGTAATTCCCAACTTTTGGATGAATCTGATGCTTATTCCAGCTGAGATATGTACTAATATTCAAAGACAAATGAATGGATTTTGGTGGGGAAATGGAAATGCAGGTAAGGGAGTGCGTTGGATGGCTTGGGATCGGATCTGTGATGTTAAGGAAGCAGGAGGACTGGGATTCAAAAATTTACAGCAGTTTAATATTGCAATGGTAGCTAAGCAGGGGTGGAGACTGTTAAATGAGTCGAATCCGTTAGTTACGAGCATTATTAAAGCCAGGTATTTCCCAAACACTGACTTCTTAAATGCAAAATTGGGAGATAATCCCAGCTATATGTGGAGAAGTATTCTATCAGCTCAAGAGGTATTAAAACAAGGGTGTCGTCGTAGTATTGGTACTGGGAAGGACACATTTGTGTGGAAAATTCCTTGGCTCCCATGCACGACAAATGGATATCTAACGACAGTTATGCCTCAAGAGTTGGAAGATATTAGGGTGTGTGATCTAATGGAGGGGCAACAAAGAAGATGGGATGATGATATTTTGGAGGATCTGTTTAATAGTAGGGATGTCCGTTTAATAAAGAATGTTCCTTTATCAACAATGGACAGAAATGATTCCTGGCTATGGCTATTTGATGAGAAGGGTCAGTTCACAGTCAAGAGTTGTTACCGGAAATTGGTTGGGGAATGCGATACATCTAACGCAGTTTTCTGGAGGAAGATATGGAATTTAGCACTGCCAGGGAAGGTGGGCTTTTTCCTATGGCGAACATGTAGAGCTTGCTTACCAACTGCTAGGGCGCTGGTAAATAAAAGAGTTAACATAGATGATAAGTGTGGCTGGTGCCAGGTGGAAAAGGAAGATGAAATGCATGTACTATTTGAATGCCAATTTGCAAAGGAGGTGTGGGCATCAATTGGTATGCTGCAATGGGTGCAAACCATACCAGGGGAATCGATACTGGCTACCTTCATCAGACTGTTTAGCATTGGAACGAAAGATCAGTGTGTCTTGATAGCTGCGGTATGTTGGAGTCTCTGGAACCGACGAAATAAATGGTTGTGGAACAGAGTTGCGGTTTCGGTCTTTGGTACAACAAGTGCTGCAACGAATCTATTGGCAGATTGGAAAAAAGCTCAGCTAGAAAAATCCAGGAGCATGTCGATACTATCTGAAACAATAAGAAGATGGAAGACACCTCAACGAGGATGGGTGAAAATAAATATGGACGCTGCTGTGTTCGAGGACATCAATACCATTGGTGTTGGAGGTGTGATTCGAGACGAAAACGGTAAGTTTTTGAAGGCGATAAGTAGGCGGGTGGAGGGTACGTGGTCACCAAGAGAGGCTGAGGCGTTGAGTCTCAAGGAAGTATTATCATGGACAAAGGTATGTGGATTTACTCGATGTGTATTTGAGACAGATTCAAAGCTGTTGGCAGATGCATGTAATGGGAGTGCAGGGTGTTCTTATTTTCATATCATTGTTAGGGAATGTGTTGATTTAATTAAGCACTTTGAAAATGTGCTAGTGCAATTTGTGCATAGATCTGCGAATGAAGTCGCTCACATGTTAGCTCGAGCGTCTCGTTCTATGTCAGGTCCGCAGGAGTGGGAAAATGTCGCTCCTGGTTTTTTATTGGATGTACTTTCATATGATTCAATTTAATGCAAGTACGATTATCGTCAAAAAAAAAACAAGACACGAACAACTATTATATGTGTTCTGTACAAGAAAAGAAGTATATGATTTATTATAAAAAATAATTTATTTTCCACATTTAATTTTTCCACATGTTCTGTAATTTATTTGTTATATAATTTAATTTTTTGTTTTAGGCACGTTGTTGTACCTTTTTGTTTATAAAAAATTTTTATGTTCTTTATTTTCTTGTCTATATTGAGTTTTATTTTTTCTCCACATGTTCTGTAGTTTATTTACTATATTTATATAATTTAATTTATTTATGTTTTGTATTTTTTTGTCTATACTGAATTTATTTTTCCTCCACATGTTCTGTAAATTTTTTGTTATATAATTTAATTTTTTTATTATATATTCTTTTTTTTCAATTATTGTACCTTTTTGTTTAATAACATTTTTTTATGTTCTGTATTTTCTTGTCTATTGATTTTTATTTTTTCTCCACATGTTCTGTAGTTTTTTTGTTATATGATTTAATTTTTTTATTATATATTCTTTCTTTTCACATTGTTGTACTTTTTTTTCATTTTTTATGTTCTGTATTTTCTTGTCTATATTGATTTTTATTCTTTCTTCACATGTTCTGTAGTTTTTTTGTTATATAATTTAATTTTTTATTATATATTCTTTCTTTTCACATTGTTGTACTTTTTTTCTTTATAACATTTTTTATGTTCTGTATTTTTTGTTTATATTGTTTTTTATTTTTTCTCCACATGTTCTGTAGTTTTTTTATTATATAATCTACCTTCTTTTATTATATTTTCATTCTTGTCTCATTGTTGTACCTATTTTTCTTTATAACAATTTTAATGTTCTGTATTTTCTTGTCTATATTGCTTTTTATTTTTTCACCACGTGTTCAGTAGTTTTTTTTGTTATATTATTATTTACTATTCTTTCTTGTCACATTGTTGTACTTTTTTTCTTTATAATATTTTTTATGTTCTGTATTTTCTTGTCTATATCGCTTTTTATATTTTCTCCACATATTTTGTAGTTTATTTATTATTAATTTATTTTTTATGTTATATTCTTTTTCTTCTAACATTTTTATGCTCTATATTTTTTTAAATATGAAAAATAAGACAAATGAGTACTACTTTTATATAAATATATTTCTGTTATTTTTAAGTATGTTCATCCTCCTTTTTCACATATTTAAAAAAAATAACATAATTCAAGAATATAGAAAAAATGTAAAATTAAAACATAAAAATATTATTGTAAAATAAATTAAAACTAATGGATGTAAATAAGATGAAAAATAAAAGCAAAACTTAGCGTGGCACATGTCTAGGGTGTTCAACATCATGCGCGCACGTCGTGTCTAGGTTTTCAACATAGGTGAGCGCACGTAATATTCTACGGTTCAGATCAAAAGTTCCCAGGTTACTAGGATAGGAGAGTTCCCCGTTGAACCATACCCTATATATATATATATATATATATATATATATATATATATATATATATATAATATAATATAATTATCGGGTCGGAGATCGGGCCGACAATCGGGGAAAATCGGGTAGGGGATCGGGGATCGGGCCGGAGGAATGTGAAAAACCGTACCCGGCCCGATCCCCGATTTTTTTCCAAAGTCATCCCCGTTCCCCGGCCCGTACCCGGAAAAATCCCTGAATCTCCGCATCATTCGGTGCGGGAATCGGGTCGGGATCGGGCGGGTCGGGATTAATGACCATCCCTAGTAGTTCTGTTACCCTGATCATTAACAATGATTTGAACTCGATATTGTTGCCAAACTCCGACGCAAGAGTAGGTTGTTCCCAGATCAATCCCAACTGCAGGTCCATATTCAGCCATCTTCACATGCAACTTTATATCAGAACCAAAATACAGAACAAAGAAATAGATATCTGTAAGACGGTAACTTATCAAACAGTGCAACAAAAAATGCTTTTTCTATAGAACTCTTGTACTCGTATTCAGGTTTATCGAGTCTTCTTATAGAGAAGTGCAACCAGTGGGTTTCATAGAGAAGTGCAACCAGGACTTAAAAAAATGAGTTCCTGCTTAAATTATAAAAGTGAATCGAAAGTGAGAAACAAGTTAAGAATCATAAATTACTCCCTCCATCCCAAATTAGATGAGCTCGTTGATTTCGGGCACGCATTTTAAAGTTTATTGACCGCATAGCTATATTACTTTTTCTTAAAATTTTATTTTTGCAAATAAAAATTTAAATATAAAATTTTCATTTTCAAAAGAAAAATTAAAAAAATAAATTTCAGAACTATACGGCCAATGCACTTTAAATTACGTGTCCAAAATCAACTAGCTCATCTAATTTGGGACGAAGTGAGTATTAAACTCTTTAGAAAAGAAATAAAAATTGTAATATTTTTAACTTTCTATAAATACTTCTAAATTTTTTTACTCTTTTGTATTCTGCTCCCTGGCCCAGCCACTTGCCCTGTGTGAGACTTTTTTTTTTTTGACAAATGCAAGAAGATTTCATTAACTCGAATATAATACAGTCGGGACAAACCCTCAATTGTGGATACAACCAGGTGGTAAAACAAATAGCATGCTCAAAACAATTAAAAACAATTAGATGATTTGTTTCCTGATCGTTTAACAGATAGAATTCAATAATTTTTGAAGGTAAGAACGAAATCAAAGACATCCCAAGCAATCCAAATTGCACCAAAATCTCTGGAAACAGTAACATCGCAATTGACCATATCACATAAAAACTATTGATAGCCCAATGTTCAGAAACACCAACCACATAAATTGAGATTGGAGAATGGGCACCCCAGCTATCTACATGCCGGATATCAGCTATAGACATGCCGAAAGTGTAAACCCGTAAATGATATCATGACTAAACAAAGACATAACAAACACTCCAAAAAGAGAGACACAACCACACACTCCAAGAGGAGAGACACACAAACACCCAAAAAATTGGGTTTTATTGAAAAAAAATTAACGAGAGTAAAAATAGATAATAAAAGAGTTGGGGCTTTCCACCAAACCCCTCGAACCCTAGTAGAAGAGGAAGAGAGGAGAGGCGGCTGCCTTGTGTGAGACTTTTTAGTTGCCCACGTAATCACGTTAATACTATATTACCATCACAAAGAAATTTTGGAAATAGTAGCGATCGGGGGAAGGAAAAAGTATTATTCAAGAAATTAAAAAATATAGAGTCCGTTTGGCTGAGTTTATAATAAGTATTTCTTGCTTAAAATAAAGAAGTGAAATAAAAGTGAGAAACAAGTTAAAACTTATAAATGATTAAAGTGTTGGAAAAATAAGTAGAAGTCGTGAAACAAAAGTTAACATTCTTAACGTTTTATAAATATTTTTTAACTTTTTATGCAAAGAGTACAAATAAGCGATTTTAACTTATAAATCCAGAAGTCGGGCTTAAAAACTCAGCCAAACATCCCATAGTATACCATCGTCCTGTGCGTGCATTTCTGACGTTTAAAAGTGAAAATTAAATTTTCACAAAAAAGTGATCAATAATAATTTATGATGATAATAAGTTATTGTTTCACGATAGTCATCAAATTTCAGTTGATTCTCAACTTATATTGGTTGTGTGTGGCGAATGTTACTTTTCTAATTTAAGGGCTTATTTATTTCGGAAAATACATTTTTTAATATTTTTTGGCATATAAATATTAAACAGACGTTTCAATAAAAAATAAGAATTTATTCAAGAAAAAATAAAAAATTATATACTTACTTATTTCTCAAAAATAAAAATAACCCCATTAATATATCCGAATCAATTTAGTCAACACAACCCATCGTAACATGTTTGACGTTAATTTGATGTACAGTACAAGTTGCAATCTGCAAGCGCCAAAGATCGTTTACTAAAAAAATCTAATTTTAGTAAAAAATCCAAGACGCCTCTCCTCTCTTCCTCCTCCATTAGAGTTTGTCCTTTTTCAAGTAAATCGAGGGGCTTCCATTGGTTTTCTCCGGTGGAAAGCCCCAACCCCTTCATTATCTATCTTTACTCTCGTTAATTTCTTTTCAATAAAACTCAATCTTTTGGGTGTTTGTGTGTCTTTCCTCTTGGAGTGTGTGGTTGTGTCTCTCCTTTTGGAGTGTTTGTTATGTCTTTGTTTAGTCATGATTGGGTTTATTTCGTGTTGGATCTGTTGAAAACGAGTTTATTGATATTTTTGGTGATCTACAAAAACTGTATCGAATCTGGGACGGTGATGATTATTGCAAGAGCTCACCTTTCACAACCAAAGATTGTTCATCATTCACGGGTTTACATTTTCGGCATGTCTATAGCTGGTATCCGGCATGTAGATAGCTGGGGTGCCTTCGGCAAGTCTATAGCTGGTATCCGGCATGTAGATAGCTGTGGTGCCACTTCTCCAATCTCGATTTATGCGATTGGTGTTTCTGGCTATTAATAGTTTTTATGTGATATGGTCAATTGCGATTTTACTGTTTCGAGAGATTTTGGTGCAATTTGGATCGCTTGGGATGTCTTTGATTTCGTTCTTAGCTTCAAGAATTTTTGAATTCTATCTGTTAAACGATCAGGAAACAAATCATCTAATTGTTTTTAGCATGCTATTTGTTTTACCACCTGGTTGTATCGATAGTTGGGGGTTTGTCCCGACTGTATTATATTCAAGTTAATGAAATTTTATTGCATTTGTCAAAAAAAAAAAAAGATCGTTTACTTTCGCTTCTCAGCTTTTTGATATATTTTGAGGGGTTAAAAATATATTTTAACATTTAATTTTATCTCGGAAATAGTTAAAATTAATATGCAAAAGTGTTCCTTTTAATCTTTTAAGAAACAATCAAAATAATTATAATTTTAAGAGGAAAAATATAGATGAGAAATAGACAAAATGTAAACTCCAGATCTATTCTCTTTTCCCAAATTAATTAACCGTAGCAGCAGGAACTTAAAAATGTTTAGTATCTTTAAACGCTCGAGACTGTAAGAGCAAGTCCAATGGTGAGCTAAAAATAGGTGTAGCTATTGCTATAATATAGCATCAAAAAGTGGTTTTTGGTGCTAAAATAATATCACATCTCCAATGGTTGGTGCTATATCTTGTGCTAAAATAATATATGTGCATTCATGTACTTGAATAGGTTGAGATATAAATCTATTTTTTATTCATTTCCCTCCACTTTTTTACTTTTTGATGAGGTGGCAATTATAGCTATTGCTATAGTTTGTGCTAAATATAGCACCAACTATAGCAATATGCTATTTTAGCACCAAGTTTAGCACACCATTGGAGTTGAAATTTTTTGATTTTGAGCTATAATATAGATATAGCACAAGATATAGCTCACCATTGGACTTGCTCTAAGACTGTGTTCATATGAATAGAATGAAATGCGACGAATGAAATAAAATTTGTGAGGGTATTAGAGAAAAATTATATAAAAATTATATAATTTTCTTCGGTCGGGGTAGAGTGATTGGCGAGTGGAATAAGGCCGTGAAATGATCCGGTTGATATCCGCTATCCCTATACTCAACTATCAGATCATATTAATGTTTAGTTGTCCAGATTTGGATTTGAGATCATTTTATTCGTATATAAACCAATCTTGGATATTTGAGTTTCAGATCTAAACCAAATATGATCCAGTATTATACTTTCTATTTATTAACTTTCTATTTATTAACTGGGTAGTTTATGATCCATCGAATATGATCCAATAACATTAAATACCATTATTATTTCAGCTATTCGAATAATTATTATTTAGTCTAAATAAACATAATATTATAAAATATAATAATTTTAAATTGAAACGTACAATTATATGTAGATATATATAATTTATTAAATATATACGAAGATAATAAGCATTATCATTAAATAAATCATATTTTATGAAGATTTAAACTTAAATAGGATATTAAAATTTTATAAAATGATAACTATTAACTTACAAATGTGATGGATTAAAAATATAATAGGTATATGAGTTACAATCGAATATGAGCCATGACTCATATTCGGGTATTCGGAAAAGATCATATTGTAAAAATTTATATGAGACCTAATTTGAGTAGATATAGTAGGGCTCATATCTAAGATCATATATTTTAAAAGGTTAATTTTTCCATCAAATTCGGATTTTTCAAAACAGATATGTGACATATATCATATTTTCGAGTTAAATATAAGCCGAGATACCAGATAATCTGTATCGATTCACGGTCCTAATCGCCTAATTGGAGGTCACTGTCAGGAAGTTTGAAAGCAAAGAAAGTCTCTATGCGTTTTGTAAAATATTCGGTGAATAGAGTGTCCTATTATTATTTACACAAATGTAGCTGTTCTCGTTAGGTGGAGAGCTGGTGATGTTTATTGGGATTTTTTTAAAGGGTAATGCTACGTGTTATGTTTAATTAACTTGGATTTGAATTATTTTTTTTTGAGAATATTTTTTCGAAATACTTAGCATTTTCTTTTTTTTAAATGTATTGCTTGATAATTTGAAACAAGGATAAATATCATTTCATTTTATAATAAGAGAATCATTTCATTTCAACTATAAAATATTGCTCATTTTTATCATTAAAATTTGAATTCAATTCCATTTAATCATTATTTTTCATGCTCTCTTCTTTTTTCATAAAATTCTTCAATAATTTTTCGTTAAAGTCTCATCATCTGTTATATCTAATAGAACACGACCTTAGATTTTAGACTTTGTTTGTTTATTGGAATATAACTTAATTCCTAAACTTAATCTTTTGGAATATATTTTTTTCCACGTGTCTCGCTATACTATTATAGAATAATTTATAGTATTTATTTGACAATTTGAAAAATGTTTACCAAAATTTAAAAAATACTACTTTAATAATAAAATATTCATCAAACAATATCCAAATTTCCCCCTAACTATTATTCACACGTTTTTTCTTTCAATTTAAATTCTAAAATAATTAAACTACACTAGACTAGTTCTTAAATAATCATTACTAATTATTCAAATACGCATTAACAAAAAAATCCATCTTACTTGATTAATGCCAACTAGGGATGGGCACGGGGACACTTCGGGGGCGGGGAGTGCTATCCCCGATCCCGATCCCCGAATTCAATACCCCTTCCCGACCCCGTCCCGAACCCCGAACGGGGATTATTTTCTTCCCCGATCCCCGCCCCGAACGGGGAACGTGGATCCCCGCGAGGTTTCGGAGAATTTTACTTTTTAATAAAAATATAATAACTTTATAATATATAATATATTTTTTAATTAAAAAACAAACTACTAACTCCTAATATAATAATAAAATAATATTATTTTATATTTTCAACATCAAATCGTATTAAAAATGATTTATAATATAAATAAACGACAATTTAAAATTATAAAACATATTATATTACAATATATTTATAATCAATCAATAAAAACAAAGATTATTTTATAATTTTAATTATATTATGAAGGTTATCTATTTTTAATAATATATTTAATATAATATATATAAATATATTATTTATATATATATATATTATATATATATATATATATATATATATATATATAATCGGGGTCGGGGATCGGGGCGGGGAGACACCAATCCCCGACCCCGCCCCGATCCCCGAATTTTTTATAAAAATTTCTCCGATCCCCGCCCCGCCCTCGAAAAATTTCCCGAATCCCCGACCCGAACAGGGCGGGGATCGGATCGGGATCGAGCGGGGCGGGGTGAATGCCCATCCCTAATGCCAACAAACGACAAACAATAACGAGATAAAATGGTTGAAGATTGTGTACACCCAGCTTTTTGTATCTAATCGTATACCTTATACAGTGAACCCTAGTCTTTTAGGGTTTTTCTATTGGGCCTTTCCTGAGTTGAACAATCTTGGACAGTTTAAGGTTTTAGCCCAGCCCAAATTCCCAAATGTTTTGTTAAAACATAAACCCGCATCAGATATTTAAAAATTATATTGATAAAATTTTGAAATTTAATATATTAATAAAATTTTAGATATTTGAGAATTAGATTTTAAAGTAAATTGTATTATATTACTGATCATTTTATATATTTTTTATAATTATATTACACACACACATATATAACTAGTTGAGATACCGCGCGTTGCGGCGGCCTATAAAAATAATATTAATAATTTAATATTAATATTTGTAAAATGTAATAATTTTGTGACTATTTATAAAAAGTATATTAATGATTCAAAATTAAAATTTATAGAATAAAATAAATTTTATATTATAAAAATCTTGATGTAATATCAATACTAATATATAAAATTGTAAAATTGAACTATAATTCATGGTGAAAAAATGAAAATAAATTTCCACACGTAATTAACAATTCAAAGAACGACGGATCTTAATTTTATTTGTGTTTTTTTTAAAAAAGTAATCATGTTCTTACATTGTCACCTTACCTCAATTTTTTTTGGATTGATTGTGCACAAAAACATCTAACTTAAATCCGTGAGACAGTGGTCTATAAGACTATAACTACCCTTACTTGTAACAACTTTTTTTTTAATACTATATAACGGAGCAATTTTTGGTGTTCCATAAATTATCTGAAACAAAATTAGATTTTGAAACTTGCTTCTAATATATCAGAAACTAAAAAAGGTAGTTATTATCACCAGAGAGCGGTAGGGTTGTGATATTGAGAGAGGTAGGGTTGTGATATTGAGAGAGAGAGGAGATTGTATTTAGATGATCTAACCTACAACCTATAGGGGGTATTTATAGGTGCGGAGAGACTTGTGTGTCACTCTTTCTCATAATTAAATAATCTGAAACAAAATCAGATTAAAACTTTGAAGATACCATATTCCATAAATAATCTGAAACAAAATCAGATTCTGAAACTTGCTTGTAATATATTCGAAACTAAAAAAAGTAGTATTCCATAAATAATCTGAAACAAAATTAGATTATGAAACAAAATTAGATTCTGAAACTTGCTTCTAATATATCAGAAACTAAAAAAGATAGTTCTAATTTCTGATAGTTTTTATCCAAAAATTCTAGAAAATTAGAAAAATAGAACGGAGCGATGTGAGAGGCGCCACCTACACGCCCCACGCTTCTACTTTATATAAGTCACGCTTCTCCTTTATATAAGTATATTGATTAGGTCACTCATCAATTTTATCGATCAACAGTAAAATATAGATAATTATTTAAATAATGGAGGAATACTGTTTTAAAATTATTTTATTATCACAAAATAGCTTTTAAAAACTAAAAGATTTTATTTACGTGAAATGAGAGAACCAAACTAGTAGACTCATGAATTCTGTAGTTGTGAACTTATGAAATGCAAAATTTTTAAAGGATTTGAATAATAAATTTTGTAATAAAATTTATCAAACAAAACTTCGACAAATCGCACTAACATCCTACTGTCTACAAACGACATTTTATAAATTATCCTATTAATATTTCTATCATTAAAAATTCCATAATCTTAGAATTTCCTAACTTAAATAGAACACTTGCATTATACTTTTGTAACAATAAGAATAAAATTTCATAACAATAAAGGGTTCTATGAGTGGCTACAGAGCTCTTGAACATGATGCAACAAACAGAGACAATTGCTTAAAATACTAGAAGTCTGAACAGACCATCATCATCCATTACATTCTACATCAAATTTTAATATAGTCTTCCACCATATGCAAGCCAGTTTTCAAAAAATTCCACCATACACAAAAGAAATATCAGAATCCGAAAATTATTCAACTTCCTCAATCTTGATGCCTGTATGGCTTGGAATCATAGAATTAAAAAAAGCTCTTAGGTCACTCTTTCTAGAGTTGTACTCAGCAGCTTCAGCACTCCTATTAGCATTAACCCACTGAATGGCCTCCTGGATAGCATTCTCCACCTTCATCTTAGTTGCTGGGTTAAGATTGCATGAAGCTCTAATGGAACTCCTCAGGTTATATGCATAATCTTCATATGCATTCATTGCCTTGATATTTTTCTTAAACAACTCATCTTCTGCTCTGTAAGTCTCAGCATCTCGTATCATCCTCTCAATCTCATTCGCTGTAAGTCTTCCCTTGTCGTTGGTTATTGTTGCATTCGTCTTCACCCCATTAATCTTACACTCCGCGGTAACATGTAACACCCCATTTAGATCAATGTTAAACGTAACAATGACTTTAACTTCACCCCTCAGGCCAGAAGGTATGCCATGGAGTGTTAGTTCACCCAGTAAGTTGTTATCTTTGGAACACGGTCTCTCACCCTCGTACACTTTAAACAAAAAGGATTTCTGGTAATCATGACAATTAACGCGAATGCTTTGTTTGCTGGTAGGAATTGTTGTGTTTCTTGGAATTATAATAGTCATCACTTCACCCTTTGATTCAATTCCAAGTGAAAGAGGAGTAACATCAAGCAGCACTATATCTCTGATAATATTATCTGTTGCACCACTTAGTACAGCAGCTTCAATAGCAGCACCATAAGCAACAGCCTCGTCGGGATTAATACTCTTGCAGAGTTCCTTCCCATCAAAAAATTCTTGCAATAGCTGCTGCACTTTGGGAATTCTAGTAGATCCACCCACTAGAACGACATCATGGACCTTGCTCTTGTCCATCCCCCCATCTTTGAGACACTTCTCCACAATATCCAAACAACTTCTAAACATATCCAAGTTTAAATCCTCAAATTTTGCACGGCTGATTTTTCCACTGTAATCAAATCCGTCGTACAGAGAATCTATATCAATAGTTGTCATGGCATTATAAGAAAGAATCCTCTTTGCCCTCTCACAGTGATTTCTCAATCTTCTTAAAGATTTAGCATTTAGGCTTACGTCTTTCTTGTGCTTCAATTTAATTTCCTCAACAAAATGGTTTACCATACGATTGTCAAAGTCTTCACCTCCAAGGTGAGTGTCCCCTGCTGTGGCTATTACTTCAAATTTATCCTTTTCGATCTTAAGTAAAGAAACATCAAAAGTACCACCACCAAGATCAAAAATGAGCACGATTTTCTCCCCAGCCAAACTATTTGTAAGCTTTTGGTCAAGACCATAAGCTACGGCAGCAGCTGTAGGCTCAACAAGGATACGCAACACATTGAGGCCAGCTATTGTTCCTGCATCTTTGGTAGCCTGGCGCTGTGAGTCATTAAAGTGTGCAGGAACAGTAACAACAGCATCCTTTATTTTCTTTCCCACGTAATTTTCAGCAATTTCCTTCATCTTAATAAGAACCATTGAAGACAGCTCCTCGGGAGAAAACAGTTTCGCCACACCTTTGTAATTTACAACTATCATTGGTTTGTTGGCCATATCACCATTTACCTTAAATGGCCAGAGCTTCATGTCACTTTGTACGGTTGAATCTGTGAATTTCCTTCCTATTAACCTCTTAGCATCTGTTTACATGAAAACAATAAAATCTTACAAGAATGTACACATTTTGTTCCAAGTCACAAATAACATTGTTTATTTCGAAGACTGGTCTCAATTGTTCTTTCAAATTTCTTATTCCTTTAGCAAATTAATTTAAACAAAGCCTTTATATTAGTCATTAGATAATCTTCATTTCATGTAAATGTTGGCAGTTAAGAAGATATGTGTTCTTCAACCTTTTTCTTTAATCTTCTTGCAGCGTATAACAAGCACTAAAAAATCATTGCCCATAAACAAGATACTAACAGTGCAAAAGATTCAACCAGAAATTTTAAATGCAGCTTAAGCGGATCAATAAGTAACTTTAAACTAATCAGGCGTTTAACATGATATGATTCAGGCAAGGAGGCTAAAGGACATTAAGCAAATCAAATACTACCTCCATCTCAATTTTATGTCTTGTTTTGACTTTTGAAAATTGAAGTTAACTAAACATCACAAATTACACATATATTATCCAATTGAAAAAGATTAAAAGTTTATTTTATTAACAAAATATATTTAATCCTCTTCAAATCAAACTTTTATATTTTTAAAATAATTAATACATTTTTTTAATTAATGATCAAATTTTGGCCTAATTAATCGCCGAATAGTGAAAAGGACCAGGCAGATAACAAAATTGTAAAGATGATAGATTACCAAAGATGGTGTTTTGAGGATTGAGGGCAGCCTGATTTCTAGCAGCATCGCCAATAAAACGCTCTGTATCGGTAAAAGCAACACAAGATGGTGTAGTTCTGTTACCCTGATCATTACCGATGATTTCAACCCGATATTGTTGCCAAACTCCGACGCATGAGTAGGTTGTTCCCAAATCAATCCCAACTGCAAGTCCATATCCAGCCATCTTCACATGCAAAATAAAGTGCAACAAAAAATGCTTCACATAAAGTGTTTTTAGAGTACTTTCGTTACTGGTAATCTCGTATTCAGGTTTCTCGAGTCTTCTTATAGAGAAGTGCAACCAGGAGTCCTGGATTTTGATTGAAGTGCCTGTTTATTCTGAATATAACTCTTTGTATTCTGCTCCCTGGCCCCGCCACTTGCCTGAGTGAGGCTTTTTGGTTGCCCACAGCCCCACGTAACCACGTTAAATCGTTAATAATGTCGCAAAGAATTTTTTTTTTGAAATAGTAGCGATATGCGGAAGCAGAAAAGTACTCCCTCTATTTTTTTAAGGTTAATTATCAAGTTCACTGAAGTGGGCTTAATATATCAAGTTGGTTACTGAACACAAAACGGTATCAAGATGATCACTGAAGTGGCCATAATCATCAAGTAAGTACCTTAAAATATGAGTTCAAGTAGTAAAAATATTATTTATAAAGTTTTACACATTATTTTTAAAATGATCACTGAAGTGGCCATAATCATCAAGTAAGTACCCTAAAATATGAGTTCAAGTAGTAAAAATATTATTTATAAAGTTTTACACATTATTTTTAAATGTTATCACAGCCAACTAAAAGGTTATGACTTCTATTATTTAAAATAATATATTTATATTTTATCAAATTTATTTATTATTTATGTTTTATTATACAGTTATTTTCTCTGTTTTAATTAAAAATAAATAATAAATAAACTTGATAAAATCTAAATATATTATCATAAATATTAGAAGTCATAACCTTTTACTTGGTTTTGGTAGAATTTAAAAATAATGTGTAAAACTTTATAAATAATATTTTTACTGCTTGAAATTATATTTCAAGGTACTTGTTTGATATTTATGGCCATTTCAGTGACCATCTTGATACCGTTTTGAGTTCAGTGACCAACTTGATACATTAAGCCCACTTCAGTGACCAACTTGATAATTAACCCATTTTTTTTATATGTCACTTTTGACTTAGTCACGCACCTTTAGTTAAGTTGACCGGATAGTAAAAATAACTATTTTTAATTGATTTTTTTGTAAATTGAAATTTTGATTGCATATTTTTATTCTGATAAAGAAAATTTTAAATTAATACTTTTAACTACTTCATCTACGCGTTTAAAAGTGTGCCAAAAAGTCAAACGTAATATATTCAAAAACAAAAAGTGTGCCAAAAAGTCAAACGTAATATATTCAAAAACAGAGGCAGTAGTACTTTTCCACGGTTGACACGTTTTTCAACGCTCATTTAAATTATAGTTTCATAGTATTTTTTAATTTTTTGATTTTTTTTACTGAATAAAAGTTTGATATTTAAACTTTTATTCAAAAAAATAAAATTTTTATAATATATTTTTATAATTTTTTTTGCTGAATAAAAATTTGATATTTAAACTTTTCTTCAAAAATATAAATTTTTAAAAAAGAATTATGAAACCCATACAATACTCTTATAATTCTATAACTTTATTTTTAAATTAGTTTTTTCCTAAATAAAAATTTATCTATTAAGATTTTATTCAGATGAAGGAAATTTTATAAATAAATTATTTAAAATGATATTTCATAGAAGTATTAAAATTCTATAATTTTCACTGTTTAAATCTTTGATCGGGTGAATGGAGTTTCCTATTATATACTGAAATGTAATGTAATTGTTCTGTAACTGAGAGGGGGTGTGATATCCACTCCAATCTTCTACATGTACTGCTTAATGATTTGAGAAATGGATGAATATTTTTTCTCTTTGTAGCAAAATCATTTTATTATATTACTGCTGCTCTTTTGTTCACCTCATTTTTTACAACAGCAGCTTTTTAACAAGTTTAGTTCTGTAATATAATTTTTAATTTTTTTCCTGATTAAAAGTTTTGATATTTAAATTTTGATTCATTAAAAAAATTAGGAAAAAATTATAAAACTATATTTTATAAAATTCGCAAAATATCTGCAAACAGAGAACGTAAACAATCGAGGAAATACAAATTTAACTCTCATGTTTGGAAAATACTGCTCATTTTAATAAGTTGTTCTACGATCTTTATCTTTGGAAGTTTGAATTCCATCCTATTTAATCATTATTTTCCATATTCTCTCATTTTTTTCATAAAGTTTTTCTATAATTTTTTTCCATGTCTCATCATTTTATTATATCCAAGTGAAACCAACTTTACAGTTTATACTACCGTTATAGAATAATTTACAATATTTGTTTGACAATTTGAAAATGTTAGCTAAAATTGGAAAAATATTACTTTAAATAACAAAATACTCATCAAACAATTTAAATTAGTATAACAATATCCAAATTTCTCCCTAATTATTATTCACACGTTTTTTCTTCCAATTTAAATTTTAAAACAATTAAACTACAAAAGATCCATCTTACTTGATTAATGTCAACAAGCGACAAAAAATATGAAGATAAAAAGTCAAAACATTAAATTAAACATTCATCAACAAACTTGGAATAAGAATAAGTCTAAATTATTCTCATTTAAAACGTAAAGGCATCTATCAATTATTAACATAACAAACTTGGAATAAAAATATTTTTTTTTCTCTCTCTTCTCCTTTAAATTAAAATAATTTGAGATAAGAGAAACATTTATTTCCGCTTTCTTAAAATTATTTGGAACCTGTAAAACATTTATATTTTTGTTTTGTGAAAGGAACTTTCCTGGAAAAACTATTCAATTTTCAACTATTACTTTTTAAGGGAGAATTTTTATTTTTTTTAACTTTGAAATATATGTCATAAAATTGTTAAATTGTTTTCAAGAAAATACTTTCCGTAAAAGGGTCTTAGATATATATGTATCGTCTTGACAATAGCTAATAGATCAAATGACTTCAAGTTCAATTTATTCTATAATTTTTATTGGTATTAAAATAAATTTTGAGCCAACTTTTTTAACTCATTATAATATTTTAAAATAAGAACAAGTATATAATTTCAATTCCTTTATCCTTGATAAAAATATTCATCTGTTTTACATATAATATAAGAAATTTTGATTATAAAATTTAAGTTATTAATTTGAATAATAACATTACTCAGTAATTGTTTATATTATATAAATTTAATAATTGATAATCCTAATTATATGATTAATATTCATAGATTAGGTAAAAAGTCAAACAAAAAAAATAACATTTGTCGAAGAATAAATTTGAAGTAAATGGCTTGACAAGTTAATTATTAAGTACATGGAATATTATGATCAACATAGTACATGGTACTCTTATTTGTCGTATATTATCAACCGAATGCAAAACATGACACTCTTATTTATTTATTTTTAAAATTCATAAAAATGTATATTTTATTTAAGCAAAGTTCGTGTATATATATACGCAAGCATATCACTCCCTCCAACTATTCCTTTCATTGCTGCAACTCACCATGTCTCACACACTCCTCCTCTCCGTAATATTCGCAGCTCTCACATTTTCTCTCCTCCTCACCGGAGAATCGCAAGACTTCACCAAGTCGATACCCAGTGAATCCCTCGGCCTCGGAGAGGAGAAGCTAAGCCACCTACACTTCTACTTACACGACATTGTCAGTGGCCGTAACGCCACCGCCATCCGCGTAGCCACCTCCGCCATTAGCAACACTTCAGCGACACGTTTCAGCGACGTCCTCGTGATCGATGACCTGTTGACGGTGGGACCAGACCCCAGTTCCAAACAACTGGGGAGAGCTCAGGGAATCTACACGAGCGCTTCGTTGAGTGAGGTGTCGTTGCTGATGGCTTTCAATTATGTGTTTACGGTGGGGAAGTATAATGGGAGCACGCTAAGTATACTTGGCCGGAATCCGATATTTTCCGACGTGAGAGAGATGCCGGTGGTCGGAGGGAGTGGAGTGTTCCGATTTGCGCGGGGGTATGCTCAGGCACGGACGCATTTTATAGACTGGAATAGTGGGGATGCTGTTGTGGAATATAACGTTTACGTTTTTCATTATTGACTTCTACTTGTTTAATCCTTTTTTTTTTAATGTGGATTGTCCGTTCTTAATTCATTGCTTGAAGTTTACTTTCACTGTGAAGCGCCGAAGTGACGTTGTTTTGTTAAATTTATGTTTGATTGGAAAGAAATGAAACGAAATGGAAACGAAAATATATGAATGAAAATTTACGTAAGAATTTTATATTTTTTAGCACTTTGTTCCTTATTTATGGATTAGAGTTTGAGACAAAATATTTTGTTCTTTACTATTCCTAATCCTAATTTTTTTTCAAATCTCAATAGCACTATAAAAAAACTCATGTAATTCTAACAAAAATATCAAAATTAGATGATATCCTAGTTAAAAATATCTATTTTCGATAGAATTGGAAATCTCATATTTTACCTTCCCATATGATTTTTTTTTTTTTTTTTGACAGAAAGCGGAGCTTTTATTAAGCAATCAAATCCGACATAATACAATTTTGAATAGAACTAGGAATATTAGTCCTATCAAAAGTACGACCAGACAAAAAATATGATTCCCTAGCAAGCTGGTGGGCAACCATATTAGCAGATCGTTTAACGAAAAACAACTTGATTTTGTTTAGTCTTTGAAGAATCCTCCTGCACTCCTCAATGATCCTTCCAAAATAAGATCTCATGGGCACATAAATAATGATCCTTCCAAAATAAGATCTCAATTTTCCGAAATAGTGTAGAAAAAAATGTTTTGAAATACTTGACTCATATTTATTTTAAAAAAGTCTAGGTATTTCGAATTGTTTGTTGACACAGCTTGACGAGTATGTTCACTAAAAATGAAACTCAAAGAAATTGACTGGGCTCACATAAATAACGGAGCATGAATATATATATATATATATATATATATATATATATATATATATATATATATATATATATATAGACACTAAAAATTATCCTTTACGCCCGAATAGAAGCTAGTTGAGCTAGTTTACGTTAATACAGTTAATCAAAATCTGGTGAGTACATGTAACAGGATCCATTCCATAATTGGATGATGTACATTACTTGCAAATTGCAATAATCAACACCAAATGTCTGCAAGCACCAAAGGTCGTTTACTCTCGTTTCCGACATAATAAATAATAATAACCTTTTGGCATGTTTAGAGAGGTTAGAAATATTTTTTATATTTCCACCATAATCCTTTTTTACATGATCATTTTGAATTTTGACTAATTGAATTGAATATGCTATTTAACTGGAATTTACACAAATCATATAATTAATAAAAATAATAAAAATTATATCATTCGAAAGTATATATATTTAGTCTATTATAATACATAATTATCATATTTTAGAAAGAATAAATAGATAATTTGTAATATTTAGTCAAAATTTGGTTTATTTGATTTTTTTAAAATTAAAATGGACATATAAAAAGGGACAAAGAAAGTATTTCAAAATAAAATTTAATATTAATATTTTGTTCAAGAAAAATTTAAAATATAATATACGAAATATTGTTTCTTATCCCAATATAGTTAAATCACATAGATGTCACGTCTATATCCAAACCAAATTGAAAAGTGGCACTAGTAGCTTAAATCTGATTTATATTCATTAATTATCCAGCACCAAGCCGCAACTCGTGGTTGTTTGGTTCGCGGCGAGAAATGAAATAGAATGGTTGGCGGCGACAAATGAAATAGAATGAAATAGAAAATGATGTTGAATAATTTATCTATTTGATTTTAATCCGGAAATGAACTTAAAAATTATATGACAAAATTTTAAACTTGATTTTTATAACATTATATAATTTTAAAAGAGTCAAATATATTATTTAATATAATTTATTTAATATTTTTAAAATTAATATATCTTTTATTTGAAATTTCATTAATTTATTAATATATATTTATACAATTAATTTATTATTTTAATATTAAAAAATATTTTACCATATTATGTCTTATCTTTTAATGATTTCATATATAGATTAGAAATGAAAAATCAAAAACATTGAAAATGTTAGGGAAATGCCTAGTGGGTTTGGGAATGGGTAATGAGAGATTTTCTGTAAATCCAAAATTGAAAAAAGTGAAGTAGAATGACATTTTTAATGAAATAAATAGTTACAAAGAGAATTCTTTTAGTTATTTTTCTTTCCCTTTCTCAATTATTTTGAACTAAACTATCCTTCACAATTTTAGATTTTAGCCGTCTTGACACCGAACCTAGATGAAATTACGCACATCTGAATTTTATATAAAATTAACAATATTATCAAATGAAGTTTAGAATTTCTAATTTTAATATCTAATAATGCGTATCGATAATATTCTTATTAACAAGTACTGTATCTGTTATCTAATCAAAATATTATTTATTAGTCCCTCTTTTTCAAATAATTGACGTTTGACTTTTGTGCACACACTTTTAAGTGCATTGACTGTATAATTAGAATTAATATTTTTAAATTTTTTTTGTGAATTAAAGTATAAGATTAATATTTTTATTAAAAAAGAAAATTATAAAAATAATAATTCTAAGTATGCAATCAAAGCTCTTAATATTATGTGCTAAAAATATAATCAAAATATTTAGATATGTTTATAATAAAGTCAAATGATTTATAAATCAAGACAGTAGCAGTATAATCATAATTTTACAACCAGTTATATATATAAAAATGGCCTGATTAATTTTTAAAAGTAAGTGGAGTATTATTGTCAAAATAGTAAAAAGTCATGATCCTACGATGCTCACACTATTTATGGAAAGTTCCCCTATATATCTCACAGTCTTCAACAATTCCTTTCATTCCACAAGGTTGCAACTCACCATGTCTAACACACTCCCCTCCACAATATTCGCAGCTCTCAAATTTTCTCTCCTCCTCACCGGAGAATCGCATGACTTCACCAAGCGGATACCCCGCAAATCCCTGGGCCTTGAAAAGGAGAAGCTAAGCCATATACACTTCTACTTGCACGACATTGTCAGTGGCCGTAACCCCACCTCCGTCCTCGTCGCCTCCGCCCCCAAAACCAACACTTCAGCGGCACCATTCGGCGAAATCCTCGTGATGGATGACGCGTTAAATGTGGGACCAGAACCCAGTTCCGAACAAGTGGGGAGAGCTCAGGGAATCTACGCGATTGATTCGTTGGGTGAGCCGGCGTTGTTGATGGCTTTCAGTTGTGTGTTTACGGAGGGGAAGTATAATGGGAGCACGATAAGTATATTGGGCCGGAATGCGGTGTTTTCCGACGTGAGAGAGATGCCGGTTGATGAGTGCATATTTTTATATATTTTAAATGCCTAATTATTGCTTGTTCTCATTTATTTATTTGTTTTTTTTAGGAAAATTGCAAAAGCTTGAAGAAATAAAAGAATAAAGCAAAAAGAAGAAAAAGATGGAAGAAAAGGATCATATGGGAATATTCTCAAGGAAGCATCTAGATGGGACACCTACACCCCCTTTTACCCCTTTTACCCTAATTTCCCCCTGTAAATACACACCTCCCCATCATGTTTCAACCAACCTAGAATTTCATATTTTTAGTAGTCTCTCTTTTATGTAGTAGATCTAGTAGTAGCACTCTAAATTTGTAAACACTTTTATTATATCAATACAAGTATTCATTTTTGTTCTTAAATCTTGCTCTTTACTTTTACTTCTAGGCTATGAAATCTTTCTCTAACCACATGAGACTCAAAATTACTTGTGGATTGAAAGGAGCCTAATTATATGTTTTAAGCTTGCATTTTTTTTAGTATTTAGATTGAGCCCCTTTTAATTCTCAATATTATTAGTGGGTTAAATGATTTAGTTGATATTTTGGTTTGTAGTTTGATGGTGTTTTGTTAGAAACTTGGTAGATAAGCTAGTTTTAAAGTTTTGTGTGATTTGGAGTTAGTTTGGTAAGATTTGGTGTTCTCCTTGTTCTTGATTTTGGTGTTTTTGAGGGCTTTTGGGTGTAAATTTTAGTTTATGATTTTGACTTGAGGTTAGTGGGTTTTGGTTAGTTATATTTTATATAGGCTAGATTTAAAGTTTGGTATAATTTGGAGTTGTTTTGGCTTGATTTGGATCTTGTTTTGATAAAAAATGAGTTGTTTAGGGGCTATTTAGTGTAGAATTTATTGTTAAATTTGATTTAGAGTTTAGTGGGCTTTTAATTGTCATAGTTGGAATAGCTAGATTTTCCGGTAAAATTAATTTTCCGGCGAGATTTAAGCTATTCCGGGCACCTCCATAAATTCCGGTGAGCTAGTGTAGTGAATGCGGCGGCTCGGTAATCTTCTGTTTGTTTTGTTTAATCACTACGGCTTTTTCATGTTTCGACCGCGTGCACTTTTTATATTATTATTAATTATTATTAATAATTTTGTTTTCGATCTGTTGTGTTGCTCGGTAGTCACGTCTTTTCGTCTTCGTTTTTGTTTCATTTCACGTACTGTCCACACACGTATCACCTCCGCTTGTTATTTTGTTTTTCTTTTCTTCCGGTTATTAGTTACTTTAAGTTAATATTTTCAATTAGGTTGATATTAATAATCGAAATTCTCTACAAAATTAATTGGTCTAATTCGATTAAGTTAGAAATTAAGTTTTCGCGAAAATTATTCTAGTCCTTGTGGTTCGAATCTAAAAGTATTAAAACGAGATCGTGCACTTGCGATTAAAATCTTATTTTTAGCACATCACCGGTGGTCGGAGGGAGCGGAGTGTTCCGGTTTGCACGGGGGTATGCTGAGGCACGGACGCATGCTTTCGACTTGAACAGTGGGAATGCTGTTGTTGAATATGACGTTTACGTTTTTCATTATTGACTTGCTGTGTGATGATAGTTTTTTTATTTCTATTTTGCACGAGCTACTTGATGATTGTTTAACCGTTTTCTTTTCGTTAAATGCTCATTGTCCGTTCATATTTGATTTCTTGAAGTTTTATACCATTCTCCCTGAGTTTTTTTTAGGAAAGCGAGTGAATGTATGAAAATATTTTGTAGTGAAATTATGTTATAATTATATTTATTTTTATTTATTTTCATCATTTTAAAAAACTTAAGAACACAAATAAGAGTGAAAGTTATATCTCTTCACTTATTTTCCTTCATATTTATAACTCAGGTTAACTGAGATTGTGCGGTGTACACTAAAGTACATTTACTTGTTTCCCTGCAGGCCTGCACGGCTGCAGATGGATTGAACTATAAATATTGTTCCCATAAATGATATTCCCATTGTTGGGAGTTATTTTTTGGAATAAGTTAATATGTTTTAATGATAATTCTCGACAAAACAAAATAATTAAAAGTGATTTGTTTATCCTTAATTATATAGATTTTGTATATTTGCTGACTATGTCTTTATTTTTTACTCTCTCATTGTTTGGAGGCCGAAGATTATATGGAATTGGCTAGGTGCACAAAACTGCGTATATAAAATTTATATATAATGAGGTGACAATTGACGTGGTGAGTTTTAATAGGAGTGAGGTCATCCCAATTAAAACCCACCACATATCATTATGTATAATTTTTTGTACACTATTATGTACACCAAACATTTTCCTTGAAAGTGTATCCAAATAAAACAAACCAGATTTTAGTGATCAGGAATGCACACGAGGTATTTCAAGGTTAAGGAGTGCTATCCCTGCTGCCGATCCCCAAATTCGGTATCGATCTCTGAACCCGTCTCGAACCTTGAACAGGGATTCTTTTTATTCCTGAACCTCGTTCTGAATAGGTAATGTGATTCTATTTTTCAATAAAAAAATAATAATTTTATAATATATAAAGTATATTATAGTTAAACTAAGGATCCCGTTATAGAATAATTTGCAAGTTTTTCATTATTAACGTGCCATATGCTGATAACTTAGATTTTTTATTTATGTTGTTGAAAGTTCGAGTTGAGTGAGTAATACGACTACACGAGACCATATAATTTGTTTCTTGATCCACTCACAACATAATACTTTTGTGATTTGGTTTCTTAAATATCAATGAGTTTAAGATAATTATTCACGTAAAATTTGGTTTCTTACAATATATTATCAAATTTTAAAAAATTGGGTTGGCAGAGTTTTACAACCGCTTTGGTTCCTACATAACATTGAGGTCCCGTTGATCTTGTTTTTGTAATCAATATATGAAGACTAATGAATTAGAAAAAAAAAAAATCTATTCCGTAAAATTAAGTAGCTAAACTCCTTCACGACCAGGAAAAAATTGTTTCCCTTCATCAATATAATGTTTGCAAGGTGGAAAATAAATTGACTTTATAAAGCTCTTTTACATCATCACTTAGGCCATCTCCAACAGTGGAACCGGTTTTTGGCCTAAATCTTGATCAAAATTTAGACCGAATCATCTTTCCATTCCAACAGTTTGGTCTAAATTTTGGTCCAAATTCATATATCAATATTTTATTCTTCTAACTATCTTTATATTATTATTCTAATCTTTTAACAATAATATAAAATTTCATATTAATATTAAACCCAATAAATTCATATATTGTTCCCACAAATGCTCAATTTATATTTGATTAAGTCCAAGTTTTAGTTTGTATTTTGTTAAATTTTAGTTTTTATGTTTTCGTGTAAGGTGTATCTGTAATTTAGCTTTATCGAATGTAATCTTTATCTTATGTTTAATATATTGTTAATTTGAATTATTTTAAAATTGTTTAATTTTATTATATTTCAAAATTAATATATATAATTATTTAAGTAAAATATATTAAAAATAATTTATAAATATTTAATAATTATATTAATATATAATCATTCAATTAACTAAATATATAATATATAAAAGATAAAAGGTTATTATTATAATAGAAAAAAGATTTAGGCCGGTGAATAGTGCTAGCATAAATTTAGGCCGGTACTGTTCACCGACCTAAATTTGGACCAAGATTTAGGCCACTGTTGGGAAGATTTAGGCCGAAACTGGCCCAAATTTGGACCTTTAGGCCACTGTTGGATTTGCCCTTATTGTTTTTCTCGGAAGAAACCTAAGAACTAATTGATTACATGTCTCTTCCATTTTTTTTTATGCCGAACTTTTTTTTGCCTTTTAGATTGAACTTTTATACTATATTATTGTAATATATGAAGGCGAAAATCAAATCAAATTTTTTTAAGGTATTTAATTAATCAAACCAAAAGATAGACGGTATGAAATAATTCAAAAAAAATAAGTATTAATTCCATGATTCAAAGACATCCCTGCATAATAAAAACAAACCGCTACTTAAATTATATATCATAGATTAAATGCACATATTTGAACAAAACAAATGCATCGGTAAACCTACACTGCCGAAAAGTCCAACAATTGCAGTTCTCGCATGTTGTATTGAATTATATAATAACTTTAAGGTGTAATCCTCAAATTCAAATACAACAATTTAAGTTCTCATTACAAACGAACAATCTTCAATTATTAGTAGAAATTATATCAAGAGCATAACATAATTATATCACAAAATCTTGCTTTTTTAACATAATTAAGAAATTTTTTTTGATGTCGAATGATAAGGTACCGGTTAATCACAATATTATTTTGAGATTGTCAGGGAACGACGACATGGCGAGATGGTGGTGGAGGTGGTGGCATAAGCATGTGTGGAGATCGGTAGTTGCGTTTTGTTTTGGGAGGTAACGTGAATAACAGTGGTGGTGGCCGGAGAATTGATCGGAGAAAGTTTCGTTTCAATGTTCGCAATGAGCTTTCTTGCGAACTCCATAGCAACACAAACACATACGCAATAACCTTCTTTTTTTTTTTAATTTTTCTGGATCGGTAAAAAAGAGAAAACGATTTCAACTTGTAAAATCATATGCGATGAAGTTGGGAATAGAATTTGTGCAAACACTTCGTATGTGTGGGTATTTATAAGGAAACAATATTCGAATTCTAAACACACCGGGAAAGTACAACGTTTTTTTTTACAATTTAGCGTTGATTTTTATCCTTTTTTCGATTTGTTTTCAAATTCGGTTTTTTAGAGTTATGTAATTTAATTATAATACGATCAAACTGTTCGTTTTTGATTATTATTTAATTACTAATTAATTATTATACCACTTTAATTAATGTAAGTTATATTACAATTTTCTTTTTCGATTAACGGTAATTTGAGGGGTGACAATCGGGTCGGGTCGGACATGGCAAAATTCATATCCAGACCCAAAATTTTTATTCATATCTGAAACCGCTCTGAATCCGAAAAATACCCGAAAATGAATACCAAAACCTGATCCAATAGATTTTGAATCGGATTCGGGTGTACCCGAAACGCGAATTTTTTTAGATTGAATATCCAAAACCCAAACCCGAAATCTGAAAATATTTATAATTATATATATTTCAAGCCCTTAGAATCGTACACGCTACATTGAGCACTAGGAAGAGATAGAATTTCAATATTTCAACTTCAATCATCATAACACAATAGCATTTTGATTTATAAATGTACACAACTTATAATATTTTTCATTAGAAAATATTTAATCACCACATTATCCTTTTTATGCTATAATTTAATTTTATTAATTATTAGTCAATTTTTATGTTCAAGATAAATATATGTTCTTATATTATACAATAATATTTATAATAATAATATGTAATATATAAAATTATATATAAAATTATATATATAATTATTAAATTATATATATATAATTTATTTATATATATATAAAAATATTATATATTCGGTGTTTTTTCGGATTCAGATCGGGTTTGGATTGAGTTTCTGATTTTGGATCGGTATACCTAATATTCAAACCCAAATTCAAAATTTTTTGGGTTTCAAAATTAAATTCATATCTAAATCCAAATCCAAAAAATCGGGTTCTATAAATGCAAAATTTCAGGTTTCAAATCGAATATCATCGAATCGGATTATTTTGTCATCCCTATGTAATTTTTTTCTTTAGATGATAATTACACCAGTATGTCTTAAAAAACAAGTTTAGTTGAAATAAACAATAATTTGAATCAAAAATTTGAGACAGCAAAATATAAGTCCTTATCACTGATTGTTTAAAAAAAAAAGTCTATCACTGATCACCACAAAAACATTACATAATGCTATGAAAAAACAGGATTACAAATTATATATTATTAATAATAATAAGCAAATCTTTAACATTAAAAATACTAATAATTTTTTTAATCACAAATAACCTTTTTTAGTTATATACAATATGTATTACAACGTACTTTATGATATAAAACTCTTTATGATATACGTTTATTATTTAACAATAAATCATCGATTTCTTCGGTTGAGATATGTTATTTATGGAAAATTTTAAAATGATGCCGATTTTCAATGAGATTGGTGTGCGGAAATGAAAATGTAATTTAATTTTTTATTTGAACCGCATTCTCATTCGGGGTAACAATAATCTCAATCTCGTCTCGTACTGGCTGAAATTTCATAATTCAAACTATTTTTACATCTACACGAACACAATGCCAAACGCCCAAACCCTCTTGAAAAACAAACATTATCGAACGTGACAGAATACATTACATGTAACAGAATTTGCTGAACAAGTAAATCAGGTGAAAAGAAACAGTTTTTCCGAACAACAGCCTGAAAAGCTGATTTTCCCATACCAAAAAATTATCAACACCTTTTTTGACAACAGAGCAATTTTTAACAGCACTTTCAAATAGACTCTTAATCTCCCCGTCAAATATTACTCCAGGAAGTGGAAACTGTCGTATAACGCGGACACTATAAACCCGTTTGACTTGGTTTAAAGTTAGGTCTTATGAGTTAATATGATAAATTGAAAATTGAAAATATCTAAAATTTCAATATTCATGACTTATTAATAATTTATGAGTTATTAAAAGTGTAATAATAAAGTTAAAAATAATTTATAGATAGTTTTTATCAAAAAAAGGATTAAATAAATCAAGTCATTGAAATAATACTTTAAATTAATCACTGATTTTATGTCAGTTCCCGACTTACTTTTGACTTCAAATCAATTTATAATTTATTATAAGAACATATATTTTTTTAATTTAAAATGAGAAACGATTTTAAACTCTCACTCAGATCATACACAACGCTAGAGCTATAAGAGCGGTCGGTAATTGCTGCAACTGACGCTACTGCTACTATGTTTAAAACTGATAATTGTTTTATTTTTTTATATGTAATTTAAAGGGGTAACATGTTTTTATATAATGTTTTTCAAATCTTCTTATTTTTTTTAGATAAAAATTTAACATATGTATTTTTATTTTTAAAAAAATTGAAAAATATTGTATAGAAATATATTTTTTTATGTCTCAATACAATTTTATCAGATTTTTTTTTTTTTTTTGGAAATGATCAAAGCAGAAGTTTTCAAAATTACGTGATCCACTGAGACTTGAAAAAGAACTCTGAATCTCTTCTTACCTTTTGTGTCATTTATCAAGGGATTTTAAAAAGAATAGGCTTAGAGTGTAGGTGCAGAAAAATCAAAATGACTACAATCAACCATATTACACGAAACAAGATTATAACGCTTAATATACACATTGTGTTTTGTCTTAATATACACATTGTGTTTTGTCCTTTACTCTTTTTAGACATGTAATGGCACCATATCTCTTCCATGAATACTCCTTTAGAAACCTGCTTCTTGTACTTGCTTGTTCACTTCTAGGTTCAATCCATAGGGCATGCAAGGGCGCAATGCAGTCCCGTTGTTACGATGACCACACCATTGAATCATCCTGATGAAGAGCTGCATGGTCAGCAAACTGTCAGAACCGGCCTGATGAGGAGTCCCAGCAACTCGAGCCAACTTAAACTCTGTAGCCAACGCCTCCAAACCACCACGTAAACGAAACCGCTCCATAATCGCCTTGACATCATACATCGAATTCCCAAAGAACCTGCACAGCAAACCCTTAAAAGTCCCCAAATCTCCAGGCAAATCAGAATTCGTCAAGGCTTTCACCAGATACCCAAAATCATACCCCCCATGAAACGTAACCCAAGTGCACCTCGGTCCAAAACAGCCCCTAAAAAGCCTGGCGAAATCTTGAGAACGAACCCCATACATCTTATTCCACAAGAAATTAATTCCGTGGCGCTTAAGCAACTCGATCGAACTGATATTCTGCACGTCCTTGTCCACGTCGAATTCTCGAAAGTTGAACTGCCACACATGACCCATCTCCGTGCCAAAACCCGGGAGGTTCCCGTACGGATCAGACAGCGTGAGACCAAGCTGAATCAGTTTCGAAGCATCCACATTAGCCTTCATCAACGAATACGCCTCCTCTGGCTCCAGCTCATAGAACTTGCGCTTCTTCAAGTCAGGAACAACAGTGCCTGGAAACTCAGTGTCAATCGAGATGCAGGGGTGCGACATCACGGCCCTTCGGATACGAGAAAACTCCTCTTCGAGATTGTGATCCCACACTTCGATGATCGCAATTGGCCTTCTTGCCAACTCCATAACAACGACACAAACAAATCAATACGCGATAACCTAATTTTTTTGGGTGGGAAGAAAGGAGAAATCGATTAAAGTAGCAAAATTGTGTGCGATGTATGTGTGGGTATTTATAGGGAGAGATCGAGTAGCGGCCAAGTTTTTGAACTACGTCTCCTTTTACGCTTCGGAGTTGGTTTTTACTTTTTACCCCTTTTTCGATTTGATTTCGGATTCGGGTTTTTTTTAGAGTTGTTTATATAAATTAAATAAAATACACAATTTTTTTCTTTTAATGATAATTAGACATAAAGTTTTAGTTGGAATAAAGGTGAATCGAACCAAGATGACATAATACAAAACAAGTTTTTATCACTTGATCACTTATCACTGCCAGCATTATACATTATGCTCTGAAAAACAGGATTACAAATATATACTATTGTAAATAACAAATATTTTTTTACATTAATAACCAGACAAAAGAACGTTTTACATAAAAGTATTTTTTTTTATCACAAATAACTTTTTTTAATTATATACAATATATATTACAATTTTATGATATATACTTTATTATATATCATTAAATAGTTGATTTTTCAACTGAGATATATATTATTCATGAATTTTGAAATTATATGTGGAATTTCAACAAGATTGATGAGGAGAAATGAAAATATAATTCATATTTATATTTAAATCACATTCTCATTTCTGATAACAAAAGTCCCAATCTCATTTCGGTCGAAATTTCATAATTCAATCTATTTTTACAGCTATATGAACACATTATCCAAACCCTCTCGAAACGCACATTATTAAACAAAATCACATTACATGTCCATCCTAAAATAAATGTCATTTTAATTTTCTGCAACGTAATTTAAGTTGTAAGGAAAACATACGTAATTTAAGGTTAAAAAATTAAAAATATAATATTAGTTTATATTTGAATAAAAGATCCTAAACTTAAATCTGGATAAACTAAAAATAATAAGATTTGACACTTGACCGGATAGCCCTGTATTCAGTATTCTATCGGTCTCCAAATCCACCCTAACATTTGATGAGGCATTAATGTCTACTCCATCCCCATTTTCAAATGATATTAAAACAAGAATTTGCGAAAAATTCTAAATATTTTAAAAGATAATTAATATACAATATAATCATTTTAAAATTAATTAATTAATCGAATATGAATTAATATTTGATTATCGTATGACTAAAAAATAAATATAAATTATCATTAATAAATTATATTACAATATAAAATAATAAAATTTTAAAAAATAATAACAAAAGTACATATAAAATTATGTTATTTTTATTAATTTCAATAATGTTTATGCACAATTTTTTATAATATATATGATCATTTTGGAAGGAGATAAGTATGAATAAAGTATCATGGAATTGAGCACGGATCGGATTGAGTGGATGTATTCCCTAATATTAGTCTTTATTATTTCATTATAGTTATAGAATTTTGTTGATTATTACGTATAATTTCATGTGTATCTACGTGATTAGTCTTTGTAGCCATATTTTAGGAAATAATATAAGTAGCCATATTATTGAACCAATTTTAGATTGGGGAGTACATGAAGTAAATGGCAATGATCTCATTTTGCATAAACTCCCCCCTGTTACACTCCAACAAATCCCCTTCCCCAACCTTGGGAGCTGATCACCCTTCCTTTATATTTTTGTTTGGCTAATACAACAATGTGAATAGAGTCTAATTTAGTACCAATCATCCAGGCCTACAAACTGTCATAACCTGTTACATTCACTTAATAAAGAAATAAGATATGAATTGAAATAGAAGTATAGTTTATAACACTGGCAAGTATTTCAGGAACAAAACTCAGTAGTTAAACATTTACTTAATACAATTCACAAAATGCATATGATTCAGTATTCAAAAACTCTGCCAGCTGAAATGGTCTTCTTATAAATATACAAGCACACATGTCATCGAAATACACCCTAGCAATATGCATGACAAAGTTCATAACTTTGCAGAGTGACATATCTTAAATTTAAAAATCTAAGATTGACACAGACCGGGTATAGAGCTGGTAGATAGGCACGAGAAACTTTCCATAGACCTGAAAGTGTATGTAAATTTTTGCATCTACTAAATATAGTTTCAAGTTCTGCAAATTGGCAGGGCACGAGCTATTGTTGAAAAGAAGCAGTGCCTCCGCTTCATACTTCTGGCAAGAATATGTCGACAAGATCTGCAGGTTTTATTCTGGATTTAATTTATTTTGATTTATTTTTATAATTTGTCATGTATGAGTTCTAATCTATGGTTTCTATAATTGATACGTCATAAAGTGTTTGTTAGAACGCCTGAACTAAATTGTTTGTTCTGTTTGATCCATTTAGTACGTTTTCTAATTCTAACATGTTCAAGCTCTATTTTTATTCTCAATCATTTAAGCTGGCCAGGTTGTATTGGGATAGTAGTTCAGTGGTTATATAATATTTTCCTGCTTTGGATTGTCTGGGACTTATTGTGTGGGTCATTGGTATTGCTCAGAAGTGATCAGTGCATGGTCAGAGTGTTGTGTGGTAGATTCAATTATTTGGAATGGTTGGGGAGGGTGCTGTTATCTCTGGCAGGAAGTTTTTAGTTTTATTTGGCTTGCTTTTTATTTTTATCGTTGGAGGACATGCATATTTATTTTCTATAATTAGTTGGTTGTTTTGCCTCTTTGAGTTTGTTATTCGAGGTTTTGTTTTCCAGATAGGAGTCCTTTCTTTCTATTTTTTCTCTCTATGTTATAAAATTTATACGAGGTGCCGCCCTCATTTACCCAAAAAAGAGTATGTGTTTGATGACTGTTGTAGAAATTAATATTGTATGTGGCGTTATTCTGTATTTTCTTATCATCCATGTCGGGATTCAAGATTTTAATCTCTAATTTGTTGGATTGATTTTACAGGTCTTGGTATGAATTCTAATCTCAATTCTTGCGGTGAACAACAAAATGAATTAGAATGCTATCCCCATATCCTTAAACGAAGATATTATTGCATCTTGACTTTCTCGGAACCGGAGGAAATGGTCAATATAAAGGTACATCTCAATCTAATATAAGTAGCAGTCCTTTTTACTGATCATACAACTTAGAGTTCTTTTACTTGCAAGATCAAGGGTCCCAACAGTGATTTCAAAGGCGTATAGGACAGAAGGATCTATAGAGGTTTTACCATAATATGATCAAGATTCAGAATTTGGTTCTGTATCTAGGTCTAAAGCATAGGCTGCGACTAGAATATGAATACAGTACTTGGCTTAAAAAAATAAAAGGTAATGAAAGTACAAATAGTCGAATAATATTGCTAAATTTGGTGAAAATATAAATCCTAATATCCCAATTTTTAGACCGGAAGATGTCATCAAGATTGTCTCTGTTTTTTACAATCTCCAGAGGTAGTGTCATTTACTTTAGTATCAAAACCTCACCACCGATATCTTATATTCTTTTACAACGATCATATTCCAATTTACAATGTTATAAGTGTGGCACATTTAGCTATAAAGAGAATATTTTTCAACGGTCTTTAGCTATAAAGAGAATATTTGGGCAATGCTAAGCCTGGATTAGCTTTACAAAATAATGACTTAGTTGCAAAACTACAGATGTCCTGGCTGAAACAGGTAAATCAGGTTCTGGTATTAGAAATGAGAAGCATAACAACTTAGCCCTAATGTGATTATGTGATTTATTCACAGCCTCATCATCTGATAGTTAGTGTTCATTTGGAACTATACAGTTGAATTTCTGTAAATATGCTATATTATTATTTATCAACAAGGTATAAAGGTTCATTAACTTGACAATACAATTTTGTGAATCTTTGATACGTTCCTGAGTATAATTTCCGTCAACACATGTATTTTTTATCAGAATAAGCATATTCTGGGGTATTTGACAAATATGAGTGCGATTATGCGGCGGAAAAGCTACGAGGTCGTGGTCCAGGTGTCAACAATATGGGGAATTCCCAACAACCGGTGCTTGCTCATCACAAAGATCCATTAGTTGGTAATTTTATTAAGGTTGTTTAGAAGCATCATGTATATTTCCAAAATTCAGGGAGGTTATTTCATTTCACTTGCAGCTCCTAGGCGTAGAGGTAGACGTCCAGGAGTTGAGAAACTTCTGGCACAGAGATATGGCGAGGAAAGTGGCAACACAATAAAGAATCAGACTTCTGCAGAAGATGGTAACATTTAAATCACAAAGATGTAGCAAATTCTGGCAGTATAGGTGATAGGAAGTTTTTTACACTGATTTGCAGGTATATATAATCACTTTATCTTTTATTGAGATTCCTATTTCTAAAGGTTTATTCCAACTCATGGTTCCAGACAAGTTTCAGTTTAATGACACTAGCTTTGTAAAATATCAGCTTAGCAAAAAAATGTGGAAATAATGACAAGAGCAGAGTGAAAGGGATGAGTTAAAGCACCTCTTCTTATATAAAACACATCAGACATTGATAATATAATTCTGCTTTATAAAATATGCCAATCACTAAGTTTCACTTATCACTTAATAGTAGACTATCTGAAGAAATACACAAGCAAGTATTTAAAGTCTGTTTTAGAGAGGAAAGCAACCAATTTGATGTGCTTGCAGAGTCTAACAAGACTTTAACTTGATGACTTTATGCACGTGTTCTTGAAAGGCCTGTATCTGTGCACAAATTTATCGATGAGGAGATAGAGAATCATCCCTCTGTAACGGAGAACTCTGCCTCTGGGGGTAAGCACGTTGCCTGAACTCATTTTCAAATTGATTATATTCTCTAACCATCATGGTATGTACTAATATTCCTTGCATCCAGGTGTTAGCCGTATTGGTCGCGGTCATGTTAGTGGTAAAAAATTCAATGTTATGTATAATAGTGACAAGGAGAACAGTCCAGCGTCTATGGATGTTTGTGGAAAATCAGAGGGTAAGTTATATGTTTAATGTAATTTTTTTTCGGCCATAAATATAATTAAAGGGATCGCAGAAACACTCCTCCAATGTAGAGGATACTGAATTCTATTTTATGTTTAATGTAGTTTCTGCTGATCAGGAGCAGGTAGTGATAGTCTGTTAGTAGATCAAGCTAAGCAGAAGAAGGATATACAGGTGGATGCGACTATGTGGTCTGTAGATGATATTTTGGGTGATAAAGTTAAAGAGTATGAGTTAGTGGCAGTAAGCTGCATCCTGAAGAATTAACAATAATGGAGCAAAGGATTGAAGAAAGAGAAAAATGTGAAGCGAGTGCAGAACAGATTGATCTGTGTCGAAAAGGAGTACATGTCAGAGCCTGATGACACGAATTATTTTATGATGCAGGGGATTGATCAACAGGTGCAAGGTGGTGAGTATACAGGGTGGGAGTCTGATGACAAGGAGAACAAGAGAAGCTGCTGATTTGATTTTAGCAAGTTTCTCATCTTCTTTGTAGTTTATGGATAATTTAGCAATCTGGAACGTAAGAGGAAGAACAATTTTTTCTTTATTTTCTTCAATATCCTTTTTTTTTCTGGTCAAGTTTATTTAAATGTTGCCATGTTTTGTTGTCAATTGCTGCACAATAATTCAAATACAAAAGCAACTTTGATAATGGACAGGAAAAAAAGAGCAGAGGGTGTTGAACACTACAATCACCGCAAATATTTGTTTGTTATAATCTTCCTAAATGTACTACAGAAATAGGAACAATGAGGCAAAAGCCTTTGATACTCTTCAAAGTTTTTATTCAGTATTGAAGGGTTGTGCCAGGGCCAAGTGTGTCAGTTATTTGATCAAAGCTAAATCAAAGAAGACATGGGTATTGTTGACCAGTATTTAACTACCATTAGGTTTTTCTTATTTGGACCCCATCTTATGGATCAAAAAGTGACTACGTTTCGAGGAATATGGACAAAAATTCATTCCAGGAGAGTCCTGCTCATTCCCCTAAAATTTAGGATCCAATTCTCATTCTTCATAAATTTTTTTTGGAACCTCTTTCCCATATTTTTTTTATTATCTTTTTCTTGAAAGAAATAGAATATAATATTGCAATAATATAAAAAACACAAATGAGGATTATTGTTGGAGTTGTCAATCAATATAGGTCGGGCCTTGGTTCAGAATACCTGAGATCCAATTTTTGTGGGTCTAAAAATAAGATCCAGATCCAAAAAAATCGGGTTCGGGTCGGAACAATTACAACTATTAAAATACTCCGTAGTTGTATCCAAAATATACTATATTTTTTTATGTATTTTCTTACATCGTCGGTTTTGTTATATTACTAAATGTATATGAAAATCATTTTTGTTTTAAAATCTCATACCTAACGAAAAGTTAAAGCGTTACTAAAATCGATGTTTAAAAGTTATTTTTTTATGTCAGTTAAAATGATATAATTTTTAATAAATTTATTAAAAGTATTGTTAATATCACAATGAAATATTAGTTATCAATTATTTGTCTGAAGGATGTTTATTATATTTATCAAAGTCTTAGCTTGATAAATTTTAATGTGTTATTTTCGTTATACAACGAATATTTTTCGAAATTACACTCTCATATAATAAACATAATTTCAATACAATTATCAGCTATATTTTATTAGATTCTACTTTTTTCATTTTTTTAATATTTAATATTCAGAACTTCAATAGATAATCTTATTTGTCGATAATATACAAGGTCTTAGCAGGTATAGCGCGAGCATAAAAGTTCAATTTTACACTTACACCTAACAATATACCACCTTCTAAATTTTGTGAGGATAAAAAAAATATAATTTTTTATGAGGGTCTTAGCACGCGTAACGCGAGCATAATTGATTTGATAGCAGTTAAAATAATTTGTAAGCAGATTTTTTGATTAATAGTCTGAATAAGTATAAATTTTTATTTTTTTCGAATAGATTATTACAGCTCTAAGATCACTATAGATGTATACGAATTATTCATAGTAAGGAGAGTAATCGTGGTCATCCTTGCTTATGTAATAGTTGGTAATAATATTAAAAATTCGCATTTTAAGCAAATACACAATATTTTATTTTATTAATTGTTAAATAAATTTTAATGGAAGCTCGCGTAGCGCGGGCATAATTCCCTAGTATTTCTAATAGAGCATAACCATAAAAGTATAAATTTGTAAAATTTCACTTATGAAAATAATGAAAATTTTGTCTAAATAAATCATAAATAATCATTGTAAGATTTTCAAAAAATAATAATTATAAATGCTATCTTGTGTTGATTTTATATTATTCATCTCATAATAATTATATATTTACACTTATAAAATTTACGAATATTATTGGTCTAAAATTTATAAATGATTTGTGATTGGTTCTAAAATAATTTTGATATGCAAAACAAATTTCTATGGCTTACAAAATGGTTAATCGTTTTCTTTTCTACGATTTTCTGCAAAAATTGATAGCTATCAAGTGGACAGAAAAACTGGACCAGTCGATTTGCGATGCAAACCAAATAGTACTCTAGAAAACAGCTACTCCTTCAAACTATTAGTCTGTTTTAGAGATCAGAAAACTTCAAACCTGTGGAAGATGTTCAAATTAGCATTCTGTCAAGTCATTAGTCCCTAAGATCGAGGCTAACAAAGTGGGACAACTTGGTCGAATTTCTACAAAATATCCCTTATATATTACTACTAGATCCCCGGAAACTATGGTAACAAGCAGGCTCCTTCAAATTTCTAACCACCCTAAACACAATCTTTACAAAACTAACCACCTTTTTTTTCACTTCACAGAACTGACCACCCTAATTCAATCAAGCTATGGGCGAACATGTGCAAGCTTTTTTTAATGAACGCCCCTCCCAGGGGCGAACACTAAAACAGGATTCTTATATGTTCGCCCTCCCCATGGGCGAACATATAAGGGTTTCCCTCAACAATCGATGCGGAGTCCCTCTGGTGTTTCATTGTATGTGTTGTCAGCACATTCACTAGCTGAGATTTATATATTTATGTGAAAAGAATAGCGAGGTGGTGGCAATGAAGCAAGTCACAAGCAAACGTGTGGCTGAAATTTGTTTGATGCATGTTAGGTTTGAGATCAAAATTATTATTGATATTTGTTATAAATTTGAAGTGATATTCTTGGACATTTTCACTAGTCTTATTTGATGGCTTTTTTAATAAAAGCTGCATGTTCCATAAATTTTGTTTCCTAGACGTATATTTTTCTTTACAACTTTTCTTTTTATAAAACTAGTTGAGAAGCCGCGCGTTGCGGCGGCCTATAAAATTATATTAATGATTTAATATTAATATTTGTAGAAAAAAATTATTTTGTGGCTGTCTATAAAAAGTATATTAATATTTTAAATTTAATATTTGTAGGATAAAATAAATTTTATATTATAAATATCTTGATGTAATACCAATACTAATATATAAAATTGCAAAATTGGGCTATAATTCATGTTGAAAAAATGAAAATAAATTTATACACGTAATTAACAATTTAAAGTACGACGAATCTTAATTTTATTTGTATTTTTGTTTTTTTGAAAAGTAATCATGTTCTTACATTGTCATCATCCTCCAATTTTTTTTGATTGACTGTGCACAAAAACATATAACTTAAATCCGTGAGGTTGTAGTACTGAGAGAGAGAGGGGAACCCTACAACGTATAAGATATAGAAGTGGAATCGTACAAGTACAAAGTGGAAAAAGAAAAAGTGAGACAAATAAAATATTTGGTTTAAGAATGAGACTCTTGAAAAATTTGTATACTCTACTATAACTTCTGTATCTTATACGTAATTTCTCAACTCTTATATTGTTCAAGTAATCCGAGTAAATTTATTTCTAATTTTCTGGAATCAGCTCCTCTCACATAGCTCCGTTCTATATTTCTAATTTTCTGGAATTTTTGGATGAAAAATATCAAAAATTAGAATTACCTTTTTTAGTTTCGGTTTCAGAATCTGATTTTGTTTCAGATTATTTATGAAATATAGTAGCTTGAAAGTTTTAATCTGATTTTGTTTCTATGTATAGGAGAAGCGATATAACTACCTTTTTTTGTTTCGGATATATTAGAAGCAAGTTTCGGATATATTGGAAGCAAGTTTCAAAATCTGATTTTGTTTCAGATTATTTATGGAATATAATAGCTTGAAAGTTTTAATCTGATTTTGTTTCCGATTATTTAATTATGAGAAAGAGTAGCACACAAGTCTCTCCGCACCTATAAATACCCCTATAGATTGTAGGGTTTTGGATTATCTAAACACAATCTACTCTTTCTCAATACCACAACACTACATCTCTCTGGTGATAGTTCTCTTGCTCAATTTCTAGCTCGGTGATGCTGTTCTTCTGAACGATAAGTGAAGGTTGTTTATACGGTATTAAAAAAATAAAGGTTGTTGCAAGCGAAGGTATAGACCTCGTGCTAAACAGATACAGCAATGGCTATATTAAACAGTCCTCGTGTTGCTTTAGTATTTTATTCTCTTTTCATCTTTGTTCTTCCACTCAATATAACGTCATCTCCAGAATCTGAAGGGGAAGCTCTTGTCGAATGGAAGAACACTTTATTACCACTTCGATACCTCATTTCTTTGCCCCTAAAATCTTGGTCCCTAGAAAATCTCAACAACCTTTGTAACTGGAACGGCATCACCTGCAATACTGCAGGAACAGTTTCCAGACTCAACTTTACTGTGCCAAGAATCTTTTCCTACAAGACGCCAAGCAGAACCGATCCACCCATTGGAGAACTGATGTCTGGTACACTTTCATCCTTCAATTTCTCTTCACTTCCAAACCTCATCTCTTTGGAAATAAGCAACAACAGACTTTCAGATAGTATTCCAGTAGAGATTGGAAATCTAACCAAACTTGAGTACTTGAGCTTTGAAAACAACTATTTCAGTGGTACCATTCCTTACCAAATTAGTTGTCTTCAAAAGTTAAGGTATCTAAACTTGGGAGAAAACTACTTGGTTGATGCTAACTGGTCCATGTTCTTCGACATGCCATATTTGACATCCCTCCTCTTACACTCCAATCAACTTTCTTCAGAATTTCCACCTTTTGCAATCACTTTTAGGAATTTGACTAGTCTTGATTTGTCATCGAATAATCTGACAGGCTCCATACCTGAGTCAGTGTTTACCCATTTGGCTAATCTTGAATTTCTAGATCTTAGTGGTAATTTCTTTGAAGGATCAGTACCCAAAAATATTTCCAAGCTTTCCAAGCTAAAATATCTGAACCTAGAATCAAATAATTTCTCGGGGTCTATTCCTTATAGTATAGGTCATCTACATAATCTCGAGGTTCTTAAGTTGGGTATGAATACATTTGAAGGAAGTATCCCTCCTGAGCTTGGATTGTGTACCAGACTCAATATCTTGGATTTATCTGAGAATCTGCTTACTGGGCCTCTGTCCATGTCCTTTTCAAATTTAACACAGTTGTCTAAACTATATCTATCCAGGAATAATTTCTCGGGATTTATTCCTGATAGTATTAGTCATCTACATAATCTCGAATTTCTTAATTTGGGTTTAAATATATTTGAAGGAAGTATTCCTCCTGGGATTGGATTGTGCACCAAACTCAATAGCTTGGATCTATCTGAGAATCTGCTTACTGGGCCTCTGTCTTTGTCCTTCTCAAATTTAACACAGTTGTCTGAACTATATCTATCCGGGAATCATCTTTCCGGTGGGCTCTCACCTCATGTCATCAGCAACTGGACCGAGCTAAGAATACTGCGCATTGCAAACAATACCTTGGGCGGTAATATTCCTCCTGAAATTGGTATGTTGACAAATCTTAACGAACTCGTTATGTCTAGTAATAATCTCACAGGACCCATTCCGAGAGAGATTGGAAAGTTGAAAGGGCTTGAGGAGTTATACCTCACAGGAAACCATCTAGCAGGTCCAATTCCAGCAACAACTGGTAACCTCACCAGTTTATTTTCCTTATATTTGGACTCCAATAATCTTACTGGAACTATTCCACCTGAGATTGGGAACTCAACACAGCTGGAAATTCTTTATGCCAACAACAACCAGTTGAACGGAAAATTGCCTGATTCCATTTCCAATTTAAGTTGCTTGTGGGTACTTTCCTTTATTCCAACAGGTTTTCTGGTAGCATTCCAAAGGACTTGGGGAATTATACTTATGATTCTGGTCGTGGGTTGGGTTATGTTGATTTATCAAAGAACAAGTTCTCTGGTAAGCTTTACAAATCATTCAAGTGTATCCTTTAAATACGGTAGGAATATGTTGTACTGCTACTTTGTATTCGCAAGTTATTGTTGACAAAAGATAACACCCTCCAGCATAGTTATAATCTTACTGGAACTGTAAATATTGGCCCTAGGTTGGAAACTGCTTGAAATTCTAAAACGGTCGTGAAATTATTAGACCATGTTTACGAGGAGATGCCTGATCTGGTTGCTGATTTGAGTAACTTGTTAACACACTCTTTTATGTTTGACAGGAGAAATTCCTTCAACACTTTGCAAGTCGGTATTTCTTAGGACTCTTGATTTGTCAGGTAGCGGCACAATTCCACACTGTTTGGGAGATATTTGGATGCTCTGTGTAGTGGATCTTCATAAAAATCAACTTCAAGGGAGAATATCACTAACCTTCAACAAGAGTTGCCAATTGACAACTTTCAACATGAACAGTAATAATATCGAAGGATCGGTACCCCTAGCCTTGGCCAACTGTACGCAGTTACAGATTCTTGATTTTGGAAACAACAAGTTGAAAGACACATTTCCATGGTGGCTAGTAGCTCTTCCGAAGCTACAAATCCTTGTGTTGCGTTCTAATAGACTGCATGGTAACTTGAGTGTTGGCAATGTAATTAAACATCCATTTCCTAAATTGCGTATCATGGATCTCTCTCACAACCGATTCAGTGGCAACCTGCCAATCAATTTTTTTGATAACTTCAAAGATATGGCAGATTCAGATCAACGAATAGGAGTGAATACCACAATAGTAGGAGATTCATATTACGAAGCTTCTATTTCCTTAGTTGTCAAGGGAGAGGATCTTGAAGTGAAAAGAATTCTTTATATATACACAAGCATAGATTTATCAAGCAACAAGTTCACTGGCGGTGTTCCAAAAGTCCTTGGAGAACTTAAATCACTCCGGCTGCTCAACCTTTCGGATAACAAGCTTACAGGACATATACCATCACTGCTGGGTAACATGAGTCTTCTTGAATCTTTAGATCTCTCTTTAAACCACTTGACAGGTATGATTCCTGGGCAATTGACCAGTCTGACGTTTCTTGCATTCTTGAACCTTTCTGCCAACAATCTTTCAGGATCAATTCCCCAAGGCAGGCAATTAGACACAATGAGCAATGATTCATATCTAGGTAACCTGGCATTGTGTGGATTTCCTCTAACCAAGAAATGTAGATATGATGAGTTGCCAAAACCGGAAGTTGATGATGATAATGACGACGATTGGTTTGATTGGAAAATGATGCTGATGGGGTATGGAAGTGGATTGGCAGGCGGGTTGTCCATGGGATATATTGTATTCACAACCGGAAAGCCTTGGCGATTTGTAATGTTCGTTGAAAAAGCTCAGCAAAGGTTGATCAGAAGATAGATGCAGAAACTTCACATCTTGTTTTTCCTTTCTCACTTTGATCAAATATCTGTTGCATTGCATTGTAAAATTTACTGTTGTGGTAATGATACTCCTATATTCTACTCTGCTAATGAAATAATTAAGAAGAAAAAAGTATTACTTCATTGATTCAGTGACATCCTTACATAAAAAAATAAAAAAGAAAAAATTAAAGGGGTTAACTATACATTAGAAACTGGCCTGCACTACTTTCTGCTAGCATTCTCAGACTTTAACTTGCTTGTTCACTTCTAGGTTCAATCCATAGGGCATTTATCAAGGGATTTTAAATACGCTTATAGTGTTGGTGCAGAAAAATCAAAATAACTACAATCAACCATATTACACGAAGCAAGATTATAACGCTTAATATACACATTGTGTTTTGTCCTTTACTCTTTTTAGACATGTAATGGCACCATATCTCTTCCATGAATACTCCTTTAGAAACCTGCTTCTTGTACTTGCTTGTTCACTTCTAGGTTCAATCCATAGGGCATGCAAGGGCGCAATGCAGTCCCGTTGTTACGATGACCACACCATTGAATCATCCTGATGAAGAGCTGCATGGTCAGCAAACTGTCAGAACCGGCCTGATGAGGAGTCCCAGCAACTCGAGCCAACTTAAACTCTGTAGCCAACGCCTCCAAACCACCACGTAAACGAAACCGCTCCATAATCGCCTTGACATCATACATCGAATTCCCAAAGAACCTGCACAGCAAACCCTTAAAAGTCCCCAAATCTCCAGGCAAATCAGAATTCGTCAAGGCTTTCACCAGATACCCAAAATCATACCCCCCATGAAACGTAACCCAAGTGCACCTCGGTCCAAAACAGCCCCTAAAAAGCCTGGCGAAATCTTGAGAACGAACCCCATACATCTTATTCCACAAGAAATTAATTCCGTGGCGCTTAAGCAACTCGATCGAACTGATATTCTGCACGTCCTTGTCCACGTCGAATTCTCGAAAGTTGAACTGCCACACATGACCCATCTCCGTGCCAAAACCCGGGAGGTTCCCGTACGGATCAGACAGCGTGAGACCAAGCTGAATCAGTTTCGAAGCATCCACATTAGCCTTCATCAACGAATACGCCTCCTCTGGCTCCAGCTCATAGAACTTGCGCTTCTTCAAGTCAGGAACAACAGTGCCTGGAAACTCAGTGTCAATCGAGATGCAGGGGTGCGACATCACGGCCCTTCGGATACGAGAAAACTCCTCTTCGAGATTGTGATCCCACACTTCGATGATCGCAATCGGCCTTCTTGCCAACTCCATAACAACGACACAATAACCTAGTTTTTTTGGGTGAGAAGAAAGGAGAGAAGAATTAGTCATTAGTGTTTGTGCACATGTGTGGGTATTTATAGGGAGAGGTCGAGTAGAGGCCAACTTTTTGAACTCTAAACACACTAGGAAGTAGGAAAGCACAACGTTTCCTTTTACGATTCGGTTTTTACTTCTTACCTTTTTTTTTCGATTTGATTTCGAATTCGGGGGTTTTAGAGTTCTTTATGTAAATTAAATAAAATACAATCACGTATCCCATATATTTTGATTATTATTATTTAATTGGTAATTAATTACTATTGTGGTAAATTAACAGAATATACTCATATATATTACAGGTTTCTAGTTTGATTACCGGGCAAATTTTTCCTACCAATGGGATAATTAGACCTATATGTTTTACAAAAACAAGTTTTAATCGGAATAAAGGTGAATCGAACCAAGAATATGACATAACACAAAATAAGTTTTTGTCACTCATCACTGCCAAGTACTTGCTATGAAAAACAGGATTACAAATATATACTATTATTAATGATGAATATAATTTAAAGTTTTACATTAAAAATACTAAAAAATAATTTTTTGTATCACAAATAACTTCTCTCTTTTCCCGACAAATATGACTAATAATCTTACGAATAAGTATCCGTTCTAAGAAATTTCGGGGTGAGGCAGGTAGATTTATTACAACTTTATAACTTTATGATATATAGTTGATTATATATCATTAGGTAGTTGATTTTTCAACTGAGATATATTATTCATGAAGAATTCTAAAATTATGTGTGGAATTTCAACAAGATTGATGAGAAGAAATGAAATATAATATATATTTATGTTTAAATCACATTCTCATTACTGATAACAAAAGTCCCCATCTCATTCCGGTCAAAATTTCATAATTCAATCTATTCTTACAGCTACATGAACACATTACCAAACCCTCTTGAAACACACATTATCGAACGTGACAGAAAATCACATTACATGTAATAGACTTTGCTGAACAATAGTAGTTTTTAACATTCTTACGGGGCGTTTGGATTAAAGTTGGGAATGAAAATGGAGTATGAGAATGGGGGTTAATGGGAATGGTAAAAGTATGATTTAACCACCTAAAAGATTGGGGTTCTCATTTCATAGCACCAAATAACTAATAACATTTGTCATTGTATTAAGGTTCCGATTTCTGTTAACGGGACTGATTAACCATGAACCAAACACCCTCTTAATTTCTCACCATTAATGAACATTACTCAAGGATGAGGAAAAAGTTGCATACTGATGGACACTAGAGCTACAAGACTAGTCCGCAAGTGCATTACTGCTCTGTTCTCCGTGTTTCAAAATAATAATTATTTCAAATTATTGTACGTGATTAAAAATTTTATATATAGACTATTTCAAAAAAAATAAAAATTTATATATAGACTAATTGTCATACACAAGTCAACAAAAGTTGGTGTAGTGGTTGAGCTCTTGTCCCTTGATCGGAAATCATTTTTTACCGCACTTCCTTCCCACCGGGGCCAATCCTAGACTTGCCAAGGCCCAAGAACTTTGAATCTCTTCCTATCTTTTGTGACATTTATATGGGGATTTCACAAAAATAGGCTTAGGGTGTCAAGTGGAGAGAAAAAAAAAAAAAGAAGAAGAACTTTGGCCAGATGTTTTTCTGAGTTTTAGACGTTAATTAGATCCATATAACAAGATGCAGAACAAGTTATTATGGTTGATTCAAGTAGATAAACAGCTACAGTCAACCATATTATATCATTGAAATGCTATTGAAAAACTGCTTCCAAGAGTCTACAACTATCCTGTTCTTTTCTATTCAGATGTTCTGATATATTGCAAGTAAACAATATTTTAACGCTTAATATACACATTGCATTATAGCTGTCGATGCAGAGCATCTGGTATGTTTTGTCCTTTACTCCTTTTGGACATGTAATGGCAACATATCCCTTCCTTGTTTGGATCTGATATTCTGATGATGTCTAATAATTTTACTAGGATAACTTGACAAGGCAGGGTCGCAAATGGGAGTGCCCATGCCTGATGAAATGTTTGTCTTGTATCATCATAGCTCATTCCCAGTGCTACGGTGACCGGTGAGTTGTGTTTGGTTTGAGAGAATGAAATGAAATTACTAAAAATAACTGAACATAACAGAGATAAAGAGGGAAGTTTTGGAAAAAATTGAGTGAGTGCAAACATGAAATGCAGAGAGAAATGAAATTTATAAACAATTACGAATAACATAGTTTAAATTTCATTTCATTTCTTCCAAATTTATTCATCCCAATTAAACACAACACGAGACCTTCAAATGGAGACAGAAAATATGGTCAGTAGTTTAAGATCATATTCCAAGGCCACATCAATTGGCGTTGCAATTTTAAGTGATACCAGCTTATCTGCTCATATATATAGCCTGGAAATTGGACCTAATCCACGTACATATAATTCATGATTAATGTTGGAAAACTAATTCAATCCTTAAAAAGCCACTAATCTGCGTAATTTCGTGTACTTATATTAATGTAGTTTAAATGGTGGAGCCAGACTCGAATTCAAAGTTGAATTTCATCAACAGGCACCCAAGTGGTCTCTATTGAGGCAGTGGTCCAAAAGAAAATGTGTGTACACTTCTTCACTGTCTCTGTCCTTATGTTTGATGCAAGTCCTTTACCCCTTGTGCCTCCTTTTATCACAATATTATGGTTCTCTAACTTTAAACATATGTGTATCTGATGCATATATGTATCGGGCTATCATGTTTGCCCCATCCCAATCAATCTACATATGCTGCTGCAACTTCGCTATATCATACATTTTGTGGTCCCGATTTTCGCGGTCTCAGTCGTTGCACCGAGTCAAGTGACCTGAGGCCTCATTGTCTTTAATTTGCATCTTCTTAATAACTCGAACCAAATATATGCAACTGTCGATTCCCTTAAATGTTGAGATACCTAACTGAGAAACTATAATCCGTTCGGACAATTCTGGTCACGTACCCAACCATTTCTTTACACTTCTCTTTATATCCGCTACTTTCCTTCATTGAATACTAAGTGATTATTTTACCACAAGCGCGTGACCTCCATGGTACTTGTACATCGACATTTTCTTACACTAATAAGTGATCTGTGAAGATATTGTCTGCTGAAGGGATGTGGGGATGAACTGGAAACGTGGTAAATAGACCAGAAAATTGGGGTGTGAAATGTAAAAACTCGAATTCACCGAGACGAAAAGTAGATACAGCATTTAACCTCTGAGTTGTAAGTAGATACATGGCGTGAATGTCGATGCATGGGGTACATTGAATTGAAGTGCTCAGAAAGTACACCACTTCCTCACTGTATGTAGTATGTACTGCAAGCTCAACCACCGTTTCCTAACCTTGTTATATTCCTCTTTTTATGCCTTCACTCACTTGTACACACTTTTCCATCACTGCTATTTTCCCTCATTTGGAAGTATTCAAATCTTAATTTGGCAAAATATAAGAGGATACTTTATACCAGTAGATTTTCTTACCATCTTGGTTTATTTTCCTTTGCGCATTTTAAATGTTATATGAAACCTTAATTGTCACCTCTTTTTCCATGCATTTTCTACGGTGGACTTTGAGGATTCATGAACGTTTACAAGAATATATATATTCCCCTGTCCCGTTCATTTCCATACAATTTCTTTTTTAGATTCTATTTCAATTGTATACATTCAAAAATAGTAAAGTTTTACAATATAAATTTTAAGTAATTTCATTATATTTATTTTATACATTAAATAACAGTTGATCCCACCACTTTACCTATTTTTTAAAAAAAATTCTTCACTAAATTACACTTTCTCTTAACTTTCGTGTCACACTCCATGTATACTATTATGGGACGGAGGGAGGAATTAAAAACATACACATCACCTAAGCTTCGCCAGTGATCTTAATTAGAATGTATTAAAAAAAGATTAGTGATATGTAGGAGAATTATCTAATGGTAAGACGTTAGGGAGAAGATTCTCTCAATTTGGTTTGATGACATTAAGAAAAATAATTGATGCTGAACTTGTAAACTAACATAAACTGCTCACTGGTCCTACTTAAAAGAAATAATCTGTCAATTCTCTTAAATGTATAACTACTTCTAGTAGTTACTATAAATGACGAGAGGGGTACATTCATGCTTTAGTTTCTGTTTTATAAAGGTCATGTGTGGTGTGTGTGTTTTGTTTTGGGTTAACTGTTTGGTGTATGTGTGTGATTTAAAGAAACTTGTGCGTTTAAACTTTAAGCATTGAGTGTGCATACTGCAACCGTTTTTGTAATGGAAAAGGAAATTTAATTGTACATTAGGGCTCTTACTCTAGATGACTTTAATGTATATTAGAAGATTATGTGTGTAATTAAGCAATTACGTTGCGAAGTATTTGTATCCAGCTCTGCTCTATCAAGTATCAGAATATATACTGAAGAATACCGAGCCGCTGATATTTAGTTTCAATGAGCAATTTAGTTTGCGTTCACTTGAATAGAATAGAATGCAATGAAAATTATGTACGAGTTTTGTGGAGAAAGAAGAATGTAGGAGAATATGATGATTAAATATGTGAGTTCATATTTTTCATGGTTGTGAAGATTATAAGAATATATAACGAGTAAGTGAAATGAGCATTTATTCAAAAATATATGGATTAGATTTCTAATTCAAATAGTTTAAAATATAATGATCGAAAGAATAAAAATTATATACATTTTCTTCAATATTAGCTAGAGTTTACTACTAGCCCGGCGAGGATAGGCAAGCAGAAAGATCAAGTACAAATAGAAAGTAGATTAAAAATTGATTACGATATATATATAGCTTTAACCTTTGGATTATGGATAGTAGAAAGGTGTGATTTTGCAGTCGAAACCTGGCAAATTGCGGCCTTATTAGCCTAACTATAATATAGAGGCTAATTTGAAATTTTACTTTTTGAAGAGAACTGAAGAGAGGTTATGTCAATTCGTAGCCGTTGAGTGTAGAGAAAGTGTTGTTCCTTCTGTGTCCACTCAAATAGTCATAGATCAAACCTTCACTCTCCAGTATCGATCCGGCAATTCTTCGCTTGCTATGTTAATTATTCAACAAGATCCATATTCGAATTGACGCAGGTACGCGCGCACAAATAATATACCTGTTCACAACTGATAATCACACCTAAATACGTACAAGACAATCAATATTCCTTCATTTTGGATCGGCAACTGTTGTAATAAGAACATTTGGTGGGATCTGTTCACACACTGCTCGCAAACAGACAAATATGCAGTGATAAAATTTGGTGACATAAACCTCGGATTCCACTTAAACTTATGAAGTTCTTAATATTATGTAAACTGAAGCATTTTGGAAGCCCTAGATTTCAATTAAAAGCTCGGCATAGAATCAAGCATACGCAGTGGCTCATGAATCTTGCTGGAATTGTATATATAGGAAAAGAACAAAATTGTTCATAATAAACCAAACTAATAAGTCAAGTTACAATATTATTATTCATGACTGCTATATATTTATCTCTACTGAGTAAATATTTCATTCACGTACGTGTGTAGAGAATAAATATTGTTAGTAAGATTAAGGTAGCAACCGTATATATGAATCGGCTCAAATTTTTGCTCCTGACTAGGGTAGAATTAAAAAGAAAGATATCCTAATTATGAAAGATGAATTTATTCAATTCTGAAATAAGTCGATCACTACAGATGTAGATCCAAACTCACATGGTCCTTCACATGACTCGCCTTGGATTCGTATAGGTACCGGTTCTGCGAGCTTGAGCCTGCATTAATATTCAGCGACGACGCTTTCATTTCATCGTTTGCGAACAATGGAGGAGGATTCACGGCACGCTCATAGCTATAACCAGACGGGCTGTGCGCTGATGGAACTCGCCACAGAGCCAACGGACTTCCTGTAATCGGCTGCGGCCTATGCGAATTATAAAGGCCGTGGCCTCCGTAAAATCTACTGTTATTATCGATAGTGGTGGAACTCCATGACGAGGAAGAGTGGTAGGGCATGACTGGGGGTGATGGAGCCGAGCCGAACCGATTGTAGTTCATGATCCCGTACACGTGTGCCTCGGGGTAGCCGCCATGGACCATGGCTGACTGAAGGTGCGCTCGCTTGGCTTGTTGACGCTCTCGCTTGTGCGCGTTTTGATGGCCTCCCAAGGCTTGTGAAGTAGGGAAGTTCCTGCAGCAATAATGACACTCGAACTTCCTGTTACTCTCTCCGTTTTCGTTTTCATTGGTAGCGGCACTGCTCAGCTCTCCTCGGCCGTTTCCATCCGCGGATTCTGAGTCGGCCGAGGAGAGTTTGTGAGCATCGCCGCTACTGAATTGTTTGCCGAATAGGCGAATGCCCTTTTCTTTGACAGGGGGAGACGGTCGAAGAAAAGGCAACTCGGAGAAGGAATCCACATTCATGAAGTCATGAGTCTCCTTCTCCATAAGAGAAAAGAGGGTATGTAAGGAACTGAGCTAGATTTTGAAAGAAGAAGAGAACTAGTGTGCCGTACACTATCTTGGAAAAGGCTGGTGGGAAATTATGAGGAGGAAGAAATGGTTAGGAGAATGAGAAAAGGGTGGAGAGGAAGAGTCGTTCTTTGTACAGTGTGGGAAGAGAATTCGGTGGGGCAAACAAACTAGTTAACTGGTCGGATTGTTACATATATGGATAATTAGAGCAGCTGACCCTTGTCTTGTAATTTAAAATATGCATCAAACTTTATGTATGTAATACAAGATTTTGTCATAATTATATATATTTAGTTCATACATATGTAGAAATGCAGTATTGTATTTAAGTAACAAACTTTAATGTAAGAATAGTTATTCTCCCCTATAAAAAAATTGTATGATAATATAATTCTCATGACAAAAATTGTTCTCGTCTGAATCACTGTGCGCCCGTCTGAATAAAAGTACTCTAAACGTTGATAATGAGTTGGAGTTACCAAAAAAGCCATTTATGTGCATGTACTTTATATATATCGCTCAAGTACGGGGGAAGAGTAGTTTAATTAGGTTGGGATGAGAGCTTGATTTACTTACTGCACCAGGATCCTCTCTTTTATATACATGTCGTCCTTGGTATCAGTTGCTTGTAAGCAAAAGTTATCATCCTTTAATCAGTAGCCACTTTCTGTTAGGGACTAATACTGTTTATTACTATATTCTAAGGCAACTGGCATATACAGCAATTTTGCTATATCAGAAACTCAACGGCCATAGGCTAACATAAATAGAGAAGAGGGCAATATTGGATTTGACATGGATAAAAATGGGAGGGGTTGAATTGAGAGGAGGGACCAGGTAGTTGAAGTTGGCGTAGCTGGTTAATTGGATGATTTTACATGTTTGGCAAGGTGATGTTGCAGGGGCGCAGTGTGGTCCTCTCCTTTGTTATCAAGTTTAAGTCATTTGGGAACACATAATCATCCCTCTCCCCTCCCTAAATTTACAAAGGACATCGCCCAGCCTCGGGCCACCTCTTTCTCTCTATCTCATTGTACTATACTTGCACTAAAGCACAGGTAAATGGTAAAACCAAGAACACATTTTGTATTACGGTAAATCGCACAATGTACATTTACTTGAAAAATGTAAACTCTGTCTCCTTTGCTGCTTATTTCGGATTATATGTCCGTTGTATGTTTAGTGGTTTTTATTTGATCACTCGCATATATATAATTAACCGTACGTCAATGGCCTTAGCCGAGTGATTTTTAATTTAACATCCATGCATTGAGGCAAAAGAGCTAAATGCCAAAGAATTTTTTGTCAAAGTCCATTGATTTCTTGATCAGTACTGCACTACTGCTTGCTTTCTCGGATTCCTCAATCGAAGTATACTTTTATACTGTCGGTTAAACTCAAAAGCTATTCTTTTCCACTTTGACGCGAATCATGTAGAGATCTGGGAGAGAGGGGGGGGGGGAGGGAGAGACTAGAGAGGGAGGGGGGGGCGAGAGAGAGAGAGGGAGAGAGGGAGAGAGGGAGGGAGAGAGAGAGAGAGAGAGAGAGAGAGAGAGAGAGAGAGAGAGGGAGGGAGGGAGGGGGAGAGAGAGAGAGAGAGAGAGAGAGAGAGAGAGAGAGAGGGGGAGAGAGAGAGGGGGAGTTGATTGTCTTGTTGCGGGCTTGCGGGTATATATTGTGTGATAGAATGATAGTTATAGGGGGTTGCATGTGTTCAGAGCGTCAGCTAGGTCTGCATAGAGTATCCATCTAAAATGGTAATTTAATGATACAAACTCATACACATAGAGCAATGTATATGGTGTAATCTGTCTGCATTTACAGTCTGTCCGCTATATATGTGTGCATGCTTCACCTTTATAGCAAATTATTCCTATCCGCTACTGTTCCCATCTTCTTCTTATATACGAGTAATCCTTCCTTTTCCTCTCCATTATACACGACAAGTCCCTCTCCTCCTTTCTTCCTCAGCTACCTAGCCTTTTTACTATCTTCATCACTATTTCAACCCCACTGCCCTTTTCTTTTATTTAATTTCCTTCTTATTTAATCAACTATCCTAAACATATATATATATATAGGATTATTCAAATTCGACCTCTGCACACACACAACTCACAACTCACATGTGTGTGTGTATATATAAAATGGTCCCCCCTGGGGTGTACTCGATCGACATTGCTTTAAAATCCACATCAGAGAACCCTAACAACAACCCTTCATTGATTGGAGTCCCCTTGCCATTAAAATCAAAGTGGTTTTAATAGATGAAGAGAGCTAGCTAGATTTTGAGGGGACCATTTCATTTTAGTTATCATGCCTTTCCACTTTTCATTTCAACTGCATGCACCACTTGTGATTCATTCCTACATATATATCATATAATCCAAAACTATATTTATATAAATGACGCTTAATTACTTTGCTTAATGATTTCCTTTTCAATATACTTCTCGAATTTTGTCATCTTGTGGCCACATCTCTTCTTGCCTCTTGCTTGAGATCGATATTATATATATATGCCTTCATATTTAAACAAATTCTGGTATAGAGTTGGCAGATAATTGCATCAATCGATCCTATGTGGTATAATGATGATAGATTGTAACTAGTGTCCACTTGTGCAGGACTTGTGGACATGAAATAATTGTAAACTCTAGATCCAAATGTTTGGTCCCCCTGGCTCAAATGAGGCCACCAAGATTGATGCGTCAACATCCTGAGAATAATCACACATTCTCTCTTTATAAATCATATGGCTTCTTCTGTACCTAGCATATACATTTGCTTACATAAATTACAAATAATATAATATGGCCTTTTCTCATCTCGCTAGCTCGCTGAAGCTGCAGCAGGCAGTCGCGAGCGAGTGCATAAATATTGTCTGTGTGTCATGTGTTTTGGACTTCTTAGGGGAGGTGTTGCTTTCTTGTGTTCAATTATTCCTCTTGATACATGATTTCCCAGCTTTCACAAAAGTTGGCTTGATGATGACTCTGCCTATGAACAACTACTGTCTTGGGTCCTCTCCCCCTTTCTTTTTCTTCCCTGCAGAATGTGTTTTTGCTAATCAGTGGTTGACATGCCCCCAGATCCACGAACCCATGATCTTTATATCTTCATGTTTAGCATTTCTGTGTTCCTTATGAGATAGAACTCTTTATCCTGTCTGTCTGGATCACATATAAAAAGATTTATTCGGAAGCATATGCATCATTATTCTTTGTTCGACGAAAACACAATGTGTCTTGTAATCATGCGGGAATTAATTATTATTTGCTTCATAAATTATATACACCATATTATAAAACCATGTGCGTTCTTTTAATATTTATGTTCACCCCTTAATAATTTAATATAATTTTAATAAACCTTGTGTCAATAATAAATTATAACATGTATAATATACTTTGTTTTATATTAATAACTAGATAATATATGTTTATTTAATTATTTATTTTATTATATAGTTACGGGATTTGAGCCTTTAACTTTAATACCCTGTATAGTGAAATTTAGAAATTCAATTTGAAGGATCCAATATATATTCTTATTTTTTTGAAAAAGGAAAGTAATTCAATAATGAAAAGTCATACATATGCAGATATATAATCGAAATTGAACAAATGCAAAATCATATCGTTGTTTAATTATTTCTTCTTCGGTATGTAACTAAGCAATTTTTTGAAGAGATACGTACATGGTGTAATACTCTCACGGTTGTTTTGAATAATCGACCATAAATACATCTCATATAAATCTTTATCGCTGAATCAACACCATGAAAATTCCGTAGATCTGTAATGTCAATATGATGAACGACAATAAATTACCCAAACAAAAACCAAACTAAGGAGAAACCAAATAAAATTTAAATAAATTGAAAACTTATATATTGAAGAAAAATTAACAAGAGCTTAATTAAGAGTAATAAAAAGATGCCAAGAGAGAGAATTTTAGGGTGGATCAAATCAATTGATATAATGATTATAATCAACGCTTATGACCCGTGCCAAACACCGATTTAAATAAATTTTTAAAATTTAAAATTTTTATAATTAGAATGATTTTTATTTGATTGCGCGATCATTTTCATTATTTAGATATAAAACTTTATATATATTAATTTGATCCTATTATAAAATTTTGTTTTTCTAAAAAAATTATTCTAAAAAATACGTGTTATGATATGAATTAATTTCAGTGTTCTGTTTTATTTTTATACCCTGTTTTACATTAAATTTTATTCAATAATTTTTTTTACAATAATAATCAAATTTTGATAATTTAGTACTTTTCGACGTTCCATCTCAAGGGATACTTGATCAATTGAATGCTTGTGCGAAAGAAAACTCGATCATGTGATGTCAATAGCCATGAATCACGACCAATGAGGAGGCATGCAGATGGGCTTTTGGAGATTGCAGCCTGTGCATGTAACTGGATCACCCACCTGGGGTGGATGTGTTGGATGAACCTGTCACCGTAACTATATTCTTCGTTTCTCATATCTGTTGTTCTCGACGTTATAAGTCTACTTACTGAAAATTTTCAATCGTTTATTATTCAAAATTGGCCGGAAATCGGAGTAAATTTTTGAGGATGGATATTATGTGTGTAGCATGTGTATGCATATATAACAAGCACAAAAATAAATGGGGTATAATATAAATGATCAACCCTCAACTGTCAATTTGAGAAGAGTCCTGAAGTGGGTATGTGTAGTGTTGGACCACCAAAAGCATCCTCTCAGATGTTGCATATATCAACGCTGCTGCTTGATGCTACCGGGTAGATAATCTCCTCACTTGCCATTATTATACGTAGTTAACGTTGGTTTTACACGTCTGCCAAACTGTTAGGGCTAAATAATAGTAAAGCGTTATACTTGGTCCTTTAATTTGGCGATAACTGGTCATCAGTGAAGATGAGGACTTTACTTCAGCAAAATATGTATATAAAAAGAAAGGATATTTTGATGTGGTACCACCACTTTAATTTATAATTTCTATCATATTTTCCCTTCATTAACTCTCATTTTTCACATATAATATTCTCATTAATTTTATGTGTAGAACATAATTAATTGATTTAAAATAATATATGATATATTAATGATCAAGATTCAATTATAAAATTTGAATATATCACTTATTTTCACTTAGTTTAACATGTTTCAAGAATCAAGGTTTTATGTATTTTTTTTAAAAAAATTAAAATATACAATTTATTTTACGATCTTAAATCAATTTTATCACGCTTTATGGAACATTGTATGTACAAAATCATATATACATATATCACAGAAAAATAAAATTTGTGATGGCAACATTGACAAGACAATTATATTATGGTAAAATTTGTGATGGCAACATTGACAAGACAATTATATTATGGTATCAGTGAGATTAAAAGTATGCATATTAGGCGTTCAATGGTTAAGAGTTATGTGTAATCTTATTACAAGATATTAGTTATATATAGCCAACATCAATGAATTAACTATATTTTCAGACAAAGATAATGTTTAATTGGAATAAATAAAATTTTGCATATTATTTATAATTTTTAATAATGGTATAATATATTGAATTTTAACTAAAAATTTTTGGAGGGTTGGACATATATATATATTTTAAGAAATTTATATATCAAGGGTGTGCATATGTCGTTTCCATAATTAATTTATAATTAGTTTTTTAGTAAAATGCTAGGTATCAAAATGTTCTCAAATTTTTCCCCTTTCTTTTTCTTCCCTGCAGAATGTGTTTTTGCTAATCAGTGGTTGACATGCCCCCAAATCCACGAACCCATGATCTTTATATCTTCATGCTTAGCATTTCTGTGTTCCTTATGAGATAGAACTCTTTATCCTGTCTGTCTGGATCATATATAAAAAGATTTATTCTCAAGCATATGCATCATTGTTCTTTGTTCGACGAAAACACAATGTGTCTTGTTATCATGCGGGAATCAATTATTATTTGCTTCATAAATTATATACACCATATTATAAAACCATGTGCGTTCTTTTAATATTTATGTTCACCCCTTAATAATTTAATGTAATTTTAATAAACCTTGTGTCAATAATAAATTATAACATGTATAATATACTTTGTTTTATATTAATAACTAGATAATATATGTGTATTTAATTATTTATTTTATTATTTGGTTAGGAGATTTGAGCCTTTAACTTTAATACCCTGTACAGTGAAATTGAATGATCAAATATATATTCTTATTTTTTTGAAAAAGAAAAATAATTTAATGAAAAACCATGCATCTTACAGATATATAATCGAAATTGAACAAGCGCATAATCATATCGCTGTTTATTTATTTCTTCTTTGATATGCAACTAACTAATTTTTTGAAGAGATGTGTACATGGTGTAATATTCTCACCGTTTGTTTTGAGCAATCGACCATAAATACATTCAATATAAATTTTTATCATTGAAGAAAATTCCGCAGATCTGTATAATCTCAGGCAGAATGAACGACAATAAACCCAAACAAAAATCAAACTAAGGGAAAACCAAATAAAACTTTTTTTTTTTTGAAAAGCAAATAAAACTTAAATAAATTGAAAATTATTGAAGAAACATTAAAAAGAGCTTAATTAAGAGTAATAAAAAGAGAGAGAATTTTAGGGTGGATCAAATCAATTGATATAATGATTATAATCTACGCTTATAACCCGTGTCAAACACCGATTTAAATTATTTTTTAAAATTTAAAATTTTATTATAATTATAATGATTTTTATTTGAATGCATTATCATTTTCATACTCTATCATTATTTAGATATAAAACTTTATATATATTCATTTGATCCTATTATAAAATTCTGTTTTTTTGTAAAAAAATTATTCTCAAATACGTGTTATAACTACTTACTGCGTTTGTGTAGAGTGTAGGCAGCAGGTATATATATGGTTTGATAGCGCCTTAGTGAGCCAGTGACAGAAAACGACCCGGCTGAAACTTTTACTCATAAAATTTTCAATCGTTTATCATTCAGAATTAGCCGGAAATCGGATATTATGTGTGCAGCATGTGTATGCATATATACCAAGCACAAAAATAAATGGGGTATAATATAAATGATCAGCCCTTAAGAGCATCTCCAAGGGGCTCTCTAAATAAGCTCTTAACTTCATATTTAAAGAGCAAAGCAAAAATTAGAGCTCCAATGGGCTCCTTGAAGCTCTTTAAAAATTTAAGAGCTCATCATCTCTCCTCTTTTTTAAAGAGCATGTAAGAGCTCTTAACTTTTTTTTCATGAATATAATATTAGTTCTCTCCAACTTTACCTCCAACATCTCTCTCTTTTTACTTTTCCCTCTCATTAATATGAATAAAATATGAATAAGGAGCAAGTACAAAGAGGAGCATTGAAGTTGAAATCTTTTTCAATGTCTTAATTCACTAGGAGCCAAATATTATATTATATTTTAAAGAGTGATTTAAGAGCACCATTGAAGATGCTCTAACTGTCCATTTGAGAAGAGTCCTGAAGTGGATGCATGTATGTGTTGGACCACCAAAAGCATCCTCTCAGATGTTGCATATATATATCAACGCTGCTGCCTGCTGCTTGATGCTATCGGGTAGATAATCTCCTCACTTGCCATTATTATACGTAGTTAACTGTTAGGGCGAAATAACAAAGCGTTATATATTGGTCCTTTAATTTGGCGATAACTGGTCATCAGCCAAGATGATCAGGACTTTACTAGTAATTTATGAAAGAACTCATATGCTGAAACCAAAATATGTATATAAAAAGAAAGGATATTTTGATGTGGTACCACCACTTTAATCTATAATTTCATCGTATTTTCCCTTTCCATTAACTATCATTTTTCACATATAATACTCTCATTTTATGTGTAGAACATAATTAATTGATTTGAAACAATAAATGATATATCTATGATCAAAATTCAGTTATAAAATTTGAATATATCACTTATTTTCACTTAGTTTAACATGGTTCAAGAATCAAGGTTTTATGTATTTTTTCAAAAATTTTAATATATATAATTTATTTTACGATCTTAAATCAATTTTATCATGTTTTATCAAAAATTGTATGTACAAAATCATATATACACATATCACAGATAAAAATAAAATTTGTGATGGCATCATCGATCGACAAGGCAATTATATTATGGTATCAGTATGATTAAAAGTATGCATGATTGAGCGCTCAATGGTTAAGAGTTTATCTCAAATTTTTTCTCTTGTCAATTGTTTTAATTTTAAAAAAATTAGGACAAAATAGGATACACGATTTTTTTTTCTTTCTGAATAATCTCAAATTTAACTATAGTCTGATTAGCTAACTCCTCCCGTTACCTTTGGTTTTCTCAACATCTGAACATCCTCAATATTACGTGTCAAATGTAACCTTGACTAAATTATGTTCAATATATTAAAGTTTATCAATTCCAAATTCTGATACGTGCCTTGTAAAGGATCGCAAATGAATTAACACAAAGGGACCCGCTAGAATTATGAAACAGGTATGGAGTAATATAGTTGTCCTATTTCTTGTTTTGGTTTGATATAGATATTATCATTTTGTATGGCTGTCTTTAGTTCGCTAGTGATTTTGAAGTGTACTCTAACAAGGGACCAGATGCCCCACCGACAGTACTACAGAATATGAGGATGGTTGACATGGATTCAAATATACAATGCATGGATCCACACTGTTTGAGCTTCCTACATTTAGTTTCTGCAGAAACTGTTGCTGAAACATCACCGTCCATACAGATTTTCCAAGGATTTGATGTTGAATCATGAATATTTTTTCTCAATACTTATACTTAATACTCACATATTCAAACCATAGATGTCTTCTTTTTTTGTCAGGTAAAGCTATATATATCTATCAACTTTAATTCTTCTCCATGCAAATCATATGTTTACGCATTAGTGTTAGATATCATACTTACCAATACAGAATAATCTGATATATTTCTATTTCATATCATATTTGGTGACTTCTATTTAAACTTAATTATAATGATAATTAGCAAATTTTAAATACTCAACAGAGCCTGTAAATTATAAAAATAATATAATAAGAACGACATCATATGAATAGTATAATATACTAGCTAGTCTATAATAGGTGTGCATAGTTAATTTATAATATTTTTTCTATTTTTATTATAATTTGGTTAATTTATTTTACTCTTTCTTGGATTGTTTGTATCTCTGTCTTATTTTAATTAATAAATAACAAATTATATAAATAACGAGAAACCAACATGTCAAATCTTGTTGCCTCTAACGTGTTATACTCGAAGATTAATCGCAAAACTAGAATTAATTCAATATAAATTTAAATTTTTATGTAACTATATGTTCATATAGTATAAATTCATAATCATCTTATAAACTCAATACATCATTAATTTATAAAATTTATTTATCACTAAAATAATATATGTACTTTTAATTTTATCACACAAAAGACTGTATTGTTTTATTATTTTTATCCTAATAAAATTAAATTTTCAATTTTTTAATAATTGACCGAGTTTTGACCGACTATACTGATTTCTGATTGATTAATCCGATCTTTGACAGTCTTTTCAAAAAATAATTTTTGAACCAATTAACACTTAATCGTAACAGAACTTGACCAAACAACTATTAACATTGATTAATTTTAAATTTTCATCGATTTTTTAGCACAGCTAATAATTTGTAAATATCTAACATAATTTTACAAGAGCACAAGTTAAAGACTAAGGGGTATTTCAAAAAAAAAAAAAAAAAGTTAAAGACTAAAGGGTCGTTTGGTCGTTTGGGTTAGCTTAAAAGAAGTGAATTCTTGCTTATAGTAAAGAAGTGGAGTAAAAGTGAGAAGTAAATAAGTCGATAAAGTGTTTGGAAAAGAAGGAGAAGCTGTGAGAGAAGCTGACATTTGCAGTTTCTTAAAAGTGCTTCTACTTCTTTACACAAGCAGGTCAAGAAAAGCAGAAGCAGCTCCCAAACAAACACCACCTAATTTTCACTTATAACTTATAAACAAATTTATAAGTACCTTTTTTTAAAGGAAAAACTTTATAAGTACTTAAAAGTTTTTTAAACAAAACCGGCCCATAGAGTATAAATTAATTGACTGGATTTCGTAGGGAGACATTGGGCTTTGACTTCACATCGCCCCATACTTTGAGCCTCAAAATTCAATTAGTACTAGATTATTAATTGCATACCCGACCCACCCAATTCTGTTCAAGTAGTAAAAACAGTAAGCGGGCCTGACATCGGCGCCAAACATCTTCGCGGGAAACCTAAACCTCGTCAAATACTTCTGAATGTTATGCGGGCAATTGTTTCCACTTTCGTACTCGCGGCCTGTCTGAATTCTTGATTGTTCAATCTTCCGAGCGTTTGAGTAAGGTCTGATATCTTAATCATAATGTTTGTTTGTTCTCGGTTTTTACTTTTTATTGATTTCCTTAAATTCTTCTGCAATCTAATCATATAAATTGTTTCTTGTTTTTCACTGCAATTGATGTCTTGTAAGCTGTATTTCTTGCTTTATCAGCTGCAGTATTTTGGGTTTTAAACTCTGAGTACTAGAAAGGGGTATTAATTGACAAATTAAAAGAGTTATTCATGTTTCAGTTTTTTTTTTTTTTTTTTTTACGGATTTGTGACGAGGACTTGTATAATCTATTGATTTTTATGCAGTTGTAATGTGTTCAGAGTTTGGAACTCGAATCTTGGGGTTTCCCCGGGGGGGGGGGTGGGGGGTGGGGGGGGGGGGGTATTAGTCATTACTTTCATTGTCTTTGTTCCAGGCATTAGCTTCTGCGGCATTACTCATTAGATATGTTTCGGTCTTTGTGATTCATACTGATGAATATTGTATCCCATTATTCAATCCAATTGTATGTAGATTTAAATTAAGTAATTAAAAGGACTTTGGTTTCTGCTGGCTGCCATTAGTATTTTAACCGTATATATTTCTGAATGTTGCAGAAGGCTGTCACAGTTTTTTGTGTTTGAGGTGGAAAACCATACCTTGAAAACCTGACATTGGTAGAAGAAATAGTTGCTTATGATGTGAAATCATATTAGTCATTACTTTCATTGTCTTTGTTTCAGGCATTAGCTTCTGCGGCATTACTCATTAGATATGTTTCGGTCTTTGTGATTCATACTGATGAATATTGTATCCCATTATTCAATCCAATTGTATGTAGATTTAAATTAAGTAATTAAAAGGACTTTGGTTTCTGCTGGCTGCCATTAGTATTTTAACCGTATATATTTCTGAATGTTGCAGAAGGCTGTCACAGTTTTTTGTGTTTGAGGTGGAAAACCATACCTTGAAAACCTGACATTGGTAGAAGAAATAGTTGCTTATGATGTGAAATCAAATGTGTTTCATGAAACTTCTCCACCTCTTTCCTCTCAGCTCGATGGGCTTTTTGATGACCTCCACTCTCCACAGGATTGAGCTGAACAAAATGTTGTGAACTATGAATTACAGGTATGATAAATTATGTTCATATCACGTTTTGGGAATATCTTTTATCAAGTCCAAATCAAGGTCGAGTTGATGCTCTGTTCTGTGAAAAGTAGTGTGTATATAGTATAGATACAAAAAAGTAAACAAGAGACATATAGTTCAATAAGATGGGGAAAGGGGGAAGACAAAATAAACACGAATAAAGGTTGTACTAAGACAGAAGAACTACATTTTCTTGTGTCTTTTCTCTAGTACAGTAAGACCTCTATCAATTAATACGTCTGGATTGCTAAATTTTATCAATTTATCGAGATTATTAAATAATTGAGGTTAAATATATACTGTCACTATTATTTTTGGGGAAAAAAACCTTAGTTCAAATATTAATTTATCACGGATTATTAATTAATCAAGGTTTTACTGTACTTTGCATAAGAGCAAGTCCAACAGTGTCCTAGTTGGAGCCCTAAATATAATATAAAAAATTATATCCTAGTAGTTTAGGACATATTCTACTAATTTCAACTCCAACAATGAGCCTTATTTTCACTATATGTTTAATATTTTATTATTAAAAGTTCACTTTCATCATTAAAACATAATATAAAATAGAGATAGAAAGAGAGTGTTGGTAAGAATTTATTATGAAATATGGGATAGGGCAAGGAGAGAGAGTGCCTCAAAAATAAGGCTTGAATGGGTTGTCCTAGTGATATAGGGCATCACTAGGACATTGTTGGATCAAGTTTTTTCATCAAATGCCCTATATTATGACTTAGGACACTAAATAGGGCAGCTGTTGGACTTGCTCTAAAGTGATTAGGATGAAATCATTTAAGCTTTATATATTTGCTCGTAACACAAGTAGGTAGCATATATTATATGCCTAAACTATTGTTGCTTATAATCTAGGAAGCATGAGTGTGGGCGCGGGAGTGCGCGGTACGGGGATACGAGAATTTGACAAATTTAAAATATGGGGATTCGGCAAATAATAATATATTAAAAATATATATTATGCATGTATTTTAAGAGTCATATATATTTAAACTAAATAATCAAAAATTAAGTTTATTCTTAACAATTTATATAATAATTATTTGATAGCACAATTGCTGCATTATAAAGTAGTTAAGTGAATAAGTAATTAACTAATTACAAAATTAATTATTAAACAAGAACCAAAAATTAAGTGCGCAGTGTTGCGGGTTCATTAAGAATCCCTGCCTTCTAGCTTATTATATTAGAATTGCCTTTAACCATTACTCACAACTTTATAATAACGAATAATAAAAACACGCAAGGATAACCACTTGAGAGCTTATATTCCTTACGATAATCACATTCTTATTTTCTTTTCTAGCCCATCTTTATTAGAAGTCAAAAAGTAATATATAGTGGGTGTCATTCTTCACTTAAAGTTTAAATGGAAGCATATTGTAGGCATGCGTTACCGAGTTAGTGATATATCATTTTTAGTTCTTTTCCTTTTCAAATTTGACGTGGGCTTGCCTTTCTAATGTTATGCCCCGCTGTCTAATATAATTAGGTCACACATGATCTAAATCAAGTAGGTAGCAATATATAAGTACCGCTACTTTTTTGTTCAGGCCAATCGAACAATTAAAGTTCTATTTTGACTTCGCTTTAATTGGATTCAGTTTATTTATAAACTTTTGTGGAGGTCTCCTTGTGTTCACAAGCGTCTTGATGTATCTTGTTAACAATTTCACCGCCTGCTTCTTCTAATTAACCCCTTGTTCAAGTAAGGGCTCTTCTAAATATTCTCGCAAGAAATTCCAAAATTTGGGTTGGCTTCGATCATCCATCTTAGACACTCAGTATCTCGTCTAAGTTCTTTGTATTCATCTGGTTCATCCTCTTTTTTCACAAGACATTAATCGAGGTATGTAACTCTACCTCTATATTTGTAGTTAAACTATGTTCGCACTATTATTCATATCCATGCGGTACACATACATATGCACATGTTTTTCCTCTTTTGGTGGATCGCATTCATGTGCTTGTCTTCATGAAAATGGACATGCTTGCTCTTTTTTTCTTTTTTATTGGTGAAATTGTTAAGAAGATACATCAAGACGCTTGTAAACACAAGGACACCTCCACAAAAGTCTATAAATAAACTGAATCCAATTGAAGCGAAGTCAAAATAGAACTTTTAATTGTTCGATTGGCTTGAACAAAAAAGTAGCAGTACTTTTATATTCCTACCTACTTGATTCAATTCATGTGTGACCTAACTATATTAGACAGCGGGGCGGAGAACTTAACATTAGTGATGCGAACCTGTGTGAAATCAAAGAAATATGATATTGGGGATTAATAGAAAACAACATGATAGTAGCACAAGCACAATGAGGCGGAGTCAAAAAGAAAGGAGTGGGATACGGGGCCCGAAGAAGATTTGTTCGAGAAAATAAATGCGAATATGAAGAGAAGAAGAATAGGTGATAGGGTGCGTAAAAGGCTGGAAAAAAAAATAAAAGGCCTGGATATGTACGAAAGTGGCAAGACGTGTTTGTGTTAGGTGGCTCACTTTCAAAGCTTCGAGGTAGCCAAAGGAAGTGACTTGTAGAAATCTGAACTGATTTACTTATAAATTTAAAGAAGTGGATTATATTAGACTGTGGATGTGTTGATAAGTGGATTTTTAATTTTATATTTTTTGAAAATATAGAAGAATTAAATTACTAGACTAGCTAAAGGAGAAAAAGAAAATAGAGCTTGTGCTTCAAGGAGTGGGAATTATTATTTTTGGATTTAAATTTATTTTCGTCTTTACATGACAAAAGGAATTCGGGAGTAGTTATATATGAAAATTAATGGGTATAGAGATTATTCACTTGAAGATTTAAGAAAAAGTTAAGCAGGGTAAATTTAATGACCAGGCAGTGAACCCGTGTCACTGATATCAACTAGGAGGCGGGAGCTGTCCCTTGTGCATTGAAGATCAGTACATGCATAGGTAGAATTCGGCCTGCATCGCGTATTGTGGACAAAGGCCCACTGTAGAATGTGGATAAGTACATATGATATCTCTATATTTTTGGGTGGACGATACTCTGTATGGACCTTCGTTATATTATTTTCTCCTTTTAGCTCTGGAGCAACCTGACCAAACTCTAGTTTTTACTCATGAACAGGCTCATCCATTGGAATATGTGACTGACAAAAACTTGCATAACCTTTAAGGGTACAATAACATTAGTAAATATTAAATAAATGAGTATCAGGCTTCTGTGATCTCGTTAGATTTTCTGGGCTGATAAATTTGCAAAATGAAAAGCTTTATATGAAAACTTGACCACTGCAACTAATAATATTGCAAAACTAACAAAGAAAATGAGGATTTCAAGTGCTTGCTTTTGTTTCCTAATAAAATCTAACTAAAATTCTGTTCATCCAGACATTGTATTCTCCGATCTTTGTATATATTACAATTTGTCAAGAATTAATAAATAAATAAATTTCTTGCGATCTTTTTGAATCATCATATAGATGATGTGTGTCCCTCCCAGAATATCTTTTTATTGACAATATGGTTTTCCGCGCTCTTTTACTTCTTTAATGGACCAGAGGCATTTCTTTAATTATTTTTCACATGTTCTTGACTGAATGATTTCATTAGGATTTTAACATTGCGCACATCAGTAGTAATCAAACAAATTAATTTTTCCTAGTATGCGTTATTTTCTATATTCCTGTTTTTCTTTCTACCTTCAAATGTTTATTTTAGTTGTTGACGGTGCCAAGTGGGAATCCATTTTACGGCTTAATCCTTCTGTTCAATCACAATCCCTGTTAAAATTGGTACTATGTATTTTAGATAGAGTTAACAGTTGTTCAGGGAGTAGTAAAGTACTTTCAGCTCATTACGTGGTGCATTTCACATCATCTTTGAATTAAAATTCTCTCCAGCTTTAGAGGTGGAATTCTTGGTTGTGCCTTTTTAGTTTTACTAAACGTTTTTAGCTGAAGTTAATACTTAGTGCGTTGTAGTGGGTTGTTCTCTTAGGTTTGTAATGTTGTAAGAAATCAACACAGGTAGAAAGATTTTAATGGCTGCTTTACATGGTTTCATGTGGTAACTTGTCGAACTAGTTATTCTGTTTATATTTTCACGAATGAGGTGATATGTTCTTTATAATTTTTTGAATAAGGGATGAGTAAAGGGCATTCAGATAGATGGTCTCCTCTATCACAGTTGTATATTTGTGTCTTTTTGATTCATACAGGAGATCCTTTGCTCTGTTCTAAGAGTAACCTTTGAGGCCAGGCCTACAAATCCGCGGTGAAACAAAGACTCAACTGCAAACTAGCTAGATCAATTGAAAAGGAAGAATTTGCAAGACGCAGTTATACAGGCGTAATATCGTTATTTCTGCTGAGTTGTATCAGTATGAATATCCCTGCTGAGTTCTATACGTATGAATACCTATTTCTGTTTGTATTTCTTTCTGTACGTTCGAGTTGACTAGAAGATCATTATGATCTTGATTGAACTTTGCACGCCCGGTGGATCTTTTTATGATCTTATTTGTATTATATTAAGTTGATCAACGTTATTTTTTAGTACAAATTTGAAAAGAGTATGAACAAGTGTCTTACACTAATATATATATTTTAGGCAACTTATACTGTTACAAATCGGAAACGAGTATGAATAAACTAGTCTGAATTATATATGATATAAATATAAATTTATATTCTATATAAATATTTTATAAATAATAACTACTTGTCTACTATTACATATATTTTGTGGAGTCATGATAATTAATTGATATTATTTTTTATTATATCATGAATTTTAATTTTATTTAAAACCAATTCATTCAGATCTGGTGTATAACAAAATTTCGGCCCGATTTGACGTTGAAGAAATGACATTTCAATTTTCTATTATGCATTTTAGTCTTGTTCTGTGTTGGGCTTACCAACCCTAAATACAAATATATAATAATATTCTTGTGATTCATTTTTTTCTTCTTTAAACATGAAAAATACTTCCAAATCATCCTTTTTAATGTATTTTTCATTGCAGGTCTCATTAAATTTATCGTACAAATCGAACACCATCTTTTTCTATGTTAAATTTATTAAAAACAAACACGCAAAAATTTGATGACAGGTTATACACTGAGATCACTTATATCTAATTGATCAACCTTTATATTAAATTTTTTATATTTCGTTATGTAAGATGATGTTAAAGATGCAAATATCCGAATAACAACAATATATTAAAATATTTATATTCTAATATTTAATCTAAAATGTCAAAATATATGATTAGAATTAAGTAAATGACATAATAAAATTGTATATATTCACATATACACATCCGGGGTGGGTTCTGGTACAAACTTACAAACTTTATACGTTCAACATATATATAATTTGAGTTCAACATTTTTTTAACATATTTTGTTGAACATCGACTAAAATTGTGTTGGAGAAGTACATAAACTAATTTTTCAACATAAAAACTAAATTAAACGTATTATATAACTAATATTTATGTTTCTAAAGTTTAAGCATCGTTATAGATATATTCAACACAATGATAATTAGTGTTCAACACCCGATGTTGAATCCCAGTTACAAATGTGTTGAATGCACGATTTATTTATGCATTTTTAAAAAATATTGTGATGTTTTTTCAAGAATTTTCAACATGGATACTTTCTATAACTAAGGATTAACACGATGGGAGAATAAAAAAAAAGTTTGTAAGTTTGTAACTTAAAAAATTTTTTATTTGATCATATCCTTACACATATATATGTATGTATATAATTTAAATCTTCGAATACAAATAAGATATATTATTATTTATTTTAATGTAATTGATATTTATAATTTATTATTGATATTAGGCACTTTAAAATTATACAGTATAAAATTATTATAAGTTAATATAAAAATACGCGATAGTTTGATGAAAAATACGACAGCATGATGTGTTCAATTAAGTTCAAAAACCCCGATGTGACAATATTCATTCCACAATATCAAACCCTCGAATTTGTAAATCAAAATCACAAGAGAAGAAGGTACTAGAATATAAATTGTCCCTAAACCGCACACAACGTATAAAAAACAACACAAAGGAGCTGTAAACCGGTAAAACATCAACTCCTTTTAGTTTTAATCTTTCTCTACATACAATAATTAACCGTGCGCAATCGCTCCGGTTGTTTTAGCTTTCAAGCCTCAAAATACTCTCTATTTTTCTCTCTATATTATTATTAATATTATCGCACACAAACAAATCTCATCAGCGAAAACCCCTACGTCGCCTCTATCTATACATACATATCCTCTTAATTATCTATTCTGTTCGAATCGAATTCACCATCGCTTTTCAATCCGTACGCAATCGGATTCACACACATAAATCGATCTGAATTAGATTCACTCTCTCGCTCGATCTGCGTTGAATCGGTTAATTATTGATTGAATTGATTTGTATTAGTGTTATTGGTGCTTTTTATATGTCTAGGGGTTTGAATTGTAATGGAAGGATTGGTTAATCAATTTAAAAGAGTTTAAAAAGATGCCTGGATTACCGGGGAACGATTGTAATCAATTTAGTAGTAGCATTACGACGCCGTTGAATGGAGGATCAGTTTCGGTTAATGGATTCTGGTCTAAACAGCGGGGTGATATTAGCTACAATCAGCTCCAGAAGGTGCCTGTCTGATTTTGCTTATTTTGTATCGAGATTGTTTGTGATTTGTGATTTTAGTGTAGTGTTTGTGTTTGTACTTAATTGCAAGTGTAATGATTTTGTTGCGGTGACATTGGAGTATTTTGTCACTGGATTGTTTCGAGTTGAATTTTGGATCTAAAATTGAATGGTGGTGATTCGTGGCGGCTTGTAAGTGTCTGACATCGTGCCTGATTGTGCTTTGAGTGTTTAATCGGATTCAACATAGTTTTAAATTTTGGTATATGGGTATGTGTATTTGGTTAGTTTTTACTGGAATGTCTATTGTTGTATATGAATTATTAAATTGTGTGCTGGCAGAAGTCATATATTTGTTTTTGAGTAAATATAGTCTCTAGGAACCACATAATTTTGTTTTTCATATAACATTGTTTGCCATCCTCGCATTTCACAAAATGTGTTTGCACCATCTCGTTCTTGCAAATAAGGAGCTACTTCCCAAGTGTTTGTCAGGGCAACTGGGGTAGAATAGAAGTAGTTATCTAGAGTTAAGATTGAACAGAAATTTTGTTTTATCAGTATTAATTAGCATGAAATACTTTAACTTGTGTGCCATAAAACTGATAACGGGTATCTTCTGTGTTGTAGTTTTGGAGTGAGTTGTCGCCGCAATCTCGTCAAGAACTCTTGAAAATTGATAAGCAAACCCTTTTTGAGCAAACACGCAAGAATATGTACTGTTCAAGATGTAATGGTTTGCTGCTCGAAGGGTTTTTGCAGATTGTTATGTATGGGAAGTCTCTGCTGCAGGATGGAGCTGTTGTACCTCTTCCTTGTAATAGAGTTGTGACTTTGAAAAGTAAAAGCGATAGTGATTTGTGCGTTGCCAATGGGTGTCAAGATGATTTCCAAGAACCATCCGTCCATCCCTGGGGAGGTCTGACCACCACTAGAGATGGCACACTTACCCTTTTGGATTGCTATTTGTATTCAAAATCCCTTAAGGGGCTTCAAATTGTAATTACCTATCTGTTTTTGTTTATCCACTGTCCTCTCTATTTGTTTCGTAACTAATTGTAAGTTGAAATTTTTTTAAATCAGGTATTCGATAGTGCCCGAGCAAGAGAAAGAGAAAGGGAGCTGCTTTATCCAGATGCTTGTGGTGGTGGAGGTCGAGGATGGATAAGTCAAGCAATGACCAGTTATGGTAGAGGTCATGGGACGAGAGAAACGTGTGCGTTGCATACTGCCAGGCTTTCTGTTGACACATTGGTTGATTTTTGGTCAGCGCTAGGAGACGAGACTCGACAATCTCTCTTAAGAATGAAAGAAGAGGATTTTATTGAGAGGCTAATGTACAGGTTTGTCCTCTGCTTTCTGTACTTGGTTTTCTCCAGAATAGCTTTACCATTGCTGACTAGACTATCTTCTGCTATCTTTGTTCTTGCTATCCCTACAAAGGGCATTCTTTAGTTCAGCAGCTCTAGAAAGGGTGACTGTTAGAAATATCTCTTCCATAAACCAGTAAGAACAAGGGAAATTACGAGACCAACCTCAACATGCAATTAAATTATTATATTTAGTGCTATATGGGATTAAATAACAATTAAGTTTCATGCGATAGTAACACCTATCTTTCTGGTCTGTTATTTGGTATAAAATTGCTATTGGTCAGCATTGCATCAGCAGTTCTTTTTATCTTCCTACTTGTGTTTCTTTTGTGGCTAAACATCCCTCTTTGTGCTTAATATTATATCCTAACACAAGACTTATATACCAAATAATCGCTAGGACAAACTGGGGCATTGTGTGAGGAACTTAATGTTATTTGGGAATTGATAACTATCTGAATAAAGAGTATGGGCTCTGCTGGGGCAAGAGTAGCACAGAGTATAACAAATGCATTGTAACTTCTAGAAGGAAAAATCGTTACTAAGGACGTAGTGCTAACTGAAACAAGTAATGCCCTGGAGTCTGGATTGGTGAGAAATCTAGAACCAAGATATGGTAATTGACTTGGTACAAGATTACGTATCACCAAGTTGATAATTTCAGAGCACATGGAAACATCCTGACTAAGGAGATAATGTAATTGACGTGGTACAGGATAACTTATCATTTAGTGGATAATTCCAGATCACATGTAAAGAAACCGACAAAGCGACATGTCAGTTTCCAGCCGTGTATTGAATAAAGTTACACGTTGAGTTTGTTTTTAAGTTTAACTGGAAGTTGGCATTTTAGCCAGTGAGTCCTGCTAACACTGTTTTAGTAGTAGTCGTTGGTATCGGAAAGTCAGGCATCTTAAGAGTGTTGTGTCAAGTATACTTGCTGAAGAATTGTTTCTTTGAGCTCGGACATCCTTAGTTCCGGAAGCTTGTTGTGAAGTATTCCTGACTCCGAGGCTTCATAGGATTATTGGGCGGGAACAGGTACGGGAAAGTGCTTTTGGAAAAGCTCCCTCTTTTGGTCATTTCCAGGACTTCTGACCTCTCAAGTGAGGACAAAAATACAATTTAAATTTATTCAAACCCTTGATAGTTGATCCCTTCATATACTTAAAAGCTAAACAGAATTAATTAGTTAAATTTCAAAGATAATATTAAGTTAGATAGCAACACTATAAATACAAATTATTTTAAGACTGCTTCCTAAGCCTGTAATATTGTTCAATCCAAGTTTTGCAGCATCAGTTATGAGAGGTTTCTTAGAAACTATTAGCTTTTGCTTTTGTCAACCTTTATAAAGAAAGAAGGGGTTGGCTTGATGAAGCACATTTATAAAATAAGTCTAGCATCCTGTATAATTATGTAGGTGATCAAGTTGCTAAAGAACCTCTGTCCTTGTGCCCGAGAAGAATTTGAGTTGTATAATGCTATAAACTATGAGATAAATATCACATAATTGTTTAAAAGAAAAGATGAAAATATGAGAAATGCAAAGGTAATTTAGAAGACTTAATATTATGCCTTTATACCTTTTCAATTAAATGACTAGTCTTATATGACAGGTTTGACAGCAAGAGATTTTGTAGAGATTGCAGAAGGAATGTTATTCGAGAGTTCAAAGAATTGAAGGAGCTGAAGCGCATACGAAGGGAACCTCGCTGCACTAGTTGGTTTTGCGGAGCGGATACAAGCTTCCAATATGAGGTGTGTGCTGATCTGTTAGAATCTTCACACACAAGCTTACCTTTTTCACACTGGACTTGGAGTTTTGTCACACTTGGTTTTAATTTCAACAAACCTGCTAGATGTTTACATGTTTCATTCTTGTTATACTATTTTTTTGTATTTTTTTAAGCGTGACACATGTTCTCTCTTGGCATACAGGTATCACACGATACAGTCCAAGCTGACTGGCATCAAACCTTCCTAGAAAGCTTCGCAACATACCATCACTTTGAATGGGCAGTTGGAACTGGAGAAGGAAAATCTGACATTTTAGAGTATGAAAATGTTGGTTTAAGCGGAAGGGTGCAAGTGAATGGTCTAGATCTTTGTGGTTTGAATGCATGCTATATCACTCTGAGGGCATGGAAAATGGATGGACGCTGCACTGAACTTTCCGTCAAAGCTCATGCATTAAAAGGGCAGCAATGTGTTCATTGCCGGCTTGTGGTTGGAGATGGTTTTGTCACAATTACTAGAGGAGAAAGCATTAGAAGGTTTTTTGAACATGCTGAAGAGGCCGAGGAAGAAGAGGCAAGTTTTGTGAGACTAGTTACTCTGTTCATATAATTTTTTTTGGTGCTGGTGCTTATTTGTCCGTTGTGATATATAATGCTTTATTTACAGGATGATGATTCCATGGATAAGGATGGCAATGACCTCGATGGAGAATGCTCTCGTCCCCAAAAACATGCGAAGAGTCCTGAACTTGCACGAGAGTTTCTTCTAGATGCTGCAACTGTTATTTTCAAAGAGCAGGTATGTACACAAAGAATGTTCTACTGCCTCTTACTCTTATATTTTAATAATAAAACAAAAAGAACAAGCACTCACGTGAATCCCAGTCACAAGATGAAGCATTTTACGTGTCTCATAGAATAAAAATAAACCGAAATTATATATAAAGAGGTACATTAAAACACACACACACACATATATACACATACTTGTTTTTCTATTTTCTCTTGACACCTTCAACCTTGATTTGTTCTTCTACTTTGATTTACTGAACATCAAACCAAAAATTCCCAATTGTGTGTCTAAAATTAATCTGTCTAAAAAAATCCCCCAATTCTATTGATTTCTTTTATCTAGATTTAATTTGGGGGGGGGGGGGGGGGGGGATTTTTTTATAATATATCTTATTTTCACTACCTGCCACCTTTGCCAACAAAAAAATGCCGCACAATCTCATCTTTCCTATATTTTTTTGTTTGGTTTTGGATATTATAACGAAGTGATGAATTAGCAAGCCAATTTGGTTAGCATGATTGGCGGAAAAAAGAATTTTGACTAAGAAATTTTAGCTAGTCAATACTTCATAATTGTTTGCCCAAGTGCCAGCACCATTTGGGGTTGCTCTTGATGGATGTATTGTTGGCTGATTATAACTACTTGGCATAATTTTACAGGTTGAAAAGGCTTTCAGGGAGGGTACTGCACGTCAAAATGCACACAGCATTTTTGTATCTCTTGCACTTAAATTGCTGGAAGAAAAAGTTCATGTTGCTTGTAAGGAAATTGTCACTTTGGAAAAACAGGTAATTTTTTTTATTAAAGGCTGATAATTCCCCGAGGAACCATCCTGATTTCTAGTTTAATATTTGTTTATAGACGAAACTTCTTGAAGAAGAGGAGAAGGAAAAGCGTGAAGAAGAGGAGCGAAAGGAAAGGAGGAGAATGAAAGAAAAGGAAAAAAAACTCCGAAGAAAAGAGAGAATAAGAGAGAAGGAAAAGGACAAAGGGAAAAAAAATTCTGAAACTGGCCAGCATGTAGCTCCTGATGTTACTATTGAAGAAGTAACACCAAGTGTTGAAGAGGAGCCTAATATTATCGTCAATGAGGATCTAATTAATAGTGAAACAGGTGATGTCGTATCACCCAGGCTTGCATCCCCAGATATTCAAGACGAACACGTCTTAAATGGTTATCATCTTTCAAGCATGCAGAACTACTCTGATGGCAGTCCTGATGATGGGTTTTCCACTTTCAAAGATGAGAGTGCTTCATGTGGAGCTGAGCACTCAAATTATTCTCGCCAGAAATTGAAGCATCGGAAAGACTTCCAAATGGAGCCAAAATGGTCTGATAGAAGACGGTTTTCATCTGTTTCTGAAAATGGGGGCATGAATAGCAAATTGGACAATAATTACCAGGGAGATCATGTTGACACTTCAAGGGCTGTCAATGGACTGAATAAGCAATCTCGGTGTAGTGCTGCAAAAACCAATCCTAGGACCGCTGGGTCCAAATTTGCTGAGAAGTTGCACGGTTCCAACAGGGTGAGCGAGAGATATGACTATCATAGTTGTAGTTGTTACCAGCACAATGATTACAGAACAAAGATAGAGTCACATTCTTCTGCCAGAACAGGTCGGGATGGAAAATCAGTTTGTAAGTCTGAATCCACCTCAGATGTTTTGAAGCCATATTATCGTGGTACCAAGTATACTCAAATAGATCATACACGCGAGGGTATTGGGAGACCCAAAACTAAATTTGTTGTAGGGAGCAATTCTTATACAAGAGATTCACCTCATACAAAGCAAGTTTGGGAACCTATGGAGTCACAGAAGAAGTCCGTTAGAAGCACTTCATATTCTGATGTTACGATGAGATCCACTTTCAGCAATGAAACAACAGAACCCAATAAACCACTTGAATCGTCTGATGCCATTAGTTGTGCTGCAGCCGATGGGAATACTGCTTCCAACAAGTATGTTGACAATGACAAAAACTTCCAGGGGGGATTCCACATTGAAACGAAATCCTCTCTGTACTTTAAAAAGGAAGTGCCCGATGAGGAGGCTGATTCGAGCCCCATGACATCCTCATCCTTAACTGGCACTTCTGACCCATCTATGAGCAGCACATCCAACTCTGACAGCTGTTCATCATGCCTTAGTGAAGGAGACAGCAATGGGTTAAATCCTCCAAATCCTGAAACCTCTTCTGCATCCGATTCAGATGATGCTAGCCAACACTCAGAAGGAAGAGAACAGTCAAGAAGGCTTCAAAATTCCTTTGATAAACATCAAGATGCCAGGATGGAAAAGAAACAAAGTGCAGATGGAGGTGAGCAATTTATAAACAAAGTTATGGATAGTGGAGTAAACAACGAGCCAGGGAGTTTTTCTGTAAAAAATGCCCAAGAGTACAAAAATGGACTGCCGAATGTTAGCAATATGAATCCACAACCTCATGGCGTGCTTCCCTCATTGCATCCGCAAAGCTTACCCTATCCTTTGTTTCAGCCTGCTTCGATTGGTTATTATCATCAAACTCCAGTTTCTTGGCCAGCAGCTTCAAATGGTTTGGTGGCTTTGCCCCCTCGTAATCACTATCTATTCCCCAGCCCTTTCAGATATGATATCAATGGGAACTCCCATTTTGTGCCATATAGTAGCCTACCACATATGCCACCTCCCATCCTTAACGCAGGCAGTGTACCAGTTTACCAGCCAGTTTCCCATATCAACGACGTGAACTCAAAGGTGCGTGTAAACAAATCTGACTTTGCTGATGTTAAAGATGCTCATCAAGAAGTTAACATTCAAGCAGTCACCAAAACAGAACAAGGTCCGGTGGAAGCACAGATAAATGCTGAGTCTGAGCCAGATAGAAAATGTGGAATAGAACCAGAATCCGGTAATGCAGGCTTCTCGCTTTTCCATTGTGGTGGTCCAGTTGCTCTTGCTAATGGCTATAAGTCAACTCCTTTGCCACCAAAGGAAGCAGTTGGTCATCTTACATCCAGCAAGTCAACTGATCATGTCGTTGGTGATCACAACTCAAAGAAGGAAGAGGCTGTCGGGCAATACAATCTATTTGCTGCTAGTAATGGAATAAGGTTCTCCTTTTTCTAAATTAGTGTGACGGAAGTGTGAGGCTACCAGATATACCAGTTCCTGCTATCTTCATATTCAGGTAACTGGAGTTTGGTCACTTGGTTATATGGTACACAATAATCGTCCCCAAAAGAACAAAGTTGGCATCTGTTTGTGCTTTAGTTTTGTTTGATTTTATCTTATCTCATAACTTTTCCTTATTATAGAGAGAATTGAGAAAGACATAATGTTTGAATGCTTTTGGCATTACAACTGGTGGTCTATTTAAGTATACCCGGTTATGGCAATTGCTATAGCTGGCTTTTATTTCTTTTTCAATAGATGAATTTGAATATTTTAATTTTTCTCTCTGTAGAAATAATTGTGCACAACGAACCTGAAGTTGCAAACACACACACGCACACAAAATATAGCCCGTCTTAGCATCAATTTGCTATTCTAAATCTTATTCTATTTTTTATTTTGATTTTGCTAAATAAAATCTTATTTTAAAATTAACTAATTAAAGTTATATCATATTTTTAAATATAAATATACAAATCTGAAATAGTGAATTTTGGTTTTTTTTTTTTTTGTCAGGGTCTACATTCTACGAGTTTGTATTATAGATACAATAAGCCGTAGAAAAGCCATGAGAATCTTGAAAATCAAAACAAGCAAGGAGAATTTAAGTAAAAAAGCATATATTATGTGAAAAATTTAAATCCGATAATGACATATATGTCTTTAAAAAAAACATGATATATTATTTAACAATAAGAATAATAGAACTTATAAAGAATATTAGAAAAATATGTAAAATTATAATGCCTAACCAAAGTGAGAATTTTGGTTAGACAAACAAATACTAAAATATTCATAATTCATATTAATTTTTTCTTTTTAGAACAAATAACATTAAGAAATGATTTTATATTTTTTGTCAGGAAAAAAAAAAATCATACTTTTATATGGAAAAATATATGATATAAAAATATGATACTAATATTTAACCTCCAAATTGTAATATACTGACATTAATATTTAGATATATTAAACTAAATATTCCATAAGAAATAGATATAAGCTCATTAATTGTATTTATGAAAATTTTTAATATGTATATGTATATACAAAAATTAAGTTGGAGCCAACAAGCGGTAAATATAATTTAATACTATAAATAATTTTCAATAAAATAATATAATAAAATAATTTTATAATATAATTTTGGTCTTTATCATATGTCATTCTAATATCAAATAAAATATAGCACGCTATTATACATGTCCCTGAAAGCCATTGATCCTAGTGATATTTCATCAAGACATTTAAACTTTTTATTTTTGCAAAAAGAACATTTAAACTTAAAGTTTATCAGTTATTTAAAGTAACTGGGCCTCAGGTGAAGATTATATTTAAGTTATTATATTTTTCTTAAAATTTGTGGTGCACATGTGAGCCGAATTTGACGGGGTTAAGTCTTGATACACTTGACAGTCTATGGAACAGTCACATGATAAATTTTCCGATAAAATTGATTATATTAATTAATTATATTTAAAAATATGACATGTTATTAATATTTCAAATTGTTATAAATAAAATATATTATTGTTACAATAAGCGTTCAGAGTTGGCTATTATTGTCCATTTATCCCAGGTCGACCCAGCTACCCCTATATTTTTGTAGAAACCAGTTAACAAATGAAACCAAGCATTTACTAAAATAAGCAAAAAAAATATTGTCAAAGAAAAATAAGCAAAAAAGCTATTTAATGCTAATCTTTAAACTCATATATCCCGAAAGTGACCAGTTTCAGGATCAAATTTACTAACTTATCAACATTTTGCTTTGATTTTTAAAACTGCCAAGTAAAAATCAGGTTCGTCAACGAACTCGATCACCTCAAATGCGCTGCTTGCTGCAGCATTTTCCAAGGACATCTCATCAGGCAAGTTGGAGACTATAACATCAGGATATTGTTGTCGCTGTCGTTCAAGCTCTTCCCTCCCGCCTGGATGACTGATTACAAGTCTTGCACCTGTATAAGCTGGAGACTTTCAGTAACAGATAAAACTGTAATGAAGCAAATGAACAGCAATCTTACATGGACTTGGATGGATTTAGGTGAAATACACATAAAATAAAGAGCACAGCATAAAGACTCCCAAGTTCTCCAAATCAGTATACAGAAATCACAGGTACAAAATTAACATATTTCCTAGATGTGAATGTTCAGCTATGCGTAATCAAGAATATTAGGGAGTCCATGCAACGGAAATATTTTGTTGCCCAGGGAGAACCTATGAATTTTAATGCCAATAGGTTACTATAATAGAAGTACGTAACTATAGCACACCACTGCACTTAGCGTTCTTGAAACTTTTATTTGGTAAAGATGTCTGTTTACCCATTCTTGTGGTATGAAATGTTATTTATTTTTTCCTCAAAAACATATAATGAACCGGCAAACTTCAGGATTTACTCTCAAGAAAGATAAAAAGCAGCCCAATCCATCCCTCCTCTTCATTTTATCCACTAAACAGTTTTACAACAGGCATAAACTTGACCCGCATACATCCCACCAATAGCTGAAAGATTATACAAACTTTAACTTTATAGAGAAACGATGCGTATCAAGGTCAAGATTACCTGGCAAACAACGACTAGCAAGTGATTGTAACACTTGATCAAGTAAAAATGTCAGCGAGGGCAAAAAGTAGAGGAACACAACATCAAAAGATGCCCACTTTTCTGGTAGATGGATTAGTTCTCCCTGCCAACAACTAACCTTGTCATACTTCTCCTTTATGCAGGCTAATGTTAAAAGTGAATCATGGACAATAAGTAATTGCTGACAGGGTGATGATTCAACCAATTTATCCACAAATTGTTCTGAACCTATAGAAACTAAAACCATTGAACTCTGCCCAATTTCTCCAGCAGACATGATCCTCTCAATCTTCTTATCTACTTCAGCAGCACGTGTATGGTCTGTATCAAGAAATGACCAATCTTTCTCTAAAAGGTCTTCAAAATTCATGACAGGGATTGCACCTTCATTTGCAGGAGTTACTACACTAATTGATAAATAACCATTTTTGAAAGGACGGGTGATGGAAGAACGACTTATGGGTAGGTGATAATAAGAGCAAGTCTGCTGACGCAGTGAATGATGCCTCGATGCTGGTAGTTTATGGAGCGGGAAAGGGGTTGATAAAACTGGAGAACTCATCATAGGATTCACACAAAATCGGTAAATAGAGGTTTACTGTTATAAGCTTTATATTGTTTTCCTGTAGGAAGGCAAAATTGATACGTTAATGATATCAAATTTCTGGACTAATACTTGAAGCCAAGGTAATAATGTTTTTGCAGCCTCTAAACGCCGTGCTTATCTCTTCATCAGCTCATCTATATTACGGAAATCCTAAACAACTCGATTAACAATTCAATTATCCTGCAACAAACACATATAAAGTTTGTCTTCAAAAAACATAGTGGATCATAATTACGGATCAAAACAAAGAGAACATCCAAGAACACGATTGTGTTGCAATGTCGAAAAAGTGTAAACAAATGCATACAATTCCTCCGTCTGGAAATAGGGTAACTACAAATTGTCCTCTAATTTCATTTTCTTGTTTTAGTACCACTGTACCACTCCATTACTACATTAATTACTGTTTCAAAACAAGAGCTAAAACAACTATACAGTTCCGGATTATAAACGGGTTGCGCTAATTACTTACTAATCTCAACTCTCAACCTCAATTATATTCATAAGCAACCAATTCAGTGAAATACTAACATTTAGTAAGAGCATACAAGCAGATGCATACAAACATGTAAATCTAATCATATAAAGACCTACCTCAACACAAAAAAAGTAGCTTAATTCATCTCCTTCCGAAAGTTCGAAGCTTTGATTTAATGCTCTTCCTTCCCCTATCCACACTTCCCCATGAACATTTCAGTATTTCATGATTGCCTTCGATTCGGGTTGGGCTGGCAGTCCGGCCCAAATAAAAAACTTTACGTTAGGCCCGAATCCAGTTTACATTTCCCTTTCGAGTTTTCAATTAATGAACTGAAATCAGCAATAAGCCCAAAACAACTAGTGTTACAAAAATCTCTCAATCGGTTATTTTTTTCCAAAGTATTTTGATTGAATTAAAAATTTCAATTTATAAAAATCTTCTTATAATTTTTTAACAAATTTTAAATCTGAAAATTAGCCGACCAGTTCCAATTTTTCATTTGTATTTGTCTGACGCGTCGCGCGTGTCATAATTAGAAACTGCAAAAGCTACTTTTTTCAATCAAAACAACATTAAAAGTTAAAACTAAAAAAGAAATAGAAAAAGCTGCAGAACAAAAAAGAAATATTTACACAAGATGGGGAGGACTGTTTTGAAAATTTGGTCACAAAGCTAGTTGAGATCGGAGAAGCTAACGAGATTCAGATATTAAAATAAGTCTTGTTGTAACCGTAATTTTTAAGAATGTCCGTCTAGGTAAACGTGTTTACTACAAACTCTGTTCTAACTCCAAATTTAAACTTAGATTCATTCAAACTGCATCATCAATTACACAACAAGAAGCTGTTGAGTTTAACTCGGTTCCAGGTATGTTCCTGCTCTAGATCCACCTCGATTTCATCATTTTATGCCCCTTGTCTTCTTCTATCTGTTTCATATGTTATTACAGTTACATTATTGTTGTAATTACAGCTGCACACTCAGATTTCTTATCTTACTTTCTGTTTTTTTTAGGATTAGTTTTTGGACTTGATGATAACTAGTGAACAAGGATAATTGGATCAATTATTACCGAATTGTTCATTGGTGAGTGTTGTGTTGTGCTTGGACAAGTGACTTGTTGATTACCTCGTAATAATTGAAATTCGGTTGATGAATGCTGTTTGTTTTGGGTTTGCGTGTTGCAATTAGGTTGGCTGTGAAGGATCGCGGGGGATATTTGATATGAACTTGAGATGGCGATGAGAATGAAGTCAGTAATGCAGGGTGTTAGAGCTAAGTTCAGTGTAATAGTTCTTGTGCTTATTACATTAGGGATCGCTGCTGCATCTATATATGGTCTGCTAAAACCGATTTCGAATGGTTGTACCATGACGTACATGTATCCTACTTATATCCCCATTTCCACGCCAAAAAATGTGTCAGCTGAGAAGTATGGTTTGTACTTGTATCACGAAGGATGGCAAAAGATTGATTTTGATGAGCATATTAAGCAGCTTAGTGGAACTCCAGTTTTATTTATCCCAGGGAACGGGGGTAGCTACAAACAGGTTGATCTGTATTCTGCTTTTCAGGCTTAATGGCGTTTTATGCAAACTATTTGATGATTGTACCATCTGAACCTTTGTGGCTAGTTTAAACATGTTATTCTGAGTTTTCCCTCTAGTCTTACATAAATCTCAATTAACAGTTAAGCAGTAGTGGTGCTTCTAGACCATATATGCATGTTCCTGTCTTAAGTAACTTGGGCTTGAATAGTGAGATCCCATATATTTGACATGACAGTTCAAACTTTGTCTTACAGAGGCAGGCTTGTAGCTTTAATAAATAAAAAAATTTCTTCGACAATTTGGCAGACCTGTGAAATTTTAATGATTCTATCCACCATCTGTATATACTGTTTTCTTCAGGCTATCTTTGGACTTCAGAGCACCGAAAGCTCATGAAAAATTATTATTGATGCATTTCTAGGAGAACAAGATATTATATTTTAGGTGCCAGACACTGACACTTGGTGTGAAACTGTGAATCATGTACTTCAATCGGTTAGGATTATGATAAAAATGTTAACCCATCATGTCAGATAGTAATTTTCAAATTAACATGTTTTGCATTTTTTTATCTTTATTCTTCCATTATAATTTGATTCTCATACAGGTAAGGTCCTTGGCAGCAGAGTCCGAAAGGGCTTATCAAGGAGGCCCACTTGAAAATGAGCTTTACCAACAAGCTACTCTAACACTTGAAGAGGATGGAGGACCTATAAATGTAAATAACATTTCAGTACCTACCCAGTATAGTTCCTTCATGGACTGGTTTGCTGTGGATCTTGAAGGTGAACATTCTGCAATGGATGGTCAAATACTTGAAGAACACACAGAATACGTAGTATATGCTATTCACAGGGTATCACATTTTTCACTTCGCAATAATTTCTTACGTGTGGGCTTATTGCTGACTTCTGCAACTGATATGAAATTTTTATATGTGTATCAGCAATATTTCCTTGCATGTTTTGCATTTATCTGTACTACTACTTCTCCAACTTGATTTTCACCAGTACTTCCTTTTTATCTAGGTTAAGTTAACCAATTGAAGATAAGCAAAGTTGGTTTTAGAAATATATATTCCTAACAAAGATGACTAAAGTTGATTTTAGAAATTGATTAGCCACTTATCTGTTTGTCTTAGTGCAATGCACATGTCAACTCATATTACTCTTTAAACTGGTTTTTGACATATATATACCTCTTGATTGGTTTCTGATTGAAGTACTCTTTTTCACTTCCTTCTATTTGTCCCATATACATAGATCTTGGATCAATATAAAGAATCTCGTGATGCCCGGAAAAGTGAAGGTGCAGCCATATATGGAAGTTTACCTCGAAGTGTTATACTAGTTGGCCACTCTATGGGTGGTTTTGTTGCAAGAGCAGCAATAGTTCACTCGCATTTAAGAAAGTCTGCAGTGGAAACTATTATTACGCTCTCAACCCCGCACCAGTGAGCTTCTTTGTTTCTCTTAAGGCTGCATTTTATTCATTTATAGGTTATTTACTTAATTACTGGTTTCTTCTACTCTGTTCAGGTCACCTCCTGTGACACTGCAGCCATCCTTAGGTCACTATTATACACACGTAAATCAGGAATGGAGAAAGGGATACGAGGTCCATACCTCTCGAAGTGGACATTACATATCTGGTCCAAAACTTGGCCACATAGTTGTCGTTTCCATTTCCGGTGGTATCCATGATTTTCAGGTAAATTCTGTTTGAATTTTATTCTGCTACTTGTAATGGAAACTGTTACATGCTTAATCTGGATATGTGTATCCATATTTTTATCAATAGATAAGAGTTGCAAAGTTTCTTTATCTTAAATCCAATCTAGGAAGTTGTTATCCAGTTCACTTTGGGTTCGATGTTCTCTGCAAGTTCCCTTGTATACTGCGTTCTGCAACAGCTTTTGTCATAGTTACCTTTCTAATATATAGATGTCTTACCTAAGCTTATTAGCAGTGGTATATCTCACTTGTTTAGAGATTAGTTGTTCTAGAATTGTAGTAGTTGAGTAGATATTCTTTAACATGTACGGTAACTGACTATGACCTATGTGTTACCATCTGCACATTCTTCACATATATGTGTACACATGTACTTCTGGACCCTACATTTTCTTTATAATAATCTAGCAATCACTTTTTGTCATTTTATATATTATCAATTAAAATGAATGTAGGTAATTAACAAATTAATCGTAAGTGGCAATTAAATTTATAGCTTACTAAGGTAATCAACTCAATCAACTATTTGCTTAATTAAAATATCTCTAATTTGAATCTTTGAAACTACAACATAATTTATCATTTTGATTTGGATGAGTGCTGAAGATTTTTAAATTTCGAACTATATTATAAGTATATCAGGTAAATTTCTCATGCAAATTGGTGTGCTGAACTGTAAGCCATCAAGAGCTCTGCTACTTAATAATTATACTGCTAGTGAATTCAATATGGTAATATCATGTGATTTTTTTCCAATAATATTGAGTGAACTGCTTGGTCAAATCCTTGTAATCCGTAAATTAAATGTCAATGGGTGCAACAGTGTATGATGTTGAACATGTTTAGTGCCAAAATGCTACCCAACCTAGTACAAAGATAGAAATGCCATTTCCCCTGCTGATACGATATGACCTGAACAAATGTTTTCGTTTCATGCTGCTGCAGGATCTAACTTTTTGCTTTGTGTATTTGGCACTAGTTTTGAACTATAAACATTGCACAGTGTTGAATTACACGTCTAATGACGGTTGACCTGTAAAGTTTGTGTTCCTCTGGAATAACAAGTGATCTTAATACTATACTCGGTTGAGTAAATATACTTGACCATTGCATGTGAAAATTTAATACTAATAATTTAGGTGATGGTTTTCATCCATAAATTTTTGTTAGGTTTACTATGAATCGCAACTCTGATTGTAAATAACTTTGATGTCATAAAGCCTAGTGAACTTTCTATCAATCATATTTCATAACTAGTATTGCTTCCTTATAATAGTAGTCACTACATTTTATATATTAATGACTTTGACTTGAACTTGCTTTGTATTATAAGGGTTCGTGGTAGAATGAATAGTTCAAGTGCTTTACATACCTTGAGCCTTGGGTGCAATAGTTTAATTCTTATTCCTTGGTTTCTGATATTAGGTACGGTCAAAATTAGAATCCCTTGATGGGATTGTGCCACCTACCCATGGTTTTATGATTAGTACTACAAGCATGCAGAATGTTTGGCTGTCAATGGAGCACCAAGTTATTTTATGGTGCAATCAAGTCGTTGTGCAAGTAAGTTATATAAGCATCCATTATCTGTAATATGAATATAAATTTTCCTTTTAGACGAATCTAGTACTGAATTTTTGAAGTGATTATTAAGGTGTCACATACTCTGCTTCATCTAATTGACTCTAAAACCAGCCAACCATTTACCGAATCAAGAGAAAGGCTCGCAATATTTACCAAAATGTTACATAGTGGAGTACCAGAAAGTTGGTTGAAACAGTCGCAAGCAACTCAGAAATCCCTACACGCTTCTTCAAAGAATGGAATCCTACCAGGTATCATCAATCTGTAACTCGTTTATGTGAACCTACCTATCTGATCTGCCACTTATCTAAATCCTTGACCCAGTGGTGGTAGGACCTTTAGAGTTGTATGTCTATATGAAATTGTATCATTAGTTGTTACATTCGCACCCGCACATTTTTTAAGTAATGCTGTATTGAAATAAATCTAAAATGCTAATTTCTAATACTCTAGCTGGATATGATAAGCTTTTGTTAATAACATGGAATTTCAGTCTTTTTGTATTGATAACTCGATTTCGAAACCAATTTTAAGTATCACTGTGTGATTTTGATAGTAGACCTCAGTTTTTTTAGCAAAAGTTAATGCTGGTTATTAACTTCTTCACTTTGCTATTACTACGACATCTGCTTTTCAGATAAGAGATTTTTTGAGTTATTCTATATACTGAGTGATACTTTCTTTGCCGAACAAGTCTATCTACACCTCTATAGCTTTAACAATTTTGTCATCATTCTCTCATACTTTATCTTGCCTAATCAATTCACCTTAAAAAATACATTTTTCCTTACACATGTTTCACATATATTTACATAGAACTATAGAAGTAAAATGTTCATTAGGATGAGAAAAATTTTGCGCGTATTAGCAAAAGAAATTCTGGATCTATCAATTTCTTAGTATCCAGAATTTTTTGGCTTAGTTGGAAATGTCTGGTACAATACTAAAATATGCTTGAAAGAGTAGGATTTTTGGTATGGAAGTGTAATGGATATCAACTTTCTGTGTAAGATTTTCTAGTGTTTTTTTTTTAATCTTTTTTCTTTGCTTCACATTAGCATCTCACATGTTTTAAATAGTTCTGCACATAGTTCATTTTTAGTTTTATATAATATAGTGTGGTGTCCTTGATTTTTTGTTCATGATATTATTACCTCTAAATTAACAACATATTAAACACAAGAAATTATGACATCATTCTATATTTGGAATGTTACTCCTTTCGTCCGCAAAAAGAAGTGGTGGTTTCTAATATACCGGTCAATCTGTCTGATTGAAAAAGTACAATTAAAAATTTCGCTCTATAGTGTCTGAAAAATTCAATCAGCAGTGATTTTTAAATGTACATATTATTATGTTAGATTAAGTATTTGCAGAAAATGATAAGATATTAAATCTCAGAAATGAAATAGATTAAATTAATTGGACCGATTAAAATGATAAATGTCACTTTTTTGTGTACAGGAGAACAAAGACTTTTCCTGTACTTTTTTTAATAGAAAAAACAAATATTGCTCCCACCATTCTTAATATCTTGGTTTGCCTTTGCCCATGGGCCATATCATCGTGTTTTTTTGTTTTCAGCCAATGATAGTGCTGTAGGGTTGTCATGATATGACATGGAATTCAGCCTAGTTAAATAAAAAGTCTGCAGATAGTTGGCGTGAAAGGGAAAAAGAATGGACAAATACATATTCATTAGCTTTGCACATTTAACTGGAAACAGATGGACCACTAATCTTTTTATTTTGCAGGATCTCATGTGCACACTTTACCTGCCTGCCCTAGTACTATTCGTTGGAACGAGGCTGGATTAGAAAGGGATCTATACATTCAAACCCCTACTGTTACTGTTTTAGCAATGGATGGCAGAAGACGGTGGCTGGACATTAAAAAACTGGTCAGTCAAAGCTCCCAAGTTACAGTGTAGGACATAGTAGAATGACATCTCAATTTAGTTGGGTCTTGCCCTGGATCTGAATACCCCGCCTCATTTTTGTTTAAGGTTTTACAATTCGCTTCTCCCCTTCTGGACTAGGGTTTATTTGTTACCAGGCATTAAACAGTTACCGTCATGGTTTTTTTGATGTAGTATGAACATTTAGTTTTGGAAATGGAGTGTGTTAGTTCTGTAGTGATGAGATTTAATGCTTTATTACAGAATGGACTTGACACATTAGTATCTTCATTAATTTGCATTTGGTGTTTTATTTTTTTGCATAGGGGCTGAATGGAAAAGGCCACTTCGTATTTGTTACGAACCTTGTTCCCTGTTCTGGGGTTAGACTTCATCTTTGGCCTGAAAAGGGCAATTCTGCTTCAGACCTGCCTCTTACTAAAAGGGTTCTAGAAGTGACATCAAAGATGGTAAAAATCCCATCAGGTCCAGCTCCAAGGCAGGTACTTAATATATACGCAGAGCCAAAAGATCTTTTGGTTACAGCTTTGTATGCAATGGTCTTCTTATAAAAAAATTTGATGTTTGTTTATAGATTGAACCAGGTAGTCAGACTGAACAAGCACCTCCATCTGCTGTATTTATGCTGGATCCAAAGGATATGTATGGGTTTAAATTCTTGACCATCTCAGTTGCACCTCCTCCGGTAGAGTTTCCTTAATCCTTCATGAGTTTTTGCTATTATATTTGCCAAACATCTATAAAATATCAAACAGCTTGATAAGTGCTTCTAGATCAAATTTGGTTCAATCAGGAACTAACAAGATTAGTTCATATTTTCTGACAATATATGGAGGCTTGAGCTCCAGTCTGAAAGGACAAGTAGATCCATATTATTACTATCTTCACAATCGAGTGGCCCATCTACTTGCAGTTCTAACTTATACTTGAAGTGAGGGTTTTCTTTTGAATTGCTATGTATAGCTTTAATCTCAAAAAATTGTAAACATATATCCTGGCGATATTCAACTGTCAGTCACCGGAATAGTTTTGCTCTGCTGGTAATGTAAACTTATTGTATAAACCTTCTTTGTGGGTAAATCTATAGTTTAGATGTACTTAATTACTGTGCTTATCTATCTATATGACATACGAGTGCTTCAGTATTGAATCCGATACATCATACACATCTACGTACATATTAGAAAGCGTAAAACTTTGCATTTTGCAGTGTACATGTACATAGACTGACTGTCTAGTATGTAAAAAATAGGTTTTTTCAGGAAGACCTCCGCCTGCAACTTCCATGGCAGTTGGGCAGTTTTTTGATCCAGATGAAGGGAAAACAGTATTCTCACCATACTTGTTGCTTCAATCAATGGTTTCTCAACAAGTTAGTAGTTAAAGAGTCTATCAAGTTACCTGTAAACTCTCCGGTCAATTTTTTTTTATTCCTCCATCCGGTTATACTGCGTTAACATGTAAATGGAATCTTGTAGGACATGATATTGAAGGAGGATCATCCTCTTGCTTTAGATCTATCCTTCTCTATTAGTTTAGGCCTTCTGCCTGTTAAATTCTCTTTAGAACCAACAGGATGTGGGATACAAAAGTCAGAACTGGTTGAAGAGGTTAAAGACATGGAAATTAACAGTAAGGATTTATCTAATTTAGCCTCAAATTTTATATTATTTCCTGTCGATGAATATATATTATACCTTTTAGGGTCTAGTTCTGTAGTATAATCTTTATTTAAGATCTTCTGATATTATTTTACTGTTAAAGACTATTTTTGCCTCTGCTCAGATCGATTGTAATTTAGAAGTCACGATTTTGATAGACAATGTCAGTAAACAATTATGTTGTGGCTATGAATGCATTTTGATGCCTGTCCCTTCTCTCCTTTTTGTTGTTGCTAATTATGACTCTCTCTTCACATTCTCGCTGTTATGCAGATATTTTGACACTCGTTTAATGAATAAAACTAGTTAATTTGTTTCATATATCTTTTCCTGCTTCTGATTAACAGAAAATACACAACAGCAGTGAAATCTACAAATGTTGGTGTGAAATCCAATACTCTCATTCTCTACACTCTCTCTGGCCTTAACACATATTTGAGCTCTCCCATAAAAAAACTGGCCTAGTATTGAGCATGTTAGATTAGGTGCCAATGGAGTGCTGTGAACAATTATTAGTCCTGCATATTCACCAGCTGAAAATGTAGGCATGTAGCAGATAAAGCTAATATCTAGTTCCTATGTTTATTATATATGTACTCATATGATATTTAACACCTTAATGGTTGTACTGGCCCATATATTAATATATCTCAGCTTCAATTTATTTTAACCTTTTATACATGATGCTAGTATCTAACTTCAGATTTGTGTTTGGACCATTTTAAATGCCAACTCTTTACTTTCCATGCAGAGCTTTGCAAACGTCGATGTTTTCCACCTGTAGCACTTGCTTGGGATGTGAGTTCTGGTCTGCACATATTTCCAAACTTGTACTCTCATACAATTATGGTGGATTCTTCACCAGGGTATTGGGATTCACCCAAGGGTTCTGAGAAGACCACTCTTTTATTACTGGTATGTAAATAGTCTCTAATAATATAGTACCGGTAGGAGAACTTTTAGCACAAGCAATTTTTTTTAGATCATTGGATGTCGCTAAATAGTTTGACTTCTGCCACTCTCTGCAGGTTGACCCGCATTGTTCATACAAAACTAGTATCTCTGTATCTGTTGCTGCTGCTGCTGGTAGATTCATGCTTTTATATTGGTCACAGGTGAGGTGATGATAGTGCTTATCTATATAATGTATAATATTTAGTTCGACTTTCTAAGTTTACAAAAGTGTCTTCTGTTCAGAATTATTAACTTCCAATTTTGTCGAGAATTTGTTTCCCAGAGAAGTAGAGGCACATTAATAGATTTCGAAGCTGAAAGTCACATTTTTCAGAGCTTGCACTATTAATTTGTTCTAGCATAATGTGTATATTCCTGGACCTCACAGAATGGGTCTCTAATATTAACTAAAGCATACAAACCTCTACATAAAGGTGTGGCTTAGTTGGAAAGGAGGAATTCAGTATATGAGTAACATAATTTTTAAAATTCCCATCCAATAATGAGAGGGCTTAGTCTTTAACTTTCAATATAAATTTTTCACACTTCGTGGAAAGGACCTCGTTTTTATTGTTCATGAAATGAAAGAGACGGATCATGCAATCTTTATTTCATGATGAGTTAATTAGGACCTTATAAGTATGTCATACAATTAACGAAGTACTCTGCCTTCATTTACTTTGTCCTTTATTATAGATTTCAATACCGCTACACATGCCAAATATTATAGTGATTCAAGTCTATGCTGATTTATAGTTATAAGGAACCATCATTTCATAACTTGGACCAATGTAATTACGGTCGCATGATTCACAATACAAAGTGTCAAAGTGATGTTCGCACATGTCCTTATATCAGTGGGTGGTACACAGTGCATAGTTGTGACAACTATAGTTGCCTCGTACTATATTGATATTATAGACTTGTCTCCACTTTAGATACATATGAATTTCTTAGAATCTTAGGTATATATTTTGGCTTATTAATTCTTGTACTCTTTCCATGCAGATCATTGGTTTCTCCTTCGCAGTTGTGTTTTTCGCACTGATGCAGCAAGCATATTCATGGGAGCTTGATCTGCCTATTCCTTCAATGCTAACAGCATTGGAATCAAATATGAGAATGCCTTTGCCATTTTTTTCCCTAGTCATTACCCCCATTGTAGCTGCCTTGTTCTATTCCTTTATGAGTTCTCAGCGATTTCCTTCGATCATAAGCTTTTTTGTGATCTCGATACTTTGCTATGCATTTGCGAATGGGATTGTTGTCGTGCTTATATTGATCTCTCAATGGGTTTTCTATGTGGCTGCCAGTATACATGTTTTCATCAAGAAATGGTAAGTACTATCTCTTTTTCCCTTATCATTATCTCAGTGCTACTTGTTATTCTCTGTTGTTGTGATAGGGTACCTGAATGCTCACATGAACTACTTAAATCCATAGGTAGTTGAGATTTACATTCGTAGATTGTCGAAAGAACCTTTTTTTTATCAACTAATGAAACTAGGAAATATCTTGCAGGTGGCAGTGGGAGACTAGTTTATTGTCATTCAAGGTACCTTTAATTTCTTCTCTTCTTTTCCAGCACTAGCATGTCTCCCCCCCCCCCCCCCCCCCTCGTGCTGCGTTGTTGAGATTTAATTCAATTACTGACCATTCATTGAACAGGTGGTAAGGATTGTCAGATTCAATCCTTCACTCGTCACAGTGTTTGCGGCTATGTCATTGGCTTGCTTTGTTCATCCAGCTTTTGGTCTTGCTATATTGCTGTTTTCTCATGCCTTGTGCTGTCATAATGCATTGTCCAGGTACTCTTGCAATATAGAACACTTTTCTTGCTTCTTCTCAAGCGACCCATAGAATTACATTATGGTAGATTAGAATGAACTGGGTTTCTAGTCAAATTGCATCCATCTGGTGCCGGAAGTATGTCTAGAAGACCTGCTCTTGAACTGAGTGTATATTATAAACGACCTTGGAGCAAATTCTCTCTTCCAAGTATGTTCGAGTATGTTTCCAACCTCCCCGATAGCGGGTCTTAAACACCAAAAGAAGCTATATTTTCTCGTTTGATCATATCTGGAAAGATTTGAAAAATTACAACTCGTCTAAGTTTTGAGCCTTCACGTGGTGTCTATAGGAAATGTTGGCAGCACATTCTTCGGCAACTATTAGTTATAAAAAACTAGTGTATGTGACTTCTGATTATTTTAAGGTGATGAGAAGTTATCTTTAATTTTGCTAATCAATCAGCAAGATATGTTAAATTAGGTTTGGGTTAGTAGATACACTAAGTGACATAAATGTATCCAGTACAACAATAAAATCCCTCACTAAAATTAGAGAACATTTGAATTTAAGCATATATTGTTCAATACCCAAAAATAATAGCTTTGCAATATATGTAGGGCCGGCTTTTTTTCTTTATATGAAGGTCCCTATAAATGAAAATATTATACATTTACATCAAGAGTACAGCCACTAGAAAGATTATTGAGGCATTTTCAGTTCTGTTTTAGTAATGCGATAACTTTTATGGGTTATATTCTCGCATTTACATTACAATATTGCATTGTAGCATCATCACAAATTCCCAAATACATGATTGAGTCTAATCCACATTGGTAGGTAGCTACAAACGTTTGGCAGCTCTCTGTTTTTTCTATCATGGTGTTATACAGACAAGTGTTCTGATCATAGTGTCTGTATTCTAAGAGTCACTTGTTATCTTGTGCCAGTTTTTTGACAGCTTCCTTTCGCAGCCATGCTCGAAGTAGGGAATTGTTTGATTTTGGTGATAGAGGCAGCAGTGAATATAAAAGGTTACAAATCAAGTCTGATAGTAGAACAAATAAAAGTCTGCCTGTTGATGAGCACAGTTCCAATAGTCCCGACTCTGCAAGAAGCTACGGCGATACACAGCTGGAGATCTTCCACCACCAGCACGGCCTGCTGGTCTTACATCTTATGTCTATGCTGATGTTTATTCCATCACTTGTGGCTTGGTTCCAGGTATGATCTGTTCCTTTCTTTCAACTGGAGTGCTGAATGTTGCATTATCATATTCTCGCCATTTGACAATGTGCAAAAATACCCCTAGCCCATCACAGGGTTCAAGATGTTGTGTACGGTTATTTTATCCTGTTAACTTATTACAAAAAAAATGCGTTGTACATAAAAAAACATGCATTTTAAGTGCATCTCGTAAACTTTTGTGCAAGATATTTTCTCTCATATATAACCATTGGTGGTACTCATTGGTATCCTTCTTGCTTCCAGAGATTTGGTACTGGTCAGAGATTTCCATGGTTCTTAGATTCAGCGCTGACGCTTGGTATCATCCTCCACGGTGTGTGTGGTTCAAAGCCCGAGTATAGTTTTTGGTTTCCCTTGCCAGGCAGTGACAGATGGGAAGTGAAACAGAGTTTTGGCTACCTGCTTGGTGGATTCGCTTGTTGTTTATATGCCTTGACCATGGCTCCTTATGGAGCATTTTATGCAATGGCCTGCATAGGGATCGTCGCTTTCACTTTTAGAATTATAGATAGAAGGAATAGGGAGAGAGGAGACGCCTACTATAGCAATCGAAAGCATTCTCATAGACACTGACGAGCTTCTCCAACCATTTTACATAGAGTATAGTTTTTAAAACACTCGGCTTATAGGATTTTGTGTACAATATTGTACATGTGATGTATCAATTTTTTGAGTTACCATGTGAAAGGTATTGTCAATCGATTTTCAATTTCATTTCACGGACATGTTATTACGGTGACATGGAGTGGGCCCCTTGTGTTGGGATCTTACTTGGTTCCAGTTAATACAAGTGATGATTTTTACACTTTTTTAGGGTTATTGAATTTATTTATGAGAAATGCTATGTATTTTATAAACTTTCTCAAATTTTAATTTATAATACTTGATTGGATAAATATCTGATTGGTTTCACTCGTATAAATAATTTATAACATATTTAGATGAGAAGAATGAAATTAATAAAATATATTTGAGAAGCAAATGAATATAGAAGAGTAGACATTGATTCAGAGAAGAAAATTTTGTTTGTGAGAAATTTTTATTTTTTGAATATTGTATTGTTCTGCAGCGAATAATAGTGTTCTCAGTATTCTTACGTTAAAAACTGTTCCTCTCGATATTCTCACGTTAAAAACTGTTCCTCTCAGTATTCTCACGCTAAAAACTGTTCCCCACTGAGCGGGATCCTAGAAAAATAATATAATATATAAAACTGAGATATGGAAAAATCTCATTTTAAAATTTGAAAGTAAAAAATGACGTGTCTCATAATTTTATTGATTTATTATAAAGATTTTGTTGCAACTGCAGGTGAACAATGAACAAAAAAACGCTGATCAAATGGGGAAACTCACACAGTAACATCGTTTTAAAGTGAACAGCCGCAAAACCTCATTCGTCCTTACACAAACAGCCACACACATAACAGATGAACTGGGGAAACAAAAAGACATTGTCTCTTCTTGCATTGAGTTTGAACACAAGTGCTGCAACGCTTAAGCAGCACATCCACTGCAGAACCCTAGTTAAAGTTCGTCTGAAATGGGCCAAAAACAAGACTTTAGACAACATAATCGATACACACACTGATCTCAAAGCTGCTTATCTTCTCAAAAATGCAATTGTTCGCTCTTCTGCTGGTTATATCACCTCTAAATCGATCTCTGATTGGCAAAAACTCTTAGGCCTGACGATCCCAACTCTCCGATTTATTCGGCGTTACCCAACGCTTTTTCAAGAATTTGCTCACCCCAAGTACCCTTCTTTGCCTTGTTTTCGCCTCACGGAGATTGCGGCTAATTTACATGATCAAGAAGTGAAAATCTTGGAGGCCCATGAGGCTGTTTTGGTGGAAAGGCTTTGTAAAGTCTTGATGATGACTAGAAACAAGATTGTGCCTTTTGAGGCACTGTATCCTTTGAAATGGGATTTGGGTTTGCCTGATGATTTTGACAGGGGTTTGGTTTTTAAGTATTCGGATTGTTTTCGGGTTGTTAAGGATGCGAATGGGGGTTCTTGTTTGGAGTTGGTGAAATGGAATGAGGATTTTGCTGTTTCTGTTTTGCAGAAGAGATATGAGAATGTGGAGGGTGGGGAGAATGAGTTCAGGAAGTTTAGGAGAGGGCAGTCTTCGATGGCGTTTCCGCTTAGGTTTCCCAAGGGTTATGGTGGTCAGACGAAGGTGAAGGAATGGATGGAAGAGTTTCAGAAGTTGGCTTATATTTCACCTTATGAGGATCCAACTGGCATTCATATGAGTAGTGATCTTATGGAGAAGAGAATTGTTGGTTTACTGCATGAGTTCTTGAGCTTGACTGAACACAAGATGACGAAAAGGAATTACTTAGGGAGCTTGAGAGGTGAATTGTATCTTCCTGAAAGGTTTACCAGAATTTATACTAGATATCCTGGAATTTTTTACCTGTCGATGAAGTGTAAGACGACTACTGTTGCAATAAGAGAAGGGTATTGTCGTGGTAAACTAGTGGAGCCTAGTCCACTTGCTAAGTTAAGGGGGAAATTTTATCATGCAATGAGAACTGGATTGATGTATCAGAAGAAAGGTGTGCATATGTTACCTCAACTTGCTGGTTTATCTAGTCGTGGTTGTGAAGATAATAACGGCAAGGAGGGAGAGAAGGATGAAATGTGGGAAGACTGCAATGCTGATGCTTCTTCAGAATCGGAAGAAGAGTTTGATGGTGATATTCTGGATGTATTTGGTGATGGTAGTTTGTAGATTCTGAGACTTTGATGATATAAGCTAGCCTCTATTTTACAAAGTAAAAGATGGCAATATTGGTTCTGGTGAAATTACTGCTCTTAAATTGATCTTGAAATTGCTATAGATGTTTGAAAGCAGAAGAAAGATAGTATAGCTTTGTGGTCACATTATTTAGAGTTCAGATCTGACACACACTAAACACAATGATGTGAAAATTATGGCATTTACTGCTTGCAAAGTTCTCTTATTAATGCAGTATTAGGTCATGAACTCAACTTGGAAGAGTATTATCACTGCTCTCTAGTCCCTGAGTATTAAAATGTTCAACATAAAGATCAAGATAAGAAAGAAGTACCAAGCAGATGCTTATCATCGTATATATAGATGTTCCATTATAAGAGCAATTTTAATTTCCAGTGCAAAATCCAATTCAAATAGATAATGATCTTTTGATCATCTTTTCAATACATGACTATTATGAAATTATGTAAACTCTGTAAAACGTACTAATGTTTAAAAAAATGGATCCTATCAAAATTTCGGGATCCCGGATAACTTTGTCAATAAATCATGTCCACGACTCACTCATCCCATGCACTGTTAGCTCCAGGTCCAGGACCATATCCTCCGCCATAATTGCTGTTATATCTTCCACCAGTGTTTCCTCCGTAAGAGCCCGAATTACCACCTCCACCACTATTATTATAAAAGGAATCCCTTCTGATGTCGTGACCCCCATATCTTCCTCCCCCAGATCGTCCACCCCCAAATCGCCTGTTCTTACCGCCACCATAGGAAGGTCTGCTAGCATAATGAGTAAGCCATGCAGGTACTTCCTGTTTAGCTTCTTGCATCAGATCAGCTAGCGACTTTGCTAACGACATATTGCCTTCGTTAAAGAAAGCTGTTGCCAATCCCGTCTTTCCAGCTCGCCCTGTCCTTCCTATCCGGTGGACATAATCATCAATGTCTTTCGGGATGTCGAAATTGACAACATGAGAAACATCTGGAATATCAAGACCTCGTGCTGCTACATCTGTCGCTACCAAGATTGGTGTATTCCCACTCTTAAAGGATCTCAATGCATATTCTCTCTCCTGCACATCCAATCAAAAAAACTAGTGATGTCTGCCATTTACCATGAAAATCAAGCAAAAAGAACAAGATAAATGAAACTAGAACACATGCAATTATGAACTATATTGCATGAATTGTGTGTCTGTGTAGGTCATTTGTTGCATTAAGAGAGGAAAAGTATGTTAATTCCTCATATCTCGTAACCATCAATAAAATATTAATTAATTAATTAAGCAAACAAGTTTTATTTTTTACATATACTAACTTATACTGTATGAGTGTATGGTAACCAGGCTATGAACTCCTAAAATTTTCTTAAGTGATGTAGTAATTAGTAACAAATTAGGTAGAAATCCTTACAAGAAAGTCATATTGTGAACGGCATAATATTTTGAAACTTTCTCACACCAGATGATTTGCGAAGTACAAACATGCAAGGGCATCTAACCAACAATATTTGCAAATTGACAGTATCAAATAAGTCGGACTAGAAAACATTATAAGGAAAACATGGAGAGAATATACATTTATACAAGTTGATGTACATATGACTTTGAACAAAAGAAGATTGATAACCAAGGAAGATAACTAGGCATGATTGAACAAACCAATATGGAGCCACTCGAGGAGCAGAGATCAATCACACATAGTATGTGACCAATTATGAGACTTGAGGACACTCCACACACAGGGCCACCCCATATCTATATACTCCTATTCGTAAATTAAAAAAGACTTCTATGACACAAATTGGATTTACTAAAAATATACTTTTGGTCGTCCTTCTCCATTTGCAGGCGCTTTCTTTCAATTTCTGTTCATTTCCTTAATAAATTTGCTGTGATCGTACTAGAAACTGTAACCAAAGTACGGCACTGAAAGCTAAAAACCTCAAGAGCACATTAATTACCTGCTGAGTTCTATCACCGTGTATAGCTGTTGCAGGAAATCCATTACGAGACAACCAGTGCTCAAGAGAATCTGCTCCCTTTTTTGTCTCCACAAACACCAAGGTTAGCGGTTGCTGCAAAAGTGAATAACAGAGAACTCAATTTTCCATCTGACTTGAAAAACTGATCATATTAGAAGGCTAATCAAGATTCAAGCTGATATCTATATGAATTGGTTCATACTTACATCTCCTGAATTATTGCATCAAGTATAAGTCAGAGAGTTAAAAAAAATCAGGGAACCATCTAAACATAACCTCTCTATGACTTGAGAATATCCAGGTTAAGTGACATGATCTATAACAAAACATGACATAAACACACCTTTCCATGAGTTCCATCATCTTTCTGTGCATGAAGGAGGTCCATAAGGTAGCTTCGCTTGTCAGCCTCTTGAACGAACTCTACTCTTTGAACAATCAGATCCGTACTTGAACCAACACGCCCAACAGTCAAGAATATGTAGTTCAAAAGAAAATCAGATGCCAATCTCTGCATGAGAGCCAAAAATTGTAAAGATATTACTAAATAGATACTATTTGAAAGAAGTCAATATCTAGGCATCTCCAGTTAAGTTAACACCTCAGAACATTACCATCAGCAAAAACAATTTTAAGTGCTACAGTGCTAATCATGATTACACAGCAACACCCAATTTATGTATCATGAGAATTCAGCCATTTCACCTAAAAGTTTGGTGGTTCAACACATCATCACGTGTCAACAAGAAAGATTCTAGACAGTGCTTAATATATATTACTAAAATCAGGTATAATTTTATTAATTATAGATTTATACAACACTATACAACTTTTTTTCCTATATAACTCTTCAACATTATACATATTACATGTGAGAAATTAATTATCTACTTCATTCGAGTGTGTCATATATAAACACTAAATTTTATGAGACTACACAATGTAGATGCGTGCATCATATATAAGAGCTAGAACACAACATAAATTTATCTGAAAGATTTTACTGCCCATACCTGATAATCACTTCCCAGAGACTGATCCTTACATTGATATATCAGAAGAGAGAAAGTGTGTAGAAAGTTGAGTAAAGAAGTATATATAAAAAAAGGATAGAAGTTCAGAAGAAAACAGAAGGGAGAAATCACTGGAGAAGAAAAGGAGTCGCACATAAATAAATTGTACACGAACAGTCATAATAATCTGATAATGTGAAAGATTAATCTCGCGCGCTAAGCTTATCCAGCAGCTGACTAAAATATTTTAACCACTAAATTGCCTCTAGGTATTCAATATATTAATCAAGATCTGCCAATTAGACATTTGACCAGGTCTGAGCAAAGCTTGCCACTTTCAAAAATACGATGTAGCAATTCTCTGGCAGACCACAGCGGATACTGCTAAATAAATGCAACCTATAAGCTGACCTCTGTAACAGTCCTACCCTCCGTAACAAACAATAAAGAATCCAAATTGATTAAACAATATCATTTTTATTAGTGGTTTCAGATTGCCTTTTTTATGTTAAAAACGTTTCAAGACCTACATCACCTGCTCCATATAGTGGTGGAATCTTAATTTAGTCCAAGCAAGTTGGTTACACTACAATATGGAATACACCTTTCTAAAAATCGAGATGCACCTTAAAAGCTTCAGGATAAATAGGGCGACATTGCAAACGATATAAGCTGGACATACTATGAAGAGAATAAGCAAACCTGAATTTCTCTCGGGAAGGTGGCACTAAACAGCATAGTCTGTCTTTCACCTGGCGGAGGCATGCCCATTTGTTCAACAATCTTTCTAATTTGAGGTTCAAATCCCATATCCAACATGCGATCGGCCTCATCTAGAGCTAAATATCTAATCATTTGCAATGAGACCTTTGCCCTCTCAAGCAAATCAACTAGTCTCCCTGGAGTTGCCACAAGAATATCCACTCCTCTTTCAAGTTCTCTTAGCTGCAAGCCAGCACATAAAAGTTAATGATAGGTTGATGATACTAAGGCTTTCAGAAAGACGTGGCTCTTAAAGAGATGTTCTCTAAAAGTATGGCTAAAGTGCAATCTTGACAAGATTCTATTAGGATGGATTTATATATATAAATATGTCTTGGTTATTTGTAAAAATACCTTGAAATTAATTTATGCTAAAGTTCAAACTCATGATCTCATCTCATTGTTCATGTGTGCTACAACTGTGTCATGAAATTTGGTATGCACTTATAAAAATAAGAGCCTCCCTTGCTCCGCTTACCGGAGGTTGGGGGTCCGAACCTTGTCAAAAGACAAAATGGGTCCATGAGTGTGTTTAATTATCAACAAGAAAGAAAATAATAAACAAGCTAATGCATCTTCTAAGACCAGTCTAGGTGGAAGGTGGTCGCCTACTAGATTCACGCGTTAAAAGATTCTTCTTTTGCCCAGCACTACAAAGCGCTGTTTATAAATTTTGGACAACTGAAAGACTGAAGGAAATTATAATGTCCTCGCAAAGGTGCATGTAGAATTTCTATAAAGAAAAGATACCTGTTGATTGATTGGTGCTCCCCCATAAACTACCACTACTCTGACACCTGTTTGATAAGAGAATTTCTTCGCTTCCTCGTTAATCTGCAAGTGAAGAGGCAACAGAGTGATGGTTGTTTCTTATTAAAAAGGAAATATTAATATTCTTTAACATGTAACATAGCCAACCTGAATGGCAAGCTCCCTTGTCGGGGAAAGAATAAGAGCTAGTGGAAACACTGTCCGGGTCCCTCGTGGTCTCTGGGCAATATTTCCCCTCAAAATTCCACTAATTATGGGGAAGCAAAAAGCAGCTGTCTTGCCAGAACCGGTTTGAGCACAAGCCATCAAATCCCTCCCTGCTAGGGAAATGGGGATCGTGTACCGCTGCACAGGAGTAGGCCTGACGTATTTGCACCTTTGAATATTCAGATTAAGAGCATGTCCCAAATCAATCTCTGCAAATGTATTGACAGGAGGTGGTACATCATCCCCTTGAGTCTCTACTGGGATATCCTCGTAAGCATCAAAATTAATACCACTATTTTCATGCCCACTGAATGCCTGCTCCACATCAACATTAACATCATCATTACCAAAAGGATTTACATCCCTTTCCCTCCCACCCCTGTTGCTCCAACCACCCCCACCCCTGCTGCTGGTGTTGTAAGCTTGGCGGCCGTAGTCAGATCTTTGACCAGCCCCACCAGCACTATAACCTGTACTGTTGTAACCGGATGGTGGACCACTGAGAGGCAAAGCGGGTGACTCTGCAGCGACTGGCCTATTGCGTAGATGGGGTGGAACATAGGTAGACTTGGTAGGAGCTGTAGGTGCACTAGTTACATTACTATCAACAGACCCAGAAGCAGCAGTCTCTTCAGCAACGGCATCTGCCCATGAAGATTTCATCATCGAACCAGCTTAAAGAAACCCCTAAATTTCTAGTTCAAAATGAAAACCCAAAAATATATAAACCCTGTGTAGCCACGGAAATTCTTGCCTATAATTGAGAACTAAAACCCTGATCAATGCACAACATAAAGGTAAAACACATATTACTAATCAGTAAACAGTTAACTAATAAACAAAATTTATATATAAAAAAAAAAAACTGCAGATAGCAACAACAAAAAAGCAAACCACGGAATCATAAAAATATTTTGCTGGTTTTATTCAATCTCCACTCACCATCAAATGTTGTGAAGTTACTCGCAACAAAATGAACACAGAAACATTTACAATCCCATCCACAGGCAGTCGAAAACACAATAACAAACACGAAAGTAAACAACACGATACCAAGCTACCAATCAAAGATTATAAACTAGTCGGAGCACTATATCCAAAAGAATAAACATCCTTAATGTGTTGAGATACAAGCTATCGTGCATATCTACACAACCAAATATACATACACAAACATAAACAAAAGTATAAAAAGCTGATGAAAAGGGGAGTGAATGAGCAAAAAGATCTAACCTTTAGTGAGAAGACAGAGTATGATTAAGAATCTGAGGAGGAGCTTAACAAGAAGAAGAAGCAAGTAGACAGTAGAAACCCTAACAACAATAACTGAGATTTCGGAATTAATAGATTTTTGTCTGCCCCTGTTGCTCCTTGTAATAAAATTATTTTTAATTGTAAGTAAATTTTTTTTTAGGAAAAGAAAACAAGATTCAGATGTCTGACTGTCTTCTTACAAACAGTCTAGTCTTACCTACTTTTTGTACTTGGACATTTTGGTTTTCCTTGCTTTTAATTTTGATTTTTTTTACGTGCCTCATTTTATTATAATTTTGTGCATTTTTGTACAACAAAAGTATAACATGCGTGTTTTATCTTCAACAAAGATATTATTCATATAGTGAAAGATGCATAAGAGATATCGTGGGACTAATTTATACTTAAAAAATTCATGAATGAGGGAAAAAAATGATTTATTAAAAACAAAATTTTTCTAGGATTAGAATCTGTGGACTAAACTAATTCGTACAAATTTTTTATATGTATGAAAAACAGCTCGTGAGTCCTTCCATCATAAAACCAATCTATAAAAAAAAATCAAATATGAAAAACTCTTCGAGATGAGAAATTGGCAGAAAAAAAATGAAACCATAAACGTATAAAAGTAAATTTAATCTGTGCAATATCAATTCCCGGGGTTCTTGGGCCGGGCCACGAGCTATACAACTGGACTGCGAGGCAGCTACTCCCTAACCAAGTTATGAATTGGATAGCACTGTGTGAGGCACATAATCCTTCCTGACCTAAAATAGTTATTTGGAAGAAAAAAGATGGCGAGTGTGATTTTTTTTAACTTAGTTTTGAATAGTAATAAGTTCTGAGAAGAGAAAAAAAACAATTACAGAAAAAGTAAATTATTTATATTATATCTGTAAGAAAATTCTCATATCCTGACTGTCAATTCATTACCGTAATACATGATTTAATCTTCATTTTTTTATTAGATAATTAATTAATTTGTTATCAAACTATTATTGATATATATATAGGCATATTGATATTAAGGATTTGTTTGAAAGTGCAGTTACAAATTGGTGTGATGGGAAGAAAAGTACCCGTAAAAAAAGTGTTTAACAAATTAGATAATTATTTGATAATTTTTTTATAATATGATTATTTTGGGTTATAATATAAAAAAAAGTCGAGGTTTGATAGTCAAATTTATAACACCTTCATGCAAAAGGTGAAAGCAATTTTTCCAAAAAGTGTGGGATACCTAAGCTATTGTTCCAAAAACTACTTTAACATTTACCAAACAGTTTTTCACTTGTTTCAAACAACAATCCCCACCTAACTCGCTTATTTTAATTTTTACATAATTTGGATAAGATAATGCAATAGTACGAATTAGAAATAAATTATGGTAATTTACAGTATTAACACCACATTTTATTTTTTGAAAGAAAATTCTGACATTAGCACAAAAATGGTTTGGTATCACAACAAAGCTAAAATAATGTATATTAACATGCTGGTGGAAAAAAGTGCATAACGATTTTTTAAAAAAAAAAGTGCATAACTACAACTGTACAAGACATTAAGGGTCTGTTTGGGACTTGGAGTGCTGTTAAAAATTGCTGTGCGATCAGAAAAAGTGCTTGTTTGGAAATGCTGTGTCGTCAGAAAAAATGTCGGTAAAAAATGTGCTGTTGTGGGAGGACCTGCTTTTTTCTAAAAGCAGATTTTCAGCTAAAAGCTGTTGTTCGGAAAAATTATTTTTAAATTTATCAAACAGCTTTTCACATGTTTTTCAATAAAAAGCTGATGTTGATGTCTGCAACCGCAATTCCAAATCAATATACTTATATAAAGGAGAAGCGAGGGGCGTGTAGGTGGCGCCTCTCACATCGCTCCGTTCTATTTTTCTAATTTTCTGGAATTTTTGGATGAAAAATATCAAAAATTAGAATTACCTTTTTTAGTTTCAGGTATATTAGAAATAAGTTTCAGAATCTGATTTTGTTTTACATTATTTATGGGATATAGTAGTTTGAAAGCTTTAATTTGATTTTGTTTCAGATTATTTAATTATGGAAAAGAGTAACACACAAGTCTCTCTGCACCTATAAATACCCCATAGATTGCAGGGTTTTGGATCATCTAAACATAACCTCCTCTTTTTAAATACCACAACCCTACCTCTCTCTGATGATAGTTCTCTTGCTTGATTTTTAACTCGATGGTGCCGTTCTTCTGCAACGATAAGTGAAGGCTGTTTATACAGTATTAAAAAAATAAAGGTGATTGCAAGCAAATATAGTTATAGACCGCTATGTGAGAGTCGACAAATTCAAATACGGGAAAAGAATATCGTCTTGACATGATATTGATGGATGATATCAATAAATTAACTATTAGTGATGTATGTTTGCTAATAATTTTTTTATAGTATTTCTTTTGTTCACCGGACATGTTTGTTATTGTTAATATTCATATGATTTGCTTTGTATACACGAAAAAATTATTCATGCATAATCTGTTTGCTCCGTTCAAGCAACTTTTAAGTTAAGGCTGTTTATACAGTATTAAAAAATAAAGTTCCTTACAAGCAAGGATAGTTATAGACCGCTATCTCACGGATTTAAATTAGATGCTTTTGTGCACAATCAATACGAAAAAATCGAAGGAGGTGACAATGCAATAACATGATTACTTTTTTAAAAAATACAAATAAAATTAAGATTAGTCGTGCATTAAATTGTGAATTACGTGTATAAATTTACTTCATTTTTTCACCATGAATTATAGTCCAATTTTACAATTTATATATTAGTATTGGTATTACATCAAGATTTTTATAACATAAAATTTATTTTATCCTACAAATATTAATTTTGAAACATTAATATACATTTTATAGACAGCCACAAAATTATTTTATTCTACAAATATTAATATTGAATGATTAATATAATTTTTATCGGCCGCCGCAACGCGCGGTTTCTCAACTAGTAGTACCTAAAACAGATAAAATATATATTTCAAACAATGAATAATTTTCAACTAAATGCCATCTACACCCGAAATCTTGTATTTTTAATGTAAAATTGGGCATACTTCGTCTTTTAAAAGTAACTTATAAATAATAAATTAAAATTACAAAAAAGTAGATTATTAAATCAGTTTTTAAAATAACTTGACTGTCCTGTGACAATACAAATACACAATCGAGATTAAAACGATATAACCTGTCGGTTTACAATTAACATTGACAGAGTTGAAGTGTAATGCGGTCCTGCTCATCATACAAACTCAAATACTGAATTCTTCTTTAAGATGGGAAACGCGTTGAATCACTTCCGTTTAACATTTCTTTTATCAAGTGGCTATCCTGTTAATACTATGATTTTCTATTAAATTTAGATTCTCCATTAGTCTAAAACCTTAAAAGGACCGCGTTTCCAAATTTGACTATTCTTATATGCCAGATTATATCCAGTTCAGCCGCCCATTTTCTCAACCAACCTTCAAATTTAACTTTTAATTTATTATTTATATTATATATAATCTTAATTTATAAATTATATAACTTGTAAACATATAAATTTTGAGCAATGCTAGTTGTCAAGTTTTTTTCATGTCACGTGAAGATATTTAAATGATTAACATGAATACAGAGAAATTCATTTATTATTACTCACTAATCCTATATTACAGATATAAAAAAAATAGAAATAGTTTTGAAAATACCTGATTTATTTATAAAAAAAATTATTTTTCTTTTTCCAATAAAAAATACAAACCATGGAGCATCAGAAAACAATACACACACAGAAAGAGTCGCAGACTCACAGTTGATCTTCCCCTCCATTTGCCCCAAGTAAACACGATGATGTTAGTCGCTACTAATTTTCTATAAACCCTTTTGTTAATTGTCTCTGCTAATTACTTTGTCTGGTCAAAAAGAGCCAAGAAAGAGGCAATGGAGAGCATGATCCCCGGAGGGCAGATGACAATTTTGTGCGGAATTATTACATGGATTTATTTTTCTTCCCTTTTTAATCTCACCCAAAAGCTCCGATCTTTCATTCAGCCCTGGGTTTCTAAGCGCGTCCGCTCTGAAACTCGCATTATTTTTGAAATTCAGGTTCTTGAAACGCTACATGTATTGTTACTGTTTCTTGTTTCTTGTTATTTGTTGATATTAGCCTGGTTTCTGGTTTGATTTGCAGAAGCACCAACATGGGGTTTTGGATGCTTTGTTTTCAGGCTTGTCTTGTGTTGTTTCCGTGCCTTTTTACACTGCTTTTCTTCCCTTGCTTTTCTGGGTATTATCTCTTTTTTCTCTTGATTTGATTTTGAGTTGTTTTGTTGATTAATTACTAGTATGCATTCTTGAATTTGATTGTGAGGATTCTATGTTGTAGAGCGGGCATGGCAAATTGGCTAGACAAATGACCCTTTTGATGGCTTTTTGTGATTATATGGGAAATTGTGTTAAGGTAACATGTTTATGCTCTTCTTCATCAAGTCATACGTAGTCATCGTGTAGTTAATTTTTTATTATTTTTGAATATGTATTTATTCAAATTATTGCTTCGTAGGATATGGTATCAGCTCCTAGGCCAGATTCACCTCCTGTCAGGAGAGTTACAGCTACCAAAGATGAGAAGGAAAATGCATTAGAATATGGATTGCCTTCTTCTCATACTCTAAACACCGTCTGCTTATCAGGGTATGGGGTACTTTCCTGCTTGTCCCTGTATTTGCAGCTTTGCAATCTTTGGTAGCTCTGGTCTATTTTTTACCAAATTCTTGAAGTAATATGAAGAAGCGGTTCCTTTTAGCTTGTCGTTCAAGTCTTTGGTAGAATTGTTACAAGAGTTGTGTAAGATCCTCCATGTCGATGATCATCCATGAAAATTAAGAAAAACTATGTCTTACAAGGTTAAAAAGTCGCAACATGTATAAACCCCAATAGTCAAACTTCTATGCTCATCTGACTTAGCTCAGAGTCTCAGACTATTACACATGCAACATTCATGAAATTGTCAAGGAATTTTTTGTATTATAATAGAAAACTAGAATGAAATACGTTGTATTGCATATGATATTGTGTGTGTAGTGGGTAATTTGGCTAATTATAATCTAAGTTCTAAACTAGAGTGCAGCATGATTGTGATGATATGGTTCACCTATAATTATTATAATCATTAACATTTTCAATAATATGAATATATGATTGTGATGTTCTATTATAAAAGTCATTGACACTCTCTTGCTACTGGGGCATCCAGGTACCTCCTGCATTATGTTCTGTTGTACATTGAAAGTAAAGATGCTGCCATTCAAATTGCTGGATTCGCAATTGTTTTCCTGTTTGTAGGCCTCATTGGTTATGGTACTCATCTTTTTCCCTGCCCCTTAAGTCTGTGGTTGCTGCCCCATTCTCTTATGTTGTGTTTGGTTGGGATGAATGATTCCGGAAGGAATGGAATGAAAAATAAACTATATTATGGACAATTGTTAAAAAAATTCATTCCTTCTTCCATTCCATTCCTTACCTCATGTGCTAGATATCACACCTTCAATTTGAGATGGAATGCTCCATTCTCTCCTATTCTCAATATCTTCACAAAACTTATCATAGCAATTTTGCACTCCCTCAAATTTTTTCCAAAACTTTTTTCCTACCTCTATTAGTTTCAAGTATTTTTACTCATTTCATTCCATTCCATTTCATTCTCCCCAACCAAACACAACATTAGTCTTTTTGCTTTCCAAGTTGATATTTAATTCTCTTGTCAGGCAGAATCTACCTGGGGATGCACAGCTTGATCGATGTTATAAGTGGCCTTGTTCTTGGATTGATAACACTGACATTCTGGATCCTTGTTCATGAATACATTGATATTTTTCTTGTTTCAGGACAAAATGGTATGTGGACTTGTATGTAGCAACTGAGCATGATAGATTTTGTTGATTCTGTTACAAAGATTTTTATGATAGTTCCTATATTGCTGGCTTATCTTTCCTATCAGCATAGTCTATGTATTATACATTATCACTAGTAATTAATAAAAAACTAAAACGTCATTCCTAGTAATCAAAATCATGCTATAGTGAATACAACATGTTATTGATATTACTCGGTAGCAGTGGGGGGGTATGATATAGACACCGTCGCCTTAAAATTTATATTAAAACCATCAATGCATGCAATAGAGATTTCTAAGATTTATTGAGTGCTGGGAATGACTCTGACTTTGACAATATGCATTTCCAGTATACTTCTTTCATTGCCGTGAGGGCACCAGATAAGAGTTGACTAGCTCTCATAATACAAGTAAATCTGTACAATCTTATAGACAGAGTCTTTTTTTGGCTCTGAGCAAAGTAAAAAGTTTTTTTGGGATGTATATCATTATAACATTCTTCGTTTGACATTACTTGCATGAATCATGAAGTATGTCTATGGGCGAATTTCCTAAGGTGTATAACTAAAAAAGAGGTTTTTACTTGTAACTCTACGGTCGATTCTGAATTTTATAATCCTAGTCTCTATTGATTGCGAGACAGAAAAAGAATCCTGGTACTTGCTTAGTAAGTGTCTGATTATAGTGAAAGTATTTTCCAGTGTTTTTATAGTCAAGGAAAACAGTTTCCTGACTTTAAGGTGGTTGTTCAGTTCAAGGAGAATAAAAGATTTTCCGGAGGAAAATCCTCAAAAAATGTTTGATATTAGGAAATAACTTCCCATTTTTTTAATGATGCGAGCATTTTCGAAACTCTCATGGATCTATTGTAGATTTTCGTTTGGGAAAGTGAATGTTCAGTAGCTCAGCTATCTTCATACCAGATGGCTGCAGTAATGGAACTGGTAGAGAGGACTGGCTTCGGAGGTTTATATGTCATTAAAGTTCCTAACATAGGACAGTTAGAGTTATGGCCAATGTATAAGATGAAAGCAAAAGGAAAGAGCTAGCTGCTGCCTTCATCTAAACATGTTCACCCTATGATGTTGAGAACACTGGTTTACTCAGATTCTATAAAATGATGGTCGTGTGAAGGAAAAATTATTTCACAAAAAGATGTTTACCTTGAAATTGTTTTCCAAAGTCAAGTCATTTTCCGCTTATTATACGGAGCCCAGAACTGTTAGGTGTTTTTTGTTATGTTTCATGTAGTTTATATAGTTACGCATAATAGTAGGAATTGTATAATAGATGTTCTTATGTTCCAGCAATGTTAACTCTCTTAATTAAAAAAATCCAAGTAGCCAGAATTTAAAGTCTGATGGACTGTTTTTTAACTTTCAGTACTTCACTAAAAGTTTATTATAGTAAATAAAATGTCACTAGAGAGAGATATAAATAGGTACTTCATAATTCTGTATCTCTCTTTTGGTTCCTAACACTCATTTTTTTTTTTTTTTTTGCCACGACTAACACTCATTTTACATTTCCTTGCAGTCATATCATTTTGGTCTGCACTTACTTTCTTGTTGCTCTTTGCATATCCGAAACCAGAGAGTCCAACTCCAAGTTTTGAGTATCATACAGCCTTCAGCGGTGTGACCCTGGGAATTGTAAGTATAAGATTTCACATTTTAAACATGTTGTGTTTCACATGACTTTATGCCTTCAAAATTGAATGTTTTCCTTTTATTTGGTTGCCTGTTTAATGTTGACCAAGTATTTTTAACCCTTCTAATTAACTGCACAATATGCTTCTTTACAAGTTTATAGAAATATTAATGTTCAAGTAATTTCCTTGGTTTAATTCTTCACATTATGCCTTGGTATAAAACCTTGAACAGGAAAGTATCGTGTTGTGCAGGTAGCTGGGGTCCATCAAACTTACCATCAGTTTCACCATGACAATGTTCCCCGCATCTTTACTTATCAGCTCTCAGTTCCTATGTATATAGGAAGAGTTTTTGTAGGAATTTCTACTATACTACTCGTCAAGTTCTGTAGCAAGACTATAGCAAAATGGGCTCTCCCGATATCGGCAAATGCCTTGGGCATCCCGATTCGATCAACTAACTACATCCCTGCTCTAGTTTGTTCATCAACAGGCAAAAAGTCGGCTGAAGCAAAACAGTCTGGTTATCTTCAAAAGCTCTTATTTTTCGTCAATCAGGACACTTTTGATGTTGACACTGGTATCAGGCTCTTTCAGTATGCTGGTCTTGCCTGGTCTGTAGTAGACCTTGTTCCTTCTCTTTTCTCCCACCTAAGATTATAGTAGTTCACTTAGTTATTGTATTATATTATACATATATTCTCAGTTTTTATTTCCCTCTTTCGGCCTGCCTTTGCTTGGTGCTATCATGTCAATTTTGGACCACTGTATATATATATTAGCAAACCTCTCCCGTTTGTATATAATTATGCAGCATTGTACTCAGGTCAATGGCAGAATGAAGAATTCAATTAATTCTGTCTTGCTTGCACAAGAATGCTTATTTAATTATAGCTAGTTCTAAAGAGGCTTATATCTTTATTGCAGTTTGAGTTTGAAATCAGTTATGAATTACTGTATTAAGATCATGACTCTATGTCTATCATTTATGCTATCCATATAATTAAAATTTTACTTCTTAAAAGGAAAAACATACATTATGAGCTAATCTTGATTAAATCTAAGTAATTATCAGCAGTAAGCTAATACTGTTTTCAGATTTTGACTAATCAGCTAGTTATGGTACTCTCTGACTTTGTAAGCTCAGTACTTTCTTCGGCTCGGTCATTTAATTAGCAGGACTGCAGGAGTACTACAGGCACAGATTAGTTGACGCAAGTTTTGGCCATCTGCAATAATTGGAAGAGAAGGGTCTAGAGTGTAATTTCCGGTGAAGTTCTACCGAATCTGTGAAATTACGAATCAAGATAAGCCAATCTTGATTCAGACATCGGGTACTCAGCTGAGACGAGCTAACCTTGATTTCAGATTTTTGAGTAATCAGCAAGTGGTTTTAGGCAAGTTTCTACATTTGGCTAAACTATGCAAGTACTTCAGATTGATTTAGATTTGCTCTACTCAATACTTTCCGACAGGCCATCCCATTAGCCTCACGAAAATTGTCCTGATGCCTTACTATCAGAGGAAGAGTACTATCTAACGCTTTGCTCGATTATTGCTCTATTCTGCTCGATTATTGCGTCTTTTTCTTTAGGGTTGGCAACATGATTAAACCGCTTGAGATAATATTTATTTCTGTAAAATAAGATAAGTTAAACGGACCGCTCTAGTTTCTCTCTAATAGTGAAGATGAAAGTCTAACATAACACATATACTTTACTACATATTATCTCAAGGTCATGGAACCGAGTTACATACTTATGCTTCTTCATCCGAAAAGTGTTACATTACAATCCTTCTCTTTTGTTTTCCACATCAACATTTAGGCATAGAAACTACTAGGAAAAGAAGAATAATAAACACAAATTTATTACAATAAGGTTTATGGATCAACATAGCATCCCTGTGACAGAGACATAAACTGAAACACACTAGGATGACATAATACATATGTTTAGCTTAACATTCCTCTTCCCTTCATTACATGCCTTCTCAGCCCTGGAATATGCACATTAGTTATGTAATCTCTCCAGTTGATGCTCCCTACATCGAACCCGAATGTCCTCTTTTCTTCTTCAGACATGCAACGCATCAATCTCTCCGTGTTGCTATTATCAAACCTGTTGTTTTTAAGAAGATTCAAGAATTGACATATATCTATGCAAGTGTTAATTATAAGATGGTTAGTGAAGTATGCTTATGGTACCTTCCACCGTAGAATGTGTATGGAGCATATATGTTTGCCAAGTACTTTGCCTGTTCAACTGATTTTCTGCAAATATATTCCAATTTTCGTGAATATTTTCCATTAGGATTAGGCAAGTCTGCCAATCCAGTTCTACGAATCGTGTCCTTCCACAGATGAAAGGAGAAGTCCTCCATAGTGTTGAAGACTTTCATGGTTGGAACGCGTATTGGCCTCCCCTTGGCATCGACACATGGCAGAGAATTGAAGTGTTCGTAGAGCAAGTTAGCCAAGTCCCTGAAAACTAATGGATTTACAACAGATGAAGCTATCTGGTATATGTTGCTTTCTGATTTTCCTGCTGCCCCGTGTTTTGCAATGGCTGCCAAGGTTGCATTCACAACCATGTCTGCTGGAACCTACAAAAACTCGTTTTCTTTAATTTTCTTTTCAGTGCATCAAGTATGATACTCTTCGATAGCTAGGTAAAAGAGTCTGAATAAATCAATCACTTACAACGTCGAGTACTCCATTGGGGTCTACTAGAAATCCAGTAAGCTGCCCTTTCCCATAGTACAACACAATTGGATCCATCATCCTGAGTTGTCAAAAAAAAGAAACAAGATCACAGAGTTTAAATCGATCTCATGCTCTAGTCCTTCATAAGTCATAACTGGTTATAAAACTGGAAACTAAAAATAAAAAAAAAATAAAAAAACCTATTTCCTTCCATCCAACCAGGGAATGGTTCTTTGTAAGTACTCTCAATGACGCTGGGTCGGATTATGACTACAGGTACATCTCCTCTCATATTATCAATCAACATTTCCCCCATGGCCTTGGAAAATACATAGGTATCTTGCCACCCATACTTCTTTGCTCTGAAAATTGATAATTTAGACAGCACACATAATTAGAATGATGCACTTTAGTAGTTAAACTACGTAAAGTTGTCTACATGAGATAAATAAATAAATAATTCACCTCTCTGATCCCAGTTCTTTCATGTTCTGAGCCAATGCATTGCCTTCTAATCCTTGTTTCCTGTCTAAAACTAACTTTATTTCATCTTGAACACTCAGCATGGGGAAACTGGATGTTTCTGTTGTGCCAAATGTCATCCTCTCCCTTGCTATGCTATCGCCAAAACTGAACGGCTTTTCCATGACTCTTCCTTGTCTCTGTCCATTAACATAAGCTGCATGCAACATATCAAAACTATCTACATTGTGTATACCTTTACAAATTTATAAGTTACTTACTTGAAGATAGGAAATAATGTTGCCCTGTTATCAAATAGTTGGCATGTTGCTTTACCTGTTGAGATCTGCAGGAAGAGTTTCAGCTTCTTGCACTTCTTAGCAAAAAGCATAGCACGACTAGGTCCTCCCGTGTTTATGTCAAGAGAAACGTCGTATCTGCAATTTCATCACGACATTGCAATTTATTTACCCGTGTATCATAGACTTCACTATATCATACTCAGAAGTACACAATACATGATACTAATAACCTTTCATCAAAAGTGGTATTAGCTGCAGAGTTTACAATTATGTTAACATCATGCATGATCGCGGTTGCAGTATCATCATCTAAACCTAGATTAGATTCACAAACATTCCCAACAACAGGGACCAGCTTGCTCAACATGAAAGCTTGATAGGATTTTCCATGTTTTTGCTGGAGACACCTGAAAAGTTCAGTATTGATAATCTGCAATAAAATTTGAGTTAGAACTGAACTAAAAACTGAGAAATCACCCTTCAAAAGTTGGCTTAAAAAGTTCACATAAAAATTGGGCTCACTTCATTTTTCATTCTTTCATTTGCTGCTTCCTTGTTCTTTGCCTTGATCAAGAGGTAAATTTTACCCACATCAGGAACGGTCCGTAGTATCTTTTCTATAAGAACTGTAAAATCCATAACCAGACATGGCAAAATAAGAAGCATGTAGAGCTCATTCAACATATGATGTGAAATGATAGAGTCTATAGTTACTTGGGAAAGAATGCACCTTTAGCCAAGAATCCAGTTGCACCAGTTATTAAAAACCCTTTTCCTTGAAGATACTTGACAATGCCAATACCCTTGTCATGCACATCCAAAAGAGCTCCATTATAAGGCATCAAATCCTTGTTTACAATCTCAGTCTGCCCGTTCCCATTCGGATTCAGCACCAAGCTCCCCGCGACATCCAAGAGAGCCGAACCATTATCCGGGCTCACTGTAAAAACAGAAGACACCTTACTAGTCTTGACCACATTTTTACCACTTTGACAAAATATCATGCCATTTCTTTTGGTCGAAAGGCACCTGCTTTGCACTTGCGACAATCTTGAAGTTTTAGGTGCAACGGGGATGGAAGGTAGAGATAAAGATTCCATCATTCAAACAAAAGGGGGCAAAAAAAATTTAGAAGAGAAGTAGAGACAATCTAGAGCTTAACAGGTTGATTATGGTTGGTTGAAGGTAGGAAGATGGTAAGTTTATCTATTCATCACCAATTAAGAAGAAAAATAAAAACATAAAGGAAAACAAGTAAACAAACAAGAATCTCTAAGTTGAGTTTGGTTGCATTGTTTAAAGTTTAAAGAAAGGTTGGAATGAGAAGAGAAAGATGGGTTGGTAAGAGCTTTTATAGCAAGAGGGAGATGAGAATTAGGAGGAATATGCATTAAGGCTCTCTTTTTGCCATCCTTCTCACACTTCTCATCAATCACTAATATGGCGGCAACTCTATTTTTTCTCTCTTGTCTCGTTATTTAACTTGTATCCTTAATTTGTAAAGAAAAATAATCAGAAGAAAGGGCGTGCCATACAAGCCTGTTTGTTAAGTTCTTATAGACAAATCAGATCTTCTTCTATGCTAATATGCATTTGCTCACATATCTGAATCTTACAGTACTTTTTGTGATTTTTACTTAAACCCGACTCAAATTACGATTAGTTCAACAACTCAAAACTAATCATAACTTAAGAATAAGTTGTGTTTAATAACTTAAAGAACTCAAAGCTTACTGCATTCAATCAAACAGTATTGTTGGTGGTGTGAGATTAAAGCCAATTCCAGAGGTCGACTAAAAAGGTGGTTGAAATATATAGTCACTTTGTCTTAATTTTAATTTTCAATTAATGGTGTTTATGTACTTGTAACCAGTACGAAGTATTTCAGATTCTGCATTATTGTTAACTGACAGAGAAATTATGATTCGTGACTTGTTGCATGTTGCAACGTAAACTTTCATTCAGAATCAACAAACAGAAAGACATTAGTCATTACCATGCCCATATTATCACTATTGATCATAACTCATTTTCTCCTCTCCCTCGCATCTTTCTTTTTTTATGAAAAAGGAAGCAAAATACAGTTTCTTTGGTACATGTCGATTACAGAACTTTAAATACACACGCATCCTAGTAACGATAGCAGCAGCATGCATAAGTGTCTGAGAATCTGAGATGCTTAGGACAAAACTAAGCGTCTCTAGCGCAATGTCCATGCTAATAACGCAGGATTGAAAATGGACTAATTAATCCGGTGCTTTAACACGAGAATGCTGGATTCAAAGTGAGGCGATGAGGGTAAGTGGTCCTGCAAAATGTTGAATGTGCAAATGAGTAATGACTGAATTGTGCTCCCTAGTGAAATGTAAGAAATCTACAGAAGAGCTTTGCCGGGAACTTAGGTAGAATATGCTAGTTTACTAACCAAAGTTTTGTCGTGTTGTTTGAAATCGGCACTCTCTTCTAGTCCCCGCAACTAATGAATCCTATGTATCCCCTCCCCGGCATGCAGAGACACGTTTACTAAGTGGGTTTAAGTTGTCTGAATCGGGGCATATGTTGTCAGCAGGGGTTGAAAGCTACCATGCAGCATGAGAGCAGAGAAATGTAACTATCTAGTTGGGCTATATACATACTTGGTCTAGTGCATGTAACTGCACCAGATTTTTATGGACGAGAGACCAATTATCTGATCAAATGTAATTGGGCCTTTTCCCGGGTTATCATACAAATTCATTGTATTTTAGTTGCATGTTTCTTCAACTCAAGCCCTCTTGATTTCTATCAATGTCAGACAGAAGTTCAGAAAAAAAAGTTATCATTCTCAACTTATGAAAGAAAAACAAAAGCAGAGTTGCTTCTGGTAAACAAACAGCCGCCGAATACTTGAGATGTTAAAATTTTTAAGTCATTAAAAATATTTGAATATCATAGTTTATAAGTTATTAAAAATGTGTAGTAGAAAAAAAATCTAGTTTTTTAGTTTCTACTTCCGACTTCAAAAAGCCTATCAAAAATATTTTTACGAGACCATCACAACTTATATTGGATCAAAGAATCCACGAAGGAGCGTTGAACATATAACTTCCATGCGAGAATGTATCTCAACATTAATTTTTACGGTAATTTCTGAAATAAAATAATCAGAATGCACGGTACGCAGGAACAAATGCCGCCAATTAAATAAGCATCAAACGTCGGTGAAGAAGTTTGTTCTTGAGAAAGCTGACCTGAAATAAACAAATAAAACGAATCTAGTTACAAGTTAGTTATCCGAAACATTTGGTGGGCTGCATAATTGATCCCTCATTCTTGAGAACATGCCTCTGTATATTTAGGATAAGAAATCAGTCAACTTCGCATGCTGCTTTCCTTATCTTTCGCTTGATGGATGAAAATTTGTGAACTGTAATGTAATCTAAAGTAATGGGTACATTACACTAGAGTCTGGAAGGGGTGTTTGTGTGAGCGTGACTCTTGATAATATCTACAACCTTATCTTAAAATGAGGATTACCAAAGGTAGCCCATTTTTTGATTTATTGTAATATAAAAATAATATCTGGAACAATATCTAAAAATATTTGGGATAATATCCGGTGGTATTGAGTCCTCAATTATCCGTAATTATATCATAAAAATTCTTAATTTATATTTTAAATATCAACTATATCCTATATATTATATTTATATTTAAACTTATAATAAAGGTAATTATAATTAAATAAACTATTTTATAAGAATTAGATTTTTTAATATATATAATTTAAAACGAATGAGAGAATGCAATTATTTTTATTATCATACTTGTTGAAGTTGAAGATAACGAAGAATGTACTTGACAGAGACGAAAGACTTATCCGACGACCAGCGGATTTGGAAACCGGCAAGAATACCTCTTCATTTATTTTAAGCTTCCAAGTTGCGAGTGTGACACTTCATGATCTCATTTGTGCTCTGTAAAATTTTCATGTTTGGCTCCTAATTTTAGGACCCTGGCCTAATTGTGATCCTTGGCTCAACTTATCGTATAAAAGAAGAATTTATTTTGAGAAAAGTAGTTTATATTAATACACTAATTATTATAGTTAAATACTTTTTTTTTTTGAAAAATTATAGTTAAATACTTAAAAGCTGTTTAGCATTATTTACTTATAAATACGAATATATAATTATCTATTTTTTTAAAGAACACAAAGAAAACAGATTAAACGTCTATATCACCCGCTTTCCTCCACATTCTGTGCATGTGCATGTTATTAGTTGAGACTTGAGAGTTGAGAGCATTTGAAGTAATTAATCATGTATTTTCATTGTTATAATAGTCGTCACTTGAAGCAAAACGTACCATGTAATGTTCGTCAAACATTTCTACTTAACAAACAAAACAAACCAAGCCTCATAAACATCAAACGTTGTCGCACAGTGCCAGCCATTACCTTTACATTCTCCCCTTGTTTAATAATTCCACCTTGTTTCACCTCTGCATTACACTGGCAGTATTATTTTATTACATTCCAGCGACACAAACAAACAAACAAAATTATTGTCTTATCCTCCTCGGAGCACAAAATTAGCAATAGCATCAGAAAAATCAGAAGTCGGATCTAATCGATTGAGTTACTGATTCAAAATTAATTAAAAATTAGAAACTAATCAAAAAGATTAATCAGAGTGAAAATCGGATATATTTTAATATTAAAATATTATTTTAAATTTAGTTATTATTATATTAGTTATTTATGAGTAAGTATTTCATAATTCTACGATTGTTCATATTTAAAGCAATATAATATATTAATTTTAATAAATTATTATATATATTTCGATTAAGAAAAAAATATAAAATTAGTTAGATTCTAAAATTCAAATCAATTGATCACAATCAATGTTCTAAAAATCCCCGATTTAACCGATAAATCCCCGATTAATCCTCTGCAAGGTCGGCTGCCGATCCGATTTTTGAAATCCGATTAATCCTTATATATATTTCATAATCAAAGTATATGTGATAAATTATTAAAATTAAAATACTATATTACTTTAAATATGAATAATTATAAAGTTTATGAATATAGTAAATATATAAGTTACTAAATAGCTAATATAATAATAACTAAATATTAAATAATATTTTAATATTAAAATAAATCCGATTTTAACTCCGATTAATCCTTCCGATTAATCCCCGATTTCCGATTAATCCTTGAATCGGTAGCTCAACCGATTAGGTCCGATTCCCGATTTCTGTAATACTGATCACAATTATTAAAGATTAATCGAGTCTGATCGACTAGACCGGAGATCCCCGGAACACTGCTCACTCATCATAGTTGTTAAGTTTGTAGCACAAAATCAGAACTGGTTAAATTAAATACCTGAGGTTTTCTGGCAAAAAATAATAATAAAATACCTGAGGTTAGTTACGGCTGCAATTGTATGTTAACGACTGGACTCACATAGGCATAGTGGTTTAAGAGGGAAATGGGAGGCATAACTAACTAAGTGACGGATATATAAGTTATTAAATGTTTAAATAATTATCCGCATTTCGTCAAAAAAAAATATTTAAATAATTATATTTTGGATTTGATAACTAAAGGATAAATAGTATTATGGGTTGAGAGTAGCTCAAGTGGTAAACTTATACGTCAGTCGTCCTGAGGTTTCGGTTCGATTCTCACCTATATCAAAATTTATATATCGAACAAAAACATATAGTATCACAAGAAAATTTTAGCAAAAACTATATGTAAAAAAACAAAAATGAAGAATTTAGGTCGAGGAACCAATTTTAGCCCTCTCGCTCAGTACCACCCAAACTATATGATGGGTAGGAGTAGGGGTGAACACGGGTTGGGTTGGGCGGTTTCAAGGCAAAAAACGACCCAACCCAATATAATCGGTTTATGAAAAAATTAACCAATCACTCAAATATATTTGTCTAACCCAACCCTATTATTTATAGGTCGGGTTGGGTCGGTTTGGGTCGGGTTAATTGGGTTTATTCTTCCGGTCAAAATTCAAACTCAAAATAGAAGTTTAAAATTATTAAACATTTGTCAAGGTATCATTAAACAGAATTGATTAGCAACGTTAAAGCAGAGATTATGATTTTCTCTATCTTAGTTTCCAGCGCCCTAAAACCTACTATTAGGACAAACTATCAGTACTGAAAAGTGTATATTTTTCCCTCTGTTCGGACCTGGTGTAGAATTAGGACTAGCAAACCATGGATCCATTTATTTATTAAATATAGGGAATTGATAAATAAGCTCCACATTTTACTATTTAAACTCCAATTCCATATTTTATACCACATTTGCCCATGTTTTCTACACATGTTTCATCCATATTATAGGTGATTATGCTCTTTGGGTAGAAGAAAAAATTGAAATGAAGCTTAAATTGTAAAGTTTGGAGCTTATTTATCAATTTCCTAAATATATGTATAAATAAAATCTTAGGGACTATACTAGATAATATCATAATATATATGGGTCTCCAATATTTATGCAATCGGGTTGGGTCGGGTTGGTTCAGGGTTAAAATATGTTAAAACCTGACCCAACCCAATTTAATCGGGTTTTTTGAAATTAACCCATTCAAATTTCGGTTTTGATTGGGTCGGGTTATTCGGCCAAAAACAGGGTTGGTTTGGGTTGGTTTGAGCGGGTTGAGCGGGTTATGTTCACCCCTAGGTAGGAGAATATACAGGGGGTGTTTGGAAGTTAGCTTTTTGAGATGAAATTAGCTTTTTGGATCAAATTAGATATTTGAGCAAATGAAAAAGCTAATGTTGGTGTTTGGTAGTTAGCTTATTGAAATAGCTTTTTGAATTCAAAAAGCTAATTTTGAAAAAGCTACTAGGATGAGCTTTTTCAATTAGATGATTGGCAATGTGTCTGCGTAAAGTACAAACAGTTAATTCAGTCAGTTATTTACCAAACATTTTTTTTAAAACAGCTAATGTCAATCGGCTAGTCAAAACAGCTAATTCAATCAGCTAGTCAAAATAGCTAATTCAATCCGCTACCGCTAACAGCTACTCCCTCAGTCCCAAATTAACTGTTCAGTTTGACTTTTTGATGGTCAATTTGACCCAACTTTGACTGAAAATTAAAAATTATTCTTTTACAATTTTACAAAACTGAAAAATATATTCTAGAATAGATTTGATAATCTTTTCAATGATATATATTTCATAATTTTATTTAATTATTTAATATACATATTTTTCAGTCAAAGTTAAGTCAAATTGACCATCAAAAAGTCAAACTGGACAGTTAATTTGGGACGGAGGGAGTAACTTCCAAACAGGGCCATAGTATTACAAGAAAAATTTAGCTAAAAATATATATAAAAAAACAAAAATGAAGAATCTAGGTCGAGGAGCCAATCTCTCGCTCAATCCCACCCGAACGATATGATGAGTAGGATTTATAAATGTAAGAAATATGAGTAGAGGGGCGGAACTTAATATATATTTAATGTATAAAATAAATTAAAAACAAAAATAATTACGTAATCGATTTTTATATCAATTTTTTTTATTATATTTGATATATTGTAAAGTATAAAAATTAGATGGACAAAAGAAGAAAATAGGAAAAAAAAATGTTCGGGACGAACAAATAAGAAAACAGCGGAGGAGTATATTTTACTAGTAGCACCCTAATTAAGTCAGCTCCAGCTATGCATAACACGTGGCATGATATCATTCAATTCAGATTAGATAATTCCAATATTCCATGCACAGTGTAAACCTCATCTCGACTATAAATAGATAAAAATATGGACCATAAACATCATCCACTCTTTAATATCTGCATCGATAACATAAACTCATCCTACACGCATATACGTTTCTATTACTACACTCTACACTTCCATGTCTAAACAATTCACCGAGTTAATTCCGGGCTTACCCGAAGAAATCGCCCTAGAGTGTTTAACCCGCTTACATTTCTCTGCTCATCGGGTCGGATCTCACGTCGCCGAGCGATGGCGCCAATTACTTCAGAGCAGAGATTTCTATTACCACCGAAAGCAATCGGGTCAGACCCGAAAGCTTGCCTGTTTAGTCCAGTCGCTCCCAGTTCCAAAAGAGCCTACCGGGTCGAAACCCGCAGCTCAAGCACGATACGGAGTGTCCGTTTTCGACCCGGGTTCGAGAACATGGTACCGGGTCGACCCGATTCCAAAGTACCCGGATGGAATGCCTTTGTTCTGTCAAGTTGCAAGCACTGAAGGTAAGCTCGTGTGTATGGGTGGGTGGGACCCAGCGAGTTACGAACCGGTGAGGGACGTGTTTGTTTACGAGTTCACGACTCAGAGGTGGACTCGGTGTCAAGATATGCCTTCGAATCGGTCCTTCTTCGCCGTTGGTGCAATGGAAGGAAAAGTTTACGTTGCTGGAGGACATGATGATAGCAAGAACGCGCTTAACTCGGCGTGGGTTTATGATTTGAGTAGCGACGAGTGGACTGAGTTGACTCGGATGAGTGAGGAGCGAGACGAGTGTCAGGGGATTATAATTGGGAACGAGTTCTGGGTCGTGAGCGGGTACGAAACGGATGCTCAAGGACAGTTTAAGAGTACGGCTGAGGCGTTTAGTATTGACTCGGGCGAGTGGAGGCGAGTTGAAGACTCGTGGACAGTGAGTCAATGTCCGAGATCGTGCGTGGGTGTGGGGAAGAATGGTGAGTTGATAAATTGGGCTGAGACTGACTCGGGTGTTCGAGTTGGAGCATGTGGGGTTAATCTGGGTAATCGGAGCCTGGTAACCGGGTCAGAGTACCAGGGTGCAGCACAAGGGTTTTTTTTAACGGAGAGGAGAGAGGGGCAAAATTGTAAATCAGTAAAAGTTGAAGTTTCCGATGATTTTTGCACGTTTGTACAGTCAGGCTGCTGCGTGGAAATTTAGGAATGTATCTAATAAATTACACCCTCCGTGCCCTTTTAAATAGAGTATTTCATTTTTTGCACTATTTTTTGAGTAATTTCTTTTGTGCACCAAGTACATGAAAATTTTCATTTATCATCTTTTGAAACTTTATTTTATAAATAAAAATATAGATTGTAAATTTTAATTTACTGAAAATGTGTAAAAAATAATAATTGAAATACATTTTTCTCCCAACAATTTCTTTTTCGGATATTCCATCCAAATTTTTTAACATTTCAATACTTATAGTAAAATTTTACGATATAGATTTAAACTGCTGCACTACTTTCTCCCTCTTACTCATTTTTATATTTCCACTCATTTTAATATGTTCTCTCGAATACTCGTCACATATTTTAATACTCCTCTAAAATATAGTTGTATAACCTATATTCAACTTTTTTTACCAAACAAAATTTAAATAAAAAGTTAGATATTAAATTTTTATTTAGAAAAAAATATTAAAAATAAGAAGATGATAATGTTAATTTTTATTTCTGGAATTACACCTCTTTCCCAGACAGCTTAATCATTTAAAAACTTTAATTTATTTATTACTTCTAGTCTAACTTTTTTATTTTTAATAAAAAATATTTTTTTAAGTTTACCCAACCGGTCTCTATGGTTGGTCTCTGTGTATGATTTTAATACAAAGCAAGATAGATATGCAAAAATATTTTGTATACATTGAAATGTGCAGAAAAAGCAGCACGGTTTTGGAAACAGAGATATATGAACGTGGGTGGTGGACTGGTGGGTGTGGTATTTGGCGGACATCGTGAAATGTGAAGTGAGAGTGGAGACATCAGTGCTCGGTGGTGTGTTTGGGAGAAACTGATCCTGACGACGTGTTTTTTTACCCGTTTGTGTAAATAAATAAAAATATTTTTAAAAAATTAAGAATGATTACTTCTCTCACAGCTTCTTTTCAATTTTATTAACTTATTTTTTATTTACTTTTACTTTGCTTTTTAATATAAAGAAGAAATCATTTTTTTTTAAATTAACCCAAACGACCCATTGACACAAAGCAAGGTTATAAAAAATGATTTTTCTGTCGCATCGGCTAAGAATTAAATTCTATGTTTTTGACCGTGGCAAAAAAAAAAAAAGAAAAAAATTCTATGTTTTTGATTATTTTGATAGAAATTTATTTTTGAATAATAATAGACTCCATGCATATACGACAATAACACAAATCATATGAAATTAAATATATAAAATTTAATTCTTAACATATGCACTTATAAAAAAAACTTTCAAAACACTTTCAAGAAAATAAAAGAGACACACCCTCGTTATCCGGTCTCTCTCATTTTTTCCCCCAACAATCACATCACACGTATCTTTCCTTTTCATTTTAACTTCTCTCTCTGGAATTCCATCTCCCCCTACTTTTACTCTCCTTGTGAAGCTCCTACAATAAGGTACCATCACTCCTTGTCTCATGCTACTTGTGTTCAAATATGCATTTCTTAAGAAAATATATTGATTTTCATATGTTTTATACATAATGGTGATGAAATTTACTTGATAGGAAATGGGGTATCTCATTTGCTGAATTTAGAGTTCTCTGTGTGGTAGATTGTTTGTGATTTGAGCATTTGAGCATTGGTTTGAAGATTTAACCTGCATTGTTCATTTATATATGTAATAAAGGTAGAATTTTTATCTCAGTTACTGTAAAAGATTATTTGAAATCAGGCATAATAATAATATTATGCTGTTATTATATCTTTTTGGATTCAAGAAACCTCACAAGTTGCCTATGTTCTGTTTTGTATGTGCCATTGCGGCATTGCATAACATCTTGGCAATTGGCATAGATATAGGCATTAAAATTTGAGTTTCTTTATGTTACATTTCTCTGGTAATAGGCCAATGCTGCCATTTTATCATGTTTCATCTCATGTGAAAACATGTAATAATGAGGACAAATCTTGAAATGTTCAGTTGTGTTTTTAAGAGTATGGCAGGTCATGATTCAGTAAAAACTATATCCTAAACAAGGAATTGAACTGTTTAGTTTTGTTCCCATTGGCAGGTGCGTTGATCTTAGATATCCTGCTTTTATATTGTACGAGGATATCTTTTCATGACCATCACGGAAACTTTTATAGCTAGATCACTAAGCTTCGAGGGTGATGACATAGAGACTGCACTGCAATCTATTAGTTTTAAAAGTCTAGATTCTGAGTCTGGCATTGTGAAATCAGTTGAACCCCCAAAATTGGCACTTGAAAGATCTGTTGCCTATATAGATATGGATCAGGGGTCACCGGTAGCCATCAACTCTTCTCCCTCACATGCAGAAGACAATGTAACTCTTGTGGAAGTTGGCAGTAACAGTGAACAAAGTGGTGATTATTCGCCAAGTATAGACATGCCAACAAATAATCACCTTAAACCACCAAGGTCGAAGGCCCCAGAACATCTGGCAGCACTGAGGTTGCAGAAAACATATAAAAGTTTCCGAATTAGAAGACAACTTGCTGATTGCGCAGTTCTGGCCGAGCAGAGATGGTTAGTCTACTTCACTTCTTTGTATTGTTTTTTGGGGATTTACAATCCACTAGTATAAATAAGCTATTTTTACACAAGTCATATGACCATATAATTATCACAATTCGCACTTTAGGTAGTTCTGACAAATGCTATATACTATTGTATACTAAGTGTTTATGAAGTAATAATTTTAATAAGTTGTCTTCATAGTGACAACAGGCATCCTTCTCATTCTTCATATGTGTGTTTTTGAGCATGAACTTGCATATGTGATTTTTAGGTGGAAGTTACTAGATTTTGCTCAACTCGAGCGCACTTCTGTGTCATTTTTTGAGGTTGAGAAACCAGAAACTGCTATTTCACGTTGGTCTCGAGCAAGTACCAGAGTAGCTAAGGTAGCTTCTGAATCTTTAAGGCGTACAATCTCGTGGCTTATTATTCTTCTTTATTTTACATTTTTCCGTTCTCTTGATTGGCAGGTGGGAAAAGGCTTGTCAAAGGATGAGAAGGCACGCAAACTTGCCTTACAGCATTGGCTAGAAGCAGTAAGTCTCATCTCTAGAATCTAGGGTACTGCTGCGCAATTCTCTATATTCAGTTATAAATTACAGGTGTAAATACTCGCTGATATACTTTTTTATTATGTAATATAGATCGATCCCCGACATCGTTATGGTCATAATCTTCACTTCTACTATTCTCATTGGCTGCAATGTGCCAGCAAACAGCCCTTTTTCTATTGGTAACATTTTTTTGACTTGGTAACAATGAAAAACCTTTCCCTGCTCCCCAAGATTAATCAGTTTAAGTGTTCTTAATTGTCAAAACTTAATTTTCAGGCTTGATGTAGGAGAAGGGAGAGAGCTTAACCATGAAAGATGCTCTAGGTCAAAGCTTCTGCAACAATGCATAAAGTATCTTGGTCCGGTGAGCATCAAATTTCTTTATAGCTCCTTGCTCCCATTAACAAGACTATCATTCTTGTAAGGTTTCAATATAAAGGCCTTACCAAATGTGTAAGTCTCCCGCAAGGTCAAAATTTACAATAAAATATCAACCTACGTCCCATGCCGTTGTAGAAGCAATAGCTCTTCCCATATTTATGAAGTCAATAATGTGAGAAACCTAACAAAGCCAACTTCATTTACAGACAGAAAGGAAGGAATACGAAGTCGAAGTGGTTAGTGGAAGTTTAATCTACAGACACAGCGGGAAGGTTATTGATACCAGTGAAGGACCTGCAGATGTCAAGTGGATATTTGTTCTCAGCGCTTATAAGATCTTGTATGTTGGGAAGAAGAAGAAAGGCAAATTTCAACATTCAAGCTTCTTGGCTGGTGGTGCAACATTGTCTGCTGGGAGATTGGTGGTGGTAAATGGTATTTTGAAGGTAATACTGATCTAAAGTGTGCTCTGTTTATTATGTCACTGAATCATTAATTTGATATGACAGTGCATTGGTTGATTACTAATTCATAGTTTGCTACTCAACAGGCGGTTTGGCCTCACAGTGGACACTACCTCCCAACAGAAGAAAATTTTCAGGCACTTATGTTATTTCTCTTGGAACACAATGTAGATCTCGACACGGTCCAGGTAAAAAGAAATTTGGCCACGCTTGATTGATCAAGTGTAAGAAGATATGCATGTAAGTGTGAGCATAAAATATCCTGTGCTAGATAACAGATGATTAACAACAAGAAGCACGTTATTCTGAGCTCTGATGAAGTGGGTCTAATATGCAAATAGGAGTGTGTCTTTTTAACCAAAAGTATATATTTTCATATTCTAGTGCTTGTGGAGGATCAAAACTATTTGAGGTCACTGGTTGATCAACTTCATTTTTTTACTTGTGATTCTGCAGAAAAACTGCAGTGATGATGAAGAAGAACCTCGTTTCAGGAAGGAACCTGGTTTGCATAGCAGCAAGTCAGAATCAGATCTTCCTCATATGAGGGAACAAGATGATAACATAAGCTCTACTTTGGCAAGGCGGACACGTGGGATCTCATTAACACTGACGACTCTTGAAATACCTAAAAAGGAGAGATTAATTGAGGTGTTTAAGAAGGAAGGAGAACAGCAAAGAGCTAGATATAGTTCTCGCCCCATATATTGTTCATCCGATGAGGATGGCAATGAAGCATCAGAGGAAACTGATGATGAGCTTATAGTTTCTAAGCGTAATCTGTTTGATGAAGACGAAGAAGAATATGAAGAACCCGTTCCTAGAGAAAAGATCATGGCAAGATTAGCTTCGCATAAAGGAATGATGTCTTACCAGTTTGCACAACAGGTATCTTGCAAATGGACAACAGGAGCTGGTCCGAGGATTGGATGCATGAGGGACTATCCTTCAGAACTTCAATCCAGAGTTCTGGAGGATGTGAGTTTGTCCCCAAGGGCAAGAGGCAGTCATTACTCTCCACGAAAGTCACCTCATGGTGCAAGGCTTCCAACTCCGACTAATACCCGAGGGGAAACAACTCCGGGCAAAAGTCCTCTTGCTCGAGAGTAAGTTTCTCAAAGACCACTTTACCTTTGGAGCAACTTTTTCATCAAATATCAAGTGTATAATTATTTCAGTTGTATTGGATGCTTAATTAGTTATACCTGGTTTTCAAGTTGAAAAAGATGGCAGGAATTCTTTATTATTCATTTCAAATGTCATGGAATATGAATGCATTCGAATATTCGATGCCTCTTTTGAGCAAACGGAGAAAATATATTTCTATATGTTTACCCAGATATCAGGGAAGGAAAGGTCAAGACTAGAACTAATTCTGAAGACCCTTCAGTTCATATTATGACAACCAACAGATCTATCTACTTACAGTTTCCTACATAAGGATAGGAAGTAAAATTATAATTTCAACTAGAACCTTGAGCACCTCTTAATTACATACTTTTAGGATTTAGCTGATAACACATTCATCATGGAAAAAAGATAAATAAAGAAGGGCTGATATTTTAAATTACCATAACTAAATAGTACAAATCTTCTCTTTATAGTGCTTCCCCTACTGCTTTCGTCAAAATAGTAAAATGAGTTGTAGTATCTCTTGAATCTTGAGCAGATTTACCAGTGTGTCGCTTTCAGCTTAGTCATTTAGACTCCAGGAAGCCATTTTTCCAAGTAACGTCTGACTCCCAAATAATACTGGAGAAACTTCTTGTACATAATTGATTATTACTCATTAGATTAGAGGAAATATGATGTACTCAATGTAGAATAGATTCCATATAAACCGATAGAAGCCCGCGATTGCCTCCTGAAAAATAGAAGAAACAAATAAAGTGGTCATCTTACAAACCAAATTTGGACTTGATATTTTCTAAAAGTTAACTACGAGCTCATTCGTATATCCTCCAGATCCAGGGATTATTACCTGACTATATTTTGCTTGTTCCAGTAACCATGCCTGTATGACATAATACCAACTCGTTACAAAGAGATAGAACAATATGATCAACAAAGGATCAGAAATTGGATGTTGTGCTCGACATCAGATGCATTTAACTTAAAATCAGAAGTTAGTAGATTAAAGAGAGACAATATTATCCAGTTGAAACATCAAAGTATGAATTCAAATATAAAGAGTGCATAATGACAATCTCAAGCCCCTATACACCATCCTATAGTAAGTCATATTACATTTTAAGGAAAATTGCAGGGAAAGACTAAAGAGAGAATCAATTAGGTTCTGTCACTTGGATGAAATGAAATCAGCCAATTATGAGAGACTGGAATGAGAATTTCCGTAGGTTATATATTCACTTATGCAGCTTTCTTGATCGACTCTAGCTCTTTTACAAGGAAAAATGATTATAAATTTATCTCTTCCTCCATTTCTCTCTTATTAATCCAAATTAAAACTCTAATCCACCAATTTTGTAAGGAATGCTCCATTTTCCTTCTTCCTCATTTTCACTACAAAAGTCACTACCACATATTTGTTCTTTATTATTTTTGACATCCTTTTCCTCCTTAAATTGTATGCATAATTTCTCAACCCATTCTTTCCTCATTTCATCCACTCCAGCGAACGTAACCTTAGCCCACAGCCAATAAATGTTTACACTGAATTTGGAATGCGCATACAGTGACAATAATAATTATCTCATACAGAAGTTCCTTCTTGAAAGAGCAAAGAGAAAAAATCTGCAACAGCAATTACCATTTTGGCAAACAGGTATCATAACTACCGCCCTAACTGCTATAACACCTAAATATTATGGTCAACAATCAACATAGTATCATTAAGATGTTTAACAATATTATACTATCATTCATCACTTGCATTTGTTTTCAGAAATTGCTCTAATAGCAATCTAAACTTCCCACTAAAATCCCTAAAAAAATAGCTTAGATTCAGCAAGCACATAGTATATGAAGTATGAAGCCAAGTGAACATAATATTGACAAGAAAAAGACTTAAAAGGAAGTGGGATTCTTGGAATTTGACATCATTGTAAACATACATGATGATATACACTGCCAAGGAAAAAACTAAAGTGCACAAAGGATTTGGGGGAAATGCTTAAGAACCTGGAAAATTAAAGTAGATCCTAGTATGGTATGTACTGGAATCATTAAGCTTCCCCTGAATGCCTGAAACAAGTTTTAATTAAAGGTTTCATCTCTTTGTCAGTATATATAGGCATACAAATGCAGAAAGATAATACACATATTCTGTTGTGTTTGATGATAGGAACTGATTTACAAGCAGATTCTCAGGAGAATTGCTAACAATTAAGCTGTTATTCAAGTGTATATACCTGAGGCATATAGATCGCTGCTAGTACAGAACCAATGTAATTTATAAGCAGAAGCCCGGTACCGAGGAACGCAATGTTTCTGACACCAAGCTTTGTAGCCAAAGTAGATATTTGAAACCTGAAATACCATTTTATCAGAAAAAATTGTAAGCACTAACAGAGACATCTGGGCTGGATATTCTGAACATAGGTCATGGAATAAAACTGCTGGTGCTTATTGCAATTTTTTTTTTCCATCAGGACATATATTATGGGCTACATATTCCCAAGCAGAGGCTACATATTTCTAGTAAAATGGAAAGAAATTTAGCAAAATTTTGGACTTGAAACTTACTTCCGGTCCCCCTCTACATCAGAAAGATCTTTTGTTATGGCAATAACTAATGCAAACAACGTGACAAAAGTTGTGATGAAAGCCACTGCCGAACTGCAGGTGAATAATACGGAATGAGAACTAACAAAAATAATTAAAAGGATGGGGAGATAATTATATGGGTAAGCATAGCTCAATCCTGAACGTGTTTATTCTCAGTTTGAAGGATAACATACACGAAATGCAACTCTTTTTCTTCTTTTCTTATTCACGAGAAGCAACTTTGGTTTTTAGCTAAATGATAAGAAGCAACTTAAAGACTATTTTATTGAATATCTAAACCATCCACACAAATAATTCCAATTATGCATCATATTAGACTATTGGAACATTGGACCGGGGGGAGGCCTTATATTTTGACATGTTGGGTTTTGACCCAATATAATAGCATGGGCTTGGACGTTTGGGTGATTCACTATAGTCTATAGATATAGGTTGTATCATAACAGTATATTTAAACAATTATTATTAGATGGTATGTGTAACATCCCACATCAGTTAGAAAAAGAGTTTTGGGGGCCTTTATGATAACAAGTCAACAACTAATGTATACCAAATTGCTAGAATTTTTGGACTGACCTTTGATGGGTTCTTAGTTAGGTACCAAGAATGGTGGTTTATATACATCAGGTACCAAGAATGAAGTTATGTGGTATCAGTTGGTTAGCAGGTGCTTGAGTATTAATTGTATTATTGATAATTGTTTTGATTAATAATATATGTATTTTTCCAAGTACTTTGCATTAAAAGGCCGTCTCATATTTGATTCCTAAACATGGCATGCAAATTTTATGCCAAGAACTTTCTTATTCGTTCAAAGGCCAGAGCACGTCAAAACCAATATTTCATGATAACTTACCTCCACACAAATGGGAGTCCAAGTGCAGATCTTGTAGCATAATAAACACCAAAATTAAGAAGAAAACCTCGCACCTGCAAAATATCATGATAATCTCATAAAATGTTGTCCCAGCTGTCCATATTTCTATCATATCTTAGGTTTGTGGAATCTATGCTTAGATAGGTTCAGGGTCCTGACACAAATAGCACATTAACGGGGTATTGAGCTAAATGTTCAGGTCCAAGCTTAGGTGTCAAGGCCCTGACTTCGGATCTTTCTGCTATCATAAATAAATACTAAATACTCTTATGTAACTGTAAGCTCGAACCCAACTTGGGGGGAGGGGAGGGAAAGGAATGCGGATTGTGCAGGGAAAATTTCTGTCCCATGTATCTTTGTCTTCTGTGACTGTTAGAATGTCGTTTATTCTTCGTAAACTGTTTATTTCGTCTCTATTGTTTTTATTATCAATATCACATATGCACTGATTGCAATTTTAGTATCACATACTATACCAAGCATAGATGTGAAGGGGATAGAAACATACTGTGGCAATTATAAGAAATGCTACGATAGGAAATCTCTTCATTCGGAGAGGGGGGACCGAGTAGATTGTTCCCAAAAATAGACCAATACTGTATAGAGTTGTAATAAATGGACCGAAGTTCAATCCAACAGTCACGAGGCCAGCTACTGCAAAAAATAGCACTAAAATCCATGCATGTCGAACAGAAAGATCTCCGGCGGCTATAGGCAAAAAAGGTTTGTTTATTCTGCAACCAAAACAAGGAAATGATTAAAAACAACAAAAGGATTATTTGTAACCCAAAATTTGTAAATTTAACAGATTAGAAGCATATTCTTGGGCGGAGTGCACGATTTACATAACATACATTTCAAGCTCCCAAAAAATTATTACACTTTTTAGAGTAAAAATGGTCAAGTATCACGCATATATGAAAAGTCGGACTGGATTTTTTAAGCTATATCTTGATTTATTGAGATTTACTACTGGATAAGTGATTCTATTCACAAAATGTCCTGGTTAAATCTTTTCCATATACCAAAATATATTCTGGCAATAAAAATTGCTCCAAAATGTAACAGATGGAGACATATAATTTGAACCAAAAATGCTATTTGAACCATATTTAATTTGATAAGCCCAATTGCTGATTATGATGTTTCTATTCTGCCTACATTAAGACAGCTGATAACACACTTGTGCTGCTATACTTGGGGGATAAATTATAGCCAAGGCAGTATGTGCTGCTTACTTGTCAATCCCAATATCATATATCTGATTAATTCCCACAATATAGCCATTGCCACATATCAGAGCAAGAAGCCCAGAAACCGCCTTCAATAACAATGACCACCTTATCAGATTCGGGTTCTCTATCAAAGCTCTTGTAACCAAAGAACTGTCAATAGTACAAATTATAAACCAATGTCAACGTAACTGACACATGCTCTTGAACAAACTATGCATGTTAACAAAAAGGAGTGTATAAACATGATTAATTTTACATTGATCCTAATGCTGTTCCGCGTATTGTGTGGGGCCTCAGAAATCTCCAAAATGCATCCGCAAACTCTGAAATTTTGTTCACTGCAGGATCAGAGCCAGCAGCACCAACTTGAGCGCAGGCCTGGATATATTCACTTTAATGTAATACATATAAACTAAGTACTTGCAGTTCAAGATTTGAAGTTATAAAAGATATGGGCCAGGTTAGTCAGCAAGTCTCAAACTATTTAATAGTACTGCACTACCATTTAGCAAAGGTTATCATTCCAGTATTTGGTTGTTATATGAAAGCAATGATATCACTTGGATTTGCATAGTGAGAATTTCAATAGATCATATGCAGACGTAAAAACTGATAACTTGGAAAATCGAGTAGTATAGGTTTTACATAGATTACATTATATACTACTCCATACAATGTATTATCACAAGCACATATTAAAGGCAAATCTCTGAGTAAATTTTAAAGCAGTGGTCAGCTCAGAAAAGCCAATTTCAAATCTTCAGTGACCTTTCGATTAAAATTTATAAAGTCAGATAGTTTACGGAAACAATCTCTCTACTAGCGGGAGCCTAAGTGATAATAAAATCATGTAAATTAATAACTACAACAATCACAGTGGCTGAAAATGTACAGTTATTTGCTCCAGCAATTCAACATTGTTTTCAAGAATCAAAACAACCCCAAATAGAATAAAAATTCAGGGAAACTAACAGTGAAATTAAGAGCATACCCTGATGAAAAGACTCTTCTTTTGTTGTTTTAACACGGTTCTTGAGCCGCTCTTGTGATCAAAAAGCACAATTGGAGATGAATTCCTGGAGAATTTGAGAAGCAAGTTGTTGGGTTTGCAAGTTGGGTGATAATTATAGAACAAATGTGTGTGAGATGAAGATGAAACTCGAGGAGACAAGTGAGTTGAGACGGAGAGCTCCATTTCGACCAAGAAACACGGGGACTCGAGTTCAGTGGCTCTGTGTGCTCTTGCACAATCTGTTTTGTTTTTCGTAAGTATTTGCAGAAATGCCCCTATACTTTTCTCCTTTTATGTTTGTAGCCCCTTTTTATTTGTTTTTTTGCAATAAAAGTTAATTTCTTGATACATTATTGTTCTCGAATCTCGATTGGTTGGTATTTTGGGATTGTCATTTTTCTTAATCAAGCGAAGCAATCAACTTGTTATCTCTACTAAATTTACTTGAATTGTCAATCACACACTGACGTGATAAACGGGTCACAAGTGTAATAAAAATAATTTCAAACATAGATAATATTTTTAATTTTGGGTTAAATAGTTAATTCATTACTAACCTGACTCGAAACTTGCAACTGAGTCATGTTGTTGAAAATATTTTCAAACGCATCACCAAGTAATTAAAAACTTTTAAAAATATCATTCTCCGTCAGTTCCGTTAAGTAATTAACGGAAAGTTCAAAAACATTTTTTTAAAAAAATCTGAAAAACACTTTAAAAATTCAGAAAAATTTGGAGAAAAAACAAAAAATTCATAATAAATTCAAAAAATTCTGGGGAAAAAAATTTCTAAAGTTCAAAAAATTTCTGAAAAAATTCATAAATCTTAAAAGAATTTGAAAAAAATTAGGTGGCAAGTTTTTTTTTCGGGTTTTAGAAAAATTGAAAAGAATAAAAAAAAGGTTTGAAACTTTTTGTTTTCCATTTTTTAATTTTTTGATTTTCTTTTATTTTATTCACATTTTTTTAAAAAAAATCAGGTTTTGTTGAATTTTTTCAAAATTTTTCATGATTTTTTCCAATTTTTTTAATTTTTTTGGTTTTTTTTAAAATTTCTTTTTTGAACTTTCCGTTAACTACTTAACGGAACTGACGGAGAATGATGATTTTGAAAGTTTTTAATTACTTGGTGATGCGTTTGAAAGTTTTTTCAAAATCATTACTCAGTTGCAAGTTTCCAGTCAGGTTAGTGGTGAATTAGCTATCTAACCCTTTTAATTTTTATTATAAATAGTCTTATAAAAGTCTATCGTCGAGGTTGATTGAGACTAAAACTTTAATGTGGTTTGGCTAATAATCCAATGAAAGTAAGAACATATTTTTTATTAAAATTTTCATAATTATATAAACTTCTGATATAAACATTAGAAAATAATTTATATTTATTATTTAATTAAAATTATATTTTTAATTAAAAATATTTATTTACTTCTTTTCAAAAATAATCGATATAAAAGAGAATTCAAACTTTTCGAAAATTTGATCTCGGGTCACGGCCATGAATGAATAAAACAAACAAACAGAGACGTGGTTTTTGGGCTAGGGATCTATAGTCAGGCCCAATAATAGAGAGGAATACATAAAACAGGCCCATTACTACCCTAACCCGTTAATTATATAGCTGGGCTAGGGTTTTGCCCCAGGGTCTCTCTATCATTTTACATTCGAAGCTGTAAAGAGCTGCCGCTGCCATTCAGCCCCTCCTCCATACCTAAGACGAAGGTTAGCTTTTCCATGTAACTTGTTCTGTAATATACATACATAAGCACAGGTTCTGTACATTCATGTATTGTATAACTGTCAATTAATCTATTGTAATGACTTGGATGTTAGGTTAATTAGAGAGATTAACCATGGCGGCTACTGCTGATCCTGTTGCTGCTGCTATTGCTGTACCTAAGACTGATGAGAATCTTGTTCACACCGATGTCATGCTTTTCAACCGTTGGTCTTATGATGATGTTTCGGTAATCTTATTACACTCTTTCTACGTTTTGTGGATATATGCACTTGAATTTAGCTAAATCTGATTAGTTGTAATTGCTTGTGCTAAAACAATTGAATATTGAGACATTATGTGGAAATTTCATTAATTTTATCAGATACCGATAGCGTAATTTATGTTCTGCTGTTGGCATTCTGTTTAGTATTTGATGTTAGAGTAATAGGTACCAAATTGATTTCTGAAGGAGTTTTTATATGCTAAAGGAATGAAAATAGGGTACTGGTTTAAATGTTAGTCTTGACTTTTGTTTAAATCCTAGGGAAGTTCCATCATTGAAGTTTATTTACAGAAATAAGTATTACTTTTATATATGCAAATGGGTGCTAAGTTGTGTTTTAAGAACTTAAATTTAGTTATTCGATCCTAACTAGTCAGCCTAGGTTAGCATAGCTATTATTAGAAGATGCAATATTTGTTTGATCAAAGTGTTCAATTCTTATGGAAAGACCTCATTAATGCTTCTGTTCCTAAATAATGATATAAATCAGCAACTTTAATATTTAGTCTTACATTGTGGTGGTCTCAATTTTTTAGACCAGATATATTTCAAGCGCTATGTTCTTGGCGTCTTGCTTTTGTATATTTTCAGTATAACAAACCCCAGTAAATGTTTACATATGTGTGCTACTAATGTGCTTTCTTCTCCTCCATTTACACAGACACTGTTTTAATTTTTATGCCCGTCTACAGATCGGTGATCTTTCAGTTGAGGATTACATTACTGCAACTGCAGCTAAGCATCCAACATACATGCCTCACACTGCTGGAAGATACCAAGCTAGGAGGTTTAGGAAGGCCCAGTGCCCAATTGTTGAGAGGATGACCAACTCCCTTATGATGCACGGGAGAAACAACGGAAAGAAGTTGTTGGCAGTCCGCATCATCAAGCATGCTATGGAAATCATCCACCTCTTAACCGACCAGAACCCAATCCAAGTCATTGTTGACGCTGTTATCAACAGGTATCTGTATCTTATATATAGCATTGTTTGTTCGTTGATGCATTTTTCTCTAATGCGGGTTAAACTATGTGACCATTGAGATTTATAATTTTCATGTTTCTCTGGAAAATTCCTTTCTTTCTTTTTTTTGGTTACAAAGCTGCTCTGAAGACATTGTAATTTTCATGGGAAAGCTTCCTTGGTGAAGCATCACTGTCACAAATTTTGTTGCATTTCTCCTTCCTCGTTTTTTTGACTAGGTTGCTAAAATAGTTTTTTTTTTTTTTGCTCTTCAATCTCCATAGTTATCTATTCATTCTCTTTCTAGCGTTCTCTAAACATATCACTTAAAAAAACTTTTGTTTTGTAATCTGCAATCAAAAGTGGTCCAAGAGAAGATGCCACCCGTATTGGTTCTGCTGGTGTGGTGAGGCGTCAGGCTGTTGATATCTCTCCATTAAGACGTGTCAATCAGGCAATTTATCTTCTCACAACTGGTGCACGAGAGAGTGCTTTCAGGAACGTCAAGACTATTGCTGAATGCCTTGCTGATGAGCTCATCAACGCCGCCAAAGGTTCTTCTAACAGGTAATTTTCTTTAATTACACACAACAACACAGAACCCTCAAGTTTATTACTAATCTTTATTTTTTTACATCATGCAGCTACGCAATCAAGAAGAAGGATGAGATTGAAAGGGTTGCCAAGGCCAATCGTTGAGCAAGAATTTACTGTCATAGCTGCATTTCTGCATTTTTGTTTGTAGTATGAAACTATTCAGTGATGTGGGGATTTGAGAGATAATCTTATCTGGTTTTGATATTTGCTAAAGATCCAACAGTTGTCTGTTTAATTTGATGTTTATTGAATTTTTTAAAATATGGTTATTTTGTGGGTGTTCTAAATTTTGAATATCCAAATGTGCTACTATTGTCTCTCTAGTGATTAGGGGGTGACCTTTGGTGGAATTCAATGCTCTTTTAGAGTGCCCTCCCTAGGATGGCAATTTGTTGACTTGTCTTTGAGATGCCCTCACACATTCTGAAATACTATGGTTAGGTTTTTGAAGGTTTAAGCTTCCACAAAAGGCCATTCTTAATTTCTTACAATTGTGAAATCATTGATGAACCTCAAGTACATACTTCTAAAAGTTTATTTGTCAGTATACATGATTGGGGTAGTTACAAATGGGTTGGTCATGATGATTTTCTGTTAGAAGGTTTTATTAATTTTCTGTACTACTAGTACTCACGGTTGAACAATAAGTTGTTTTTGATTCGCAAGTAATGGTTTTGTAAATTTATTATGTTAGGGTTAGACTTCTCGGTTTTGATAAGCCCAAAATAAGCTGGTGGGCTTCTTTACCCAAACAGTTATCCCATCCACCCAACACCACTGACTTGCTCTGTGAACGGAAAATCCTTATCAGTCAGACATTTGTTCCGTTGTATTGGAAAATTGGTTGAATATTTGCTACTAGGCAATGTCAACAGAAATGAAAGATCTGGATTTGTGAAAATATGAACCGCATATTATACTGCCTGACAGTGTTTAAAGCTATGTTAGCTTGGAAGAACTGGGTGACTAGACGAAATTTTGTCTTTAGACAAAAAGTGGAAGTGGTTTTCACTTGGATAATGCAAAGTTGAGGTCTGAACCAACTCAGTCTGCACGATAAAATAACCTAATACCAATCAACCCATTATCTTATTTAACTTTGTTTTCTGCCTCTTGTCTTTCTAGTCATCTCGACGATTACTGGCACTCCTCCAAGTGGCGATCCCTGGTGCCTTCACCATATTCCTGTCAAGCAAAACCGATGAATGAGGAGTCGTCGTGACAGTGATAGGCGAGGTAAAAGCAGACAAGGACTATGATCTCTCCAACTCCTTGTAAGCAACTACTTTTAAACTAATTCAATTTTGTCGAATTCAGGTCCACAATTTTTCTAAACCTCACCTCTATGTGTAGATACCTTGACATGTAGAAACTTGGTCTTGACCATTTTGTATTATTAGGAATGTGATGCATAAAATATGTTGCTAAAAGATACTTCGTGTGCATTGAAAAGAGAATATCCACCTACAAGATAACAAATAGCAGTTAAATATTAAGCAATGACATAAGCCTACTTTCTAATTAGAAAGGCTTGAAATCTATAGTATATAAATCCTTTACAACAAGAACATGTATCCAACTCCTCCACTACTATACCATTAAGAGTTCAGACCCTAGTTTCAACTTATATTCATCCCCCCTCTTTGTTCAATTATATTTCTGTTTGGAATAACTTTTGGTAATGGAAATCCAATTCCGACCAGAAGGACAAATGAGCAAATTCAAGGGAAGAAACAACAGAACTAGTCGGAGTAACAAGTTTGTGGGAGTAAGACAGAGGCCTTCTGGGAGATGGGTAGCTGAGATCAAAGACACGACACAGAAGATACGGATGTGGCTTGGGACATTTGAAACTGCTGAAGCGGCTGCTCGTGCCTATGATGAGGCTGCCTGTCTTCTGCGTGGTACCAATACCAGGACAAACTTTGTTACCCATGTTTCTGCTAATTCTCCTCTGGCTTCCCGGATTAAAAATCTGCTTAAGAGCAAGAAAGGCGTGGTGGAAAAACAGAATCTTGATACTTCTAGTACCAACACGAGCTCTTTCACCAGTAGTCCAACTAGCAGTGGGGGCGATTATCTTTCAAGAGGAATGGTAAAGGATCCTGATCACTTGTTTGATAATGCATACAAACCTGATATGCAAAATTTTGATGATGAATTTTACTTGAGCTCTTCATATGAATCAAATATTTCATGGGGCTTGGAAAGTGATGGGGCTGAGAAAGTTTCATATGCTCAAGAAATGTGGGAGTTGCCAAAGAATAACATGGCTGAGGCAAGTACCGGATTGGAAGTTTCAGAGTTTGAGCACATGAAAGTCGACAGACAAATATCAGCATCGCTTTGTGCTGCAAATGGTGTCCAAGAATATATTCAGACTGTCAATGACCCAAATGATTCTATCTGGGATCTTCCAGCTTTATGTTCACTGTTGTGTTAAATTTAATGGTTTTGTAGGATCTTTAAGTTAGTTAATCCTTTCTCTGTGTTGCGTTTCCTCGGAGAATAGAGGAAGATATCAAGTTATAATATTCAAGAATATGTTAGGACTTGGCACAATCAAAATGTTGTTTTTTTGTTCTTCAACTATTGCTCATTGTCATATTTTCTGAGGCATGGCTTTGTATTCTACAAGCAAAGAAACTATCAAGTCGAATGCCGGCTATAAACATAGGATGACAATGCAATTATTATTATTATACTCATCTGCAAATATAGATAATTCGCTAAAATTAACAATTTAATGTTTTCTGTGAACTGTGTTGAACTTGGTAGAACAGTAGTTCCAAACAAGTGGTATATACCAGATTGAGCAAGGTTTAAAATAGGATTTTCACTAATCGGACAGTGATAAATGCCCTTTCAACAACAAATTTAGAAACTAGTACTCTTCAGCTTCTTCTTCGTCAGCTCCTTCTTGACCAACTTCCTCGTAGTCTTTCTCAAGTGCAGCAAGATCTTCACGAGCTTCTGAGAACTCGCCTTCTTCCATACCTTCACCAACATACCAATGTACAAATGCTCGCTTTGAATACATGAGATCAAATTTGTGGTTGATTCTCCCAAAAACCTCGGCCACAGCTGTGTTGTTGCTGATCATGCACACTGCTCGCTTCACACTGGCAAGGTCGCCTCCTGGTACCATTGTTGGAGCTTCGTAGTTGATTCCACATTTAAATCCAGTGGGGCACCTGTATTTACGCAAATACCAAGATCCATCAAATCATAAGAATTACAATACAGTTGACAGATAAGGAAATGTTGGCAGCTGAAATTAAACTCTGAGAACCCTTACCAATCGACAAATTGAACTGTTCGTTTTGTCTTGACAGCTGCAACAGCACTGTTGACATCCTTGGGGACAACATCTCCGCGGTACATCAAGCAACAGGCCATATACTTTCCATGCCTCGGATCACATTTGGCCATCATACTTGAAGGTTCAAATACAGCATTTGTAATTTCTGGAACAGAGCTTTGCTCATGGTAAGCCTTCTCCGCAGAGATGACCGGGGCATAAGAAGAGAGCATGAAATGTATTCGAGGATAAGGTACAAGGTTAGTTTGGAACTCGGTTATGTCCACATTAATGGCTCCATCAAACCTCAAGGAAGTGGTCAGAGATGAAATAGTCTGAGATATTAAGCGGTTCAAGTTCGTGTAAGTAGGCCTCTCGATGTCCAAGGATCTCCTGCAGATATCGTAGATTGCTTCATTGTCCAAGAGCACCACAACGTCCGCGTGTTCTAGGAGGGAATGAGTAGACAGAACACTGTTATAAGGCTCCACTACTGCAGTTGAAACCTGAGGAGAAGGATATATATTGAAGCCAAGTTTAGACTTTTTGCCATAATCTACAGACAAGCGCTCTAGAAGCAAGGATCCTAATCCAGAACCAGTTCCGCCACCAACAGCATTGAACACCAGAAATCCTTGCAGACCGGTGCAATTATCTGCCAGTTTTCTCACCCGATCAAGGCACGAATCAACAATCTCTCTCCCCACTGCACAAGATGATCCCATTCAAAAATTTTAAGTAAAGTTAGTGATATGTAATGAACAACATTGAAATGTGCAATAGGCATTACCTGTATAGTGTCCCCTTGCAAAGTTGTTGGCTGCATCCTCCTTGCCAGAAATAAGTTGCTCAGGATGAAAGAGTTGCCTGTATTTTCCTGATCTAACCTCATCTACAACATTGGGCTCCAAGTCGACGAATACAGCTCTAGGCACATGCTGCCCAGAACTGGACTCGCTGAAGAAGGTACCGAAAGAATCATTTGTTGTGTCACTGAAATTAATGGAAGAATCATTATCAGCCTTTAAAATTTTTAATATGAAGAACCTCTGTATTGCATTGAATCTATGTATTGTATTCAAGCCAAAACGCGGTTGCTTTATCAATTAGAATCACATTATGTTCCTATGATGTTTTCATCGAAGGACCAAACTACAGATCCTGTTACAGCATATACAAAGGACACACCAAGATGTTTCGACTACAGATAAAGGATAAAAAATATAAACACAAAAAACCGAACACGATCATAAAAGGCATTCAAGAACATAATGAAAGGTGAGAAACCTGGGCATCTTGCCATCAGGTTGAATGCCATGTTCAAGGCAATAGAGCTCCCAACATGAATTGCCCACCTGAATTCCAGCCTGGCCTATATGTAAACTTATGATCTCCCTCATCTCTTTCGAATTAGCCAACTAATTCTTTATTTGAATGTTATGTGTTTTAAGAAAAAATTACATGGAGTGATATACATATATTGTTGTTCTTGCATGAACCATAGTTTTGTTTATGATATCAAAGAAAGGAGGAGGTGATTCTGGAGTCCGGATATTGAGACCAGCCCACCACTTGGCGCCAATCTCTTTCTTACTTCAAATTCTATATATAATTCATTTTGTATTATTATTCAACATTTAACAAAATCATCCAAACTTTAATCACTCCTGCCCTCTTCTAATCTTACCATCACCAAATATAGTTTCATACTTAATTATACCAGAGTATAAGTCCAACACACACACACACACACACACACACACACACACACGCATTGCATGAACAAAACTATCGATTTTGCTAAAATGTAATGAGGTCACTGGATTGGAGATTCTGAATATTCAGAACATGATATCCTGCATTTACAACTCATTGGAATAGGTAAGCTTCACACTACCCCGGGCATGTCTAGGCTGAGCGGATATCAGTAATTCTGTCGGTAATAGAATCTTGGCTGACAATTCTTGATGAGCATTATCAACAGATGTCATCTTATATGTTCAGATCATGATCCAAGTAGCAAGAGAATTAATGACAAACTACCTTCATACAAAAGGAAAAGCTAAAGATATGAAATTTAACCAAAAATGAATTTAAGAGTAGGGTTATGAGCTAGATTTCACGATGGCAAAACCTATTAAGACATCTAACCCAATGGAGGTAGAGCCATTAAATAGAGCGTGCCATTCATGAGTAGTTGAGTACTTTTATCAAGATGTAATCTGCACGGCCAGCAATTATGTTCATTTCATTGCACTTGCAAGTTGCATCACTTTCTCAACAACCAATCAAGACACTATTAAATTGAACTCTTTGCTCCTGGTGAATACGAGTGATCACAGCAAGAATTCTGATAAGATGAGTTGTCTGCAGAGAAACATCAGGCAGCTTGAATTCTATAACATAGCTATAAACCACCAATGAAAACCACGGCGGGTGCTGGGAAATTGAAGCTGCAATAGATAATGCAATCATTCCAGCATGTTATGTCATAGATGATCATTGAATGAATTCTTCCATATCAGCCCATTTTCATCTTCTAAGGATATTTTAGACTATTAATTTGATAGACGAATTTTGTTAAGCTTTCGAGTTTACCAAATATATGTACTTATAAGCAAACACATGGATCGGAAAACATATTTTTATCAGCTAGATGCCAGTGAGTGATCATTGTAGATGAATAAAATTATCAGAATTTCTGAAAGCAATCATAAGAATGTTTTTAAGACATCTATCAATCTTCAAAATTTTCAGAAACCCTCTAATAACATTCATTCCTCACCAGATCCTCCCAAAAGCGACTTAAGACAATTTTTGAACATTATTAACTACTTACCGCCATTGCAATCAGTAGAATCCTGAAGGACAAAAATGTTTAATAAAATTATAATCGTCAATGCCAAACCACAAACCAGTAAAATGGAAAGAAGTCATTAAACTTCTGTAGAAAAAGAAAAGGAAATTAAGTATCACCTCTCAAAATTGCATAATTCCTTCCTCGTTAAAAAATGCAAATCGGTAGGAATTGGCAAGGATGATTCATTGGCAGTAACGACCTGGAGACAAGTCATGCTTAGATACAAAAATCAGATAGCTAGGCCTCGACAGTGGAAGAACCAGGATTTCAAAAAGACGGGACAAATATGTATTGTTAGTTTGTGGTCAGGTAGGACTTCAAATAAAATTATGCATTGTTCATCAACTCAAAATGGTACTGTAAGGCAAAAAATCTATTGTTCGCAGAAATTCAACCGGGGTTTCAGTCGAGGCTTGCTCATCTGGTTTCGTCACCAAGACCCAAAACTTGAAACATTAAACTATGATTCTAAAACAAATAATGTGACAGTCCACCCTAACACTAGATTCAACCACAACACTATATTTGGTGTGCAAGATGTGAATAGACCTAACCATCTCTTTGGAGCTATGAATAGATTGTTACTACAGACGATCACGAGGTTTCAACAACGCAGTTGTTTGTTATTGACATGTACGTCCTACCTTATTACTGTTCCATCAATTCGTAGATTCAACATTACGGTGTACATTTTTCAGCTTAAAATCGAAAATGACTTGAAATCCGGGGCTATTAGCCCCGCCAAAACAAGCTCTAGATCAGAGAGAAGGGAAGAGTAAAGAGCAACCTTGAGCCGACCAGCTTGGCGTCCTTGAGCTGCTTTTTAAGGTTGTTAACACTTTAAAGATGTTTCGTCACGACTGTAAAATAATCATATTGACTTGAGCAGTTGCGGTGCTTTAAGTCTACGAGCATAGAATAAATATGTAAAAAGTAAAAACCGAAAATTACCCAAAAAGTAGTCATTTGTTACCTTGTTACTTTATGTTTCTAGAACTAGAACAAGCCTGCGAGAGCAAGACTTCAAACAGGACACTATTGACTTTCCTATTCGTACTGTTCGTGGTAGGTGTCCTCAACCGGTTTGGTCCGGTTCATATCCGTATATTTATTTCCGCAAATATCGTAACAGACTTGGTTATAATAATTTTATAACTTAAATCAATTTTTTTATTTCTAAACGTTTTTATAAAATTAATATTTGAATTAAATTTTTATTACAACGCTAAATTTAATAATTTAATGATATAATTAAACAGAACCTGATAAGATTACTCAGATAATCAACTCTTGTCATCTTTATTTTTATCCGAAATTTTGTTGTCATTGTGATAAGATAACTCTAATAATAAAATTTTATTATCCTGTCTTATCCTAATATTTATTATTATTTATCATATTCTTGACTTCATTTTAACTCACCGAAAATTTTAAAATACTCTGCAATGAAAACATATTCGACAGAAATCATAGCTAAAAGACCGAGAAAACGAGATATCTCACTTCATTTTGTTATATGCATATAATTTCGATATAATTTGTTATTAAATAAAGGTATTTTTGTCCTCATAAAGTCGCGTTGAAAAATAGGAAAGTACAGGTCTAAATTTGAGCAGAGATATATAGACACAACACGCACAAAAATATATACAAACACGGAGAGAGGTAGAGAGATAAAAGAAGAGAGAGAACAAGAACAACCACCAGCCTTGCTGTTTTCTCCTAAATTTATTAAATTTTCATTCTTCTCCCTCCTTTAATCTAATAAATCCCCTTCTTCTTGAATCTTTCCGCAATTTAATCAACCCCATGTCGAATTCCACACCGATTCCGTTGTCTTTCTTTATAATCTGCGCCTTCTCGTCGCTTATAGGTGCGTCGGCGTTGTCGCCATCTCGGCCAGCTACGTGCCCTCTTCAATCCAAGATGTTTGTGTACAATTTAAGGGCTCAATCCCCTCTCTCGTTTGTGCCAACCCCACCTCTCCAGGTTTTGAATCTCGTCATTTCTTGACTCAATTTTTTATTGTTCTCTGAATTTAATATGTTTTGATTGTGTTTTGGTGATTGTTTTGATGACCCTTTTGCGATTCTTGAATTATCATGTTAGATAGTTATGGAAGATGGAATTGTATTTTATGGGTTGTTTATGGTTTATTGAAATTGGGTGTTTTATTGATATGAAAGTGGAATTAGGCTTGGTTTCTTGAATGTTTGCTGGGTTTGAAATTTGATTTGGGGGGTTGAAAGATGCAGAGAGGCATAAGATATCTTTGTTTGTGATATAGAATAGAGGATCAGAGTTCATTGTTCTCTTGGTGATGCGCTGTATTCTCGTAAATTCACACCACTTGTTTACTAACAATTATTGAATTTTTGTCTCAAACAAGCTTGCATGTTCTACTCTTTTGTTTATGTATCCCCTTTTCCTCTGCCATATGAAACAAATGCTTTGTTGGGTTGGAAGAAATGTAATTAGTTTTAGAAGGATGAGTCTGTACTATGTTCTGTGTAATATTCATTCCGTCATTCCATTTACTATAAATGAAAACTAAAGTGCAGATACTTCTTTAGAGAGAATGAATGCTTTTTAAGTCTGAGGGAAGCTTCTCGTATAGTCTTATCTTAAATCGGGTCAACGTCTACTCTTTTATATATTCAACTTTCAGATATTAGCAAATTGTCAACGTCTCGTCACATTATAAGTCCTCCACAGTAAAGCCTTGTTAGGTACATGAATATTGCAAATAATCCTTCGCACATAGTGATATTTCACTTTATATGACACTGCTATAGTAATTAACTTTAAACCAAAATATTTATGTGCTCATCTCTCTAAGCACGGTTTATATATATATATATATATATATATATATATATATATATATATATATATTGGCAAGTTCACAAAATAAAGTATTTAAAAGATATTTACTGCACAACTGTATAATCAAACTCTAATAAACAGAGTCAAGAGTCATGGCTGATGAGCGAGAATTATTTTTACAAGAAACATGATGGCAATGACTCTTGATTGTTCAATATTTAAGTTTTTAATATAATTCACTTTATTATGTGGTGGGTTAAATCTAATGATGTTAATCTAGATAGATTATGTGGTGGGTAACATCTATGCATCAATACTACGCACTTTTTTATAATAAACTGTTGTGAGGGGGATATATTTCACCTTGATTTGTGCTTTAGTTATGATGACTGTTACTAATTATTTGCAAATACATTGGGTTATCTGGCAGGTGGGTGGTGACTTCCTTGAGAAGGCGCTGAATTCAAAAGATGCAAATATGTACACTTCTGTACTATTTTATGCTTCCTGGTGTCCGTTCTCCAACGATGTGCTGCAAAAATTCGAGACATTGAGTTCCATGTTTCCTCAAATGACCCATTTGGCAGTTGAGGAATCCCTAGTTATGCCAAGGTATCTACTAAAAGCCTATTGTATATGGTAAAGAAAATCGGCGATTCATAGTGTTGCAGAATTTGTATAGGTCGGTTTGAAATTCTACTGACGTATTTTTATCTTATTGTGTCTGATTTCAGCATACTTTCTAGATATGGGATACATAGTTTCCCCACAATTTTAATTGTGAAGCAGACATCTAAAACGCGGTTTCATGGAACAAAAGATTTCAACTCGCTTTTAGGATTCTATTGGAAAACAACAGGTAAATGATCTCTATTGCAGTCATAGAGCTTTCTTATCTACAATTTGTCAAAGAACATGCCCTAAACATAGCATTTATTGGTTTTACACAATTTTTTGTGTGTGCAGCACTTTATTGGGTCTTACTGGCTAACTGGTGTGTTCAGTCGGTTAAAAATCTTATGTTATGTTTCTTTCGTGGGGTTATCATCATCGTTCTATTAGCTTATTTCCTTGATTTTCAGTTAGTTTCATCCGTAAGGTATTTGATAAACAGTGGACCTAGTTTTAGATCATTTTCATAAAATTATCATAAATAGTGGGAGGGTGGTTTGAAAAGACTCGCTAAGTGAATTCCAATGTGATCAGAACTTAGTCATAGAATTATGTCAGGGGAAGATTTATTGATTAATGAGTATAATCCATAAGTAGTGAAGGGATACAGTCTTTGCAAAATTGTCATAGTTCCCTGAATTAGAAGTTTCTTGAGAGATACAGAACATGACTATAATTACTAACATGATTGCTTAAATTTCTAGGAATTTTGCCGGTACAGTATCTTGCTGCGGATCAACCTGTTGCGAGTTTGGAACGCAATAAAGAATTTATCATGCAATCATGGGTTGGTTTATCACCAACTGAGATTCTAAGAAAGGAACCATACTTGGTATTGTCACTATTGTTTCTCTGTTTAGTAGGCTTTACATATGCATTCCCAATAGTTTTGTCACAGTTCAAAGCTTTGTGGGTGTCTTATGGGCCACACTTGAATTTGGAAATATTTGGAGAGACAAGCCAGATCCTGGGGCGGATCCTTCAGATAATTAATGTGAACAGGATTTGGACCAAGTTAAAACTATGCAAAACCAGAAACTTCCTTCACGGTGCAAAAAACGCCCGTGTGTGGGCTTCTTCCCTTGCTTCAGTCTCCTTGGGGAAAACAGCTTCATGCAGATCCTCTTCCTAAGATGGATAGATAACATGGTTTTGATAGAAGGGTCGAGTATCATGCAAGAATGTTAGAAAGAAAAAAAAAAAAGAGTACGAACAGCACACTATCACACTCTTCTGTCCTTCCCTCCTCCGTGGATTAGCCGTTTTCTTTAATTTACTTTTTTGTCTTCTTTATAATTATTCGACTAAGTTTGCATGATTCTGTCAAACCCTAAGTTATCTTGATGGTAGACATGTCTGTTGTGTTTGAGTTGTGGCTGGGGGACAGCATAGAAGAAACTTTGTAAATGTAGACCAGGTACCTGTTTTTGTATATTATCCGATACAGAGCTACCCTTGTATAATTCCATTAATTATTGGAGATCTTTAAGTTTTACTACAATTTAGCAGGCTCAGTTTGTTTGAAGGAGCCGCTACTGCTGATTTAAAGGATTAATGGATTTTTGTGAAGAAATATTTTTTGAAAGAGGAAAATAATTCATAAAAGTAGATGATCTCTGAAATCTTTTTGGCCCTTCTTCAAATAAAGAAAAAATCCATATTGTTTTTCTTTTCTTTGTTGTAATATTCAAGAAAATCAGTGTCGGTAAAAACATCTTCCAGTCTGATTTGTAAAAGAGGGTTATTCTTTGGTTTAAAAATGGTTGAAAATGAAGGAGTTTGGACTTTGGAGACAAAGTGAGGGGAAAAGAACGCTGTCGACATGCATTCATTTGTTTAAATTCCGAATTCCAAACGGCAGCCATTATGATTTATGGAGGTCGGAGACATAGCAGTACACAGCAGGTGTTTATTGAAAACAGACAGATTCCAGTGACAAATTTTTGCCTACTCAATTCATTCTCCTAATCCTGCTCAGTGCTTTAACATGATCAAGTTGTTTTGCTCGTAATCTGATTTTTACCTTTTGTGGGATGCGCTTTGTTTAAGAGTGCTTAGCATTTTCTTTTCTTTTTTCTTATGAGACCCATTCTACCTCCTCTATTTTATTACAATTTTTTCTCATTATTCAACAAATATTTTGAAACTCTTATAAAATAAAATTTCATAAGTTATTTTTAAATTTTTTTCTTTTATATAAAAATTTTTACATTACAATTTTATTCAAAAAAATTATTTTAAAAAGATTTATCGAACTATATTTCGTTAATATTTTTGAAAAAAAACCAAGCCATAGGGGTCAGCAGATGCGGGTTTGGTGTGATTTTTAGATAAAATCGCAACTGGAACCGCATGCCCTCAGTTCTAAAAATCAAAAACCGCAACCGCAACATCATTGTTGGGTTTGGTTTCTATCAGTTCGATTTCGATTAAAAAAACGCATGAAAAAAAACAAAAATTATTATACATGAATAATTAGATCCATAATTAAATCGTAAACTTATGAACTGCATGTTCCAGATTAAGCTAATACTTGAACCATTGATCTCTCCTTCGAATGCAAACCACTTCATAGTTAATTGTGAGTATTAGTTTTTATTTTAATATTTAAATTTTTATATAAATTATAAATATTAAATAAGTATTATAATTATTTTAAAAACAGATCAGTTCGATTTTTTCAGGTTCCTAGCTATAACCGGTTCCTAGCTATAACCGGAACCACATAATCGGTTTCGGGTTTAAAATTTTCAGTTTCGGGTTGCAGTTCGGTTATATACGATTCAATTTATAGCGATTTTTGCGATTTCGATTTTGGATTTTTTCAGTTTTTTCTCACCCCTGCTAGGCCAGGGATGGAGGGAATATAACTTACCAACAAAATTTTAGATTTGATTCAGGGAAAACATAAAAAAAAATAAAATATTCATTTAGAGGTGCTCACACCAGCAATTCTTACCCCATGTTTAGGCGAACCATGTAGTTTCGTTTTTCATAATGTTGGTATTTTCATTTTTCATAATGTTGATTGCTTAGAGCTTATTTGTTTGGAGTTTTGGTGGTACAAGAATTTTGAGTTGGGAGTTAATAACACAAGAATATATGCCTGATACATCACAAGTAACAAACCATAAGCCATCACTGCAACAAAACCAGGGGCACATTATATTTACGGAGACCTAATCAAAAGAGACTAGCGAGCGGCTCTCTGCTCTTCACACGAGGCTCCGCAGCCACAAAACACACTTAAAACAGAAAATGTAATCTGAATCAATCATAACAAGAAATTCCATTTCTCGCCAGATAATAAAATCGATTCAGATCAGAAGATAAAAACCCAATCAAATCATAAGACCATCTACAAACAGATAGTCAAACGACAGACAGATTAAAAATCCCCTAAATTTATATACGCCCCTGTCTGAACCGGACAGTATGTTATGCATCACTGCAAAACCGTCCGATAATTTGAGGGCAAACCAATCAGCAACACAAAAACATATGAATAGGTAAGATGAATATGAAACATGTCTAAGGTTGCTTGGAGGAAGATTGATAACGGCAAATAATCCCCTCAAGAGACCTGAGTAACAAGACGCTGGTAATAAAACACTACCGCATCGACGTTTTAATATGTGCCTCCTAACTAAGCCATTTGAATATCATGATTCTCATTCATACGACTACTCTAAAGAGGCAGCAGCTTAAACAAATAAGATTCATCACAAACTATAATCACTTGTGAAAGAGAAATTCATTAATAGAGGAGATGGGAGAGAAGAACATGGATTTGTGTGAAGGTTTGTTTGGTTCGGCTGGATAATAAAAAGGCGTATTAGGGTTTCGTTTGCTGCCTTCTAGTTCAGTTTACTCTTTTGCCCTCTATTTTAGCCCAATTGTGTCACTGTTGGGCCTATTGGGTTATCAAAGTCAGCCTGGCCCAAGGGAATATTGAATCCAGGCTTGTGCTCAAAGAATCATGTTCTTGAATTAGAATTTTGCTAAAGATTAGTATTTGCACCAATAATCATATGAGCTGTAGGTGTCTCAAAACTCAGTATTACTTTTTTCATTTCCACCGAGCTTCGTAAAAATTGGGAACCATAAATTAACTAAATATTCAGAATAAATAGTAGAAATATTAATCAGATATTGAGATGACGTATGAATGATATTTAATTTATTATGTTAGTCCAGAAATATATAATGATTAATTTGATTCAATAAGGTGACTAATTCATGATTAAATAGAAATATATATAATAATTACTGGCTTGTCGTATAAAATAAAACGAGGGAAACAGATTAATAATTGAAATTCAGTTATTCAGTGTAAGAAGATTGTTATTGTAACCTTTATTATATAAAATCTGTGAAATGATATGAAAAAGAAATTATGTGGGTGTTTGGGTGGAGGTTTTAAGCCTCATTCTGGAATTATAAGTTAAAAGCATTTATTCGTACCATCTGTGTAAAAAGCCGAGAAGCACTTATAAAAAGTTAAGAATCCTAATTTTTGTTTCATAAATTCTTTTTTTCCCCAAATATTTTGATAATAATTAACTAACTTCTGAATTCTACTTATTTTTTTAATTTAAACAAAAAATACTTATTTTAAACTCACTCAAACGGTCATGTGTAAACAAATAAGTCACGAGTCGCTTGTAGAATTCAGAATAGTAGGTCGTTCTCCTGTCATGTATTTGAGTTTAAAATTTCACTCAGAATAGCATGCTACTGCAGTACTGCATGAAAATAGTATATACACAGCACTTAATTATTGGAAGGTCCAAGTTTTAGATAGCCCTAATATCACAGCCCAGCTCGCCTCCAACTAGAATCTTGTCCATATAAAATACAATTATTTTTAAAGAAAATGGCATGAAATATACACCACCATTATTGGCTGTAGCATATATTCGGCGTTATGATTTTGGTGGCAATGCTAAACTTTTGTAACCTCCAAGTTTTTCATGTGTTCATGTGCTGGCAATTCAAATAAAACTCAAGGTTTTGTTTTTGTCCCATAATTTATCAAAAAAGCGTCAAGTTGACGTACGTTGCAATAGCCTAGAGGTTGTATAAGCATTTTTGTGTTGGATACTTGCATCACTTAAAGCTTATGTAGCAATTTACGAATACTTGTGCTTGGATACGTTCATGTACGAAAATATATCGAAGTATAATAAGATACATTTAATGAAAACCAGTAAGAAACACAATGGAACAAGTACTTGCAAAAGAAACTGATGAAAAATGTCGTAATTAACTACAAAAGAATGATATCATCACATAACACCTTCCTCCCCAACAATACAAATCTGCCTCAAGCTCCACAACTCACAACCACCATCCCGTTACATCGTAGTATTGTACATATAAAACCAAAAAAAAAAAAAAAAAAAAACTTTAAACTATAAAAAAACAAAAAACAAAAAATCGTCACAGCTACAGATATCCAACCGAATACAAAGGAGTGTGATCAGAGGACGAAAGCGTAAACAACTGCAAGTACGGAGGCCAAAGCAGCTGGCACAGCAACAACGGAAGCATCTGAAGCAGGGCTCGGCGCCGGCGCATCCGCCGCCGCCACCAGCTGCACAGCAGCCATCATCATCACGACGGCGATAAAAATCATCTTCGTTGCCTCCATTGCTATTTCAAGTGAAACAAAAAGGAAGCAGAGGAAATATTTAAGCTAGAGAATAAAAGCAATACTACAAGTCTACAACAAATAAACAGAAAGTCGGTTATTTTATAAGCAGATGCGAGAGCCAAGAGGGGGGCTGCCCGTGCTGCCCGTAATGGACCACACGAGCCTTTTGTCTAGCTGTCTACTTTGGCTTTTGCAATTTCATCATTGCCCGGACTGCCCTTCTTTTGGACAGCCTATAATGAGGTGCCAAACAGCTGTCGCCAATGGTACAGTGTGGGCCCTCCACTCTGGTGATCTTTCTTAAGTCTTGAACAAACACCACACTTTGTGTTTTCAAAGTGGGCCCTGACGGTTATGTCCTTAGTTGGAAGCATGTTCTGAGGTTATATTGTGTGTTCCAGAGGATAGAAAAGTCTTTCACTGTGGTTTTGATATTTTAGTAGGTGAAGTTTCTAGTATGATTTTACTGGCCTCTTCTTTCTATTCTTTCAACTTATTCTCATGTTTTCTTGTTTTCTAAGATAGCATGATACATGCAAATTTGTTTTCACATAAATAATAAAAAAATGTAATGATGCTGTGTGAGCTGTTGTGTTGCCTCAGTTAAACCCAAGCTTTTCATGCTTGTTCTTTATATTTTCAACCTTTAGTTTTGGGTTCAAGTCCATTTATATAATTGTTCTTATCATGCGTATTTTAATTTATGAATATTAGGAATCTATGTTACATGATAACCTATAAAATTGTCTCATAAAATATATCGCTATATAAAACTTTTACTGTGTACTCCCTCCATCTCAAATTAGATGACCCCGTTGACTTTGGGCACACAATTTAAGATTCATTGACCGCATAGATACGTGACTTATTTTTAAAATTTTATTTTTGTAAATAAAAATTAAAATATGAAATTTTCATTTATAAAAGAAAAAATAAAAAAATAAATTTTGGAAGTAGACGGTCAATGCACCTAAAGTTACGTGCCCAAAGTCAACGGGAGCATCTAATTTGGGATGGAGGTAGTATTTCTAACTTGGAGCATTTAATATTTTTATTAAATGATATATTGTTAAATTAATGTTTATAATATTTTGTATGTAAACAATTATTTTTTTCATTTTTTAGAAGTTGAGGGCTCCTGCTCCTTAGGAGGTTCTTTCATGGACTCATAGGTGGAATCATTTTCTACAAGTTTAATACGGTAAGTAAATACAAATGACACCCTTTGGTTTATAAAAAAGGATATAACCCCTGTATCAACTTGGATCATTTCAAAACAAAACAAAACTTGGATAATTTCGATTTGGTCATTTTCGGAAAATTTGCATACATTGATTTCCTGTTAGGTTTGTTTCCTAATAAAATAAAAAACGTGGGTGTTGTTCGATTCTTTAAATCACACACAAAATTTAGGCATTAGTAGTTGTACTTAACTTTCAAACATGTGTTGTGACCAAAACAAAAAAACAATATCGAACATGTGTGTGTTTGTGTGGAGTTGTGGACTAGTGAAGATCGGCAAGCCCAAATTCAGATGATATAACAAAAAATGCTTCTTTCTAATTAGCAAAATGGGTTAATCACTTAACTGGGGGAATCCAGAGCTGATATCAGCACGCAGGACTAAAAAACGCAAATTTGTAAAGTGACCCAAAACTCGGATAAAATGAATGAAGTTTGGGCCCATTCAAAAAAGAGATACAGCCAATTGGGCCAGAAGTGAGACCCAAAATAACAGGTTCAACGAAACAAAATATTCACCGTTGATTGATTGTTTGATCCAACGGCTGATATCATCCCTCTTCGTGAATACAGAGAGTGAGAGATATATAAACAGGGGATGAGAAGAAAAAGGATTACACAGAAGAAAGAAGAAGATAACTCCCCCTCTCCATTATTTTTCATAATATCCAAACTGTTACAATTACAAACCCTTCAAGACCAGAGAGAGAGAGAGAGAGGAAGAGAGAGAGTTGTTTCCTCATCTCATCTACAAAAACACACACAAATTCCCTAGATAAACACACAAAACCTGCATATGCAAAATTTGACGTTTTGTGTTTAGCTAATAACATAACAGAAAGTCTTTGGATCTTGATGAAGCTCATTCATTGTAAGATTTCCTCATCTCTCTCTCCCTCCCTCTTGTACAATATCCACAGATCTTAACTACGTCAATACATATATAACTTGTAACTCTCTTTTATTTTTTGAAACAGAGAGAGAGACATGGAGAAAGGAGAAAAGAATGAAAGAACAGCTTGTAAATTAGCAGAAGCGGATTTATTCTTGAAGTGGGGAAACAGAAAAAGACTAAGATGTGTAAGAGTCAGAGACAGACCATCTCATCTCCCTTCCTCTTTCCCCGACGGCAGACTTCGCCGGAGAATCACGTCACGCTTCCTCACCTTCCCCGACACCAAACACACCTTCACTCAACAATCCACCCGTCTCACCAGGTACTAATTCGATCATAAAGATTCAATTTTTATTCATAAAGTTTCAATTTTTATTTTTTCTCAAGAATCTCGAAAGATAATTGTTTGATGTGCAGGAACTCTGAGGCGGCTACGCATCGATCGGAGAAGAGGAAGTTGTCGCCAGAGAAGGATGATAAGCATTATTCGACAAGAGGGTCTGGGTTGGGATTGGATGAAAAGGGAGAGAATGGGAAGATTGTTGCAGGAGAAAATGGCGGAGAGGAGAGTAAAAGTAAGGGGGCTGTTTGGCCTAAATTATACATAAGTTTATCAAGTAAAGAGAAAGAAGAGGACTTTATGGCTATGAAGGGGTGTAAGTTACCTCAGAGACCCAAGAAAAGGGCTAAGATGATTCAGAGGACTTTGCTTGTAAGTTGATTTCTGATTCCCTTGTCTTTAGATCTGATGGGCAAATTACAAATTTCCCAAAATTTCATAATCAAGATTGTGTGTTGTGTGCATGTGATGAAAAAGATGGCATCTTTGATCTGGGTTTTTCAAGAATGATTTGATCTAGTCTTGTGGTGGTCTTCTTGATTTCTTGAGTTTGAATTTTTTTTTATTGTTTTTGGATTGAGCAGTTGGTGAGTCCAGGAGCATGGTTAACTGATCTGTGTCAAGAAAGATACGAGGTGAGGGAGAAGAAGACTACTAAGAAGGTATGTATTGTAAGTTGTATACTTGTATATATATAATTATTTGGAGTATATCTCTACTCAAAAGATTGGTTTTTACATTTATACAAGAGAAGAAAGAAAATTAATTTAACTGGGTAGTTTTTTTAGATTCCATTTGTTGGTGGGTTTGGTCAATGGGTAACATGTTTCTGGTTGATTTTTTGGTTACTTTAAAATTTTCATCTAGCCTGCTGTATTGATATTCTTTACTGTTGCTTGTGCACAATCTTGGAGGATCATTTTTGTAATTTTAGATTTAAATGGAGTCAGATGAATGAAATCTCCTATTTACCCTTCATGTCTTCTTCCCTGGCTTACATCATGTTTGTGTGGTTTGTTTCGAAACTTAAGCAAGACAATTCAAACTGTATTTCTTCTCCGTTTTTTGGACTAATTTTTGAATGAGCAAGGTATCAAAGACGGGTTGTAAATGAAATGAATGTATTTGTGGTGGTGCAGAGAGCAAGAGGAGGTGGTTTGAAGGCGATGGGAAGCTTTGAAAGCGATTCAGAGTGAACTCAGAGAACCGTTAAAGCAGAAGCAGCAGCTGCTAAAGATGATCCTCTCCTCCCTTTTTTCTTCATACAATAGTTTTTGGTTAATTTGGTTTTGGGGTTGGTGGGGGGTTGCTGCCTGCTGATTTAATATAATTGAAGATGGTGAAGGGTTTGGTTGAGAAGAATGTGTAGTTTGAAGCATGTAGCAGCCAGATGAGGAAATGATAAGTATGTTGTCTCAAATCTTGATTTCATGTCACCGCCCTCAGTGGCTTCTAGTAGTATGGATGTAAATTAGCAGTAGCAGAATTAACAGCGCTTTAAATGATTCATCTCAGAATCCAATTTATTTCTTCTTATCTTCACACTTGCCACAGGTTTTCACTAATTGGGAATTTCAATTTTTTGCATATCAACCAAGGAATCTTTCGAGAGTGTGTATTGTTTGTCAAAAAAGATAAAGAGAGGAAAAACTGTGAAGCACTTTAGGTGTCATGTGTGTACGCAAGGTTGAACGAGAGGCAGAAAGGATTGACCAGCTTTATTGATCCGATAAATTTAGCAGGCAGAGCTGGATAATAATACTCCTGCACAATCACCAGCCGCATTTTTTGTTTTTTCTTTCCATTCCTTGTTCACTGCAACCTTTTCAATTGGTGATTAATTAATTTTTATTCCGGAATTATTAAACTAATTAAATTTTTGATTATTTAGTTAATTTTTAATTAATTCTTATTTCATGTTTTTACTGAATAAATTTAATTCCTGTCAATTTATAATACTTCATTATTATATTAATGATTTTCTATATATAATAAATTGTAAATATAAAAACTTTATTGGAACACATAAATTATTAGCTATTTTTCAAGAATAATTAAGTTCTCACTTATGAATAATAAGTACTCTCAACTAAAGTCAAACCAATCACTAAAATTTAACCACAAATATAAATTAAAAAAATCATTTCAAATTATTACTTACAAGTTACAATCAACGAATATCTTTTTTAAAATTAAACCAAACAACCCCAACATTTTCCTAGTATGTGTGTAAACAGAAAAACTGAACAGTGAAGATCAAATTTAGTACTAATATGAACTGGGAATTTAAAATAAATAAAAAGAGCTTTACATAATCACTCTAATTTTCAACAAATTTTTTATCTGTTGCTTAGTTCATGTGGGATTTATGCCTAAATACATTGCTTCCTCCGGCTCTTTTTCTTTTTACTAATAAAACCACAACCCATATGAAAGGCTTATTTGCAGTTTGTTTCACTGTTTGCATCTGTTCACGGCGCCAAAACAAGGGCAAGCAACATGCTGGTAGCTCCATTAACCTGCATAAAAGGGACTTCCATAATCTGTGACTAGCAATGAAATCAACAAATTCATTCTCATTGTTCAGCATATTTCACCTATCACAACAAATAATACAGTAATATCGTGACAGACAGATGTTGGCGTGCATATTGATAGCTTTCAATCTCTAAAAATTTGAACATCGAAAATATCCACACATCATAAACATAATTTGCAGAACTAAGTTGAGAACTTTCAAAACACAAGTCTTTACCTTTCTGCCATAATCAATTAACTGGATTTCTAGCTGTTTGAAGCATTTCAACTATGAGAGTCTTTACATCCCTGCAAAATTTTAGACAGGAAACTTTTAAGTATTACTAAACATTAATTTACTTAGGGCAATTGAACCATATATTTAATGTAGGTAAAGATTAAAATGAAAAATGCCCTGCAACCCATGTCAAAAACTCAACACTTGACTGGGCCAAAAACATGCAAAATTGCACAGAACTGCCAAGTCTGCACTTAGACACATATCCACGTTGTAAACTTCCGATAGGTCCGGTGACAAAGTATTCGTGTACTGTAACTTGTAAACTTCGGACAATCATTCAGTAGCTGCATACTCACTTTCTATCTACTGCACGTCGAGGGAAAGGTATTCGAAGCTTGAGGGTAGATCCTTTATAGCCAGCCTAGAATAAACAACATTGTCAACTCCACAAATGCAAATATAGTAGATATAATAAGATATAATGAAAAATAGGATGACTCAATAGATTGTTATTTAGTATCACCTTAACGTTGAAACCAAGACTGTCCAAATCCAAAATATCAGCAAAGTCCACCTGGAGATAAAAAGATTACATACTACCCTGATGTGTAAATATTATTCATAAACTTCTGATTAAAATAATGCATTAATCTTCATAGAAGCACATGCATATAGCAAAAAGAAACAACACATGCCAGTCAAGTTTTTTCCATTCGTAGTAATCACAGTAAAAAAAATTAGCTTGCTAAAGGAAAGAACTAAACAAATACACACAAACACACTTCTCATAGTCAATACAAATTCAACACGTAGATCTTAAGTTTAAAGAAATTATAAACTTATGTTACCGGGATGGATAATGAGTGTTGCACAATAAGCTTCGTATCTTCTCCATGATCTTTGTTCATGTGAGACTGAAAGTGAAAAAAAATGCTTCAACATAGGACTATATAACACTAACTTTACAACAAAAGGAATGTACACAAAATATTAGGAATTTACCGCCACAGGCTTTGAGAACTGATATATTGGATCCACTTTTGCCTCTCTGAATTCCTCTTGGTCAAACTCTGCAAGTAGTTTAAGAGAAATACAATCATGACAGAGAAAGCAAAAATTGATGAATGACTACGTAGAATACTAATTATCCAATTAAACTGCAATAAAAGAGAGCAACTGTGCAACTACTGCCACTTAATAATAGGACAAGGAATCCAGATCTTCCAAATTCAGCACAACATCAAAAATGATATTGCATAAAAAATTGAAATAAAGAAAATGAAAAACAAGATGGATTAACTGAAGATTAAAATTGCTGAGTATACGAACCTCCGGAACCCAGTAGAGCTGTAGCAACCCCTGATACAAAACGTACAACTTTTGGTTCAATGCGCAGAAATTGGAAGTCTCCAAAGTCAACCTTCAACATGGTTTGTCGCATTATTTATCTAAATTAATTTTAAAAAATCAAGATAATACAATGGAATATTAACAATCTATAAGGTAAGCAATTATACCCAGAAAGCATCAGGGTGTCTTGCCAAGTAAGCAGCACGAATAGCTTCTTTTTCTCCTTCGGGAACCTATAGGGTAGAGATCACGACCAGTCCACTAACGGTCAGATATGATTTTTGACTGGACATAATTCCAAATGTACTGAGAAAAGTACCAGAACTAGGGAGTTATGCTTTCCCAAAATTAATTTTAAAAAATCCCATCAAATCTCAAAAGAAAGCATACTATTGTAAGGACTACAACTTACAGAAACAGCGTCTCCGTGCACGGTTATTACCAAATCAGTCCTATCCTCAGGGTCTTTAGGTACAAGTAGTGAGCACTTGGGATTGGCTAAGAGGTCCTGCAAAAAGTAACTGCCAATTAAACTTGTAAATTCAAGAACAATATGCACACACATGTAGAAGGCCATAGATACAGACATGTAAATGAAGAGCAAAATTAAATAAAATTTTGTCTATATTCTAAAGAGGATTTCTTTGTCTTTATTTGCAATACGGTAGTAAATACGATACCCATTACCCAGGCACTTTGTATATGTTCAGAGGCTTCTCTGTTTTAGATCTCCTCAAAGGATTGTTTAGTACCTAAATTTATAATAATGAATCATACCTTGGTATGAACTGCCAAGCTGCTCACGGCCAATATGGGAGATCCATTAGCGTCACAAGCAAAGTCAACCATTGAGCCTGATGGATAACCCTCATGCTTCTGCCATAGATATAAGATAGCAAAGGTCAAACAAATTGTGAAACAAGAGGCAATAATATTAGTCACATTATCGCATACTACATAAGTGTAAAGGGAAACAATAAACATTCTACTGCCCAATTATAGCTACCGATGTAGTTATATTGTTCTCATTGTTAATATTATTTAAGCATATAGGCTGCCAAGATAGCATGACCATAGCCTCAATTGACGACAAGTTATGTTGTATTAACGCGCAGATACAAAATACATACATATTTATCATCATATATGATCACAGAAGACGAAAACGAGAAGAGGATTAATAGAGTACCTGAGAGAAAGTAGAAAGCATAGCGCGAACACTGTTATCGAGAACAGTCCTAATTTCCTCAACAGGAGGAAGCCTGGCAGCCTTTTCCTGCAATCAGAATTTAAACACACAAAAATCAAACACCATACAGCCAAACAAATAATAGCAAGTATCCACAGAAAACAACACATAAACAAACACAAAGGCGAAAAGGAAGACCTGGTGAGCCTGAATGAGCTGAAAACCATTAAGATCATTACTAGAAGTGGATTCATCCTAATCATATCACAACACAAACAATAATCAATATTAATCAAATTAATAGTGATTAATAACAATAAGAACAGGAATTTCTATATATATACCTGAGTAGCGGATTGAGTAGAAGAAGCCATGGAGAGAAACGGGGAGATTGTACGACGAATTGGTGAAAAAATTGGAAACGAGGGTTTGGTGGAAAATGGGGAAGAAATATTAAAGTTGGCATAATTAAATTTATTAAAATTGGTGGCGTAATTAGAATTAAAAATGAATTTATTTGAGAGAGAGGGTGGGCTCAGAGAAGAAGCACAACAGATGCGTAGAGAAGAAGCAGCTGGGCTCAGTAGCGTCTTCATTCTTTCGTCTTACTCCTCTTCGCTGCTCTGCTCAGCTCACAAGTGTCTGCCTTTTTTCTTTGTTTCTTTTCTGTTTTGTGTACTACCAGCACCAGAGGCAGAGGAGTAGATTAAAAATAAGTGAATATAAATTATTTAACAAATAATATTATTCCGAATTTATCTGAAATATTTTTGTTCCCGTAAATTGATTTTGTTTATGTATTTATATTCAAATATTTTTGGGGAAAGGAAGTACTTTTACTGAAATTTATTATAAAAACATTTTCCATGGTGTGTTGGAATATATTTATATAATTTTAAAAACTTAATTAAATAATTACAAAATTATCATCAATTTTATATTACCTATATAACTCTCGTAAATAATTGCTAGGTGCTTTTACTTTGTGCAATTTTTCATGTCTTGTCGATAATAGTTTCGAAATGAAATGTTTGGAAATACTTGTCCAAAGATGACAGAACTAAGCATAATAATTCTGCACTCGACTTGCGCATGGACATGCTTATAAGCAAAGATAGATTGAAAAGCAAAATATGTATAAACATAAGGAAATTGAGAAGCAAACTTTTATATCTGGATTGTTCTGTCACATGAAGATGATTGAGTCGAGCTGAAGCTTTTTTTTCAACAAGGAACAGACATGTATAACTATAGCTTTGTTTTACCATGGCATGTAGAGCCATCAACTAAGATAACTACTAGAGTTGCAGTACTACTAGAGATTTTAACTTTTCCATTATAGAGAAAGTATATATACAGATTTTCATAACCAACAGAAGGATGAAATTTCCGATGAGGATTGATTACTAAGCTTGCAGGAATCCTTTCTGGTCTAGGTATGAAACTACTTGTACAGCCATCTCAGACGGTGCAGGGCAAACTCCATCTTTCTGTTTTATTTCAATCTGGAAAATAGCAGAAAATCTCTTAGTTAAAAAAACTGTTTTTGTCATGATCTGTGTCTCTTAAATAGAATAGCTTGCTAGATAACTTGAGATGTAATAATATATAAATACGCACCTCACAATTCAGTGGTGGTTCATAAGGATCATCTATCCCAGTAAAACCTGCAGTGCAACAAAACCATCAATTATAATTATATACCGTTAACTTTCTATGTTATGGAAACTCGAGGAAAATAAATAAAAAAGATTGTGAAGCACCAGGAAACAACTTTGATTTATTCATCCAAAAAGAATAAAATATATTGGTTGTAAGGGGAAACACGGTTCAGCAAAAAAAATTGAGCTTGGCATTTCTTCCATGCCTAGTCACATCAACTTGCCTCTACCACTACCAAGGATAAAACAAATGGAATCCAAATCTGCACTTATATCATGGCCAATAGAGGGTTTTTCCTACTAATTGTTCATCAGTAACATTTTTTGGACTTTCAATTTAAGGCAGTAGATGACACGGCAGTTTCTATCTCTCCTGATGCAGATTACAGGTCAAATTACTGTCCTCAAATGCAATTCCTTTTCCTTTGCAGCAGAACCCTTTAGCATAAGGACCGTCTACTATCAGAAATCCAATTGACAACACTCCTACAGGTCACCCTCTTGGCTATATTCCTTTCCCTTTGCAGAAGAACCCATTAGCAAAATCCAATTAATGACACTCTTACATGTCACCCTGTTAGCCATTTTCTATTATCTTTGGTCCTCTATTTCAAATTATATGGTATGTTCTATTATCAAAACATTATATAACAAATTTAGAATGGATACTTTAACACATTGATTACTGAAAAAAAAAATGGTTTTCAGCTGGACCTTTTATCTTTCCAGCACGTGCAAGCTTGTAGAGACCTTTAGGGTCTCTTCCTTCACATACTTCAAGAGGCATGTTCATGAAAACCTGCAATAAGATAAACTAAGTATGCCTATTCCCCTAATACATTCAAACATGAAACAACCCTGCATAAGTGAAATGTGTAGCTTAAGAATGCTTGCCTCAACAAAATTAGGATCTTGCAACATTGCACGACATGCATCACGGTCATCTCTGTATGGAGATATGAGACTCGCGATGCATATCAGTCCAGCATCTGCAAAGAGCTTTGCAACTTCACCTGAATGGATGACAAATAAACGCAAGGAAGAGGATAAAAAACAAGATCAGATGATGCATAAAGTAAATAATACTAGAAGGTCAGTACAGATCGCAGGCACGGATCTTGTATTCTCTTCCCTTATTATGAGGTACTGTAATTTAAAGGTCTAGACACTAGAATGGCTGTACAGCTCAGATATATCGACGGTAATCAAAAGAAGCCCCTATATATCTATCAGCATTGGCCATTTGCATTTAAATTATCACTTATTGCATCCTCTACATTCCTAAACCCATTTGTAACAATAGCATGAAATTGATAACTAGATAGTAGATACAATTGCGCATTTGGTAGAATAACTGAATGAAAAACTAAACTTCCTTGTAACCTCAACTGCAAGATGAGCTCTTACTGGCAAACAAGATACTTATTACTTACCAACCCTGCGTATATTTTCAGTTCGGTCTTCTGGCTTAAAACCAAGATTCTTGTTTAATCCATGCCTAACATTGTCTCCGTCAAGAATGTATGAGAGCTTACCCTTGGAGTGCAATTCCCTGTCCAATGAGCATGCAAGAGTACTTTTACCTGAAAACAGGCGAGGATTTGTATCAAGAGTTCATATGTACTAAGAAATTTGCTACTGTAATTTGAACTGCAATCCTTATGCAGTCTGCTCGACTATCATATGGTAGTAAAAGTAGTACTCCCTCCGTCCCAATTTATTTGTCTTGTTTGACTTTTTGTGGTCAAATTGAACAAACTTTGTGGGACGGAGGGAGTAACTTTTAGGCTTCAAGTCAACTTTTTAACTTTTTCAAACATTTTTGTTTAAACTTGGCAACTTTTGTTTAACTTTTTGAAACACTTGCACAGTCAAGATGTCAACTAGCCAGTTGCTTGGCAACAAGCAGTGCAGGGGAACAGGGATACCAAAACTTGCTATCTATCATATTCTGCTGAGTGCTGAAGCATGATACCTTCTTGGGCCAATTTCAGCTATATCTCAATATTAAAATAGCAGATATAGAATATGTAACGTGTGAGGAGATCTAATATAATTGTAACTTGTAAGCTAGTCAACACAGAGCATAGCCTGCAGGTCTGCCAATGGACTCAAGGTTTTGCCATAGCAAAAACATGTAAACAATGCAGAGCTAGGAGTAAAGCAACAACAGTTATAAGTAAAAATATAAAAGAAATAAAAATAGCAACTACAGTCTACATGAAATCGGTTGAGGACTTCTAGATTTTCTGATATTGTTCGACAATTTACCAACACTGTTTGTAATAATAAAAAAATGATGCTTACAATACTGCGAAAGGGGAGGGGGGTTGGAGGTATCTGAAAACTCCTTTTTAAAGAGTAACTTCCATAACTGAACTCGGGTTACTTAAATCATTGAAATTCAAGATTTTAACACTTCATAATGAGTGTAGTCACAGCAATCAGCCTCCACAAGACAATGAAATCTAATCATAACAAGCAACAAACATGTAAATTGTAGAGGACGAGTCGGGGTTGAGAAACTTTATGTCTACAAACCTGATCCACTAAGACCCGTAATCCAGACAACACAACCCTGCTGGTTAAGTAACTTTTGTCGATCTACCTTCCCAACTGGGCATTCATGCCAGAAAATATTTGAACTGCCTGTCGCAGACATCATCATAAATGGTAGTCTTCTCTTTCCTACACAAGCAAAGAGATGTAATATTCAAAAATTTTAACACCAACAGGCCAATTAGGCAAACCACATTATTAATTCTTATATAAAAACCTCTGCAAGCTTTCCTAATTCCTGCCGACTAGATTTCCAATGTCAAGCTATATAAACACAATGAAACAAGCTTGCATAGCCACTAACATAATATGACAGCATCAATTCATCATTATAATTGTACATGACACATATCCAATTTGTTTTAACAATGGCAAAAAATGCTTAATGCTTCCAATATCGAGTAATTGTGAAATCTTATAATCAATACAAAAACCGTCCGAAAAACAACCCACTAACCGATGCTTAAAATAAATTAGTTTCAAAAAACCAATATACATAGATTCACATATATTCCTTGGGATCCTTTGCATAACTGAATAAAAAACTTAATTGATGTTAAAAGTCTTCCACAAAATCATAAAAAATCTCTCGTCAATACAATGCACGAAAGATCTTAAGATAAAAAAGAGACCAAATCAAACACAAGAAGCAACATTGATAAACATATAAAAGGTTCAGTTAAGAATACGAGAGATTGGAATATTCAACAACATTACCTCAGAAATAATCTCATAAAAAAGATGAAGGAACTACATGTAACAACAAAACATGAAGGTGAATCTATTTGTATATTATATGTAGAGACGGCAGAGGCGTTACGTTCTTACCTGTTTATGGTTTTGTGATGAATGTGGACGGTGTTGTGTGCTTAATGAATCTTCTTCCTTTTTGGTGTTTGTATGTGTAATTAGATTTTATCAAGGACGCCCCTTATTAAGGAAGAAGTCAAGGATTGGTCCAAAATAAGTCTGTTTCACTCGTTTATTAACTCCTTATTGGACCTAGAGTGTGTTTTCTGCAATTTTCGGGAGGACGGACATGGACCTGTCAACGGTTCTCGTTGAATAACTTTATCGGGACTCGGGAGTTTTGAGTTTCTTATTCATGTTCTCCCTCGAATTTCCTTTTACTTCTTATAATCATAATTATGTTTTCAATTAATAAAATAATATCCTTAATTTTCAGTTAATAATAGATTGATTTGACTCTAAAAATTTAAGGGGTCGGGTTAAGCTGGTATGGGTTTGAGATATCATATCTAATATCATGTGTTTGGTTGAGTGCTGGAATCAATATATACAATTTTTGTAAAAAATAAGTTATTAATTTATATTAGTTAAAAATATTAATAAAATTATTATTGTCATATATTTTTGCATCATTGATTTAATTTTGTATCAAATATTAATATTTTATTACTTAAATAGAAACAATAAGAAATAAAAAATAAATGCATCTCATACCCACCTCCCCACTTGGGTATCAAAAACCCATACCTTGGGGGTTTAAGGTATGGGTTTCAGATTCTGTTTTTTCCAACCAAAAATCAGGTATGGGTTTGGAATGGACAAACCCCATACCTGATTCCAGAAACCCATGAACCAAACGACCCCTAAAGAATTTGTCTAGTGTGTGCTCATGCTAAACGCGGAATTTGATATGAGGTTTTGATCGGTGTGGTTGTTGTATTTGCAGGGGAGTTCATCATTATTAAGATATGAGAGTCAATCAAGACCTCCCAAACTTGTAAAATTCCGTGCTTAGCATATGCTCGTGGACACACAATAGAATAACCGAAATTTAAAATATGGTATAAATTGAAAACACGTGTTGTAGTTGTCGCTTGAAAAAACAAATATTCCTTGATAATTGTGTTTCACTAGTTTCAAAACAGTTTCTAACACTTTTACAAAATATATCTTCATATCTATTTATTGATTAATGCTATAAGAAGAAGTCGTTTAGATACATGCATTTCATTTGAGATAATGGATTTCAAATTGATAGAATTTGAGCTGTCATTTCAAATTCTCAAATTTATATTATAATTTCAATATCTGAATTTCAAATAAAATCCAAATACAGATTCCCAAACAGTTTATTTGATCAAATTCTGGATTTGAAATGAAATCCAGATTTCCAAACAGTCCATTAGTTCAATTCAATTGATGCAATTATGAGTAGTTAAGAAAATAAATCATTTGATTAACATTTTTTTAAGGATGTGTGTTTATTTTAAAAATGACAATTATGCGCATATAAAATTTTTTGTTTTGAAAAAAATTCAAATATAAAATTGTATATAATATTAATCAAACCGCACAAACTCCGTCCGTCATAATGTGAAATTATTATAGTTCAATATATTTATCTAATGGAACGATAAGAATCTCTTGTCGGGGTCGTTTGGTTCGAGCAGTGGTATCGGGTTGGAATGAGGAATCGGGTTAAGCTGGTATGGGTTTGAGGTATCATATCTGATATCATATGTCTGGTTGAGTGCTGGAATCAATATATATATAATTTTTATAAAAAATAAGTTATTAATATATATTAATTAAAAATATTAATAAAATTATTATTGTCATATATTTTTGCATCATTGATTTAATTTTGTATCAAACATTAATATTTCATTACTTAAAGAGAGGAAAAAAAAATAAAAAATGAATATAGCTCATACCCCCATCTCATACCCACCTCCCCACTTGGGTATAAAAACCCATACCTTGGGGGTTTAAGGTATGGGTTTCAGATTTTATTTTTCTCAACCAAACACCAGGTATGGGTTTGATATGGACAAACCCCATACCTCATTCCAGAAACCCACGAACCAAACGACCCCGTATTGCGTCAAAATCAATTACTTGTATGAAAAAATGATTTTCAGAAAAAGTATCGAGAATAACGTATCAAATATCTGTTATTAAAATATTCATTGTGTGGTTTACATGTCCACAAGAGTCAAAAAAATTGGGAAGACTTTTGAGTTAACTAGTATTTTCCCCTTTCTCTTGTTTTTGCTTTTTATAACTTTGAAGTAGCGGCGTAAAGTGACCATCTCATTCCCAGTTTCCCACAGCAGTTTTATGTTTAGGCAAAACAATCCTTATCTCCGTTTGTTGATGCTTTTATGGTTTATTTTCATCACACCTCATTTAGGTCAATTCAGTGATGTCCGCTGAGCTGTGGAGGTGTTTAAAAGCAATGTGTAGCAGGTTTTTTTGTATGATCCAAGCATCTGATTCCCATAGCAGGTTTATTGCCTGATTTCAACTGCCCTAGTTTGAATGTTTTAGCTGGCTGTTTTCTTTGGAAAAGGAAAGTTCAAAAACAATGTGAATGTGGTGCTTAATTGTCAAATTTTACGACCAGGATGGTTGAGACTCAATTTGTATTACAATTTACAATCAGTGGTCACCACCTCATACAGATATCCAAGACGACTCCTTCTCATGTATATGATGCTTAAGCAGTGGTTAAATACTTGCATTTTCATAATTTGCTAAAATAACTGAGATGTATGTCAACGAGCGGCATCATTCAATTTTTGCACCTGTTTCACGAGGAACTTGAGTGTGTCACAGGAAACTCTATATTGGACGAAAGTTTGATGTATTAATTCAGTCAAATGTGTTTTTATCACTGGCACAAAGATGCAGCTGCAAGTCAATGTGACAATAATCTAATTTGACGGAGACGGACTGATACTACCAGATCCTGGAGATGTAATTGGGATTTTGAAGATGGGATTGTGTATGTAAGTGTGATGATCTGAGGCAAAGAATGCAGCCTGGGAAATGTTAGAGTGGACAAGTGAATCAAAGCTATGAAGAAATAACTTCTTGTGATGAGAGAGGATCCTTCAGTTAAGCTGCAAGCTGGTCTATGCTAAGACATGAAATATGCCGCTTTCTATTCTACTGCCACTTGCTCCTCTTCTCAAGGCTTTCAGATTTGTGAGGCTATCAGAATTCTATCCTTGTAATATTGTTCTTGGAAGATTCAGGACCGTGTACATATAAGTACAATCTCATTTGGAATTTATGTAGATGTTCTGATTCTTCTTTTCCATGTAATCTGAATCAAGATTAGATTATTATCACATACAACGCTCCATTCAGTTAGAGTAACCGTGCTAAGAATCGGAGATTATAATTACATAAGACACAAGTAGAAGGGGCCTCAGTCGGAAAAATCATCTTGTCCATTAGAATAGCAGATTATAATCACATATCACATATTCACATAAAACACAAGCAGAAGGGGGGCTCAGTCGGAAAAATCATCTAGTTCATAAATCTAACTAGAACAGCTCATATATTATGCTCTGGTTCTGAATCTTTAAATGAGAGACAACATATCTTATCATCTTATCAAGAATTCAAGATTACAAGCAGAGATGTTTTGGACTATCAGGTTTTAACAATTCCAGAAGGTACTGCAAATGTTGCTACTTGATACTAAAATCCATGGCTGTAAATTAAACAGAGTAAAATTGCCAGTTTTCGCCAAAACCATCATGTTTAATTGTATTTTGTATAAATTATCAAGTAATCAGTCCCCCTAATTCAAAAGAGGGTTAAATAAAAACAGAGTTTTTCGCGAAAACCATCATGTTCAATTGTATATGTTCATACAGAAATAGTGTTCATTCACTTTCTCAGTGGTACAACAATCAGGTTGATATCACCTTCTAATTACAAGTCTCCACTTTATCAATTTTGTTGATATCTCTCAGATTCTTCCACAGATATCTTCCGCTAGCCATATCCACAAATACCCAGAACCCATTCTGCATCATCTGAAACCCAAAATTCATAATCAAACATTAAACAAGAACAAATTATAAAACCAGACTAAATAATTATGCAAAACTGACGATTAATACCTTGAAAAGATTGGTTTTTTGTTTATCTTTTGCAATAAAATTTTCACCCCTCACATCATCTGCATCGATATCCGGGGCAGATCGGACGGTCCTCCAGGCCATATAACCGGCCAATAAAGCGGAGAAAAACACCAAGATGAATCTCATCGGACACATTTTCAACAATATCAGAGATCCCGGAGCTTGAATTTTCTTTTTCAATAGATGAATTGATGCTGTTGTTCCCTGTAAATATATCGTGATGGCTCAATGTGAGAAAAATACAAGTGGGAGATTTGTTTTGTAATTTATGTAATGTGCATTTTAGAAGAAGCGCAATAGTACTATAATAGTAACAAAAGCATGAAACAAGTGGAATATATTGGAAAACGCGTGTGTTGAGTTTGTTCAAGATTTACAAAGTCAATGGGGGTGGGTTGAGTTGTGTCACCAACTACTTCATCATCATTTAACGGAGAGAGCGGAAGATATGGCGTTGCGATAACCGAATTCTGGAAGGTCAATTCATAAATTTTTGTGGACGTTGAATGTGATGAATATAGTAGAGGAGTAATATTCTCTGTTAATTTAAATTTTAAAATTAATATGGACAACTCAAAAAAAAAAAAAAAAAGCAACTCAGTACGATCTGAATCCTGCTTGATTGCCGAGATAAAAAATTAATTTTGTGGAATTGAAATCATCCATACAATATATTATTAAATTTGTGGAATTGGAATCATCCATAGAATGACATTAATGATTTTAAAAATAATGCGATAAAGATATTAAAACCAACCACTGAAATGCGAACATAGCCGGCCCTAAATATATGCGTCAAACGTGTCAATTATGTTGAAATTAAACATCACATACCACTTCACAAACTCAAATAAAGTTGAGATAGAGTACTCAGAGTCACAGATCCATTCCAAAACATTGATGTCTTGGATAGATGCTTTCTCGCGGCACCACTAATTTGTTTACTTCAAATTTTAATATTTTATATATATTAATTATAGTTCAATTACGGAACATGGAGTAATTAAGAAACAATATTTGATTTTACGAATTAAAAGTTCAATTTCATACTAACATGTAAACTGTCATGAGAGAGTGTACTCATCACTTCAGTCTTCAGGCATAACCATTTTCTTATTGTGTGCTTGGAAATTTAAGGAAAAGAGATGTTATCCTACTGGAAATTCTGGCATATGGAGTTCTGTGGGCTAGTTCAAGTGGGTTCATGTATTACACATGGGCTAAGGAGGTCAGAGAGATGTGGATCCTGATCTCCGGATGGGAGCTTAAAGCTTTTAGTCTCGGAGTAAACAAGGTTGCACAAACAGGATTGCGCACAAGCTAATTGATTGCTGCTAGAATAAACAAACCTTGTTGCAATCAAATGTTTTCATAGGTTCTGCACAAGCTCTTGATTGCTGCTAGGATAAATAAAGCTTGTTGCAATCAAATGTTTTCACAGGTTCTGCAAAACTATGGTTCTCATCTCCCCGAATTCCTGTAGAATGTTTCTAAACCGGGCAAGCTTGAAGCTACAACTTTACATCCTTCATCCATTCTACTCACACACGGGACGTTTGGATCGTGGGTGAGGAGTGTAAGGAATAATTTGCACTCCAAGAGGGATTTGGATTCTCATTCCAAGTCACAAAATTGCTAATTCAAACACCAAATCATGAGTTTGAGATTCCAATTCCCTGTTAACCCGGCTCATTAACTATTGAACCAAACAACTTCATAATTTTTATGTGCATATTAACAAAATAAATAAAGCAACAAAAATAAATAGTCTTATATAAGATATAAAGCTCAACTTAATGTAGACTTCATACAATAATGGGTCATGCCAAGGTATGTTCCTTTCTGATGAAATCATTAAGGCACCCATACTAGTAGATATCTACATCTACGAGACAATCTAAGGTCTGGGAACTAGGATGATACCTTACATTGTAAAAACAATCAAGGCTTTTGGTATTACAGAAGCCGGTCACATAACAAAATCAGTACTAACACATAATAAGCGCTAAATTGTGTATCCAGAAAAGATCACTTAAACAAGCACAAACAGAATACAAATACTCTACGATCTCCCTCTTCCCCTGAAACCTCCTCCACCACGACTTGCACCTCTGAAGCCACCTCCTCGCCCACCTCTCGGAGCACCCCTTCCACGAAAACCACCACCTCCTCCACGACTAAATCCTCGTCCACCCCCTCTTCCCCCTCCACGACCTCCACCTCTACCACCAGCTGATGCTTGTCCCCTGATCATAGTTATATACACCAAAATTAATGAAGTGCACAAATGCTAGCAAGTAAAAACGGCCAATGTCTACAGATAAACCAGAACTTCTAGCAGAAGTGATCTCAAAATCAACTAAAGATGGTCTTCTAATTATGTTTCACAGAGTGCTTTCTCTTACTAAAAAATGCTGACCAACAGATGAAAGGACAATAAAGAGCAGAAACAACACAAATATGACTTAACATGAGTCCATTTAGTTTTTCAGTGGATAAGTTGTTTGATATTATATAGTAGCAATTTCAAAGTACCATTTGCAGGTTCTGTGAAAGCCGAGACATATATCTTACCCTAACAAATATAGATAGGGTATCATATCAAAGTGCCCACCATTCTCATCAAAAACTATCAAATGACTACCCGATAATCACAGGAACTCATTTGCGCCACTATAATCATTATATATATCACTCGATAAATCTTGAAAAAATATTAATAAAAAAATTAACAAACAGATGATGTGTTTGTTACCATCTGTTTATATTTCTTTGTAATCTTTGGTTCTAGTTTTTTTGTAATCCATGAAGCTCACACATCATCTACTGATCAGGATTTTATTAAGTTTTCAATTGATTATTTTTCAAGATTTAACATAGTAATATATATAGTGATTCTAGTGGCTAAAATGAGTCTTATGAACATCAGGTAGTCACTTGATAGTTTTTGACAAGAACAGTGGGCACATTGATATAAAACCCAAATATAAATATAAATCCATAGCTATATTGTTGAAGTAGTCACAGCACAGATCAAAACATGCCATACTCATCTTAAAAATTATGCTTTCAATGGACAGTGTTTAAAATTTTGAACTGACCCTCTTTAAAGTGTTGACACGTTGTCCCCAACCTAAAGAATATCAAATGATTCCATCATACCACTATAACTAGTTTGACAATAAAATTGCATAACATGTCCAATTCCACAATCAAATGCTGTATATATCCATCCTGATCAAAGAAACAATATATATTCTAACACAGCATGTTTTTTTTTATTGCTAAATCTAACACAGCATGTTTTAAGTACAATAACATAGTTCAGAGTATTAAAAATATCTTGAACAGATCTAGCAATGCAAATATGCAATTCTAACTTGAGCATTACTCAATAATAAACTTACTTTGGCTGCGGAAGAAATCTGGACAGAGGCAAAAGCTTATATGGGTCGATGAAAAACTTATCCCCAGCTGAGTAAGAAGTAGCTACAATTCCTTCCATCATTTTAACCGAGAAAAACTACAAACATTTCACAATCAGAACCACAGGCCTAAAATACATATAAATCAATTAACTAATACAATAACACCAATGTATGAGCAAGAATTGCTTAAAAGGGGCTCACAGATTCATTAATTGGACCGAAAATTTCATCAACTTTTCCGATTTGGGTCTTGTTCTCGAGATAAATAGGGGCATTAAAATAGGGTATTTTCTCGTTAGTTAGCTTCGTGACAGCATCACCTTCGCAAGCATGTACAAATGAAGCAACCTCTACACACAATTAAAATAAAACCATTAATTATAATATGGGATAAAAATTACATAGAGAGATAGAGATAAAAGTAACGGACCTACGACTTCAGCAGGAGGGCCTTCATCTTGAAAACCACGGCCACCACCACCGCCGAAACGTCCGCCGCCGCCTCTTCCACGGCCGCCACCGAAACCACGACCACCGTCTCTTCCGCCTCTAAAGCCGCCGCCGCCGCCACGCCCTCTTGGTGGTCTCATTGTATGAATTTGATTGATAGGATAGAGTGAGAGTTGAGGTGAGAAGAAAATATATAAAGAGTTCAGAGTTGAATGTGAGAGTGGCGCCTCAAGATTTTATCATTTTCTAGGGTTTAAGCATGGTCGTGAATTGTTCGGGGGTGGAATTACGTATGTATCCTCGTTCCCACACGCCTTTTTAGTTTTTTCTCGTCAACAGTCCACCAATTTTTCCATTCTTCATTTAATACGTGTTCACTGAATACTTAGTATTTAATTTAATAATCTGGATATATTAAATTCGGAAAAATAAAAAATGGTCATACTAACATCAAATTAGTAAACACGAAGGATGAAGATATAGGGATGTAAAATGCAGAACATTAAAGGTCTATGTAGGATGAGAGTATATACAGAGCTAAACAAAAAGAAATACGAAGAAATACAAAGGAATTTAAAGGGGTCAAATAGATGAAGAGACCATTTGGACAGGTTTAAAAAGAGTAAAGAAGTGTATTAAAAATGAAATGTAAATAAGTTACTAAAGTTTTTAAAAAAGAAGTAGAGCATTCTCAACTTTTTAAAAATGCTTATACTTATTTACACAAATGGTCAACTTATTTACATAAACACGGTCAAAAAGAGCAGAAGCTAGAAGCAAATTCTACTTCTCTTAAACAAACGGGCAGATCTCCAAATGGGAGATTCGGAGTAAACAAGGTTGTACAAACAGGATTGCGCACAAGCTCTTGATTGCTGCTAGAATAAACAAAGCTTGTTGCAGTCAAATGTTTTCATAGATTCTGCAAAACTATGGTTATCATCTCCCCATATTCCTGTAGAATGATGGGTCATGACAAGGTATGTTCCTTTCTGATGAAATCATTAAGGCACCATACTAGTAGATATCTACTCTAAGAGGCAATCTAAGGTTTGGGAACTGGGATGATATTGCACAATGCACATTGTAAAAACAATCAAAGCTTTGGTATTCCATAGGCCAGTCACATAACAAAATCAAATCAGTACTAATACATAATGCTCATTAAAATTGTGTATCCAGAACTTAAACAAGCACAAACAAATTACAAATACTCTACGATCTCCCTCTTCCCCTGAAACCTCCTCCACCACGACTTGCACCTCTGAAGCCACCTCCTCGCCCACCTCTTGGAGCACCCCTTCCACGAAAACCACCTCCTCCACCGCGACTAAATCCTCGTCCACCCCCTCTTCCCCCTCCACGACCTCCACCTCTACCACCAGCTGGTGCTTGTCCCCTGATCATAGTGATATACACCAAAATTAATGAAGCGCACAAATGCTAGCAAATAAAAACAGCCACTGTCTACAGATAAATCAGAACTTCTAGCAGAAGTGATCTCAAAATCAACTACAGTCTACCGATGGTCTTCTAATTATGTTTCACAGAGTGCTTTCTCATACTAAAAAATGTTGTCCAACAGACGAAAGGACAATATAGAGCAGAAACCTACGTTACCCGGACTCTTCATTTTGCCTCAAGTATCCATGTCGGACACTCGACACTCGGACATGGGTGTGGGCACTCCGACACTTATTTTAGGCCAAAAACATGTAGAATTTTCAAAATATTGCCGAGTCCGACACTCGGACACGTATCCAATTTGGACACTTTCAGCCGAGTCCGAGTAATATAGGCAGAAACACAAATATGACTCAACATGAGTCCATTTACTTTTTCAACGGATAAGTTGTTTAATATAATATAGTAGCAATTTCAAAGTACCATCAAGTTTGCAGGTTCTGTGAAAGCCGGGACATATTTCTTACCCTAACAAATATAAATATACATCCCGTAATCTTGCTATATTGTTGCAGTAGTCACAACACAGATCAAAACATGCCATACTTCTCTTGACAATAATGGTTTCAAATTTCAATGGACAGGTTTTATATTTTTAAACTGACCCTCTTTAAATGTTGTCACTCCACTCCCAATCTAAAGAATATCAAACAATATCATCATACCACCATAACTAGTTTGACGATTTAATAGAATAATATGTTCAATTCTACAATCAAATGCTGTATATATCCATACTGGTCAGAGAAACAATAGATATTCCTACTAACACAGCATGCTTTAAGTACAATAACATAGTTCACAGTATTAAAATTATCCTGGAAATTTCAACTTGAGCATTAGTGAATAACTAACTTACTTTGGCTGTGGAAGAAATCTGGACAGAGGCAAAAGCTTATACGGGTCGATGAAAAACTTATCCCCAGCTGAGTAAGAAGTAGCTACAATTCCTTCCATCATTTTAACCGAGAAAAACTACAAACGTTACACAATCAGAACCAAACAAAGGCCTAAAATACCATATAAATCAATAAACTAATACAATAACACCAGCAAGAATTGCTGAAAAGGGGCTCACCGATTCATTAATGGGGCCGAAAATTTCATCTACTTTTCCGATTTGGGTCTTGTTCTCGAGATAAATGGGGGCATTAAAATAGGGTATTTTCTCATTAGTTAGCTTCGTGACAGCATCACCTTCGCAAGCATGTACAAATGAAGCAACCTCTACACACAATTAAAATTAAACCATTAATTACAATATGAGATAAAAATTACATAGAGAGATAGAGATAAAAGTAAACGGACCTACAACTTCAGCCGGAGGGCCTTCATCTTGAAAACCACGCCCACCGCCACCGCCGAAACGTCCGCCGCCACCTCTTCCACGGCCGCCACCGAAACCACGACCACCATCTCTTCCGCCTCTAAAGCCGCCGCCGCCGCCACGCCCTCTTGGTGGTCTCATTGTATGTGGTTGATCGGTGGGATAGAGTGAAGAGTTGAGGTGAGAAGAAAATATATGTGAGAGTGGCGACTCAAGATTTTACGATTCTTTAGGGTTTAAGCTAATTGTTCGGGAGGAAATTACGTACGTAGCCTTAGCACACACTTTTTCTTTGTTTTCCGACTTTACCCCTTCAATAATTCCAGAACTGTTTTCTTTTCCTTTTCAAATTATATAAAAGCATTTTTTAATCACGCACAAAATGAATATTTTCTCGGTCTCATTCATTTTCATATGTTTTTTAACTACTTGACACGTAATCAATATTCTTCTATGATATAATTTTATAATATATTTTTAAAAAAACTTTTTATGAATAAAATTTTAATAAAATAAAAATTACAAAAATATATTATAAAGTTACATTTTAAAAAAATATTAAAATACGTGATACGTGGTCATCACCGGATATATACGAGAGGACGGTGGAATAATTAGTTTCACATTCCGCAAAATTCAATTACTACCTGTAGTTTTTTTTTTTTTTGAAACTAATTACTACCTGTAGTTGTTGGTTCTATGAAGTAATCTATTATCATTAGCCTTTTTTTTCATAACACTATATTATATAACGTTCTAAACTAACATTACTTTATCTGGTATTTTGAAAATCCAAATAACATAAGTCCATTTAAAAATATAAAACTAAAAGCGTCTGAGTTAAAGTATGTTCATATTTGTTGAAGATAGCAGTGCAGTGGCAAAGAATGCAGCCAGAGCTGAAGATGATAAAGGTGGCAAGAAGATTCCAGGCTGTTCTTGACAGCTCACATACAGGTTGTTACTTGAGTTGGTTACAGAGTTAGTTACTAGTTAGTTAACAGAAGGTGCAGAGTAGTGGCTAGTTAGTTGCTATATATAAACACTACTAGAGATAGCTTTCTTCTCAAGCTTTTGCACAATGTTCTTCACACTGTTTTCTCTCCACTTGTAAATACAACTCTCTTAGTTTTACTGAAATACAACAAGCAATTCTGCAAAGTTTAACATGGTATCAGAGCGATAGAACACGATCCTAGCTTGCTGCAATTCATCAATGGCGGATTTCAGTGTTGCTTGATTACTTCTTTCGTTCATCTTAGTTCAGATTTCTTCAAGATTAAGGTGTTTTTCTGTTCAGAAATTCTAGACGTTATTGATTTTTTGTGCTTAGATTTGGATTTCTGTTTGATTCTGCAATTCATTTTCGATTGATTACTGTTAAAATGGGAGATAATGCTTGGAATATTCATAATCGTGGTGGAATGAATGATCAGTCTAGTATATACTATATTCATCCATCTGATTCGAGTTCTTTACAAATTGTTTCTGAGAAATTCAATGGTACTGGTTTCCTCAATTGGCAACGATCGATCTTGTTGAGTTTATCTGTGAAAAATAAATTAGGTTTTATTGATGGTTCAATTCCTAAACCTGCTGCAAATTCACCTGAACTCAAGGCTTGGGATCGTTGTAATGATTTAGTCTGTTCTTGGCTACTGTTTAATCTGGATGAAACAATTGCTCAAAGTGTCCTGTTCTTCAAAAATGCTACTGAGATCTGGAATAATCTCAATGAGCGTTTTGGACATACATCTATGGCTCAATTGTATGCTATTGAGCAACAGTTGACTGATTTGAAGCAAGGTTCTAAGTCAATTTCTGCTTTCTTTACTGAAATCAAATCTCTGTGGGATGCTTTAACTGATGCAGATCCACTACCAGCTTGTGAATGTGGAAAATGTACTTGTAATGTTACTCTCAAGGTCCAGAAAAGGCAACAAAATCATCAACTCATTCAGTTTATGATGAAACTTGGAGATAAATTCTCAGGAATCAGAGGCAATGTTCTTATGATGCAGCCTCTTCCTACTCTCACTGCAGTTTTTAGGATGTTTTCACAGGAAGAAAAACATCAAGAAATTGCCAGTTTCTCTTCTAACACTGAATCATTGGCATGTTTGGCCAATAACAACAACAACAAGTCATATGAACAGAGCAATAAGCAATCTAATTCTCAGAAGCAGCAACTTAACAACACTGGCAGCAAGAAAGTTTCTAAATACTTTTGCACTCATTGCAAAATTTCAGGTCATAGCATTGAGAGATGTTTCAAAGTCCATGGCTATCCACCTGGTTTCAAGGGTTTTAAGGACAAGAAAGTTGCTGCTGTTGCTTGTGGAAATACAGATGATTCTGCTCCTATTTCTATGGCTCAGTATAATCATCTTTTGTCCATGATTACTAATCAGAATGTTTCAGGAGGACAAGCTGGTAGTTCTTCCACTCATCAGGATAACAATGAACATCATGCATTGTTAGCAGGTAAGTTCTGTCTCTTCACTGAGCATCATATTAAAATTGGATGGCTCATTGATAGTGGAGCTACAGATCATATATGTTCTACTTTAACAGATTTCATCAATTATAGATCTGTTACAATACCTGAATTCATTACTATTCCTAATGGTAAACAAGTGGCAATTAGGCATATTGGATCAGTGAAACTTACTGCAGATATTATACTGGAAAATGTACTCCATGTTCCTGATTTCCACTTCAACTTGTTGTCTGTGCAAAGGATTTGTCAAGATCTAAATTGTGAATTATTATTCACAAAAGATAAGTGTATTTTACAGGACCTTTCACAGAACAAGCTTCAGATGGTACTTGGTGAAAAGCAAGGAGGATTATACAGTATTGATAAAGTTTCCAGTTCTGCAGAAATTAAGAGTTGTCATGTAGCTGTTAATGATCCAAGAGTTTGGCATCTCAGACTTGGACATATCCCTTTTGACAAGATCAAGTTGCTTCTACCCCAGATTGATTTGTCAAATATCAATGCAGTTTGTCAAATTTGTCCAATGGCCAAACAGACTAGGAATAGTTTTCCTCATAGTAGTATCAAAACTAAAGCTGTTTTTGAATTGATTCATATAGACATTTGGGGTCCTTATCAAGTGAAATCTCCTTCTGGATGTAATCAGTTCTTAACAATTGTTGATGATTTTAGTAGATTTACTTGGGTACATTTGCTTAAACATAAGTCAGATTGTGTTCAAGTGTTAACTAGCTTCTTTCATTATGTTGCTACTCAGTTCAAAACAAAAGTTGCAGTGGTTAGATCTGATAATGCAAAGGAGTTTTGTTTTGGTGAAATGAAGGTTTTATTTCAGCAACATGGAATAGTTCATCAAACAAGCTGCAGTTATACTCCACAGCAGAATGGAGTAGTTGAAAGAAAACACAGGTTCCTTCTTGAAACTGCTAGATCCTTATTTTTTCAGTCTAAGTTGCCTCCTCAATACTGGGGAGAATGTGTCATGTGTGCCACATTTCTTATTAACAGAATTCCATTGCAAAGTATATCTAATGATACACCATATCATAGATTATACAAAGAAAATCCAGATCTTACAATTTTAAGGTCTTTTGGTTGTCTTTGTTTTGTGGCTACTTCTACTGTTAATAGAACCAAGTTTGATCCTAGAGCTACAAAATGTGTTTTTGTTGGATATTCTCCATCACAGAAGGGTTACAGAGTATTAGATTTAAATACTGGACAGGTTTTCATTTCCAGAGATTTAATATTTCATGAGAACCACTTTCCTTTTCATCATCAGTCAGGATCATCACATGTTTTAGATGGATTTTATATTCCTAAAATCACTAATCATGATTCTTGCTCAGATATTCCAGCTAGTATTCCTAATCCTGATGAGCCTTTCACACAGTTTCAAAATAATACTCCATCTAATGCTCCAGTTTCATCTGATTCACTTGATCAGCATAATCAAGAATCTGATACTGCTCAATCTTCTTCTACCTTGGTTGATATTAGTTCATCAGCTATACCACCAGTAGTTAGAAGATCTTCCAGAACACACAAAACCCCATCATATCTGAATTCCTATCAATGTCATACCACTACTAATACACATTGGTGTAATTTAGTTCAAAATGGTTCTTCTGTGGCTCAGTGTACCTTGACAGAGCCTAAAAATTATGCTGAGGCAGCCAGTAATCCTTTGTGGATTGATGCAATGCAGAATGAGATTGCAGCTTTGCATAAGAACCACACTTGGGATTTAGTCCCTTTACCACCTGGTAAAAAGGCTATAGGATCCAGATGGGTATTCAAAGTGAAACTAAAAGCTGATGGCAGTTTAGAAAGGTGCAAGGCCAGACTTGTGGCAAAAGGCTTTAATCAGAAGTATGGAATTGATTATGAAGAAACATTCTCACCTGTTGTGAAGATGGGAACTGTCAGAATTTTACTTGCTTTAGCAGCTAGCAAGAAATGGTCTGTGTATCAATTAGATGTAAATAATGCTTTTTTGCATGGGGATCTGGTGGAGGAAGTTTATATGACTGTGCCTGAAGGGATACCAAATCCTCATAATCTAGTTTGTTTACTCAGAAAATCCATTTATGGATTAAGACAGGCATCAAGGATGTGGAATACTAAATTGGTTTCTGAGTTGTTGAGTCAAGGATTCACTCAGAGCAAGAATGATTATAGTCTGTTTGTCAGAAATCAGGCAGGCAAGATTTGTATTGCTGCAGTTTATGTTGATGATGTGTTGCTAACTGGAACAGATACAGCTTGTATTCAGTCTATCAAAGAGCATTTGGATGTTCAGTTCAGTATTAAGGATCTGGGAAAGGTTCATTATTTTCTTGGGATTGAAATTGAATATACAGCAGATGGATTTATTCTCAGTCAGAGAAAATTTGCTAAAGAATTGTTGAAATCAACAGAATTAGATTTATCTAAATCTGTGGTTACTCCATTGCCTGTACATCTCAAACTAAGCAAGCTTGAAGGTGAATTACTGGAGAATCCTGAGAAATATAGATCCTTAGTGGGAAAGTTAAACTATCTCACTAACACTAGGCCAGATTTGGCATATACAGTGCAGTGCTTGAGCCAATTTATGTGTGAACCAAGGATGTCACATTGGCATGCTTTGGAGCATACTTTGAAATATGTAAACTCTACTGTTCATCAGGGTATTCTGCTCAATTCATCAGATGAATTGAAATTACAGGCTTTTTCTGATGCAGATTGGGCTTCATGTCCAGATTCTAGAAGATCAATCACAGGTTACATTTTGTTATTTGGTAAATCACCAATCACTTGGAAATCAAAGAAACAGCCTACTGTATCTAAATCTTCATCTGAAGCAGAATATAGGGCCATGGCTTCTGCTGCTTCAGAAGTAACATGGGCTGTGAGATTGTTGGAGGACCTTGGTGTCACAAATCTAAAACCTGTGACCTTACATTGTGATAATCAGAGTGCTTTGCATATAGCAAGGAATCCAGTGTTCCATGAAAGAACTAAACACATTGAATTGGACTGTCATTTTACTAGGGACAAGGTGCTTGAAGGTTTATTACAATTGACTTATCTTCCAACCAAATCTCAGCTGGCAGATGTTTTCACAAAGGTCTCTCCTTCCAGTCAATTCAATGATCTTTTATCCAAGTTAGGAGTTTGTACAACAAACAGTCCTAACTTGAGGGGGGATGTTGAAGATAGCAGTGCAGTGGCAAAGAATGCAGCCAGAGCTGAAGATGATAAAAGTGGCAAGAAGATTCCAGGCTGTTCTTGACAGCTCACATACAGGCTGTTACTTGAGTTGGTTACAGAGTTAGTTACTAGTTAGTTAACAGAAGGTGCAGAGTAGTGGCTAGTTAGTTGCTATATATAAACACTACTAGAGATAGCTTTCTTCTCAAGCTTTTGCACAATGTTCTTCACACTGTTTTCTCTCCACTTGTAAATACAACTCTCTTAGTTTTACTGAAATACAACAAGCAATTCTGCAAAGTTTAACAATATTTAAATCGTTAGTTCTTCAAATTATACTATAGAAGGCATTTTCTTCATAAATTATCTAATCAAAATTAGCCATTTATTTATTATATTATTTGGGGGAAAAAATTTGGATACTCAACACTGTTCATTCGAAATACGTGTTCAAATTATTTTACCAAACTATTTTATTAATTCATCAGAAGTCATTTTATCAAAGTTCCGCTGTAATAAGGTCACTGGAATACTGGATGCATTTCACCCTAGCCTGATAAACTCTCAAATACTCCCATCACAGCACATGTAACCAAACTCAGATATATCAGCTAATAGTTGAACTTGAGACGCGAACACTTTTTATAATAACTTAACTTTAGATTAGAGTACAAAGACGGCAAACTATACTATAGTTGCAAATTTGCGCACCATAATATAGCTGCAAATATACAAGACCCGTTTTGTGATATGAAATTTATGGTTTTATTCGCCAATTTGTTCAGTGCAAGATAATATCTGCTCAGAAACAAGTTTGGCTATTTCCCCCTCTTTTCTTACTAACTTCTTTATAGTTAAAACACAACCATTAAAAGACAAACTTAACGTGGGATGTCTAGCTCCTTGCTGAAAACTAACTTTCTCGCACCTCTCCTCGCGCAGATGTCAAGATTACAATGCTCCCTAGCTCCCTCTCCTCACTTGTATTCACAGCAAGATCCGATGTACAATTCACAACTGTCAACAAACAGTTCGGCCATAACATAAAGAAGCAATGTAAAGATTTTTGGACCACTTCTCCTGCAAAAGAAATTAAGCACATGTGATAAACTGCATTGGCATCTAAGAGTGATACAATGATTCAAAACAAAAATTAGAGGCACCAGTACATATACATGGTTACTGCTTAGAAAATGAACACAAGGTCCCATATACTCAGCAAAGAGACACAGTAAATACAATAAGCTCAATTAGAAGTAGATATAATAATTGAATTATAACTTAATTTTATTATGTACATAACAAATTCATTTGGGCAGATAGAATTGCTAACAATTACCTTGACATGGGTGCTAGGGAAGGCAGATGTCCGTAGAGTTTCTTGAGTTTCATCTGTCATCTTACGTCTTGGAACACTAAGTATGAAAGCTGACTGATCGGCAGTAGCAGCCATAGATGTTATTCTATATCCATTCTCCCAACGCCGATGTATCCCTTCACTTGGATACAGAAAATCAAGCTCGACAACCTGCAATCGACAACTCCATTCATGGAAGTGCTAACTGACAAAAGAGACAACTAAGTGTGAAAATGGATTTTTTTTGTCTGTTCAATCAGAAAATGTACCTGATCAGAATATCCCGAGTTTCTAGACATTACAACACCCCAACGATTGCCAGCAGTAGTCATGGATGTGACATGAAAACCTTCTTTCCACTTCTTGTTAATCCACTTAAATGGAAAAGATTCACTTACTTTGTATGATTGCTGGGTGTAAGGTGTACCTGCATATCAAAAGGTGGTACCATGCTATTCATGTAAGCGAAAGATCAAAACACAATATCGACACCTGTCCCCCTAAAAGTAAATATTCTACATGAGGTCCATGAATAAAGCCATACAAAAGCTCTCAGAATAATGTGTCAGCCAGAAATAATACATTTTTTAATAAAATCTTTTAAAAATATATATATAAATCATCCGTAAAATGGAGAGTGAAGAAGGCTAACTTAAACCACAAATGCACCAACTTTCTAATAACTCTTCAACAAGGGAACCGATATCAATTAATAACTCTAGTTTAAAGATCTACAAATCTCATGGTTTAGCCCATCCTCCTATATATATTATGAATAAGTTCTATATTAATGTTACTCAAAACAGCATTGATAGAATAAGATCATCATCGTCGCAGGAGAGTAGTGGAGATTAGGTACTCTGGCATAGGCTTACAACGACATTTATCCAGGGAAGATCTGCTGACAGGAAAATTTGGTGATGAAATGATAAATTCCTACAACTCAAATAAACCAAAAAACATGCTCAAATTAAGACGGTTGGCTTTTCCTCCAATTAAAGAAAATTTTAATACTTTACACTCGCATTATATAGATTAATCACACCTCCAGAACAAGCTTCAGCAATAGTATACTTTTGCAGTTTTGTGCCACTATCATAGTGAATCAGAAAACATGCAGAGAACTATAAATATGAGCAAGTTACATGGAAAAACATGAAAGGGCACACATAATACACATACAGATATAAAGTATCAAGACTTGTTTCAGATCGTCCTGCTAAACTAACCTTTAGACATAACGACCAAAGAACTCCCATTGCTCGCCCCAGCTATTGAACTAATGTAGTAATTCTTCTCCCATTGTTCCATAATCCAATCCTAAAACAACAATGCAATTCACTCAAGGTAAAGCCTGAACTATATTTAAAAAAAGCCATTAAAAAATAGGCAGGCATGAATTAAAAATGACCTTGTGAAGAAAGATTGCTGAAAGCTCGTAAACTTGAGAACAGAATCCTGTTCCAGCATCCATAATTAAGGCCCAGAGATTTGCAGCTGAAGCCACACAGCTGATATATAAACCGTCTTCATTGCCCTTCTCAACATGCTGGCGCAACCTTGTGTCTGCAACATTGTAATGATATCTACACATCGAAGAAAAATATGAGTCTATGTCGAGGAAGAAACTGAATCTCATTAAGTAACTAGAGGAAACTCATTACAATATTGTCTTTCAGCAAATACACAAACATCATCTTGAGTAATGCACTTTAAACTTAAATTTCCTTCAACATGTAGGACAAATGGATAAAAGACTAAACAAGTGCCCACTACATGAAGTCAGATGAAAATAAGATTTTATAAGTTCATTTCATTAGTGTGTCAGTAGTTGAGACATTGTGGACACTAATTTGTAAAAGAGAATCCCTTCTCGGCCTCTCACAATTCTATTTTGGACCCCAGTGTAAATAATATTTAGTGATACTGCATATTGCAATATCCTGCATATCCAATTGCAGGACCCAGTAACCTATTGTGGGCTTGTGGGATTACTTGGAAGATCAAGATTGCTGAAGCCTAATGCTTAGTTATTGTCATATCTTTTCTGGCTGAGGTATTTATGTTCTACCAAATCCAACAGTGGAAATATATGATCTTATTAAGCAGCAACATCTTTAAAGAAAAGTTTGAACAATGTCTTAAATAATTAGTACTGACAGCTTATTGCACTTCAAACCAAATCATCAACATTTGAGGAAAAAAAGGTGCTGACTTGTGAAACTATAGTATTTCATTATAAATCTTTATCCCATGTTCATGCTTGATGCCTCTCACCTTCAACCCCAAAGCTTCAGCGACATCTCACAATTAACGAAGTCCTTTAAGAAATCAAACTAGATATAAGAAGTTTACAAAGGTTTGAAGGCATAAAACCCAGTTCTCCTAATATGTGTGATGCGTTTAAGAGCAGTTCAGAAGGTCCAAGAAAAGAGGCATAAACAGAACTTAATTAATTTGTATCTATATTGAGGTCTAGAATAGAGTAAGCCTGCATAGATTTCCATACAAATAATGAAATATACAAGAATAGGAAAATTTTCAACTGAAACAGAGACCACGGCATCTTCAAATTAAATAAAGTGCATTTACCTCTGCTTCATGGGACGACGTGCATTGTAAACTGAAATCCACTGGGTAGCAGGACTACCTAGTCTCACTTTCTTTTTGGGCTGTTCATCTTCTTCCAAATTAATAAGCAACCGCCCTCTCTTTTGGCCGACCTAATCGTACAACACAAAACAGGAAATTTAATTGATATAACATAAAAGCATCTGCAATAGATAGTATATCAACAAGCTAATAACCTTCAGGGCTCCATCAATTCTGATTGGTCTCAAGGATGTGCATGGTTCAATAAGATTTTCAAACAAAGATATAAGCTTCGAATAGTTTGGCTCCTCGTCAAATTTCATATTCGTAACAGCTTCAAGGAACTGCTTGTATGGGGCAGGACAAAAGCAGCACATCAACTCAGGTGAAGTGGACATTTTCTTTTTACATACAAGAAAGCTCTTATTGTCTCCCTACATATATCAAGCAAGAAGAGAGTATTAATCACAATTTACAGCACAAGCTGATACAAAATTTAGCCCCATTATAAACATAAGTCAGAATGATGCAATTACCTGGTATCCTTGCCATGGTAACCTCCCTTTAATGAGAAAAATCAGCGTGTATGCCAGTGATTCAAGATCATCTCTTCTACTCCCAGTTCGACCTAAATGTGCATGCACACTTGCATATCTTATCGTCCCCCTGCCAAAGGAGATTTTTAATATATAGAATCAATTGAATTTTGGTTGACATCCAGAATTTTACAAACCTGAAGATGTCAGGCCGCTGATCATATTCAACATGCTGACCAGACGATGAATCTTTCCATCTAGATGCTGAATCAGTGACAAAATATGTTAGAAAGGCAATACATCAAAACAATATTTCCAAAGTACAATTATAAAATGCTATGTGAACAATTAAATAAATGAAAAATAATGGTTTGTACAAGTATGCCAACAAAATAATGCTTTTGCAATGTGTGACATACCCAATCCCAGATCAACAAGAAAGAGCTTCTTTTCATCAGGGCTTCCAGGTTGACCAAGTAAAAAGTTCTCAGGCTTTACATCTCCATGCACAAACCTTCATACGGGATAGAAAAAGATGAAATATTAGATAATACGGGATAGGAAATGTGATCATGGTAAAAACATGTAGCAAACAGACCTACCCTTTCAAGTGAAGCTTTTCGAGAATTGATATAGCCTCCACAGCAATGCAAGCCACCATGTTCGGTGACATCCTGTAGTAAGTATAGATGAATAGCCAATAAAAACAGGCGCATGGATGTAATGCAATGCCTATAAAGTTTTTGTCCTATATATTTAGAATCACCCTTTTTGAATCAAGAGGATTTTAGTTTTAAAAGACTTGAACATAGTTATGCTGAGCGTTTGATATATCTGATCACTTGTTATTTGTGTTTCCATATACCAAAGCTTTAAGTGTGTTTCTGCATGTGAGAAAGACTTACGACTGGCCTAAAGAGTTCCAAACATCCCAAAGACTGGGTCCAAGAATATCCATGACCTGAAAATTGGATTCAAAATCAGCTCGCAACCATCTTTCTGCTGTTTTTTGAGGAGAATTAGCAAAGTAGCTACTCCTGGTAGACAAATATTATCTTACCAGAATGTAAAAGTCTCCTTGGCGCCCCTTGTAGTGAACTGAGGGAACCCCATAACATCCATTTAGATTGCTGTTACATAAATAAGGAATTTAACCACAACATCAAGACATGATGACTGAAATAAAAAATATATGAGAGAAATGTATTAATGGTGATATTCAGAAAATGAAGCATACCTGTACACCTGCCACTCATATGGGGGCCCACAATTGCAACCTTTACTATTCCGATGCTCAAACTTCAAAGCGACCTACAATAAGTATGTACAACATATATAAGTTATGTACCATCGAATATTATTCCAAAGCAAGTTTGCAAAGAAACATACCTCAATCGCATCTGCTCCTGTTCTCTCAGTGCCACCACTTACCCTCCTGCCAACATAAACTTGACCAAAACCTCCCTTACCCAGCTTCCTTTCGGTCTTATAAACAGGTGAGTTACCCACTTGTACCTGCACCAACAACAAACAATGTTTCATCAAGTTGAGTGGGTGATATGTATAAAACATCAAAACTCTGTTACATATTAAGTAGATGTATTATATCACTGGTTCATGTAGCTAGTATGTAGCACTAGAGCCACATCCATTCAAACTTGACGAAATTATGACAACTTTAAAAATAAGAATAAGTGCTAAACGCTATTAAAATATACCCTTTCTGGAACTGGAGCTGCACTTGTGTCTTCTTCAACACCCAGTACTTTATCCCCACTCGCACCCTCCATTGCAATATCTTTCTCTGCACCGCCCTCTACTCTATTAAAAATGTGTTCTCCAGCCGGCCCAACCACGTTTGGTTGTGGAAGACCCTCACAAGGTGGCTCCGGATCAAGATCTATCAATCTAACTCCCCTGCCTCCACCAGCATAAGTTTGTCTCCCCGGAACTGCCACTTCAGGCCCGTTAGTTACAACTGCAGCATTTGAACCCCTTCCTCTTCCGGCACCAGCTCTCCTTCTAGTTCTATTCTGAGTGGGCAAGAGAAAATTTTCTGCTTGTTCAACAGGCTGAGGGGCAGGCTGCAGATCACCAAGTCTTTTTGATCTTCGTGCTCCACTACGCAGCTGTGGCATTGTCACCCCATGCAAATCACGTACAACGCGATTTCCTCACAGTGCATCTAGATATCCAATCATCTGCGAGAATGGAAACTGATTAATCCATCGGTATAAATAATTCATACGAGAACACAAAAAAAAAGGAAAATAATTGGTAGCGAGAATTCCAGTAATGACACGGCACGTAAGCTCCACAGCTGCAAGTAACAAATACCGGCTCTTCACAAAATCTAAAAATTCTTTCATCATAAATTCTACAGGTGATTCTACAGGTGGGAGGTTGAATAGTTTCCATTTCTACTAGATTCAACACCACTTAACAGAAGACATCAGATACATTTGTACAAGAATTATCCGACAGCTCTAAACAAAAGACATCAGATAAATTTGTTCCTATAAGCATAAATTTCATCACAATAAAACACGACAGCATTAAATTTTACACAACAATGAAATCAGCGCACGATCACCCAAGTTAAACAAAACTACAACCAAGACATTACCCAAAAAAAACCGCAATAAACCCCAATCATCATCAACTAACCACAACGCTTGCAACTGATACAAATTAACAAATTACAAACCATCTTCAATAAAATCACATAAATACAACCGCCACTAAATTTCATCCCATCAGAAGCTAAAAAAAAGTAGCCTTATCAATTATCAAACACTTCCTTATAATCATCGCATAAAATCATTCAAATAATCAAGAAAAGCCTCAAACAGATCAACTACATAATCAAACAACTTCAAATACGATCAAGAAACAAAATCCAGTACAATCATCGTCAACTCATAACTTAAACTTAAGCCGATCATCAAATAAACACACACAAACAATCAGAAAACATCGATAAAAAAATCAAGATCGTACCTCAAAAACCTTACAAAAAGATTGATCGGTGAAAAATGTTGAAGAATCGTGAACAGAAACGGAGGTGGATCGGATATAGATCTTCGGTATATAAAATTGAAAGATAGAAAAATAATAGAGGATCTTATCTGAAGCCCAGAGTATACGATCAAAAATGAAAGAAAATATATAAACTTTTATTAGCCTGCTATATCTGTTGGTTTGTATGTATCTATGTATCTATCTCTCTCTGTATTATTATTTGTATCATCACACTTCTCTCGTCAGTTTAACTGGCGTGGTGTTCCAAATACTACTAATTTTAGTATTTTCTTTTTTAATTTCCTGTTTTACTTTTTGTCCTGAATTTATCAGGAAAAAACGTGAGATGCTTAATACGTGGCCTTTTGGAATTTATTTCGTGTGATATGTGATGGATAGATAAGATGGTTGTATGTGATTGATTTTAAATGCTGATTTGTTAATTAATTTTTTCATTTAAGTTGTATAATTCAGTTCCGGATGTTTCCATGTTATCTAAATAATAATTAATGGAGTACGAGTAGTATTGATATACATGTTATTTTTCTCATTTCCCACTTTTAAAATTCAGTTTTTTTTTGTTAGTGTCAAGTGTCAAACTGTCAATCAAACCTACGTTATACTTTTTAAGTATTGAAGATTTTGATTCAGAAAAATTTATCTTCATAAAATTTTCAACCATGTTGATTAGGTTTTATATATTTATAATTTAAAATTTTCTTTTCTTCTTGTAGAATTTTGTAATAGCACAGTGATTGATTGATCGAAAATACTATGAATATGTTTGCAATTTTAGATTAGTATTGTTATCAAAGGCATGTGATTTTATTTTATAATAATTGAATAAAGTATTTAATTGAGAAGAATATTAATTTATTAAAAATAGGGAAAATAGATTTTTTTGCCACTCAACTTATAGTGTTTTTAGAAACTTATCACCCAACTAATTTTTTCATTCTTTTAGTCACTAATGTTAGGTTTTGTTTTGTTTTTAGCCACCAGCTTAGGTTTGGATTTGATTACTAGCATTATGATAATTTTTTGTATCATCATTTATACATAGTGATAATATCTAATATTTTGATGATGTGTCGTATGTTTATATCCTTATATATAGCAATAGTAATATAAAATGAGCCGATGAAAAATTAAAATCAGGAATAATAGTAATTAGATTCTAAAAATTCAATAAATCATGAATATGAAATCAATGACTTCAAACAATTCACCCTCTCTCATAAGATAAATTGTAATTGAGTGATATGACGCATCATCTTTCGCTATTAAACTTTCAATGGACTAGCTCAGTCTAAGATCTTTCTTAAATTTATCTTCAAAAATTTTAATAACTTTATCTTATTACAATTTTCGAGATAAATAAATAGAGAGGAAAACTTAATTTTCGATGATTGTCCTCTATATATAATGCATCATTTTATATTATTATTACTCCCCCCGTCCCTCTCATTAGTTTACAAATTTTTCTCTAGTGCTTAGCATGTATTTAAGATTCTTATAAAACATAGTTTCATAACTTGTTTTTGTGTGTAAAAATTCAAACGCTGAATTTTCATTCGGAAGAAAAAAAAATATATATATGAAACTACATCTTTTAAAGGCCATATAATGCGTGTAAAATTCTTATCATCCAAGGTAAGCGACCTTGAAGACATAAAAAGTACTACATATAAAAATACAAACATATATCAAATCATCAAAATATTACCAACTACCACTATATTTTAATAATGATACACATACAATGTAATGCTAATAATCAAATCTGAACCTAACTTCAGTGACAAAAAAAAGAGCTAAATCTAACACTAGTGAGTAAAATAAAAAAATTATAGTTCAGTGGTTAGTTTCTAAAAACGCAATAAGTTTAGTGACAAAAAAAGTATCATAATGCTGGTAATCAAATCCAAACCTAAGTTGGTGGCTAAAAATAAAACCAAACCTAACATAAGTGACTAAAAGAATAAAAAAATTAGTTGGGTGGTAAGTTTCTAAAAACACTATAAATTGAGTGGCAAAAAATCTATTTTCCCTTAAAAATATGATACTAATCGACCCGCAAACTTAACTAGCACTCTTCAAGAACATTCAAATCTATATATTTTTCCATCTCACAAATTCAACTTCATCTTCTTTTATCATTTCTAAGCATCATACATCGTGACATTTTCTTTACATAATTTTACAATTTCAACCATAATTATATTTTTTATCACCTAATTGAATAAAAAAATGACATGAAATTTTAATTTCATACCTCAAATTTTGTTTTTAAAATAATGATTTCAGTTTCAATAATAATAAGAGGTAATTGCATATCGCACCCCCTAAGTATCGTTCAAAAACGATAGAGTACCTATACTTTGAGAAACTCAACTCGCACCCCTTATTTTTAGTTTTCAAGCCCGAGATGCACCTCCTGCCGTTAAGTTCCGTTAACTCAGTGCACTCCGTTAAGTCACTATACATATAATTGCAATTCGGACCCCCTAAGTTACGTTCAAAAACGATGTTGTACCCATACTTTTGGAAACCCAAATCGCACCACTTATTTTTACATTTCAAAAACGATACGCACACCCTCCGTTGAATTTCGTTAACTTCCGTTAAAATACTCATCCGTCTCAATTTACATGTCCCTTTTGCTTTTTGAGGAGTCAAATTGACTAATTTTTGACCAACTATTTGAAAATATATATTTATTATTTTAGAAAATATAAAGTTACATATTAAAATAGACTAGATTTAATTTTTGATGATATTTTTTTAAATTTTTTTGATCAATTTTTCCAAACAAAATAATTAAAATATATATATTTTTTAATCAATATATAAATTTATGTATTATTTATAATAAATATCACATAATATTTATTTTTTATATTTAAAATAGTGTATATATTAAGTACTTAATACACATGTCACTAAAAATTAAAAATCATTCAATATGTAAAATTATTTTGACTTGGGGATAACTTAATTAAGCAAAAATTATAAAAAAAATACCATCAAAAAGTAAATCTAGTCTACTTGTTCTCGCAAATAATAGAGGGTCCGAATTTCGCAAATAATAGAGGTAATTGCAATTGGATCCCCTATGATTAGCTCTATTAAAATAGACTAGATTTACTTTTTGATGATATTTTTTTTAAACAAAATCTAGTATATTTTAATATGTAACTTTCTATTTCCTAAAATAATAAATAAATATTTTTTTAATAGTTGGTCAAAAAATAGTCAATTTGACTTATCAAAAAGCAAAAGGGACATGTAAATTGAGACGGAGGAGTATTTTAACGGAAGTTAATGGTATTCAACGGAGGGGGTGTGTATCGTTCTTGAAATGTAAAAATAAGTGCGATTTGGATTTCCAAAAATATGGATACAACATCGTTTTTGAACTTAACTTAGAGGGTCTGAATTGCAATTATATGTATAGTGATTTAACGGAGTGCACTGAGTTAACGGAAGTTAACGGCAGGGGGTGCATCTCGGGCTTGAACACTAAAGATAAGATAAGGGGTGCGGGTTGAGTTTCTCAAAGTATAGGTACTCTATCGTTTTTGAACGATACTTACAGGGTGCGATATGCAATTACTTCTAATAATAATTACCTGCGTCTATAAAAATTTCCGTCAGATAAAAATCTACGGCCGTTATAACGTAAAATCTCAATATCAAGATTACTTCACCTTCCGCAATTGACACCGCCACACAAGTACTGAACAAGTGTTTATAGAAAAATGGATGCTCCGAAACGCAACCCGGAACTAAGAAAAGACACAGTGAACAACCGGTGGGTTATATTTTCTCCGGCGAGATCACGTCGTCCCTCCGACTTCAAATCCAAATCAAACCCTAACCCCAACAACCAATCAGCTTGCCCCTTTTGTATCGGCCACGAACACGAATGCGCTCCCGAAATTTTCCGAGTTCCATCCGATTCCACCGCCGAGTGGAAGATCCGAGTCATTCAAAACCTCTATCCGGCTCTCAGTCGAGACTTGCCGGTCGAGCCGGAAGTGACCGAGTCCGGTTCGGGGGAAGTGAGTTTGAGTGGGTTTGGGTTTCATGATGTGGTGATTGAAGCGCCGGTTCATTCGGTTCACTTACCTGATCTTTCTCCGGTTCAGATTGGTCAGGTTTTGCTTGCTTATAAGAAGAGGATTTTGCAGCTTGCTGGTTATGAGTTTATCAAATATGTTCAGGTTATTGCTTATCTATGGACTGATTGTGACTTGTTTTGAATTAAAGTTTCCATCTTTACGTCTGTTTTATGTTAAAGTTGCGATTTTTATGTTTGTGCCAGTTAGTATGTTTGTTAATATTTTTGATATAATTTCTCGGTAATTGATGGTATATATGTATGATTATGGTCTGTAAGCAGATGAGCGATATACAGTTTTAGTTGGCTGTTGTGCTAAATGTTAATATAGCTTGAAAAGAAATGGAAACTTAAAGGACAACCTATATGTAATGGCCATTGAGTGTCCTTCTAGCAGCAAATGCTAAAGTGTAACAGAATTTATATGAGCAGGGTTGTGTGTTTGTAAAGTTAAATGCGTGTTCGGTAATACAAAGCGTTGCTCCAAACTGGCCTCCCTTTTCAATTGCACGCCCTCATGATTCATACCCTGTATAACGTATATGTCTGATGCATATGGCACTTAGCTGTGACTTGGGAGCTTCTTCCCTCTTTTGTAATAGAAGCATGGTCCTGTTATCACTAATTACCTGGCTTGCAAATTGATGATCTCCGATGTCTACAATCTTGATGCTTTTGAATTTGAACAACTTATCATGACTAAGGCTTAGTGTGATACCAGTCCTTTCTCAGTTATGGTTTTCTTTTTATCTATATTGACTTGATGCTAATTCTTGTGATTGTTTTTTGTTCATCTAATTTAAAGGTATTCAAAAACCATGGTGCCTCAGCTGGGGCTTCAATGAGTCATTCTCATAGTCAGATGATAGCTCTTCCAGTCATTCCTCCCACGGTTTCTGCCCGTATTGACAGTATGAAGGAGCATTTTGACCAGACAGGAAAGTGTAGCCTTTGTGAAATTCAACTGGACCGACTTCTAATAAATGAGTCAGCACATTTTGTTTCCATTGCTCCATTTGCCTCTACTTCTCCTTTTGAGTTATGGATAATTCCCAGGAACCACTATTCTCACTTTCATGAACTAAACGAGGAGCAGGTAACAATTGAGATATCTAGTTGTATTCTTTAAGTTGCTATTTTTCGTTGTTTAGATGTTACTTGTAATTGTATTTTTTACTGAGATACTGCTCAATATGCATTATGACAGGCAACTGATCTTGGGGGGTCACTTAAACTTGTGCTTCAGAAAATGTCCTTGCAATTGAACAACCCTCCATATAATTTTATGATTCACACTTCTCCACTAAAAGTGAGTCAACCAGAACTTCCTTATTGTCATTGGTATTTGCAAATAGTCCCCCAGTTGGGCACTATAGGCGGCTTTGAGATGGGAAGTGGGTGCTACATAAATCCTGTATTCCCAGAGGATGCTGCAAAAATTTTAAAGGAAGTGAACCTTCCTAACTAGATGGTGACACTACTTGTTACATTATATATATCGGAGACTGATGTATCGCATATTCTGACATAGGATTATTGTCGGAGGAGATTGTAGTTGAATTTCTTCAGACTCCCGTGAGCTGGGTTCCTAGAGTGTATTATATTTACAACAAAATAAGTCTCCAAATTTTGATATCTTCAGTTGCTTCTGGGAATGTGAGAAATAAATGTAACAACAATCTTGAAATCTGTTGTAATCTATAATGCCAGTTACTTTGTAGATGTTGGTTTTCATGATGCTCTTTGCTGATGACTCAATGCCCTCATTATACAGCATCGGCTTCTGCCTTCCCTGAAATTATTTCATACTCCTGTATTAGATGACGCAATACCTTTACACAATAATGTCATCCGATTCGAGTTCAAGGAGCGTAGAAGATGTTAAAGTCGATTTTCAGTCAACGACACAGCAACTATGTCATATTTATAAATTGCAAGGACTGTTATCTCAGTTCATGGTGTATACTGAATTTATTTAGAAAAAAGAAAATTAATACAAGGTTAAATATAGACAGTGGGGAGCCAAAATACAAAAAACAGTTAAGAAACAGACAAAATATAGACAGAGAGATGAGTCTAATATAGTATGTAGGCAGTGGTGCAAGTGTGTGGAGTCTGAAGAGACTTCATATCCATCTATTTATCTTCTCCATGGCTTCTTCTTCTCTGCTATCTCTAAGTCTCCCCAAACCAAGCATTATCAGAGCAACTGCAATAACAACACCTACTTCAACTACAATCACGACCCCGGCAACTGCAGAGAGTCTTGAACAGAAGTTTGGGCGTAAAGGCATCAAATTCTTGGACTCAGGTGACGTCGAGCTGACTGTTAGAAATGGAAGTTCACTGAAACTTCAAATACCAAATGCTCATGTTACTTCTTACAAGCCCAAGGTTTACTGGAAAGATGATGGTTTTGAGGAGATTCTTTATACTCTTCCTCCTAAGCCTAATTCTTCAGGATCAGCCAAAGGTGGAATTGGTTTGGTCTTGAATAATGTGCCAGCTGCTGCTGAACCAAAGCCTAAAATCTCAAGCTCGGTGTCTCCTGTTGATACTTCTCAGTGGATTGTCAAGGATGTTGATTCTGATTCCATTGATGCTGTTCAGGTAATGTCCTACTTAATAGTTCATTTTACTTCTGATTTTTACCTGGCTTTTCTAAAGAATTAGATATATAGATTGCATTGCTTGCCTATATTTTTTCCTTGGCTTACCCTCCTGTTTCGAAGACTTCTCTGGGAACTGTGTTATGCTGTTATATCTGTGAAGTGGATGATGTTGCTATATGTGTGGTGCAAGCCATTCCCGTAATCCTTAGATGAACGTGTGGGCCATACAAAATTCTCAGCATATGGCAACTATGTTTTAAATTTTTCAATCTGCATTATTTACTTTCTTCATGAAACTGGGGCATGCTTAGTTATTTTGCTAATGGAGTCCCAGTAATAAGATCAAATCGTAATTTTTCTTGGAATTGCACGTGGTGCAGGTAGAATTGAGCTGCTGTAGCAGTGGAACTCTTGATATAACGTATGTCGTGTCCCTCTATCCTCTGGGAATGGCAACAGCAGTTAAAGTTAAGAACAATGGTCGCAAAGCTATTAATCTAACTGGTGCAATACTAAGTCATTTCAAATTCAAGAAGCGAAGTGGTACTGGGATTCAGGGCCTGAGAAACTGCTCTTACTGCACACACCCTCCTTTATCTTCACCATTTGAAATCATGTCTCCAGCTGAAGCAATGAAAACTGAGGATCCTGGTATGTTTTCATTCGGCTATGAGCCCGAACAGAAACCAGGATTGTGGACTGTGCAAGATGTGCCCATTACCATATTGAGGAATAAGCTTAGTAGAGTTTACACTGCTCCTCCTGCAGAAAGACTAAAGCCATTTTACAACACCCCGCCTTCTAAATATGAGACCATCGATCAGGTCTGCTTGACTTTTGCTTGCCTATTATATTCACTCCATTCAGTGTTTTCTGTTCTCCAAGTAATGAATTGAATGATCTATTATCTAGGCCTTGTAGAAATGTAGCTATTTATTTTTATCTAAAAGGTGCAACATTGTTCGTCTCCTGTGCTGATTTTTCGTGGTGATTTCAGGGAAAGGAGCTGTTTTACAGAGTAATAAGGATGGGTTTTGACGACATTTACGTTTCAAGCCCGGGTTCTATATCAGAGAAGTTTGGGAAGGACTACTTTATTTGCACTGGTCCAGCTTCAATGTTAGTACCAGTGGTTGTAAATCCCGGTGAAGAGTGGAGAGGGGCGCAGGTTATGGAGCATGATAATTTGTGATCATAATTTTGTATATAAGATTACTGAATTAAGTAATCTATTTTTCTCTCCCAATAGATGTAACCCCAAAAATATTAATACAATATTAGTATACTTGGATCCAAAGAAAGAGTTTCAGGTTTCCTACAATTATATTGAACAGGTTTTGATGATAAAATGGTGGATAATTGACTGATAAGGATTAATGTAGCATCATATGAAGATGTGTTGCTAAAAATGGTTAGATAAATAGGACGAGCAAGACATTATGTAAAAAAATTGCGGAACCCGTAAAAACTGAAAAGAGGCTAACAGATTCTGAGACTCAAGTGAGCAGCTCATAGACACAAAGATAATATCTAGTAATTCTTCAATGACAACCAACCAAATAAACTGGTAAGTTATCCACTTAGGGGCTTATGAAAAATTGAATGCATTTTTTCTCTTTCCTTTTCTCCCAGAAATTATCTCTACCCTGGTACTCATCATATGTAGAGATATTTTACAATGTGCTTCTGGAAATGTATATATAAGCACAGATAAAAACATCACAGAGTATAAGCATGAGTATAGCATACAGTTCTTTTTTCTCTCCTACCTTCACTGCTCTTCCATCCACAAAGCCTATCGCGAAACTCAATCCTTTACATCCTTATTCTCCAGCTACAATCCGATGGAACAATCCCAGGAGGGATTTTCAGTTGCCTTCAGTAGCTTCCATTCCTTATCCACCCATCAATGTGGATTACCTGGAAACTGAATTCAATGGCCATGGAGTAAGTTTTGCAAGTATTGGTGATGGTTGTGTTGTAAAGATGAAATTGGATAATGGAAGTCTTGCAAGTATAATGCTTCCAAGTGGCCTAATTACATCCTACAAGGCTCCCATGTGGCACGAAGGCCTGCTGGAACTGCTGCATACTGTAGTCTCAGAGGCGGAAGATGGTGGTGGCGTTATTCAAGGTGGCGTGTCTTTGGCCTTCAAATGCGAAAGTCAGGAAGGAGTGTCATGGTCTCCAAGTAATTGGGCTCTATATGGTGTTACAGGAAGCCCTGAAGAATTCATTCAGGTCTGATTTTGACTCTATATCATTCTGTATAAAGGAGTTTCTCTGATTCTTATCTATTTCCTTAGTAGTTGCCTTGGATACTATATTAAATGCAGGTGGAACTGATTAGCAGCAACCGGGAGAGAATGGTTGAAATAAAACACATTGTGACACTTAGGCAGGATGTCCTGAGCTCAGAACTCATAATAACCAACTCGAACACTACAGGAATCCGCTTAATGGGTTCTATTGTAAGTCATTTGGCAGTAAGCACTCCAGAAGCCACATATGCAATGGGGTTAGAAAGGTCTAATTTCTTCATCAGGCCACCAATTCTTTCAAATTACAGCATAGTGCCTCCAGATTTCGGCAAGACAAAGAAAACTGCTTCTGGGATATGGCAAATATTTTCTGGCTGGGGTTCAAAAAATCTGGAGATTGTGAATGATGCAGAAAAAATGTCATATGAGAGCAGAGAAGAGTTGGAAGGGGAAGAAGATGACAATAATAAGCAGCTAACAGAGGAAATGAGCAGGATCTACACTTGTGCTCCTACAAATTTCACAGTCTTGGACAGGGTACTCTATCTATGAACATTACATAATACTAGTACTAACCACAACTACATCAAGGACATTATTTTAAGGGCCTTTCTTTTTCTCTATACTGAACAGGGTAGAAGAAACTCGGTAGTGGTGGCGAGAGAAGGGTTTAACGAACTGTACATTTTCAGTCCTGGCTCAAATCATAATTCCTACAGCAAGTATGCTTACATATGTCTGGGTCAGGCTGCTTTGCTCAAACCAATAACTTTAGCTCCTGAAAGTGAATGGAGAGCGGCACAGCATCTACACAACCCAAACATGTAGCAGCCAATCAGCCTGAAGGATGCCTCGGTTCCCTTTACATGTGAGCAAGATCTTCAAATAGGAACACACGATCTTGTATATGTTTTAAGAAAATAGTTTGTAGATGTAGAACTATTACTGATAATATATCCTCTGGTTCGCAAAACAAAATATATTAAAAACAAACTTTTTAAATAATATCCTTGCTAAGAATCCTGTGAAAACCTCAACATAATAACAAAGAATGCTTGAGAAAAAGGAAGTTACAATACTGATCAGAAAAACTGCTCAATGCTCCTATTAATGAAGAAAGAACATCAATATCTTGATTAAAACGATCCAGTTTCTATCCAGGGTTTCAAGATTGTAACAACAAACTTGTAACTAAAAGTTTATAAGGTTCCTAAACGATATTCAATGTTTGTTACATCCAATATGATTCTATGTGGGGAGAAGGTTATAGCCTTCATCTTGATCGCCGCCAATCCACAACAAACAAACAAAAACTGCAAAAATAAAAACAAAGATCCCACAAACCATAGTAAGAGACCTCACATTTTTTTCTCTAGGAGCATGGATCTTCAGAGAATTAGCTTTATTTGTGGGAACCAATTTTTCAGATTCCTTCTCATCAGCTATTATAGGGACATATTCAGACGATGACACCGATTCTGAGCTACCATGGCCCTCTCTGCCTTCTTCACTCTTGTATGCACCATGGTTCATTCTAGGCAAAGAGATATGGTCATAATTCGATGCAGGGTGACGTGAAAATCCGTTCTGACTACACTTTGATGCTGGGCTTGACTCAAATTTGCTCGAGTGTGGACTCTTAAATTTTCTGCCTAGCTTTGTGGAGACTTCAGAGTTCCCACTCTTGTCATCTTGAAGGGCGCATATCAGCTTTCTTGGTGTTTTGAAAATGCGGTCATCATTGAAATTGATGCGAGATCGTGATCTCTGCAGCACAGAAAGTGATGAATCAGTGACAGTACTGACAGGATCACTATCAATTATTAAATAACAATTCAAACTTAATTTGGTCAAATATATGACATTAAATAGGACTGCACCATCAGCCAACCGACTCCCAGTACTTGTGTTGATATGTTAACAGTAGCTAAAGTTTTTATGTTGTTGAAATTTGAACCAACTCCAGCCTAAAGGGGTAGAAAAGAAGATGACGCTTGCCAAGGCCAAAATTTTACTAAATTAATTTATTAAAAGCAGAAATAGAGGCTAATTTGACAAAATTGAACAAAGTGTTGCATACTAAAAATGCTGATAGGTCACAAATTGTATTTACTTTTCGATATGCCAGTTGGTAAGGCGATATTTGACTAGAACACATGCTAAATTGCAGTTCACATTCTTTGATCTTATTAAGGTACTTTGTACTCCCCATCAGGGATATTTGTGAAATGCAACATGCATTTAAGATACAGAAGGACCCTTAAGTTTAATCGCAATAAGGTCTTTGATAAAATAAAATTGTAGGCAAATAAGTGATGATGAAGTACCTGAGGGCTAGGAGTAGCACTCCTTATCCTAGCATTTCTAGGACTTCTTTGGAAAAATCCTGCAAATCCATTTGCACAGTCGTCTTTGTTCCCAGAAGATTTGTCATGCTCAGAATGATCAATTACACTTCTGGGAGTCAGCTCCGAGAAAATCCCATCCTTAAGAGAAACATCCAGGCCACCTGTGTCAAATCTTCTCCAATGTTTCCGGTTTGCACTTCTCTGATTGATAATCAAGTTCCCAGATGTAAAACTGCTCGAGAATGGGGATTCCATGAAAGAATCACATCCAAAAGATGACTGAATAACCTGCGATTCTGGTGAAGTAGATAGAGATGATTGATCTCCTATATCCCAAAAAATTCTCCTCGGGCTGGGACTCCTACAAAAGTTTGATCCACTGTTTGAACCCATATCCCTTTCAAATTTTTTCTCTTCCTCAGCGGCAATTTTTTTGGCTGTCTGTAATGCTTCAAAAGCAGCCCCTTTGACATAAGCCATCTGATCCGACTGACACTTTTCCATCTCCTCCATAATCAGCCCTAGCTCTGAAAATATGCTCTTAGGATCCAAGCACCTAATTAGAAAATTCACCATCTGAATTGCTGAAAGCCTTTTCTGAGAATTTTGCTCAGCAATTCCAGCAGTCAAGATCCTTAATCCACCTCGTATTAACAACCTTGCATATGCTTCAACAACTAGACTATTGCTCTTAGCCAAAGCCATGACTAGTCCAATATGAGAATTAGTTTGCATAGGTTTGTCCAAAGCTGCAGTAACTCTTTGACAAACTTCATTCACCATCTCATTAGATGCAAAACGCCAATTATCTGAATCTACAAGCGCCTTCAAGCAGAGGGCAGATCCAGAAGACAGACTTTCTTGATTGACCAGTAAAGAATCTGAAAGTGGCTTAGCAAGAGAGTAAATAATATGTTTTTTCTTGTCTTCTGGAGTCATTGGATCAATTGCATACCTTGCAATTGCTGGAACTACCTTTGAGCAAGCCTGCTGAAGAGCAAATGAACCAGCACTAGAAGTTAATGTCTTTACCACAGTAGTCATAATGTTATCAATTTGAGGAACAATTTTAGGGCCATGAACTCGAGCAAGCACTTCATAAAGAGAAATTGTATATTCCCCAGTAGATCCCGCCACTCTGGTATCCGAAACCTGAGAAAGAAAGAGAGGAATCGCCTTCGAATCCATCTCCTTAACATAATGTTTCAAAGCTTTCATAGCCGATTTCCTACTATCAGCATCCTTGTCAAGATTTTCCAGTTCTCTTCTCAGTACTGGTGCCACAGTTCTTCTCATCTGGAAACAAAAGCATACATCACACTACATTAATCAACCCCAAGATATCGAAAAATTTCACTGCATAGACCTGTTTATCTGATCTCGACCACCATAAATTGTATGTGTTGTGTACCAACTAGTCTAATAAATTTAACAAGATTGGTGTGAACAGGGTTCTCCAAAATCACAGTAAATCCAAAACTGGATTCTTGAGTTTTTATAAACTATATAAAACTATGGAAAGATTTCAAGAGAATATTGTTAATTAATGATAATTTCAGTATAGAGGGCCTAGTGTGAATGCAGCAGTCTTGTATTCACACAATCACAAAGTTATCTTATTTAACAAAGAAACAGAAACTACATTCAAATCTTGCCTTCTTGAGCTAATACATATCAACATCATGAAGATGGAACTTAAAAAATTTCTTTAAAAATTCAAGAAACAAAAAGCAAGAACATGCGAGTGCAAGAGCTAAATGGGTATCCAAGATTTCAAGATTCAGTACACATATACATGAGCAATTATACTATGCTCTAAAGATTTCATAAAAAAAATGTACCTTTATCGAAATTGAAATATGGGGGCTTCCTATAGCTCTTTGAATCTAACTTCTCATGAGAGACTTGAACTTGAAAATGTGAGGAGGTTCGAGAAGATAACAGAGAAAGGGGTATTTCAAGAATTTGGGGAGAGAGAAGGATAGAGAGAGGTGGATTTGAATTGATTTTAGTTCGAATTTCAAGATTTTGTGAGAGAGGAGAGAGGGTGAGTATAATTATTTTGTATCGTATTGTAACGTAAGTAGAGAAGGGGAGACTGGAGAGAGAGAGAGTGAGCTGTCCGATTTGTTTGTTTGCATCAGGTAGCTCAACTAGAAAGGCGGGGCTACTACAGTTGTATTTTTTTCAAATCTTTGTCTTAAATTACCCCGCTATCCTCTCCACCCTGTTAGAAAATTGAATCGGTGACTCGAAATTTGATGAGGGGTGTATTGGATTGGGATTTTAAAGATTTTTTTGCATTCATGAAATCCGAGGGTATTCGATTGGGATTATTTGAAATCCATTAAAATCTTGAGGTATTCAATTTGGATTTTAAAATATGCTACAAAATCTAGTGGTATTCAATTGAGATTTTAAATTATGCTTTAAAATCCGATGGTATTCAATTGAGATTGTTTAAAATCCATTAAAATCTGATGGTATTCAAATCCTGATGGATTTTTTTTCATTTCATAAAATGATGGATTTTGTGGCATTCTTCGGTATATTTTAAGTTTTTTAAAATCCCACCAAATTCAATGAGATTTTGAAGCATTGTATCTAAATCCCATCAACTCTGCGGCATTTCATCAAGAATCCGCAAAAAATCAAAATCCCATACAATCCATTAAAATCCATAGACTAAAAACAATGCATTAAAATCCCAATCGAATACACCCCCGTAAATCTCTCAAATTTATGTATTATGTATAAACAAATAGTAATTTATATTTGTAAAATAATGAATTTATATAAAATATTTATTATATATATCCGTTCAGATATGAATCTTTGTAAACTGATGAAGCACGAATATGGTCATGCTCCTCTTTCGGTCCAAACTCGAATTTGAATTTTATTTCAAATCGTATTCATTTTATGATTTGTTAAAATTAAGTTTAAATTTTATGAATTGTTCACTTTTATAATGTATCAATTATTAATATACTTGATATGTCATATACTAAATTTTTGTTTCATAGTTTTTATATATTATAATATTATATTCTTTATAAATTGATAGTCATTTATACGAGTTTCTTTGACTCAAGTCATTTATACTATTTAATTAAATGGTATTCAACAAGATTAACAATTTGCTAACACTACAAAATTCATTAAAGAAATGTTGTTTAAATTCAAAAAAATTTAAATTTGCAGATGATAAGAGGCAAAAGTTTCCCGCTTTCACTAAATTATTTCCTCATAGTCAAATTTGTCCTACTATCCTCTTTGATGCCGGTATTATTTACGTTCATTGCTCGAGAAAAGAACATCTTGAATTTGGAGTTATACAGGGAGAGAACAAATAGTTTATAAGTTGTACATATACCTTTTTAGTCATGGCTTATATAATATAGGTTTTGGTCTGTAACACGCAATTGTCACGAAACTTTTATCCAACACACAGCTTCAGAACTTTTAGATCTGTGTTTTAATGGTGGGGATGAAAACTTTTTTTTTTTACCGATCCGCTATAATTTTCCACGGATCGGAGCTTTTCCCTTCCGTGGATATTATCTGCGGAAGGGAAAAACTCCGATCCGCAGAAAATTATAGCGGATCGGTAAAAAAAATGTTTCAATCTGAACCCTTTAAAAAGAAATCCGACGGCCCTGATAGTGTGTTATAAACGGTTCCTGACACACGGTTGGTGTGTCAGGACCAGCACCCATGTATATAATCTAAAAATGTGTGCGTATAACTTTTTCTAGGGTTTTCTTATTTATAAGGCCTTTTAAATATCTTAAGCTTTCTCACGCAGTTTAATAAAAAAGACACCAATCTCACATTGTAAATTGTTAATTGTATTTAGATATATGATAATATATATCTCAAAGGTGTTGCTTGGGAAAAAAAAAGAGTGTCCTTGTGTTTCTTATTTTACGAGGCATCAAAATAACTCAAAAAAATTCATTTTAATTAGTGAAATGGATATACATACAACAATGCACTTGCTTTTATTAGCAAAACAAAATTGTTTTCTTTATATTATAAAAGATTCCTTTTAATATAATTATAATATTAAAAATAAATTAATTTTTTTTATGTTCTAGAAAGATTCTTTTTTGTGTAAATTATAATCTCAGGTGAAATGTATTCATAAATGACATTGACTATTTTAGTGTCATGGAACGAAATTGGCGTCATTATAATCAGATATCATTTTTTAGAATTATTTTGGTATATCTCGCACTTCTCATCATGTTATAGGTTACATGTGTTTTAAGATTATCCCAATTTATTCCCATAACTTTCATTTTATCAAGTTTAATGTGTATAAATTCAGTTTTATAATAATTGCAATAAAACCTCGATGTAAATCAGCAATCATACAGTACCTTATAGCTGGCATTTACATGGAACTGAGGAAGTAATCGGTTTTCAAAGGTGCAAATGCCAAAGAGAGCTGAAATCAATCTGATACAAGATTACTATTGGGCCAATTCTTAGCGGGTGCAAACCGTTGATAGGAAAAACTCTCCTCATCTACTCCACAATTACAGACATCATTTTCATAATTTTCTAATTTCTATATTCCTCACAAGCATAGAATTAAAAAGCTGTTGGCAGCATAATGCACAACACTACTGCTGCGGTAGTTGCTTGCAGCTTGGACAATACCACTTCTCTTTGAACCTTGTTTCCGGAGTGAGCCCAACACACTGGTAATGGAACCATTCGCCTCCTTGGCACTGTCATAAAAACTAAGTTGGTTAGTAAAGGATTACAAATAAAACCAAAAAGGCGGTGAGAAAGAAAGAGAAAGCACATATTTAATTTAATTAACAGTAGCAAAAGTTAGTTATGCTGTTTAACTAAAAGCAGTTTCCGCAACTTAAAAAAATTGAATATATGATTATACATATGCTACTAAACTATTCTATAGCTACAAACTACTTGGCATGCAGCAGATATTTGTGACTTCTAGAACTAAGAACATGTATATGTCATTTTGGGGTTCATCTAATGTTATTGACCAGTAATATATGTTTACTCGTTTGAACATGTGCACAATACATAATTCAACAGCTCACATATAACCGTAAGTATTTTTTAGAAATTTTGTGAGCAACATTCAACCATTTTGTAGCAAAAGAGGCACCCAGAAATATATATTACAATTTGATGGGAGAGAGGGAAATATGAAGGAAATTAAATAAACCTAGTGGTTATATCATATATGTGCACAAGACATGCACATCCTTCTACAATAACATTAGCGAAAACCAAATAGAATATGTGAAGTAAATCAGAAGGGACTTACATTATCATTATCACAAGCAATCATATCCCCGTATGAAACCTGAAGGGTAGAGAGTATAACCATAGATCAATGAGTTTAGCTCAGTGGGTTAATGTAAAAAACAATAAAAGTAAATCAAAGTAAGAACCTGATGACAAACACAGTATATTGGTTCACTAGGATCAATTGTTTGATCAATTTCAATAGGGGCATAATCCTTCTTAAGGCTGCCTGGAGGAGGCATGAGCTCGAGGTCTCTATCACGCTCTTGTTCCCAATCCCTATCCATGTGATTAATCTTCCTCCACTGAGAAGTCCCATTGACTGATCTTCGCTTTTCACTTCTAGGAACTAAAGGTAATGGGGGGAGGATTGGCGGCTCATCTAGTGATAATTTTCCCTCTGCACAGCACAGCAAAAAAACAAAAGTCTGGGATAAACTGCAGAAGGACCTTGTTTTCCTGTTTTTCTAGTCTTTTGCTGATGTGTTTAGTTTAAATAATAGTAAGCGACCTAAAGAAACTCTGGCCTGAATTGATTAATGTATATTTCGTTCATTGGCCAGATTATAATTTGGTTTTATATCCCGCAGATTGTTTATGTTAAATACAGAGCCTATGAAATAAAAAGTTCAAATTATTCAAAAACATAGAATTAAATATTAATAATACGATAGAAACAAAAAGCTTTCCAGGGGCAAAAAAACTGCACCTTGCTTTAGATCATCTGCAAAGTTATTAAGATCCTCATCAAGGCGCTTTATATGGCCATCTATCTAAAACAATAAAAAAAGATGCATGTCACTTTCTGTATTTAGAGTCCAACTATCAGTAAATAATGCTTTGATTTTATGTATCCTTGTTTTAACCTAATACCGTCTTGCATCATCTCGATTTTGGGGTGAATAAGAAATGGACAAATTTGTGCATAATCAGCAACCCACAGTATTTGGTTACTATGACATCTTACATATATCTCAACAACTTAGGTTAACAACGATATTTTCATGCTGTAAAATGCTAATTCGAGGTCTACACTGATTTGGGTATGAAACAAAGTCATCATATATGAATGAACTAAACAAGATTAGAAAAGACTGAATCACTTTCCAAAGTAAAAACAAAATAAAGTACACATAAAAATGCAATAGAGAGGAGAAAACTTACAAGCTCATATGCTTGTCGGGCCAACAATACCTTCTCGGTGCAGAGGCTTAAAGCATTATTCTGCACCTCCTCGATCTCTTTTTTCAGAGCTATATCATCATCCTCGTAATACCCTTTCTTGGAGCTATCAGAAGCTAGTCCCAAACAGTACTCGGTCTGCTGCTTCGTCTGATTTATCATAGCTTATTTTCACAAATCACACCAATCCGTTAGGCTCAGCTTTCGATATAAACAAAAACTCCAACCGTATTACGCAATGTTCATAATTAAGGGTTAACTTTGCTTATTTACACCTAGGTTTAAAACACTAACAACTTATATACGTACAAATAAACGTTGCGAAGCTATCTAATTACGCCACGACTTGAAAAATCAAAACGAATAACTGAAATTGCGGTACCTTGTGAACGATCATCGAGTTCTCTCACGGTATTGAGAAGCCTCTGCAGCTCAGCAGGAAATGTGCTAGCATCTATTTTGCAAAAAACACGCAGCAGAAATTAATTAAACTCGGCAAAAAAAACAGAGCAACTGGTAACAACATGTATACACAATCAGGCAGAGAAAAATAAACACAAACGCAATATAAAAGTTAACGGGAGTGAAAGAGAGAGAGTTACAATCCAAGTAGTCGTCGATGAAAACACCAGTTCTTGCAATTGCCATGATGCCTGGCCTGATTGATTGGAAGGTGCGTTTTGTTGTGTGTGTGTTTGTAAGGCTAGGGCTTGCAATCTTTGAACGGGAAGCCCCCGGGGGATTATAAATTAAAATTTCACCGCTTCCTGCGAGGGTGACGGATTAATTTTGTGAATGTGCTGAATGTGCAATTTCCTTATACGTGACTAGTTGCTCCCTTTTATTATTTTACAAACTTTTTGGTCCATGCAATTTTTTGGCTGGTATGCTGTAAAAAAAATTAACTGTATTTTTTTGAAATGGTGGTACTAAAGTCTGAATAATTGGGTATCGTCTTTTTTCATGATAAAATGAATTTACAGATATATAATAATATGTTATAAAGTAAAGAAATATATTTTCTTGCAATTGTCGTTTATTTAGAGATAATAAATTGTCAGATTATTGGAGATCACCGTGATAATGAATATCAATAAATTATAATTTAGTTGTAACGAAATTAGATAGCAGGTGCATAAATACAAGTCTTAATTTTATTCTGGGTGATAAATTTATTATATTGTATAAGGTCACGCGACATGTGAAGTACTAACAAGTTACGCATATATTCCGAAATTATTAATCGGTGAATAAATATCAAGTAAATTATAATACATTATCAACAATAGGTGATGATAACTAGGAAAAAAACATATACTCTCATTCTCAGAACAAGTTGTTCCCTCGGTTTTTAAATATATAAGTACAAATTTTTAACCTCGACTTTCGAAACTTTAGAATTATCGATACTTAATTTTCAATTTATCTCTCTCATCAAATGAAAATGTGAATAAGTCAGTCTTTCATAATTTCAAATATGTGTGTGTATTCACTTCTGTGTATGTTAAATAAAAAATGTCCTTAACACATTTAAATACATTTTAAATGTGTTGAGTACATACTACTCTAGCATAAATTCATCTTCATAATAAATTTATTTAAATATATAAAAAAATCAAATACTTTATATCATGCATGACACATATATTATAAGCTAGTAAAAAATACTAACAAATATCATATAATTCATATTTTATCAATTTTAAAAAACAATCCATACGTTTTTGAATATTAACATATTTTAATAAATTTTAAATCATTCAAACATGATATTATTATCGATTTTGATATTCCATTAATGAATAGGAAGAGAAAAAAAATGAAAAAATAAATAAGGTAAGCATAATCTAATATTCTAACCGAATAGTAATACTATGATTTTTTAACTTCAAACTGAATATTTACATTTAAAAAAAATATTTTTCGAACCCGAATTGGATATACCATAATCTCAAAATTTCAGATTAAAAGAAAATCCACAAAATTAATGATCGAGTTAAAAGTCGAGGAACGCGTAGTGGGCCAGAAATTACTGGCAACAAGCAAGCAGCGAATAACAACGATGACCGGCCCAATACCAGCCAATCCGGTAACTAAGTATAAATATCCCCCGTACACCTCTCCACACCCTCGTATACCCCCTCTCTCTTCTCCCCTCTTTCATTCACACATATAAATCTCTCCCTGTGCAAACACCTATATATACGTCTCGATTTCTCAAATCCACCACCTCTCCCCCTATATAATCACTCTCTTTCAAATTTCTCACTGCAATTCCAACGTTTACATACTTAAATAACGCGCCCCTTTACATCTCAATCACAAATTAGGGTTTCTATAATCAATTTAATCGATTCAATTAGGGTTTCCATCTTTTTTTGGGGGGAAATTTAATCTTTATTTGCACACACAAATGGCGGAACAGGGCTTGGAAGGTAGCCAACCTGTGGATCTTTCCAAGCATCCGTCTGGAATTGTGCCCACTCTTCAGTAAGTCACTTTTTCTAATTGGGAAATAATTTAATCCGGCATCTAATCTGTTGTTATTGGGATTAATTCATCGATTAAATTGCTATCTTTTGAGAAATCACCATTGGGTTCTCATCTAATGCATCAGGTCATGATTATAGATGGATCATTTATTATTTGTAATATGAAAGTTGTGATCCTTGGAAATGAACACAGGCTTGGATGAGATAAATGTTGTGTTAAGAGAGGTGGCTGGTTCTTGCTTCACAATTGCATATCAAGATTGAAACTTTTTTTAAAAAAATAAAAAAAATTCTGTAACTCAATAAGTGTAATTTATAGATTTGTAGCTGATTTGGTTGTATTAACAGCTGGCTTGAAATTTCATTTTGTTGGTTTTGTGGTATGTAATGATTTGTCTAGCATACAGACTTCGGTTTTCAGGTTGACGATTAACTGCTAGTATTATGGTAGTTCAGTTTTCTTCCTGCAAGAGTAGTTGTCATTGAGGTGTTGATATACTTTGGGAGACTATGTTTTCGAAAGCCTGCTTTGTAATAAATACCTTTTCGAAATGTGATAATGATAATTTTGGGATCACTTTATCTTTACTCGTTATTCTGCACCTTGTTTAAATTTTTTACTTTTTTAATATTATGTTGTGTCTGCCTATGCTACTTGCCTTTTATTTTATCATCAAAGTCAATGTTATAAAAAGCGTGCATAGATGCGACTTTACTGAAGTACTCGCTTGTCGCTTCTGTGTGCTCCTTACGAGTGTCTTCTTATCTATAAATTTATAATATCTTGCATTATATACCATGTATATTTGTATATTTATTTCCCTTCGATGAATCCGCACGTGTCGCATTGCTCGTTGCGCTTATGCCCCAGAAGGCATTCGTGCTTCAATGGGCATATCGCTTTTAATAACACTGCTCAAAGTAGTAGAGAACTGAAGATTGTCAAGGCTTCAGTTTATCCACCAACCTAAGAAGATATTCAACAAATATTATGACTGAGGAAATTATTCTGGGTCAAGTCAAACTTGAAATGTCGTGCAGATTTTCATTAAATGACATGAATCAGTTTTCTAACACTGTCATGTTAAAATGCGGGAAAATTGCCAATCACTTGGCCAATTCTGTACATGTGTGCAGAATGTTTATTAATTCTGCCGAATTATGACATTTTGATCGCCACTATTATTTCTACGAACAGGAATATAGTATCAACTGTCAACTTGGATTGCAAGTTAGACCTGAAAGCCATTGCATTGCAAGCAAGAAATGCTGAATATAATCCCAAGGTATGAATCTTTATTATAATTTCGCTTCACTTCAGCTTTCTTTGTTGGAAGCGGAAGAGGCCGGGTGATTCTGTGTTATTTGAAATCATTTGTAGGATGGTTGGGTCTAGGAAGTGAAAGATTTGTTGCAGTTTTAATGCCTTGACAGTTTGGCTGTATAGACTATAGATTATACTAGGGGTGGTAATGGGTCGGGTTGGCCCTACCCGGTCCTAAGTTTTGGTCAAACTGAACCTGAGCCAAAATGGATTGAGAACTCAACCCTAAGTTGCTCATGTCAACGCACCATAAACTATCTTGTGAACCAGACCATGTTAGTATTGGTCTTTATTGTTATGGCATAGGCAATATGTATTAAAAAAATAAATTGGGGTTAATCTTTTGCTGACTGGAACCCGACCAGAAACATATAACCTCTTACCAAATTTGTGTTTTTCCGTGTGGGGTTCAGGCCATGTCGAATTTTGTCACCCCTAGGTTATTTGTTAATTTTAAAAACTCACAAATCCTTTGTAAAACTCATGATTGCACTTTAGTGGTTGAGAGCTACTATAAACTATTGCTTAACTCTATGTTTAGCCTTGTTGACCATGCTTCTATTATGAATACACAGCGTTTTGCTGCTGTCATCATGCGAATCAGGGATCCCAAGACAACTGCACTTATATTTGCTTCAGGGAAAATGGTGAGTGTCGTTGACAGTTCCGTTCTTTAACTTGCTACATTATTATTATTATTTATTTGTTTGGTATCAAACACCAGTTGCATGACAGTAACATGTGTCTGATTACACTGTTGATGGTAGCCACCAGGTTATAATGATATATGTTATATATGGCTTAACTATCATCCTAGTGCAGCTCTGTTTGTAGTATAAATTTTCAGCCATTTTTTTTTTTTGGGTAATCGTTATGGTAAGATCACTTTAACTTGTACTTTGCAATACAAAGTTGGGTGACTTCACTTGTGTTGTGTGTGTGCTAATGGGAAAGAGTATCTAAAGCACATGATAGAGAAGTTTTCTAGCGGCTTAAAATATAATAAATTTTGCTAATTTGAACAAATTAACCGTACGGATATTATAATCATACAAAAACAAGTGGGTGCACACAGGGGCGGAGCTCGAAATCAAGTTCAGGGTGGGCTAGAATAAACTTAACTTTAAATATATTTCTTGCTTCCAATCATACCAAGTTATATATGTCATTTTGTAATCCATTTGTATACGTGTTCGATTAATTTGTGAAAAAATTATTTGATATATATGCGCAGGAAGTATGTTAAATTAATTAATATAGCAAGTTAAACTACAATTTAAATGTGCATTCACCTTTGGAAGAGTGCAGTGAATGTCAGAGAAATTTAGCAAAACATAATAGAACTTAAAAATTCAAAAAGCAATGCAAAAGTTTCCATGTATAAGAGTAACTATCCCGGACATTAACTACATATATAGCTCTAGTTGAAAGTTCAGGGTGAGTGGTAGCACACCCTAGCACACCCTGGCCCAAGGGTGGCTCCGCCATTGAGTGCACATATTTTTACAATATGTGTATGTGGAACTTTGAGTTTATAACAATAAGATTATGATAAAACTATGTTGTTGGTTATGTAAAAGTAATAGTATTATTATAAAAGTGATGCTACGCTACTTTAATATATTAAAATTTTGTTTTTGATGTCATTTCAACATAAACTTTTCATCCATACTGTTGGATCATCAAAATATGATTAAAAGTTCAAACATGTGATTTGAGGTGAACTTTTTTCTATAGCGTGCTATAGAAACTCCAACCCCATTTATTAATGCACGTGTCCTGCTTATAATATTTATTTTAAATGTTTATTGTTAAAAACTTCCTCGTGATATATTTTTAATTTCTGTCCAGGTTTGTACAGGAGCAAAGAGTGAACAGCAGTCAAAATTGGCTGCAAGGAAGGTTGGTCATATATATTGCATTTTGCTTCCATAAGTGCTTGTGATTAAAATTTGAATGAATTCACTATGAAACATTTATAGCGTTAAGATAACGAGAATCCTTGTTATAATATGATTTATGGTATCGAAGATTTAGTAGATAAAATACTTAAGCAATGCGCATATATATATACACATAACATTTACATTTGATGTCCAGTATGCACGAATCATTCAAAAGCTTGGATTTCCTGCAAAATTTAAGGTAATAACACCTCTTTTACACTTTTGGAATACCCATTACAGAGACTGCACATCTTAGAAATGTTCTTCAGTACTTTTCAGAAACATATTCTTATCTTGATGGTTTCTAATATTATGCTCCATATTTCAGGACTTCAAGATACAGAATATTGTTGGTTCTTGTGATGTGAAATTTCCCATCAGGCTTGAAGGTCTAGCTTATTCTCATGGAGCCTTTTCTAGTGTAAGTCTAAGATGTTGTCTAGTGTTTCTAAATAATGGGATAAAAACTATTGCTGCATCGTAGTTCTAAATGTGGTTGTCTTTGCAGTATGAACCAGAACTATTTCCTGGTCTAATATATCGTATGAAGCAACCCAAGATTGTCCTCCTCATCTTTGTATCAGGAAAAATTGTGCTTACTGGAGCAAAGGTGATGCAGGCTGTCATTAACATTTGGTTGTATACTTTTTATTGCCTCTAAATGCTTCTTACAAACTTGCCAATTGCTTATGCACAGGTGAGAGAAGAAACATATACAGCATTTGAAAATATATACCCTGTTCTTACAGAGTTCAGGAAGAATCAGCAGTGGTATGCACCATCTTTCATAATAGAATTGCAAGTATCTTGCGTATTTTACAATGTTTTTCTGTGCGGAAGAACTTTGGAATCTTCCATATTTCATCTGTGTTTGTGGGTGCAGATTTGTGCTTGATGAAGCGTCAACCTGATAGTGAAGAGCTTTTAACTGCTTGTACCCTGGCCAACAAGATGGCTATAAGAATTGCATTTCCTTGGACTCTAACGAGACAGTATAGGAATTGCCATGACTGGGTTAGAGTTTTTTGTGTAATGATTCTGAATAATTGGGACGATTATGTGAAGTTTTTGTTTTTTATGATATACTGTTACTTAGACAATCTATTTTATGGTACTTTAATTCAATTTAACAGATACTCCCTCCGTCCCCCGAGTTGTATACATTGGGGGACGGGGACGCGGCACGGACTTTAATGCTCCTGTAAAGTGTAGTTTTATAACTTATTTTTAAGATTTTTCTTTTCTAAATAAAAATTTGAATGTTATATTTTTATTCAGAAAAAGAAATTTTTTAAAATAAGTTATAAAACTATATTTTATAAGAGCATTGAAATGCATGTCGAGCAGTAAAAAGAAACGTATAGAATTAAATAGGACAGAGGGAGTATTGTTTGATGTTTGTTATATATGCTGATATGCACTATATATCTTTTATAGCAGTTACTCTTCCATAATCTATTCTGTCTGATCCAACACAACATAAGATAATTACATATAAAAGCAAACCCCTTTAAGAACTATTGTTGCACAAAATTTGAGCAATCGTGTACATGTAGTTTCAAAAAGCTACCATAACTACAATACTCTGTAAAATCACAATTTCTCTATGTTATCCTACCAAAAAGAGATCTACATAAAAAATGTGATGACCAATAAAAAGAGCAAAATCGCCAAAGACGGGCCTCTTTCAGGAGACTCTGCTAACAAAATCTGAATCGGAAAATCGCACTGGCCTTGCGATAAATTCTGCGTAGTAACAGCAGCCAAACCTTGAAAATTACAGCTCAAATTCCCCTGATTCTGTACCTGAAAGTAGGCATTGAAGGCATATGATGCATTCCCATAAGCATCCAAACCATTACAAGATGATCCGTAACCAAGCGTCGTACAATCTGAAAATGTGCAAGCATAATCGATGTTCTCAGCAAGTTTACTCAAATCTTTAGCATTTGGATTGAACACACACCATCTCTTTGGTAGATACTTCACATTTTGTGCAGGCACCACGAGCTTGTTCTGTCCTTTCCCCGAAAAATCCATCCCGAACTTCGGTTGTCCGTCGTACTTGAAGATTCCCCAGTGACGCTCAAAGTTACCAGGAGCTATACTCTTGACATCTTCATCAATAAGCCCAAACAAGTACACTTCAATGTTTCCAGGTCGAAGAGGCGTGCCCTTATTAGCTCCAAGCTTTGGCAAAAGGCCGTTGTAGAATCTATACGCGTTGTTCACATTAGCATTCTTGTCTCCATCGGTTGGCCATCCAACCTCCCCTACGATGATTGCCATGTCACCATATCCGGCAGCTTTCAAGGCCGAGACCAGAGTGTCAAAATTGGCGTCAAAGACGTTCTGGTACGCGATTCCATTATCAACAATAGGACTGGTTACTCCATCAAAGAAGGCGTAGTCAATGGGAAAGTTGTCATTGCCATAGAGACTAAGGAAAGGATATATGTTAACAGTAAAAGGGGCCTTGTTCTGCGCTAGGAACTGGACAATCTGGGTCATTTCGCCAAGTATGTCTTGCCTGAACCTTCCAGCCGAAGGGACCGGATTATTCACATCCGGGGAATTGTAGACATCAGCATTTAGCGGAACAGTGGCTTTTATATAGTCGAGCCCAGCTTCATTGAGGGCATTCTGGATGTTTCGAAGTGCTGGGAATGTAATATCTAGAAATGAATTGTTGTAGGCTGTCAAGAAAGGCTCATTGCCAACTGCCACATACCTAAGCAAATTCAGAGATTAATTTCAACTACACTCCCAACTACATCAAATGTTTCCATCAACAAATAATTAGATCCTGGACTAAATATTTGGTCAAGACTACTAACATGGTTCCCTGTTACATTGGTAACTTCACAACCCTAAACATCTCGAAGTTTCAAGAGAACGGGTCAGTTAACATGATATCAGAGCATCAACGACATGATACGCAAGTACAACAACAGAAAATTCATTACTCCCTCCGTCCCAATGAATTGTATACAGTTTCCTTTTTGGGACGTCCCACCAATTGTATACATACCAAAAGTAGTAACTTTTATAATATAAAATAACAATACACCAACTACTTTCTTCCACTATCTCCATTCTATAATAATATAAACACTATTACACCCACTACTTTCCTCCACTATCTCCATTCTATAATAATATAAACACTATTACACCCACTACTTTCCTCCACTATCTCAAATCTATTATTAAATATAAATGGGTCCCACCACTATACTCACTTTTCATCTAACTTTACTCACTTTTTACACTTTTTCTTGGTCTCCGTGTCCCAGCCATTTGTATATAAATGACTGGGACGGAGGGAGTACAATAAAAGTCAAAGCATCAAAAAAACAGCTAACCAATAGAAAAAAAATTAAAAAAAAAATCTTACTTGATCTTAACACCTCCATTGTAATTGTAACGAGTAACATTACGCTGGACCCATTCCTTGGCTCGTTTATAAGTGTTCATAGAAGCAAGCTGATCATTAGGAATAGCAACCATAACATCTAAATCAGAGGCAATAAGGGCATTCATAGTAGTGTCATCAGCATCAAAAAGCTTGACTTTCTTGATTCCATTGTCTTTCAACATCTTGACCACAACTTTTGCAGGTAATTCATGACTAGCCATAGTACCCCAGTTGACACCTATACCTTCAACACTTATATTTACTCCCACAAACAACAAGATCATAATCCATATTCCATATATTCCCTCTTGACATCTTTGATTTCTCTATCAAACACTAACAAGTAGAATATAAATACTTGAGCTTTATTCGATGAAAAGATAGAATTTTTCGAGAAATAGTAGCTGTTTTATTGCTTGAAGCAAAGAGAGAATAAAAGATTAAAGATGGTGGAATTTGAGATGGGAATAAATAAATATCTATTATGAAATTTCGTCAAGCTTTATAAGGTGCAGAATATTATTGAAAGTTATTGAGAATGCATATAAGTAATGCTAGTGATTAGGGGAAGAGTATTCAAGGATGCCTTGTGGAGTTGTGGGTCACGGCCAACTTTTGTGAAAAGATGAATATACCGAGTACCGACTGATGAGAGTAGACAAATCATGATGTGGAGTAAATAGATTTTTCTTGAAAAAAAATAGATATCACCTAACTAGATATTTAGGTGTGGAACTCGGAAGATCAATATCAAATAGGAGTAACAAAGGTGACAAAGACCGGTATATTTGTCCCTCCTTGAGTCTGGTAGTTATAAAACAGGCAAGATTTATTATAAAATATTTGAGTTTCCGTAAATGTTTTATAACATGTCTTTATTTGTTGTTGGCCGGGATTTAGAGAATTATGACTTATGACTTAAGAGCATCACCAAGGGCGTTGGCCATAATCGTTGGCTAAATTGGGCTAAATTGGACTTATAAGATATTATGTAAAATTTGCTGAACCTCTAAGACATTTTGCTTGAATGGTATTGGCTATAGTGGTTGGCTATAATTTAAAAATAGTATGTTATTAATATTTTAAATTGTTAAAATAGAATATATCAGTTCAATATGGTAATAAATGATGTACAATTTTCCTAAAGATTCGACAAATTTAGCCATCCATAGGAGGTTGGCTAAATTTATAGACAACAGCTGAGCATGGTTGGAGTTGAGGTTTTGGAGCTGTTGGCTAAATTTTTATATTTTAAATATGCCAACTCACCTTTTAACCAAGGGTTTTAGATGGTTGGAGAGGAGCATCTCCAGGAGCATCTCCAACCATCTAAAACCCTTGGCTAAAAGGTGAGGTGGCATACATGTCTACTATGCTCTACAGGTCTGTAAGAAAATCTGTAAAAATATTGTACATCATTTATTACTATATTGAACTGATATATTCTATTTTAACAATTTAAAATATTAATAACATACTATTTTTAAATTATAGCCTATCAATATAGCCAGTACCATTGAAGCAAAATGTCTTACAGGTTCAGCAAATTTTACCTAATGTCTTACAGGTCCAATTTAGCCAACGATTATAGCCAACGCCGTTGGAGATGCTCTAAAATTGTGATCTATGACTTAGCATAACTTGATATGATAAGTCGAGAGCTTAACTTATTAGTTATTAAAAATATAATTATAAAAATCGAGTAATTTATGAATAATATTTGTAATAAAATAGAATGAAATATCAAAAGAAAGATATCACAAACTAGCTTGAAGTCACAATTTACCCCGGATCTTAAGTTATTTTTAATTTATTACTCTCTCCAATTTTGAAATATAGGTTATTTGACTTTTTTGCACGTATTTTTAAGTCTTTTGGTCGCATGTTTAAAATCATTATTTTTGAAATTTTCATTTTTTGAATAATAATATCAATCATATATTTTTATTCAAAATTTCAAAAATACTCCCTCCATCCCAAATTAGATGGTCCCGTTGACTTTGGGCACACAATTTAAGGTTCATTGACCGCATAGATACGCGACTTATTTTTAAAATTTTATTTTTGCAAATAAAAATTAAAATATGAAATTTTCATTTATAAAAGAGAAAATAAAAAAATAAATTTCGGAAGTAGACGGTCAATGCACCTAAAGTTACGTGCCCAAAATCAACGGGACATCTAATTTGGGATGGAGGTAGTAATAATCTTTAGCCTGCGGTCAAAGGATTTAGAAATACATGCAAAAAAAATCAAACGAATTATATTTCAAAACTGAAAGGTATATAAATAGACATATATTATCTTAAAATCAAAAACGGTTTCAACGATTTATGGTCTGCGATTAACGAAACAGGCTCGCAATGATACACTGCAATTATTATGATGACGAAGTACTAATTTTGTAGTGAGATTTCTGTCTTTTGGCTTGCATAGGGGGCTGTTTCAGTTTGTTTAGTGTATAACATATGAAGTCACCCCAAAGATTATTAAAAATTTATACTATATTATACAAAAATGACATACCCTCCGTTCTCTTTTACATGTTTTTTTGAAAAAATTACGTATTTTAAGAAAAAATTAGTTGAGTATTTGATTTTCTTGTCTACCTCTAATAATTACAATGAATTAAATTGATTTATGTATATATATGTGATAGTCAAATATAAAAATTTGTATTCAAAAGATAATTTTTGAAAAAAATTCCAAAACAATTATTTTGAAGAAGGAGATGAAACAAATTCTTGAGACAAATAATTTTTAGACATGTAAAAAAGGACGACATGAATGACAAAAGACGCCACAGCCACAATAAAAGTCTGAATTGCAAAAGATGCCACAGCCACAATGCTTCATTTAGTTTGTGGATCAATTGTTACTAATTAAATACATTAGGAGTACTTTCCTAATGTTACCTAAAACGAAAAGGTCATACCGTTGAGTATCGACTGCAGGTGGACGAAAGATGTTTGAGGAATGCGTGGGACCTACAGTAGAAGCTTGCTGAGAGCCTGAGAGCATTCACAGTCGGCCTCCAATCCCCAACCACAAAAACTTACTAAAAATAGTAATTCCTCAAAAAATTTTACAAACTTTTTAAAATTTCTTCCATCCCATTCTCCATATTCAATCCCTATTCCCCATAAAAGTATAAGATAACACATGAAATTAATAAAATAATAATGAAATGATAATGAAATGGAAGAGGAATAGTGTATGGGGATGAATAGTGTAACCCTAAATATGGGGATTTATTTCTAATCCCCAAAACCAAACCCTATTTTGGGTTCCGGATGTAGAGTACATTTTGGCAAAAGTTAGTAGATTTCTTTAAATTATGGGGTTGGGGTTGGCTTTGGGGAATGTGATGAGAATGCTCTGAGACGATAAGTCGGCATCCAGCGCAGCGTCAGAGCTTAGGTAATCAATGTGTGAAAGTAAAAAGATTGTTAAATTCGATACTTATCATTCAGGACCCACCGCAGCTAATGAGCTCGTTCGAACGTATTACTCCCTTCGTCCTCTAAGACGGTGACCGCACTTCCGGCTTCTTTTGATAAGAAGCAGGTTTTTAATTTTCCTTGATCGTTAATGCCATGAATTATTTATAAAAAATTGAAGATATTAATTTTTTTTCGAGACTTGTGATTTTTTTAAAATAATTTATTTTTTTATAAGTTTTAATTTAATTTTAACTTCTAATTCACTTCTTTATTTTAACCAAAAACTTATCCAAACGGCCTATAGTCC